>NW_023503442.1:0-708626 GCF_014529535.1 Bradysia coprophila
TTTGAGAAATATTTTTGATTTTGAGACGGGAAGTGTTCTCATTTCGAGAAAATATTTCTTCAATTTGAGAACGGAAAAGAGTTTCATTCGAGAAAATATTTTCTTTTCAATTTTGACGGAAAGTTTCTATTTTGAGAAGAAAAGTGTTCTCATTTCGGAAATACAGAAAAATAGTGTTCTATTTCGGAATATTATGGAGAACGGGAAAAGTGTTCTCATTTCGAGAAAATATTTTCTTCCAAATTTTGAGAACGGAAAAGAGTTCTCAAAAAAATTCGAGAAAAAGTCACAAAAATATTTTCTTTCCAAATTTTTTTTGAGAACGGGGAAAAGTGTTCTCTCATTTCGAGAAAATATTTTCATTCGAATTTTGGAGAAGAACGGAAAAAGTGTTCTCATTTCGAGAAAATATTTTTCTCTCTTCAAAACTTTTGAAAGAACGGAAAAGAGTTCTCCAATTCGAGAAAATATTTTCTTTCAATTTTGAGAACGGAAAAGTGTTCTCATTTCGAGAAAATATTTTATTCGAATTTTGAGAACGGGAAAGTGTTCTCATTTCGAGAAAATATTTTCGTTCCAATTTTGAGAACGGAAAAGAGTTCTCATTCGAGAAAATATTTTCTTTCAATTTTGAGAACGGAAAAGTGTTCTCCATTTCGAGAAAATATTTTCTTCCAATTTTGAGAACGGAAAAGTGTTCTCATTTCGAGAAAATATTTTCTTCCAATTTTGAGAACGGAAAGAGTTCTCAATTCGAGAAATATTTTCTTTCAATTTTGAGAACGGAAAAGTGTTCTCATTTCGAGAAATATTTTATTCGAATTTTGAGAACGGAAAGTGTTCTCATTTCGAGAAAATATTTCTTCCAATTTTGAGAACGGAAAAGAGTTCTCAATTCGAGAAAATATTTTCTTTCAATTTTGAGAACGGAAAAGTGTTCTCATTTCGAGAAAATATTTTCTTCCAATTTTGAGAACGGAAAAGAGTTCTCATTCGAGAAAATATTTTCTTTCAATTTTTGAGAACGGAAAAGTGTTCTCATTTCGAGAAAATATTTTATTCGAATTTTGAGAACGGAAAAGTGTTCTCATTTCGAGAAAATATTTTCTTCCAATTTTGAGAACGGAAAAGAGTTCTCAATTCGAGAAAATATTTTCTTTCAATTTTGAGAACGGAAAGTGTTCTCATTTCGAGAAAATATTTTATTCGAATTTTGAGAACGGAAAAGTGTTCTCATTTCGAGAAAATATTTTCTTCCAATTTTGAGAACGGAAAAGAGTTCTCATTCGAGAAAAAAATATTCCAATTTGAAAACGGAAAAGGTTCTCATTTCGAGAAAATATTTTTCTTTCCAAAAAAAATTTTGAGAACGGAAAAGTGTTCTCATTTCGAGAAATATTTTCTTTCAATTTTGAGAACGGAAAAGTGTTCTCATTCGAGAAAATATTTTCATTCGAATTTTGAGAACGGAAAAGTGTTCTCATTTCGAGAAAATATTTTCTTCCAATTTTGAGAACGGAAAAGAGTTCTCAATTTCGAGAAAAATATTTTCTTTCCAATTTTGAGAACGGAAAAGTGTTCTCATATTCGAGAAAATATTTTCTTTCAATTTTGAGAACGGAAAAGATTTAGTTTCTCAATTCGAGAAAAATTTTTTATTTTCTTTCAATTTTGAGAACGGAAAAGTGTTCTCATTTCGAGAAAATATTTTATTCGAATTTTGAGAACGGGAAAAGTGTTCTCATTTCGAGAAAATATTTTCTTCCAATTTTGAGAACGGAAAAGAGTTCTCAATTCGAGAAAATATTTTTCTTTTACAATTTTTGAGAAACGGGAAAAGTGTTCTCATTTTCGAGAAAATATTTTTATTCGAAATTTTGGAGAACGGAAAAGTGTTCTCATTTTCGAGAAAATATTTTCTTCCAATTTTGAGAACGGAAAAGAGTTCTCAATTCGAGAAAATATTTTCTTTCAATTTTTGAGAACGGAAAAGTGTTCTCATTTCGAGAAAATATTTTATTCGAATTTTGAGAACGGAAAAGTGTTCTCATTTCGAGAAAATATTTTATTCGAATTTTGAGAACGGGAAAGTGTTCTCAATTTCGAGAAAATATTTTCTTCCAATTTTGAGAACGGAAAAGAGTTCTCAATTCGAGAAAATATTTTCTTTCAATTTTGAGAACGGAAAAGTGTTCTCATTTCGAGAAAATATTTTATTCGAATTTTGAGAACGGAAAAGTGTTCTCATTTCGAGAAAATATTTTCTTTCAATTTTGAGAACGGAAAAGAGTTCTCAATTCGAGAAAATATTTTCTTTCAATTTTGAGAACGGAAAAGTGTTCTCATTTCGAGAAAATATTTTATTCGAATTTTGAGAACGGGAAAGTGTTCTCATTTCGAGAAAATATTTTCTTCCAATTTTGAGAACGGAAAAGAGTTCTCAATTCGAGAAAATATTTTCTTTCAATTTTGAGAACGGAAAAGTGTTCTCATTTCGAGAAAATATTTTATTCGAATTTTGAGAACGGAAAAGTGTTCTCATTTCGAGAAAATATTTTATTCGAATTTTGAGAACGGGAAAGTGTTCTCATTTCGAGAAAATATTTTCTTCCAATTTTGAGAACGGAAAAGAGTTATCAATTCGAGAAAATATTTTCTTTCAATTTTGAGAACGGAAAAGTGTTCTCATTTCGAGAAAATATTTTATTCGAATTTTGAGAACGGGAAAGTGTTCTCATTTCGAGAAAATATTTCTTCCAATTTTGAGAACGGAAAAGAGTTCTCAATTCGAGAAAATATTTTCTTTCAATTTGAGAACGGAAAAGTGTTCTCATTTCGAGAAAATATTTTATTCGAATTTTGAGAACGGAAAGTGTTCTCATTTCGAGAAAATATTTTATTCGAATTTTGAGAACGGAAAAGAGTTCTCAATTCGAGAAAATATTTTATTCGAATTTTGAGAACGGAAAAGAGTTCTCAATTCGAGAAAATATTTTCTTTCAATTTTGAGAACGGAAAAGTGTTCTCATTTCGAGAAAATATTTTATTCGAATTTTGAGAACGGGAAAGTGTTCTCATTTCGAGAAAATATTTTATTCGAATTTTGAGAACGGGAAAGTGTTCTCATTTCGAGAAAATATTTTATTCGAATTTTGAGAACGGAAAAGTGTTCTCATTTCGAGAAAATATTTTCTTCCAATTTTGAGAACGGAAAAGAGTTCTCAATTCGAGAAAATATTTTCTTTCAATTTTGAGAACGGGAAAGTGTTCTCATTTCGAGAAAATATTTTATTCGAATTTTGAGAACGGGAAAGTGTTCTCATTTCGAGAAAATATTTTATTCGAATTTTGAGAACGGAAAAGTGTTCTCATTTCGAGAAAATATTTTCTTCCAATTTTGAGAACGGAAAAGAGTTCTCAATTCGAGAAAATATTTTCTTTCAATTTTGAGAACGGAAAAGTGTTCTCATTTCGAGAAAATATTTTATTCGAATTTTGAGAACGGGAAAGTGTTCTCATTTCGAGAAAATATTTTCTTCCAATTTTGAGAACGGAAAAGAGTTCTCAATTCGAGAAAATATTTTCTTTCAATTTTGAGAACGGAAAAGTGTTCTCATTTCGAGAAAATATTTTATTCGAATTTTGAGAACGGGAAAGTGTTCTCATTTCGAGAAAATATTTTATTCGAATTTTGAGAACGGGAAAGTGTTCTCATTTCGAGAAAATATTTTATTCGAATTTTGAGAACGGAAAAGTGTTCTCATTTCGAGAAAATATTTTCTTCCAATTTTGAGAACGGAAAAGAGTTCTCAATTCGAGAAAATATTTTCTTTCAATTTTGAGAACGGGAAAGTGTTCTCATTTCGAGAAAATATTTTATTCGAATTTTGAGAACGGGAAAGTGTTCTCATTTCGAGAAAATATTTTATTCGAATTTTGAGAACGGAAAAGTGTTCTCATTTCGAGAAAATATTTTCTTCCAATTTTGAGAACGGAAAAGAGTTCTCAATTCGAGAAAATATTTTCTTTCAATTTTGAGAACGGAAAAGTGTTCTCATTTCGAGAAAATATTTTATTCGAATTTTGAGAACGGGAAAGTGTTCTCATTTCGAGAAAATATTTTCTTCCAATTTTGAGAACGGAAAAGAGTTCTCAATTCGAGAAAATATTTTCTTTCAATTTTGAGAACGGAAAAGTGTTCTCATTTCGAGAAAATATTTTATTCGAATTTTGAGAACGGAAAAGTGTTCTCATTTCGAGAAAATATTTTATTCGAATTTTGAGAACGGGAAAGTGTTCTCATTTCGAGAAAATATTTTCTTCCAATTTTGAGAACGGAAAAGAGTTCTCAATTCGAGAAAATATTTTCTTTCAATTTTGAGAACGGAAAAGTGTTCTCATTTCGAGAAAATATTTTATTCGAATTTTGAGAACGGAAAAGTGTTCTCATTTCGAGAAAATATTTTCTTTCAATTTTGAGAACGGAAAAGAGTTCTCAATTCGAGAAAATATTTTCTTTCAATTTTGAGAACGGAAAAGTGTTCTCATTTCGAGAAAATATTTTATTCGAATTTTGAGAACGGGAAAGTGTTCTCATTTCGAGAAAATATTTTCTTCCAATTTTGAGAACGGAAAAGAGTTCTCAATTCGAGAAAATATTTTCTTTCAATTTTGAGAACGGAAAAGTGTTCTCATTTCGAGAAAATATTTTATTCGAATTTTGAGAACGGAAAAGTGTTCTCATTTCGAGAAAATATTTTATTCGAATTTTGAGAACGGGAAAGTGTTCTCATTTCGAGAAAATATTTTCTTCCAATTTTGAGATCGGAAAAGAGTTATCAATTCGAGAAAATATTTTCTTTCAATTTTGAGAACGGAAAAGTGTTCTCATTTCGAGAAAATATTTTATTCGAATTTTGAGAACGGGAAAGTGTTCTCATTTCGAGAAAATATTTTCTTCCAATTTTGAGAACGGAAAAGTGTTCTCATTTCGAGAAAGTATTTTATTCGAATTTTGAGAACGGAAAAGTGTTCTCATTTCGAGAAAATATTTTCTTCCAATTTTGAGAACGGAAAAGAGTTCTCAATTCGAGAAAATATTTTCTTTCAATTTTGAGAACGGAAAAGTGTTCTCATTTCGAGAAAATATTTTATTCGAATTTTGAGAACGAAAAAGTGTTCTCATTTCGAGAAAATATTTTCTTCCAATTTTGAGAACGGAAAAGTGTTCTCATTTCGAGAAAGTATTTTATTCAATTTTGAGAACGGAAAAGTGTTCTCATTTCGAGAAAATATTTTCTTCCAATTTTGAGAACGGAAAAGAGTTCTCAATTCGAGAAAATATTTTCTTTCAATTTTGAGAACGGAAAAGTGTTCTCATTTCGAGAAAATATTTTATTCGAATTTTGAGAACGGAAAAGTGTTCTTATTTCGAGAAAATATTTTATTCGAATTTTGAGAACGGGAAAGTGTTCTCATTTCGAGAAAATATTTTCTTCCAATTTTGAGAACGGAAAAGAGTTCTCAATTCGAGAAAATATTTTCTTTCAATTTTGAGAACGGAAAAGTGTTCTCATTTCGAGAAAATATTTTATTCGAATTTTGAGAACGGAAAAGTGTTCTCATTTCGAGAAAATATTTTATTCGAATTTTGAGAACGGGAAAGTGTTCTCATTTCGAGAAAATATTTTCTTCCAATTTTGAGAACGGAAAAGTGTTCTCATTTCGAGAAAGTATTTTATTCGAATTTTGAGAACGGAAAAGTGTTCTCATTTCGAGAAAATATTTTCTTCCAATTTTGAGAACGGAAAAGAGTTCTCAATTCGAGAAAATATTTTCTTTCAATTTTGAGAACGGAAAAGTGTTCTCATTTCGAGAAAGTATTTTATTCGAATTTTGAGAACGGAAAAGTGTTCTCATTTCGAGAAAATATTTTATTCGAATTTTGAGAACGGGAAAGTGTTCTCATTTCGAGAAAATATTTTCTTCCAATTTTGAGAACGGAAAAGAGTTCTCAATTCGAGAAAATATTTTCTTTCAATTTTGAGAACGGAAAAGTGTTCTCATTTCGAGAAAATATTTTATTCGAATTTTGAGAACGGGAAAGTGTTCTCATTTCGAGAAAATATTTTATTCGAATTTTGAGAACGGAAAAGTGTTCTCATTTCGAGAAAATATTTTA
The DNA here is from genome assembly GCF_014529535.1 of Bradysia coprophila. Lineage (NCBI taxonomy): Eukaryota > Metazoa > Arthropoda > Insecta > Diptera > Sciaridae > Bradysia > Bradysia coprophila. Next base: position 6,182 of record NW_023503442.1, read on the forward strand.
TTCGAATTTTGAGAACGGAAAAGTGTTCTCATTTCGAGAAAATATTTTCTTCCAATTTTGAGAACGGAAAAGTGTTCTCATTTCGAGAAAGTATTTTATTCGAATTTTGAGAACGGAAAAGTGTTCTCATTTCGAGAAAATATTTTCTTCCAATTTTGAGAACGGAAAAGAGTTCTCAATTCGAGAAAATATTTTCTTTCAATTTTGAGAACGGAAAAGTGTTCTCATTTCGAGAAAATATTTTATTCGAATTTTGAGAACGGGAAAGTGTTCTCATTTCGAGAAAATATTTTCTTCCAATTTTGAGAACGGAAAAGTGTTCTCATTTCGAGAAAGTATTTTATTCGAATTTTGAGAACGGAAAAGTGTTCTCATTTCGAGAAAATATTTTCTTCCAATTTTGAGAACGGAAAAGAGTTCTCAATTCGAGAAAGTATTTTATTCGAATTTTGAGAACGGAAAAGTGTTCTCATTTCGAGAAAGTATTTTATTCGAATTTTGAGAACGGAAAAGTGTTCTTAATTCGAGAAAATATTTTCTTCCAATTTTGAGAACGGAAAAGAGTTCTCATTTCGAGAAAATATTTTATTCGAATTTTGAGAACGGAAAAGTGTTCTCAATTCGAGAAAATATTTTCTGCCAATTTTGAGAACGGAAAAGTCGTCTCATTTCGAGAAAATATTTTCTTTAAATTTTGAGAACGGAAAAGTGTTCTCATTTCGAGAAAATATTTTCTTCCAATTTTGAGAACGGAAAAGTGGTCTCATTTCGAGAAAATATTTGTCGCGAGCCTCGACCGATTTTTTTTTTTAAAACTGACGATAAATTATTTCTTTAAAATGATCTTATCACGACTAGCTAGAACTATTTTTTTTTTAGTTTTTTTTTAATTTAGATTTTTAAAATAGAAAATTAAGAAATTAATCATGTCACGGGCATGAATTTTTAATTTTCTATTTTAAAAATCTAAATTTAAAAAAAACTAAAAAAAAATAGTTCTAGCTAGTCGTGATAAGATCATTTTAAAGAAATAATTTAATTTCGATTGAAATAATTTTCCGTTTCGGTGTAGTACTACGTTTTCTATTTAGTTAATAAAATAAAAAAAATGTTAAGGAACCGTTTCAGTGTTTGAATTTATAACAGTACAACATTTCCCCTAGTGAATGCAATTATCGTCAGTTTAAAAAAAAAAAATCGGTCGAGGCTCGCGACAAATATTTTCTCGAAATGAGACCACTTTTCCGTTCTCAAAATTGGAAGAAAATATTTTCTCGAAATGAGAACACTTTTCCGTTCTCAAAATTTAAAGAAAATATTTTCTCGAAATGAGACCACTTTTCCGTTCTCAAAATTGGAAGAAAATATTTTCTCGAATTGAGAACACTTTTCCGTTCTCAAAATTCGAATAAAATATTTTCTCGAAATGAGAACTCTTTTCCGTTCTCAAAATTGGAAGAAAATATTTTCTCGAATTGAGAACACTTTTCCGTTCTCAAAATTCGAATAAAATACTTTCTCGAAATGAGAACACTTTTCCGTTCTCAAAATTCGAATAAAATACTTTCTCGAATTGAGAACTCTTTTCCGTTCTCAAAATTGGAAGAAAATATTTTCTCGAAATGAGAACACTTTTCCGTTCTCAAAATTCGAATAAAATACTTTCTCGAAATGAGAACACTTTTCCGTTCTCAAAATTGGAAGAAAATATTTTCTCGAAATGAGAACACTTTCCCGTTCTCAAAATTCGAATAAAATATTTTCTCGAAATGAGAACACTTTTCCGTTCTCAAAATTGAAAGAAAATATTTTCTCGAATTGAGAACTCTTTTCCGTTCTCAAAATTGGAAGAAAATATTTTCTCGAAATGAGAACACTTTTCCGTTCTCAAAATTGGAAGAAAATATTTTCTCGAAATGAGAACACTTTTCCGTTCTCAAAATTCGAATAAAATACTTTCTCGAAATGAGAACACTTTTCCGTTCTCAAAATTGGAAGAAAATATTTTCTCGAGATGAGAACACTTTTCCGTTCTCAAAATTGAAAGAAAATATTTTCTCGAATTGAGAACTCTTTTCCGTTCTCAAAATTGGAAGAAAATATTTTCTCGAAATGAGAACACTTTCCCGTTCTCAAAATTCGAATAAAATATTTTCTCGAAATGAGAACAGTTTTCCGTTCTCAAAATTCGAATAAAATACTTTCTCGAAATGAGAACACTTTTCCGTTCTCAAAATTGAAAGAAAATATTTTCTCGAATTGAGAACTCTTTTCCGTTCTCAAAATTGGAAGAAAATATTTTCTCGAAATGAGAACACTTTTCCGTTCTCAAAATTCGAATAAAATACTTTCTCGAAATGAGAACACTTTTCCGTTCTCAAAATTGGAAGAAAATATTTTCTCGAAATGAGAACACTTTCCCGTTCTCAAAATTCGAATAAAATATTTTCTCGAAATGAGAACACTTTTCCGTTCTCAAAATTCGAATAAAATATTTTCTCGAAATGAGAACACTTTTCCGTTCTCAAAATTGAAAGAAAATATTTTCTCGAATTGAGAACTCTTTTCCGTTCTCAAAATTGGAAGAAAATATTTTCTCGAAATGAGAACACTTTCCCGTTCTCAAAATTCGAATAAAATATTTTCTCGAAATGAGAACACTTTTCCGTTCTCAAAATTGAAAGAAAATATTTTCTCGAATTGAGAACTCTTTTCCGTTCTCAAAATTGGAAGAAAATATTTTCTCGAAATGAGAACACTTTCCCGTTCTCAAAATTCGAATAAAATATTTTCTCGAAATGAGAACACTTTTCCGTTCTCAAAATTCGAATAAAATATTTTCTCGAAATGAGAACACTTTTCCGTTCTCAAAATTGAAAGAAAATATTTTCTCGAATTGAGAACTCTTTTCCGTTCTCAAAATTGGAAGAAAATATTTTCTCGAAATGAGAACACTTTTCCGTTCTCAAAATTGAATAAAATACTTTCTCGAAATGAGAACACTTTTCCGTTCTCAAAATTGGAAGAAAATATTTTCTCGAAATGAGAACACTTTCCCGTTCTCAAAATTCGAATAAAATATTTTCTCGAAATGAGAACACTTTTCCGTTCTCAAAATTGAAAGAAAATATTTTCTCGAATTGAGAACTCTTTTCCGTTCTCAAAATTGGAAGAAAATATTTTCTCGAAATGAGAACACTTTTCCGTTCTCAAAATTCGAATAAAATACTTTCTCGAAATGAGAACACTTTTCCGTTCTCAAAATTGGAAGAAAATATTTTCTCGAAATGAGAACACTTTCCCGTTCTCAAAATTCGAATAAAATATTTTCTCGAAATGAGAACACTTTTCCGTTCTCAAAATTGAAAGAAAATATTTTCTCGAAATGAGAACACTTTCCCGTTCTCAAAATTCGAATAAAATATTTTCTCGAAATGAGAACACTTTCCCGTTCTCAAAATTCGAATAAAATATTTTCTCGAAATGAGAACACTTTTCCGTTCTCAAAATTCGAATAAAATATTTTCTCGAAATGAGAACACTTTTCCGTTCTCAAAATTGAAAGAAAATATTTTCTCGAATTGAGAACTCTTTTCCGTTCTCAAAATTGGAAGAAAATATTTTCTCGAAATGAGAACACTTTCCCGTTCTCAAAATTCGAATAAAATATTTTCTCGAAATGAGAACACTTTTCCGTTCTCAAAATTGAAAGAAAATATTTTCTCGAATTGAGAACTCTTTTCCGTTCTCAAAATTGGAAGAAAATATTTTCTCGAAATGAGAACACTTTCCCGTTCTCAAAATTCGAATAAAATATTTTCTCGAAATGAGAACACTTTTCCGTTCTCAAAATTCGAATAAAATATTTTCTCGAAATGAGAACACTTTTCCGTTCTCAAAATTGAAAGAAAATATTTTCTCGAATTGAGAACTCTTTTCCGTTCTCAAAATTGGAAGAAAATATTTTCTCGAAATGAGAACACTTTTCCGTTCTCAAAATTGAATAAAATACTTTCTCGAAATGAGAACACTTTTCCGTTCTCAAAATTGGAAGAAAATATTTTCTCGAAATGAGAACACTTTCCCGTTCTCAAAATTCGAATAAAATATTTTCTCGAAATGAGAACACTTTTCCGTTCTCAAAATTCGAATAAAATACTTTCTCGAAATGAGAACACTTTTCCGTTCTCAAAATTGGAAGAAAATATTTTCTCGAAATGAGAACACTTTCCCGTTCTCAAAATTCGAATAAAATATTTTCTCGAAATGAGAACACTTTTCCGTTCTCAAAATTGAAAGAAAATATTTTCTCGAATTGAGAACTCTTTTCCGTTCTCAAAATTGGAAGAAAATATTTTCTCGAAATGAGAACACTTTCCCGTTCTCAAAATTCGAATAAAATATTTTCTCGAAATGAGAACACTTTTCCGTTCTCAAAATTCGAATAAAATATTTTCTCGAAATGAGAACACTTTTCCGTTCTCAAAATTGAAAGAAAATATTTTCTCGAATTGAGAACTCTTTTCCGTTCTCAAAATTGGAAGAAAATATTTTCTCGAAATGAGAACACTTTTCCGTTCTCAAAATTCGAATAAAATACTTTCTCGAAATGAGAACACTTTTCCGTTCTCAAAATTGGAAGAAAATATTTTCTCGAAATGAGAACACTTTCCCGTTCTCAAAATTCGAATAAAATATTTTCTCGAAATGAGAACACTTTTCCGTTCTCAAAATTGAAAGAAAATATTTTCTCGAATTGAGAACTCTTTTCCGTTCTCAAAATTGAAAGAAAATATTTTCTCGAAATGAGAACACTTTTCCGTTCTCAAAATTCGAGAAAATATTTTCTTTCAATTTTGAGAACGGAAAAGTGTTCTCATTTCGAGAAAGTATTTTATTCGAATTTTGAGAACGGAAAAGTGTTCTCATTTCGAGAAAATATTTTCTTCCAATTTTGAGAACGGAAAAGAGTTCTCAATTCGAGAAAGTATTTTATTCGAATTTTGAGAACGGAAAAGTGTTCTCATTTCGAGAAAATATTTTATTCGAATTTTGAGAACGGAAAAGTGTTCTCAATTCGAGAAAATATTTTCTTCCAATTTTGAGAACGGAAAAGTGGTCTCATTTCGAGAAAATATTTTCTTTAAATTTTGAGAACGGAAAAGTGTTCTCATTTCGAGAAAATATTTTCTTCCAATTTTGAGAACGGAAAAGTGGTCTCATTTCGAGAAAATATTTGTCGCGAGCCTCGACCGATTTTTTTTTTTTAAACTGACGATAATTGCATTCACTAGGGGAAATGTTGTACTGTTATAAATTCAAACACTGAAACGGTTCCTTAACATTTTTTTTATTTTATTAACTAAATAGAAAACGTAGTACTACACCGAAACGGAAAATTATTTCAATCGAAATTAAATTATTTCTTTAAAATGATCTTATCACGACTAGCTAGAACTATTTTTTTTTTAGTTTTTTTTAAATTTAGATTTTTAAAATAGAAAATTAAGAAATTAATCATGTCACGGGCATGAATTTTTAATTATTCGGAAATCGGTGGATCACTTGGTGGATCATTTTCCTGAATCGTCATATTCAGCAACAAAAAACTGTTTAGATCAACATCATTTGTGGCTTCTGCATCCATTAATTGTGGATTATCGTCATCGACTTCGTCCAAATCCATTTTCAGACGTTTTTTCGATTGCGGCCTTGATTTAGTTTCAGACCGTGGTCGCTTATTATTTAGTCGCCTTTTATTCAAAACCTCTTTGATTTCAGGCTCACTCATAAAGACATCCCCGTTTTCCAGTAAATATTCTAAGGATGAAACAAAATTTACGTATTACGTTGCTTGTAAGCACATAAGAAGCTTGATTAAGTACGTACTGGACATAAATGAAATTTTGGGCTTATCCAATTGTGCTCCTGTTTTTGTATTCAAATCTTCGATAGTAAATAATACCTTGGCCATGTCGACAACATACTTATTCTTGTCCGTAGGCAGTTTGTGTGAGGCCAATGCCATTTTCTGTTCCGCTGTGAACGTATATGCATCGGTTGATGCTTTTGGTGATGCCTGCAGAAATTGTTTCATATTTAACATAAGCTTTTAAGACAAGAAAAACAATGGCAGTTACCTGCGAATCTATTGAATGTCGAGCTGTCAAAGTTACGCGTTTTGATCGTGCTAAAGATTTTGCGTTAAATCAGTTGATCTGCAATGTTTTAAAGATTTTGTCGATTGTTAAATATGTGAGAAAGTGATCGTTAATGAAATGTTATAGTATACGTGCAATTGGAATGTTTATTAGGCGTTAATCATCGAAATTCAAAAGTCGCATTCTTTCAGTGCTAAAGACAATAGATGCTGATATTGTCATCGCTATTTCATCGTCACCATTCAACGTATTGTTATCGAATTCAACTCAACGCCTGTGCTCTGTCGTTGGTCAAACAGAATATCGAGATGATGAACAACTGTGCTGTATGTGATAGTTGTTTCCGAAACGAAAATCCAAATAAAATTATTTGTGATGGAATTTGCCGACAATCTTTTCATGCTGAATGTGCCAATTTCAGTAAAAATGCGCTGATGTGCTACAGAGAAATGCCGAATCTTCAATGGTTCTGTGATGGCTGCATCAATCAAACACGCTTGTCAAACGTTTCATCGTCGCTGTTCAATAAATTCAATTCATCCGTGGTTATTCCAGCCTCTACGCCATCTTATGTCCAACGATCGCTTACTGCTGCCAAACGAAAACGTAATCGAAATCCATTTCCGAATGCTAAATTAAATAACGGATCCGTGTCATTGGTAAACCGATTTCCCAAATTCGGTCATGACATTAGCAACGCCAATGGATCAGTGAACGAAGTGCAACCCGTAAATAATCATCAAATTAGCAACGCCAATGGATCAATGAACGAAGTGCAACCCAAAACTAATTCCGTCAAATCGCCTGTTGCAAATGGATCGAATCCACTGATTACAAGAGAATTTACTCAATCTGATGTCGCTCAATCCACGCCGCAGGAAAAGTCCGCCGATTATAAAGGAACTCTAAAAGAACAATCGGAACCAAAAACTCCACCCGCAAAGTCTAGCTCCTTTGCTGAGGTGCTTAATAAATCGTCACTTTCGTCAGTTGCTGAAACAGCATCCGGAATTTCAACGATTCTACCGCAAAACGATTCAATTCAGTCGCCACGACGCACCACTACTTCGTCGCCGTCCGATACACTGAAGGTCAGCTGAAGAGGTGTCATGCAAGGTGCTGGTTTCGTCTGATGTGAATATGAGTATGCTCAGCTTTATATCGTTTAAGATCACTGCTTGTTCTAAAGTGTTTGACTCAATGTATAAACCTGAACTATGGCCAAAATATGTAGTTTTTCGTGAATTTGTCAATCGCTGATTTTACGATAAGGTTTTACGTTTTTTTGTTTTTGTCATTTTTAGTAGGATAAATTGTATTATTATTATTATTCAGCCAGTATTTGGCGGTGCAAATAAATCAATTTCAATTTCAAAGAAAAACAATGGCAGTTACCTGTTTCATCTCAACTGCACAGTTACATGCGAAGTGTTTCCTTTGCCAATGTACATTCAGTTCGTGTAAAACATGGAAAGTGTTATCCAATTTCTCGTTCGATGCTTTCAGGATTTTTATTTCAGCAGTTTTCTTCTTCAAACGCTTTTTAGTTAACGTTAGTTCGCTATTTTCAATGCAATCAGATTCGTCCGAAGAGGAATCACTGGCATCTTTGTCCATAGATGTAGCGCTGTGGTCTTGGCATCTAGTTTTTACTAAACTTGTTGGTGTTTCGTGTTCTTTCGTTTGTTTCCGAGCTATCACCGGTTCATCCGATTTCTTGTTGTTGCGAGTAGCTTCAACATCACCTGATGCAGCGACGTTCATCACCGGTCGATCCGATTTCTTGTTATTGCGAGTAGCTTCAACATCACTTGATGCAGCGACGTTCATCACCGGTTCATCCGATTTCGTGTTGTTGCGAGTAGCTTCAACATCACTTGATGTAGCGACGTTCATCACCGGTTCATCCGATTTCTTGTTGTTGCGAGTAGCTTCAACATCACTTGATGTAGCGACGTTCATCACCGGTTCATCCGATTTCTTGTTGTTGCGAGTAGCTTCAACATCACTTGATGTAGCGACGTTCATCACCGGTTCGTCCGATTTCTTGTTGTTGCGAGTAGCTTCAACATCACTTGATGCAGCGACGTTCATCACCGGTTCATCCGATTTCGTGTTGTTGCAGGTAGCTTCAACATCACTTGATGTAGCGACGTTCATCACCGGTTCATCCGATTTCTTGTTGTTGCGAGTAGCTTCAACATCACTTGATGCAGCGACGTTCATCACCGGTTGATGTATGGGTCTCCGGATAGTGGCTTTGCTCGACGATGTAGCCAATTTCTTAAGAGCGTCAACTACATATGATCCATTTGAATTCTTTGCCGTTGCCTGAACGACTGTTAGCTCCTTTTTGGCTCTTTTTCGTTTATTAATTGTAAGTTTCGCCTCCATTTCAACCTCTGATACGACCGTAGACTTTGTTTGTGTAGCAAAAGGAATTCTTTTATGTAAGATCGCATTTACAGCCTCGCTATACGAATCTGAAAAGTACAACAAACAACATGTAAGATTGGGTAAAGAGAGATGTCATTGAATGATTGCGATCCAAAGTAATAATCCCTAGATCATCAGTTACTCAATTATCATAAGATAACTACAGATCTTACCATATATGCGGTTTGAAATGAAGCCTTTATAGCACGCTGCAACGTCTGGATCTAGATTTTTTGAATAACTGGTACTGCTGAATGTGGGGGAGATAGAGCTGTCCTTATGATAGAAGAAAAATACTGGATCCGCATATTTCTTGGATGTTTTCAACGTTTCTTTTATCTTATCGAATTCAAATATCCAATCCGTTTTGACTGGAATTTTCGTGTTTTTGTCGTGATGTAATTGTATGATGGCGTACGGAATGGTTGCCATGACTGAAATGAAAGATAAAAAACACTCTAGACATTAATCAGATCAGAACAATCAAAAAACAAAATTCAATTTTTTTCAATAACAGTAGATCCTATACCAGTGAAGAAATTTGATACTTCGTATCCAGATGAGTAAAAGTGTGCGAAGACTTCAGCTGCGTTTACCCATCGTGATATGAAATATCAAATTATTTCCTGTGAAGTACAACGTTTTACTTTACGAGCTATGTAAAGACTTTTCCCTAGGGAGGGAAAGGCCACTTTACATACCTAGTAAAGTAAAATTTCATTTACTTGCTTCCCTAGAAATGTATGTACCTCAGGGAGCTTGCAAGCTAATATATTCCTGTGTGATTTGGAAACGGTGTGGAATTAGCCATATCCTGTCTTCATTAGTAATTACAAAATAAAATAACAATATTTCGACACGGCCTGTCAGTGAAATTACGTTTTATATCACTATTTGAGGCACATTTTTGTCTGTATAGTTTTTTTTTAGTAAACGATGTCGGTTTGGACTGATCACATCCACGCCATTTGAAAAATCTTGTTCAATGACCACAGAACTAGATTGTATGGGCAGGTTTCCAAAAGTCCGGTACGTCGGTTCCCGGTGTTATAGTGCTTGGTCAAAATATTTTTTCATTTCCGAGTCATTAGTTCTTTCGCCATTAAACAAGATGTAAATATCAAGAGCACAATTTCTACTAGCATAAAGTGAATTCGTGTACTGAAAATATTTAGAACTGACGAGATAGGAACATTTCGGTTCACATGTAATTTTTGGCTACAAAGAAGAAGCAAAATTCTATCGTTCATATTCTAGGTGAATCAACGATTCAGGGAATGCCGTTATGGCCCAATGCTTCAAAAGTAATGAGCAGTAGCATCAGTTTTTGTGATATAAGCGAAAAGGCTTTGAAAAGACATAGAATCAAACATTTCATCGCTCCTAAATCTACTAAATAAAATTTTCTATGATAAAGATGATAATATTATTACAAACAATCTAAAACCTCAACTCATAGCGACACTGTATGAAATGAAAAAGTACTCTAACTTCAAAGCTAACATTTAAATAACTTGTCATCGACTTCCCCATTCATTAAAATCAAAATCTTATTTACTTAATGGAATTTTTCATTAGTAAGAGTTATGCATGTTAAAATAAACTCTATACAATCGACAAACCTGTGGGTTTCAGTTCAGGTTTCGGGTCAACCTGATTCCATTTTTCAGGTTTCAGGGCAATTCAGGTCTTAACCTGAATCTGATTATCAGGTTCAGGTCAATTCAGGTCTTGACCTGAATCTGATTATCAGGTTCAGGTCAATTCAGGTCTTGACCTGAATCTCACAATCAGGTTCAGGTCAATATCAGGTCGTGACCTGACCTGAACCTGATCCAGGTTGATCTGACCTGTTCCGATCCTTAATCAGTACAGATATTGACGTAACCGCAGTGTCCTTGTACTGGGAAACGATCCACCAACAAGGGTAACAACGACAATAAAATTCAATCGTAGAATCTAGGCTTAACCATTTTACATTAGGAGGTATGGACGAAAACTGGATCCGACATCCGATCGTGTTTAATAATTATTTCGGCTGGGTATAAAGCTACTGTCAACCCCGGTGTCGACTTTCATAATAATACTGACATTTTACAATCAAAAACAAAATACTCTCGTTTAGTTCAGATTAAATTTCGTAGAATGTAGTGAAGCAATGCTGTTTGACTCTAATGTTTTTCATTCTTCTTATTAGAATAGTGTCGAAGAATAAGTTTGATCACCAGTTTTTTAGCCGAAAGAAAACATGTTAACGGTTAAGCTGCTCATCACATACAAAATTTCAAAGAATATCCGAAAATTTTCTGCTACTTCTCCGTTTCTTCGTTACACTCTTCGACTGCTTTGACAAAGAAAATATTGAAGCGCAAGAGATTGAATGCACAAGACAATTCGGTGAATTGCAGAGAGATGTTAAGATAACGACTGGGACGCCGTTTCGACGGATAGAGGGAATTTGTCAGCCTTTTTCATATAACGAATGAAATGTCAAAAATGGCTGACTTTTTCCAAAATTGGTCGGTTGTTTACAAAATAATTAATTTTTGTCTACAATGATTCGAGAAGCAGAATATGGAAATACGTTTGCATCGGTGTCAAAATTAACGTAAAGGGTTTTATTTGCAAGGTACTTTCGTATTATCTGAGATATACGCGTTCAAAAATTGGTCTACAAAATTGCTTTTTTCAATTCGGAAATTGTGTACGAATACTGAATCTGATTTATAAATAAATGGACTTACGTTCCTTCTGATCCCACAAGGATCATGTTAGCAATTTATTTCATTAAAATTGGTGATGCTGGAAGTATTAAAAAAAATCTGTGGTTATGTCTTTTTCAATTTGACAGCTGGTTGCATACGGTTCAATTTTTTTCAGAAATGATGGACAAATTCTCTCTATCCGTCGAAACGGCGTCCCAGCCGTCTTATTAGCATCTCTCCTTTTTTATTCAGCATCTATTCTGGCTATACCAAAAAGATCAAGATTTAAAACACAGACTTCTGATGGTATTGACTAATATTTAGTAGGACCACCGTTATTATCGATTACTGCTTTCATGCGGTGGAGCATCGAATCGAATAAATTTTGAAAGTATTGCGTATGGCCGCGCCATACTTCCCATCGCTCAACAACATAGGTCTGCAAATTGTCTAAATTAGAAGTGTTCTATGGGGTTTAAGTCTGGACTGTTGACAGGTGCATTCAAGACTTCGAGTTGGGGATGCTGTGCAAACCATTCCTTTGTCATACGTGAAGTATGAATGGAGTTGTTGTCCTGAAAAACAACAGCAATTTTGATGTATTTCTAGACGACACTCAACACATTTTGGTTAATTTACTTGCATGAAAACAACGTTATTTAAATCTTCATACAAAATCTCAAGAGTCGGAACAAGGTTCTCTTCAAGGATTTCAATATATCCAACACTATTTAAACGCCCAGAAATCACACTTAACTCCCCCGGCCCATCTCTTCCAATCCAACCCCATATACCAACACTAACTCTACCACTTCTCCGGTTCGGCTGAATGTATTTTTCATCATACCGACTGTTAGCGGGTCTATACACGTGTGTTCTTTGGTGACGGTCTGTTTGAAAAGTTTTCTCGTCGGAGAAAATCACATTAGACCAGTCCCTTGTTAGGTTTTCTAGAGCATATCCAACTCTCTCCTCGCGTTGTGCTTCAGTTAGAGCTGGTTTTTTCGCTGCAATTCCATGATTAATTCCAATGTCGTTCCACACTTTCCGAACAGTGTCTCTGTGAACGCCGAACTCTCTTCCAACAATTGCCGCGTTGGTGTCCATAATTCTTTCAGCGACATCATTTATGTCAATAACATCGAGCTTTCGAACCTGGCCTGGTTGTGGCCGCCTTTCCATACTATGCTCATTATGGTATCTGTTAATCCACATTCAAACAGTAGCTTTCTGAGTGAGAAACACAAGTCAGAACTATGGCTGTATAATCGGATGTCGGATTACCGAGGTATTCAATGTATTCGCAATTCTTCCTTTCGACAATCCACCCAGATGTGATCCTATGATTGCTCCACGCTGAGCCATCGTTAAATGCTTCTGGCGGTTTAATCTCTCCATTGTCAGAAATAAAATTGTGAAGATGTGACAAAGAAAATAGAGAATGATAATCCTTTTCAAAGCTACCCCCGGTTTTTTCATCGATAGTTTTAATAAATGTTGGTAGTTTTGAATTACAAAGTGAGCACTGCATCATTTGAGTGGATTGCGTTGCGGTGCATATTTCAATGCCCTACGATAATATTTCTATCTCATTTGGATCGTATTTGAACTACTTCATAGCATTTAAGATTACATTGGGACAGCCTCTAGTTCTTAAAATATGTAATGGAAAAGGGCGTACCTACTCGATATACCCAGAGATTAATATGATTAGAATGTAGACTCTGGCTTGGTATAAATCTAGCCTAAATTTGAGTTAAATTAGACCATGGCTTGATATAAATCTAGACTAAATTTGAGTCAAATTAGACCCTGGCTTGATTGAACTTTACACTAAATTTGAGTTAAATTAGGCTCTGGCTTGATTGAATTCTAGACTAAATTTGAGTCAAATTAGACCCTGGCTTGGTATAAATCTAGCCTAAATTTGAGTTAAATTAGACCATGGCTTGATATAAATCTAGACTAAATTTGAGGTAAATTAGACCCTGACTTGATTGAATTCTAGACTAAATTTAAGCCCTGATTTGATTCTACTTTGAATGAAATTTAAACCAAATTAGGCCCTGATTTGATTCTGGCTTGATTGAATTCTATACTAAATTTAAGCCCTGATTTGATTACATGTTGATCTAAATTTCACCGCAACTTAAACACTAATCTTCTCTGATATACAAATATTGAGTGAATATAGTGGGCTTTGAAGTGAAAAATATCCAAGATTTTCACTCAGATTTGCCATTTCGATTTTAATTGCCAAAAACATGGACTCGAAGTATTTATCCTTTGCTCATGAACATCATAACTTGGACTTGGTGTTATGCTCGAAATTCGGAAGATTCCAATCAATAAACATCTGGGTGCTCATAACACAGTCCGGACCATTCAGTGTTTCGTTTTCGGAAGGGCTTTTTTATGAGATACAATATGTGAAAGTTCTAACCGATACTCTGATTCCGTATATTGCGCGAAACCAGAATACGATTTTTCTGCAAGTAAGGCCAGCATTAACAGTTCAGTTTTGTGCTTTTTTCAATTTTTTATCCTTGTAAAAGGAATCCAACTATATAACAACGTCGGAAATAGTTCGATCGTGGTTTAAAGAGCATCCATTGATTCATTGCATCACCTGGCCATCTAACTATGAAGTGGCATTCCCCATTTCTCCGCCGTGGACCGACATGAAAATGCGTTTGGATGGCTATATACCATTATGCTCGCTGCAAGCGAAATCAATAATAATCGGTTTCTAGAAGAATTTGAAGCCCGAATTCTTTGTGAAATCATTTATCGCCGCTAAGGATGGTCTCCGAAAAAGTGAAGACGAACATTTGACTTTCGCCCGGGACCACTCTGGACTCGACTGGAAAATAGTACATTTTCTACCTTGGTGTATATTTCGAGAATAACTTCGTATGTACAATTGTATACGGTATTTTTTTTGGCATATCTTTTAGCATATCTTTTCAAAATTTGTTTTTGTTTCCAAAAAATATTTTTGTTTTCAAAAAAAGTTTTGTAAGTATATAAAGAATTTTGGTTTTCAAAAATAAAGTTTTGTTTTAGTATATAAGGAGTTTGGTTGAAGAAAAAGTAACAAAACTAAAGTTTTGCTTTTTCTACATATGAGAAAATATGGTAATAATTGATTGCAAAGAGAAATAATTTTGAAATGAGAACGAAAAGAAGATTGAGATAAAAGTGAATAAATGAATGGTAATTTTTTTTTAGAGCAACGGATTGAGTTTCCTTTTAAAAATTGCTCTCTCTTTATCTGCTGTGTTATACATCATTTTCTATGACTTCGCAAAAACTATAAGTTTGTGGATGATTATTGTTATTGAAACAAATCAATGGATCGGTTAGATGTAATATTTTTGAACTTTTTTTTTCTGTAAATTCAGTTTTATGTAAAACAAATTAGACGAAGCGAGAGAAAAAAAAATTAACTCCTAAGTTACCGACACCGTTCCGGCGCCCGGCTCGCATTGCGGCCCTCCGCTTCGCTCCGGGGCAATGGGCCGGATCGCTCAGCGTGTTAAAACGCTTTTTAAGTGCAATGAAAATTGGTATTCGTTTAGTAAAAAAATGAATTCTGTGGGGACGAACTAAACTCCTTTACGGCCAGCGTTTTGATCGATCCTAGGAGATTTATCCTTTTACGAAATGTAACGTAAAAGAGCTTAGTTCGTCCCCACAGAATTCATTTTTTTACGAAACGAATACCAATTTTCATTGCACTTAAAAAGCGTTTTAACACGCCGAGCGATCCGGCCCATTGCCCCGGAGCGAAGCGGAGGGCCGCAATGCGAGCCGGGCGCCGGAACGGTGTCGGTAACTTAGGAGTTAATTTTTTTTCTCTCGCTTCGTCTCCTTGATTGATCCGTTACGAAATGTAACGTAAAGGCGTTTTGCTCGATTCTAGGACATACATCCTTCTACGAAATGGAACATAAGGGCGTTTTACTAGATCCTAGGACATACATCATTTTAGCATACAGTTTAGCAGTCTATTATAGCTAGATATGGAAATAATAAATGTATGGAAGAAACAAATCAACAAATTAAAAAGTTGAGAGAATACTTTCAGAAAAATAGAATTTAAAAACGGAGCCTCAAATGGAGAAAAACAACTAAAAACTGAGATAAAAAATTTAGAAAAGTAGATAGGCGTTGTCCAAAAAGGACGTCACGTTTTTTTCGATTTTTTTGAGGTGGGTCCATCCTAAATCACACCATGTCTGCTTTCTGATTTTGGGGTCCATCCCCCAAAGCGGACGTCCGTATAAGGGAAAAGTAAATTCAAGTTAAACATCATAAGTATATTCTAAAACCAAAAAAATCACAACAAAAGTCATGGTTCGATAACTGCCGCAGAAGAATCGATTTTTGAGGACTTAGATGACTTTGCATGCTTCGTCCACGTTGAGAAAAATTTCGATTTCAATTCTATGTCTTTCCACTCAATACATTTTTAGTTCACTAATGGTGAAAATAAACTTTTCTAATGGTGCACAATTCAGATGACTTTTGTAAAATCAATTCACAGCTTTTAATAGAGCATGCAATCCTCTACCAATATTCAAAGAGTATCAAACTGTCTTCGTCTTGGACGTATATCACCATTGAACAATGGCGAATTTTCGACTTTAGCTGGATTAGCTACGTGGCCAGGTTGTAGAGGGAAGCCATTTTAACACGAATTAGCTTAGAATTAGTCCCTCTATCCGTTGCGATAACAATCTGTATTCAAATTGACTCGTGTTCTGGGCGGTCATGTATGCCGAGCGGATCCGGAAACTAAATACAGTTTCGTGTAGTTCTCGAGTCCCTCAATCAGAACATAAAGAAATATCAGAGATGCTAACTTCTTTTAAGTGTTTTAACAAAGAGAGGACGTCCGATTTCAGAGAATGTGGGTCCGTCGCATATATCAGAACACGTCACGTTTTTCGAAAAGTGGGTCCGTCCCTATGAGCGTGACTTCCTTTTTGAATGACGGTATACTATGACTCCGTTTTCAATAAAATTATCTCGCTTTGTTAATTATTTATCTCCGTTTATAAGAAATCTCGAGAAAATTCATTTTTCTGAGTTATCAATTTCTATTTATTGGAAATAAAATTTCCTTTTCTATGAAATAACTTTCTTTTTTTGGTATATCAAAATTTGCTTTTGGTGATATCAGAATTATTTTTTCGGGTCATCAATTCCTTTTTTTTTGGATATCAGAATTCCTTTTTTGGGTATCAATTTCAAATTTCGGTGAATCATAATCATTTTTGGGGATATCAATTTCGAGAGATCAAATTTTTAAAGATTTGACATCTTTATTATTTATTTAAGATATCAAAATTTATTATTTTTTAGTGTATCATGCTGACAGGATATCAAAAATCTTTTTTCAAAACATCGAAAACCTTTTTTTAGGATATCAAAATCATTTTTCAGTGTATCACTTTAATTCGATGCCTTTCTAAATTATTTTTCTCAATCAATTATTACCATATTTTCTCATATGTAGAAAAAGCAAAACTTTAGTTTTGTTACTTTTTCTTCAACCAAACTCCTTATATACTAAAACAAAACTTTATTTTTGAAAACCAAAATTCTTTATATACTTACAAAACTTTTTTTGAAAACAAAAATATTTTTTGGAAACAAAAATTTTTTTTGAAAAGATATGCTAAAAGATATGCCAAAAAAAAATACCGTCAATTGTATATAACGAGCGCCAGCGAGTGTATATACAATTGTACATAAGAAGTGATTCGAGAAATATACACCAAGGTAGAACTATATATTACACACTTGTCACGAAGAAGTCGAGGCTTGCCGAGACTGATAGTGACAAGTGTGTACTCTATTTTATCACATAAGCGAAAACGAGACAACAACATAGAACTGAAGTGTAATTTTTGAATTAAACTTCTAGTTAAGTAATTTTGACATCCGAACACCGCGCGTATGTGATAAAATGTTTCATCTCCTGCAAGCTGATATTTCATACATTAGCGAAATAACCACAAAAATTTGGATTTAAAATTAATTAATTAAGCATGTTGTTTTAAAACGCATTCACAACAAAAAAAACATCATACAGAGAATCCTTTATTTATTTACTCACACACATATACTATCCACCTCAACATTTCGTTCAAATCACATCATTCCGACTATTCCGATTATTTGATCGATGTAGAAGTGACTAACGAACCACTACCGACACCAATTGCATCGCGTTATGTGATTTGTTGGCGTAGTGGTCAGTATGTTTGGTTGATATGCTGCTGGTCCCGTGTTCGCTTCCGCCGTTCGGCGATTTTTTTCAAATATGTAGATGGAAAGTAAATTTACCCTAGGTGGGTTATGTGTGAATTATCCAATCGTATAGGCTGTGGTTATGTATGTGTTTGTGTTTATATGCAGAAACGCGTAATGTATGAAATATCAGCTTGCAGGAGATAAAAGTAATTTTTTCGAAGTATGGAACGGTGCGGTGTGTGAGCGTCTGGACGGCAGGGACTCACCTCGGAGCGCTCAATGTATCGACATCCAATGGATTACCCAGGGTGGCCGGCTACATCAAAATACTCAACGATATTGTGCGCCCATACCTCATACGAAACCGTGACGCAGTATACATCCAAGTAAGTCGAAGATTTTTGTGAAAATTGATTGTTTTCAGATTGTGTTCACGTTTGCTTCAAAGGAATCGAATGAAATAACGAAATCCGATGTCGTCTCATCTTGGTTTCGAATGCGTCCGGATGTTAAGTGCTTATTGTAACCACCAATTTCTTCACCCATGTCAACTGTTTGGGTTGCAATCAACGAGCACGTTGACAACAATTTCCCACTGACCAGTGACGAGATCAATCAATTGGTTCTAGAGTTCTGGGAAAAATTAAAGAAGGAAACACCGAACTATTTCCCGAATTCGTTTGTTCGCACCAAACAATGCTTGTTAAACGTAAACAAATGAAATAAATGAAAACTGTTGAATGAAGGCAGTGAACATTCAAGTGAAATTGAATCGTTTGAAATGTTGCTCTGATAAATTTTTTGTGCAAAACGCCAATATCTAGTGAAGCAACCATAGATCACACGACTAGTTCGATATTTTAAATACGAAATGGAATACAAAACTAGGTCAGCTCAATCGCTAAACATGTTAATTGTCTCATCTCCTATATCGCCCCAAGATTCTATTTAATTTCTATTCAATATTTGTTTCTGTTAAAGCCAAAACCATAACATAATTCGGTATTTTTCCGAAGAAGTTTATTTCATGTAGTTCATTCTGAACTACAATGTTTGTTGTTTATTTGTTTGTTTTTATTAAACTGTCAGCATCAGTCCTCACAGTTTCAATGACAGTGATTTCAGTCCCAGCCGATATATTTATTATACAGAGACATGACTCATAGCAGTCGTGTGGTAGTTTTCATGTAAACTTTTCAAGTCGCGCAACGATTTCGTTGCTATTCACGGACTCCAAGGAGGTCTTGGACATGAACTGTGCTCTGTAGTTGTTGCGCTTCACTTATTGACTGAAGGTGATCACACCAGTAAATTTAGTACCAAATATGCTGCGCTTATCGGTGATGCTTATAAATATCTATCTGGATTCGGTGTCCATGAATGCACAGATGAAAATATTAATCAGGCAGAGATGTAAGGCTGTTGAAAAGGAATCCAGCATCCAAAGGATGGACGAGTTATGATACTCAATTTACAAAAGCGACAACAATATTTTACCTCAACAGACTGCCACCGACATCTAGTTCAACGAGGGAACACATTTTGAGAGCATTTTTTAATTAGCATTTTATAATGCTCACTTGCAAAATGAATTGTCTCAGTAAGAATTTTGTTCTGGACATGATTGATTCCGGGTATGAGTACAGCGGAGATCTGATTGTACCGAAAACTGGAATTCATCTCTATCCACCTGAAGATGAATTGGTACCACCTTGAACTGATGGTAAAAGTTCACGAAAGTTCTGTAGCGGAACGAAACAGTGTATTTAGGTACTCTAGGGATAACGTTACTTGTAAATACTAATTTTCGTCGTCGTTTTATCGCGTGTTTGACTATGACAAAGAATTGGCCCTTATTGTCGTCTTCCAAAGTTTATTTTTTGCTGTATTAATAGCCTAATAGCCTTGCGCTGTACGTGAGTTCTACTGTTGCATTTAGTCCGTGGCCAAGCCAATCTACATGTGTCAGATTCACGGACCTTTGCAAGACGTTAAGCATTTGTTCTTAATCTGCCGGAATCAGGTGTTGCATTTACTGTGAATGTCATAGCGGAGAAAAAATATTACGTTTTAATCAGCATTCACAAAGAGATTGTGATGCATAATGAATTAAATAATTTCAATTTTGCCTACAAATTTTCTTCGGCTAGGGCAATAATGTCCTACACGTCAAAATACCAATCTTGGCAACAGGTGCATTATATATATTATGAAGTACTTTCATCTACGCATAAAAATGAATGAAAAATTCAAATTTCCTTATATTTTGTAATTTTTCACATTTTGATAGTATTTTCGGACCACCCTGTATTTTCTACAAAGTGACCATCAAGGAGACATTTGTTCAGAATTTAATTCTCTGAACTTTTCCCGAAGAAACTATATTTTTATTTTTCGTAATTAACCGTTGGGAAGCTAAAACATGCGTAAAAACACGGATTTGGAGGGGGGAAGCCGATAACTCGGGTCTGACGCAAAATCGAGAAAAACACCCGACCGATTATGTTTCTGGGGACCATTGCCTATCGTTTAAAATTTTCACCCGCTCTCGACATACTCGTTCCTACGGATTCTTCTACAGCGAGTGTACTAATATGGTTCTGCAACGCGAAACTAAAAGTTTTCTTATGTCGGTGAACTTTGTTGTTGTTGTTGTTCCAAATGGGCTTTGCCCATATAATTTGTGGCGTGGATCTACTGATCCGTGTACAGCCAAGGGGCCGTTCATAAATGACGTCCAATACTTTTGGTAGATTTTAGACCCCCCCGTACCCTTCCGTCCAATTTCATCTGTTTCAGTTACCTATGAAATGATGTCCGTTTTCGTACACCCCCCCCTCTTGAAAACAGCAAAAATAAATTTACAAAATTTATTTTTGAAAAAAAAAACATTCACAAATTTTGCTAGGATGTGCAATACAATAAGCTTTGTACAATTTAATGTACAGATCTATGGTGTCCACTCATGAGTCATGCGTTCTGTAGAACATCAGATCCGAAAAGATTCGTGACACAGATTTAACATACCAACGACAAACACATCCTAGACAGAAGACTAAGTTGCCGTTCATAAATTACGTAACGCAAAAATTGACATTTTCAAGACCCCCTCCCCCCCTACTGTAACGCTAGTGTAACGCAAGGTCATACCCCCCCCCCCTCCCCCGGTTTGTTACGTAACACAACTCATGAAAAAATTGATATTTTTCTTACAGTAATTACAAAAAAAACTACACGAATCATGTCCGGAGCGATAGCGGAGGACTTGACGCAGTCTAACTTCCAAAAAAAGAACGAAGAAATTTTTTTGAGACGCGGCAACTATATATAGGCGAGAATTTAAGTTTCTTTCCTTTGGCCTGTATCACCACAAATCCTATTCTATCTTATTCGCGCTTCAAATACAAGCAAAACGAGCTATCACTCGACTATGTAACTTTAAAATTGCCGGAGATACATCGTTTTGAAGTTGGTCATTTTGATAGAAAATGCACCAAATTAACGTTTTCCAAACAATCAAAATCTTTCAACTTACTCTGTATGTTTCTATCTATCTGTCTATCTATCTGTCTATCTATCGACGGTCGATCTCGGAAACTAGTCAGCCAATCTCCATGAAATTTTGCAGGAACCTCAGGGTGGGCATAAAAATGAAAATGTGATACGCCATTACCCCAGGAAACGAGCCATCAGAACAGTCGGAGCGTTTGCTGCGACTGAGCCCCGTACAAACCCGTATATCTATTGCGTACGTGACCCTAGTGCGTCTGTCACCCTACTTTGACCGTAAGCCTATGCGCCGGTTAAAGTAGTTAAAGTAAAATTATTATGTAATGTGTACATCTTAGAAATTGCGCATAGCGCAATTACGAAGCCCCGTACGACGTTCCTTTCAAATAAAACAAAACTTTCAAATAGCCCTAAAATTTTAATTTATTGAGTATAAATACACATAGGCCTAGTATCGGCCTCAGTCCGAGGATCCATTTTTTTTTTTCAACTACATTCTATTCGGCCTTTGATTACCTTCCAAATGAAACAAAAAATACGAAAAACGTATGAAATTTGCTCGAGTTATATGTAAAATACACATAGGGCCCTAGTAGCGGCCTTAGTCCGAGGATCCAAATTTTTTTTTTTTCAACTACATTCTATTCGGCCTTTGATTACCTTCCAAATGAAACAAAAAATACGAAAAACGTATGAAATTTGCTCGAGTTATATGTAAAATACACATAGGGCCCTAGTAGCGGCCTTAGTCCGAGGACCCAAATTTATTTTTTTTTTCAACAACATTCTATTCGGCCTTTGATTACCTTCCAAATGAAACAAAAATTACGAAAAACGGATGAAATTTGCTCGAGTTATATGTAAAATACACATAGGGCCCTAGTAACGGCCTTAGTCCAAGGACCCAAATTTAATTTTTTTTTCAACAACATTCTATTCGGTGTTCGATTATCTTTCAAATGAAACAAAAATTACGAAAAACGGATGAAATTTACTCGAGTTGTATGTAAAATACACATAGGGCCCTAGTAGCGGCCTTAGTCCGAGGACCCAAATTTTTTTTTTTCAACAACTTTCTCTTCGGCCTTTGATTACCTTCCAAATGACACAAAAATTACGAAAAACGAATGAAATTTACTCGAGTTCTATGTAAAATACACATAGGGCCCTAGTAACGGCCTTAGTCCAAGGACCCAAATTTAATTTTTTTTTCAACAACTTTCTATTCGGCGTTCGATTACCTTCCAAATGACACAAAAATTACGAAAAACGAATGAAATTTACTCGAGTTGTATGTAAAATACACATAGGGCCCTAGTAACGGCCTTAGTCCGAGGACCCAAATTTAATTTTTTTTCAACAACATTCTATTCGGCCTTTGATTACCTTCCAAATGAAACAAAAATTACGAAAAACGGATGAAATTTGATCGAGTTATATGTAAAATACACATAGGGCCCTAGTAGCGGCCTTAGTCCATGGACCCAAATTTAATTTTTTTTTCAACAACATTCTATTCGGTGTTCGATTATCTTTCAAATGAAACAAAAATTACGAAAAACATATGAAATTTACTCGAGTTATATGTAAAATACACATAGGGCCCTAGTAGCTTTTCACTTCTAAGGCCCTAACTCACGGTCCACTCACCCGATTTAAAAAAACTTTTTTTTCCTGGATTGGTATTGACAATACCTATCATTTGTCGTGTCATTTACATTTCCATCGTTTATTTTGCCATAAATATCACCAAAAGACCTTAAATCACTTAGGTGGCCCTAACTCACGAAGGGCCGACCCGAATATGCCCATCTTCGAACTTAGCCTCACTATTTTGACTATCTTTCAGGGAAAAAAAAATTTGAAATCGGATTTGATTTACTCAAGATATCGACGCCCAACAAAAATCTCTTCGAGAAAAGCAGTCTTTGAAATACAATTTCTAAAATGAATGATATCGCTAGAGTTGACGCTTTCAGCTTCGTTACGCAAAAATTAAATTTTACACCCAATTAGTTCAAACAAGCTGGCTTAGGTTTTCTCATCATCTGCCAAATAATTTTTACAAAAAAAATTTAGACTGGAAACAACCAAAATTTTACCAAAAAAATCTGCGTCGCATGTGGCAGATAAATTTTGGGCGTCACCTACTGAAAAATAATGTTGCAATGTGCTAGTTTTTAAGCACATTTTAATTTATTTTAAATGGAAATGTTTTAATTTGATTTTTTTATGTTACAAACCATGTATTTGAAACTCGATTCGCTGCACAGACTTTTTAGTACGAAATATGTTGCGTGACGTAACGTTACTGCCATACCCCCCCCCCCCCCCCCCCCCTGTAACGCTGTGTAACGCTAGATTGATACCCCTCCCCCCCTCTTTTGCGTTACGTAATTTATGAACGGCCCCTAAACACAAATTTCCTGAAACAACATTTAGCTACTTACTTCCTTAGATCTGAACTGAATACGGAAATAAATTTCAAATTAGATTTTGTACTTCATTGCGTTTCATATTTTCTTGTGCAATAATCCATTTCCACCTGAATCTATCTCGTTATCGATAACACAGAGATATGTCAGTAAATCGTTTTTTGTTGTTGGAATCAAATTGTTTTTTATAAGATGTATGTAAATTATGACCCCCTCCCCTCCTCTCGTCCAACACCGTCCGGTTTTAGCATACTCCCCCCTCGTCTTCTATTGCATTCGATAGTTCCGAAAACTATCTTCACACGCGCTAATGTCGATCACGCGTTGTTCTTTGTCTTTCTAAGATGGCGTGTCCAGCATTTTGTTACGAAATCGTAACGTTCTACTTTCACTAAAAACTCCACCGCACTCGCACTATTGGGCAATACTGTTCTTCTATCAACGGCACAAAAACACAAATTTGAGCCAAAGTATTTACCAGGGGCCGAACGTCCTCCCCCGGTTGAAGGCTGAAAGCGAACTGCGGTGAACTTTGAATAATCCAGTTGAACTGTCATTTGACTACTTGTTACTGTCTAGACATTTCTCGACCAAAGCCGTTGAAAACACCAAGCGGCAACGTTCAAGCAAATATTTTCAGGGGAATTAAGACCGTTCTACTACAAATAAATCATTACAAATCCCCGAAAAAATTGTAGGTAATTCTGGAAGTAACTGAAATGCCAGAAAAATCTATGTCATCCCACCACGCCCTCGCAGAAGCCTTCCTTCCTACGCCTCATTCTACCCTTATCCCGATTGAAACACAGGTAAGCACAGTGACACAGACATTTATGGTATACATAGCCGTCACTATACACTGTTTTACAAAACAGCACAACTACACATGATGTTACAGGGTGTTGTAACATCATATAATTTTATGTTTATATACCGGGTTTTTCTGAAAATAAAAACATTCTGAATTGTGGATTGAACGGAAAACAACGTGTTTTATTTCTCTAGTTCCCACAAATTGGTGACCCCGACTTCCGAACAACCGTTCAAGTCTTTTAAAAGTTTTAGCAAATCGCTAATCGACTAACGATTAAAAATCCTTTAGCTCGACTGTTTTATTAAAAACTCTCGCTAAATTCAGTTATTCTTGATACGAATCAAAAGGTTATGGCTAATCAACAACAAGCTGTGCCTCCATTAGCTCAACCTAATATTCAGCCTAACGCTCAAGTTAATCTTCAGCCTAATGCTCAACAAAATAACCCACCTGCCCAGTTGAATGTTCAACAAAATGCTGTTAACCGGATTCTGGAAACTAAAACCTGAATTATGCAATTATGGTTCCACCAGCTCGAAGCTCAGTTCGCTAACTCTAACATTGTTAATGACCGCACAAAATTCAATTAGATAGTACGAGTAATTGAAAGCGATATATTATCTTCAGTAAGCGATATTGTGCTAAATCCTCCAGCAAACAATTGCTACGACGCAATCAAACAAAGGCTCATCCAGCAATCTGCTGAAACGGATAATAAAAAATTGAAAAGCCTTTTGCATGAACAAACGCTTGGTGATATAAGACCATCAGATCTTTTACGCAAAATGCGCGAGTTATCTTGTGGCAAAGTCGGTGAAGATCTCATGAAAACATTATGGTTACATAGGTTGCCCCATACGATTCAAACAGTCCTGTCTACTAGTAATGACAACTTAATACAGTTGTAAAAACAACACAACACAAAAAACTTAATACAGTTGGCCGTTATGGCAGACAAAATGTTTGATATAACTGAAGCTTCTTCCATTCAAGCTGTCAGTTGTTCCCCCCAGAAAAACCATCTCGATGATTTAGTGAACGTTGTCCATACTTCATTTCAAGATCGAAAATCTTAATAAAGATTTTCGTGATTCTAGGACAAGCTATGGACATTCATCACGAAGTCGTTAATCGACGCCTCACAGAGCGCCTCTTGCTTCGAAGACCGATATTTGTTTCTATCACAACCGTTTTGGAAACAAAGCCGTTTAGTGCAGAACGCCTTGCACTTTTCTACGACTACTTCACGACGTACACATGCTTCAACAATGGCCGTAGCCAGCACATCAGCCCGAGCGAACGAAGATTCGATCCCGGCACCCTGGCCAAATTTACTGGATCAGACAAACGAGCACCGCACACCGTCATCAAACCGTGTGTCACGAGTTAAAACAATTCAAAAACCATCGGACAATGGTTCAGCACCTGCATCAAAATTGCCAGTTCAACGTTTGCCTCGCTCAGCGAATACTGCCAGCAAAGCAGAGATAAAAACAGCTAACGCTTCAGTTCGTACGAACGCAACACCCATTCCACGACCAACTCGTCCGACTCCAGCTGCTATGGAGAGAATATGTTGGTACCACCGGCAGTTTGGCAAAAGACCGGCTAACTGCATCCAGCCGTGTTCATTCGTCGCCCCAGTTAATCATGAACCGCAGCCAGTACAACCTAAAAAGGAGAAAGAAAACGCCTGTTCCATCGATGTCATCCCAGTGGAAACCATTCGAATTGCTGAACGAGTACAAAGTGCACCGATACCAATACCACAAAACGACGACTGGATCACTTACATGTCGGAATCCTCATCATCATCGTCATCCGACTCATCCGATACGAAGACGTCAAGAAATCAGATCGTCCTTTGGAAGGGGATAGTGTGGTATACACAGCCGTCACTGTTTTAGAAAACAGCACAACTACACATGATGTTACAGGGTGTTGTAACATCATATAATTTTATGTTTATATACCGGGTTTTTCTGAAAATAAAAACATTCTGAATTGTGGATTGAACAGAAAGCAACGTGTTTTATTTCTCTAGTTCCCACACATTGCCTTTATTCATTCTCTAATTCAGACTCAAAGCATCAAACAGCCTAACACCCGTTTGAGCGCCTCATCTTCACTCGGATTCTTCGGACACGTCGTATATTGAGTAGCATCAGGTCCCAGTCGTCCATCTTGGACTTTGCCATGTCTCGTTGTAGGGATTCATTCCACGTAAAGCATGGTCTGCCTACTTTCAGCTTTCCGCCAATCCGGTATCTCATCGCTTTTCCTCAGTATATACTGGGCCGGTCTACGAGCTATGTGTCTGTGTCCCCAGTACTTGAGACGACGAACTCTGCTTGCCACATTAATGGTACGTCCACGCATCAGCTCGCGCATGTTCGTGATATTGGATATGTCACGCGCTAGTGCGCTGAGCTTTCGAACAATCGTTCCTTCCTTTCGATTTAGTAAATCGCGATTTCTTTTCGTCAGCGTTGCGACCTTGAGTCCGTATAGTGCCGTCGGAACGATTACCGAGGATACATCCTGAGCAGCAAGTCCCACGGCATTCGGTGTTCGAAGAAAGGGGACAGCGTGTAAAACGCTCTGTATGACGCTTTTACTCTACCCGAAATCGTGCTGCGACGGTCCAGAGTTTCCGTGAGGTAGACGCCCACGTACTTTAAGATCGCAACTCTCGTGACCTCCAATCCTGCAAGGAAGGGTGATTTCTGTCAGCTCCAGATCTATCGTTGTACGTCTTGCCACTTTCCCAAGTGCATAGTGCATAACTAGAATGAACAGGTATTGCGACAACGGGCATCCTTGTTTTACTCCTCTTCACAGATTCAGATCCATTTTTGTAATTTATCCACTTGTTTTCAATCAGAATTTTGCAAGACTTTCATACACATGTCTTTACTCGTCGACGAACAGAAATTCAAAATGGTAACTTTGTCAAATTTCTGATTCATTAATTTTTGTTTATCGTTTTCTGATTTTGTTGATCGAATAACTATCAGGAAATTGCTTAAAAATTCATGATCTGAATAGAAATACGGGGTTGAGAATTAATCCAGGCGAATCTCAATTCCTTTCGATAAAGCTGTCAACAGTCTCGAAGTGTTTTACATTTACTTCCAGCATATGGCCTATTATTGAAACTTGCTTTTCGGAACTTTTGGAGTTTTAGGATTTTTTGATAACTATTAAATTTCATACTTCAAACGCACCGTAAATCAACTTAATATAAAGAAACTTTATTGTGGTCTGTGACGCATCATAAATGAAAACAATCGTTAATTCAGAGAAAAAGTTGAAGTGCCAGCAATAAGTGAGTCAAAATAAAGTCAAAATTGAATTTTTGATTGACGTTTAGGTTTATGTTGAGATGCCTCTTTGAACACTCCTTGAAACCACTTTTGCGACTTTGCCATCTAATTTTCTTTCAGTCTTCTATTTTTTACGATTTACTGCCGCTGTTGGATCTGGCTGGATGCATATTTGTATTAATGTACAAATAATTGCGTAATGTCGTCGGAGATAGTGAGGCCCATTCCTTAAACATGTTGTATACGTCTGAAAAGAACAAAGCAAAATATACTCTTTCCTATTACCAACTTTCTATGTCGTACGTACGAATTAACCGCTCTACATCTGCCGAGCTCGGATCGGCTGCAGCGACTCCAACTAAATCAGTTTTTACAGTGAGCAATTCGTCTGGGTGGAGATGATTCAAACGTTTCAAGGTTTTGATAGGCAATTTGAAAACGTAATTTTGTAGTGACTGTGCTGCAGTGAAGTATACTTCGACGGAGAGATTTCGATTCATGTCTGGCAGAATTTGTGAATGGCATGTCGCTAGATCTTCGTCCGTCGTTGTCTGGATGATTTTATCTAGTGGCTTCAATGCCGCACATATTGTGGAATCTAAATCCACTAATCCAGTCTCACCTTCAATCTGGCAATCAGCGAATCGATTATATAATTCCGTTGTTGGCCGGTGAAGCGGAATGTACTGTTCCTGCTTGTCCGTTGCATCTGATTAGTTGCTCAAATTAGCTCGTTCCCATAGAAGTAAATTTTGCCGTTTCTATTGGTAGCATTTCGTTCAAATAATTCTTCCCATCTTCCTTCTGCACATCTCTGTTTCAAAGTTTTTAACTTCTCAAGCAATTGTTTCCGTTTTGGCAACACTTCGAAAATGTTGATCGAATCAGACTGATTCGTGAAAAATTTTGTGAAAAATTTTCAGCATAAATAGAAGATCTGTTAAGAACGTCATGAAGCGGTCTGTCTGTCACGTCGATATCCTAAGTAGTAAGTTATCTTGATTTGGAACGACAGTCGAGTTTGAACCTTAATAACCAAACATTCTTTGCAAATAAAGACGAATGTTAAATTGGAATGTTCGAAATCTGGGAGTTCCAAATCAAAATTTCAATACATTTTGGATTTAGAACGATTAACATTGCTGCTTATGGCGTTCCAACTTAAGATCGTTCAAAATCAAGATATCAAATACGATTTCAAAAATTTGTTTCCGTGAAAGATACTCGAAATAGTGAGGCTGAGTTCGAAGATGGACTTCGTGAGAGTTAGGGAGATTTAAGTGATTTAAGGTCTTTTGGTGATATCTATGGCAAAATAAACGATGGAAATGTAAATGACACGGCATATGATAGGTATTGTCAACTAAAAAAAAAGTTTTTTTTAAATCGGATGAGTGGACCGAGAGTTAGGGCCTTAGAAGTGAAAGGCTACTCGGACCAATGTGTATTTTGCATACACTCGAGTAAATTTGATCCGTTTTTCATAATTTTTGATTCATTTGAAAGGTAATCGAAGGCCGAATAGAATGTTGTTGAAAAAAAAAATAAATTTGGGTCCTTGGATTAAGGCTGCTACTAGGGCCCTATGTGTATTTATACTCAATAAATTAAAATTTTAGAGCTAAGAGCAATTTCTAAGATGTACACATTACATAATAATTTTACTTTAACTACATTAACGGGCGCAACAGGCTTACTGTTAAAGTAGGGTGACAGACGCACTAGTGTCACGTACGCAATAGATATACGGGTTCGTACGGGACTCAGTCGCAGCAAACGCTCCGACTGTTTTGATGGCTCGTTTTTTTGCGCGTCCACAAGGTAGTTGCTGCCGTAGAGTCAAACTCTTCCAAGCAGGTCATGTTACATTTAATGTACAAATAGTTTGATAAAGTTGGGAAAGAGAAGAACGATCAGGATTCTTAAATATGGTGTAGGTACCTGAATAGAATTTGTTTCAAATGATTATCCTAATAACGTTCTTTCCAAATATGGTAAGGTTACTGATAAATCTTTCGACGTACGCTGAAGCTCTGGCCAAAGCAATTTTTATAGTACGGAGGTTGTTCGGATTCGGAGCAAGCTCTACAATTTTTTCCAAACATTCGAGCATGTTTTTACACGGAACGTCAATTAACAAAGATGCAGCTTCATAATAATCAGAATAAAATTTGTTTTGGTACGATATAAATCGGTAAAATCTGACAGGCACACCGAATAGCGTGTTGTGGAAAAAGTTCTAGAATTAGGTCATTGGGCTAAGACCGCTACTCGGGCCTAAGTGTTTTTTGCACATAAATCAAGTAAATCTCATCCGATTTTGCTAATTTTTACTTAATTTGAGAGGTAATTGAATACCGAATAGGAAATTGACAAAAAATTTGGGTTCCTAAAATTACGTCGTGAATTTTGTTTTACTTGAGAGGTACTCCGTACGGGCTTTCGCAATTGCGCTAAGCGCAATTTTAAAGATGAACACTTTCAGTATATTTGTACATGTAGCACTTGGGCTAGGCGAGCAATAATGTCAAGTGCTCAAGTTACAGAAGTATTAGGGTTACGCCCGGGCTGAGGACGTATTGTGGTAACGGACGAAATAGATTTACAGGTCGTACGTGGCTCAGTCGAAGAAAACGCTCCGACCTGTTCTGATGCCTTGTTTTTAGCCCCGTACGAAGTACTGGGGGCTTATAAGATTAATATGCCGTTTGTAACATGTTGAATTGGAAGCCCGACGGTAAGGGCAAAGCATTTGTCCATGTTCATAGATAACGAATCCGCAATAAAACAAGACATCAGAACAGTCGGAGCGTTCGCTGCGACTGAGCCCCGTACTACCCGTAAACCTATTTTGCCCGAAACCATTATACGACCGTAGCCCTAATAAGCCCGTAACCCTTATTCGTCCGTTATCAAAGTGCTTCCGTAACCCTATTGTGTACTTGACATTATTGCCTATTTTTGCAAATTAACTGTAAGTGTTCATCTTTAAAATTGCGCTTAGCGCAATTACAAAAGCCCGTACGAAGTACTTCTCAAGTATAAAACAAAAGTGTACGATGTAATTTTAGGAATCCAAATTTACAACTTTTTTTTTCAATTTTCTTTCGGTATTGAATTATCTGTCAAAAGAAACAAAGCAAAGTTTGATGAAATATTCTCGATTTATGAGCAAAAACCACATCGAAGGGCCCAAATTTGAAACTTTTTTCACCACGTTCTCTTTGTTTTCTAGATGGTCAAACAGTTCATGATCCGTTAGATGCATAAGATCAGGCTCACTTTCGTCTTCCCCCGTAGCCATGATGTCTCCTGTTTGCTAATTTTAATCGTTGTGAAGCATGAGAGAAGGAATACTAGCCAATCGCTAAGCTCGTTTGTTTTATTTTGTGTTTCTGTGTTTGACAATATGCCCAAGACTATGACGTTATCTCCTAGTGTGCGGAAATAGCTATTTATGACATCGAGTGCAAAAAGCTTATAAAGCACCTTGCACCTAAATTCATGCAACGTTTTATAACGAAGCCTTGGTCGTCAGCATATCACAACAACTGCCTCAACTTTCTGGATGTATACATACATTATAGGTGAAAATACTTACGATAAGGTGATCCCATAAGTGAATCTAAATCGATGACTGGCTGCTTTCGAGTAGGTCTTAACTGATTTTTGTTTGTATGGAAGAGAAAATGAGCGCATACACCTATAAAAAAAATATTTGGGTATGGTACCCGTGCAGTTCTTTTTACTACACAGCTGAACATTAGTTTTCAGCATATCTGTATATTGTACGTAATTACTGAATTTTGAACGTAATGACAGTACTATGTACAGCTAAGATGTACTACTGTTCTGTTACGTTAACAAATATACTGCTACGTTAACAAATGTACTTGTCCCGAATTTGTACAGCAGAGCAGTACATGATTTGTGACAGATTCAAAGTACCATTCAGATGGACAATGTACACTATAGCTGAATGAATGCCAGTTTGAATGTAGTGGTCGTGAAAACTTCCATAATGTTAAATGAGACTAAACACTGCACGAACTTTCGAGACAATTTAGGAACTATTTGTAATTAGTAGAGGGGCATTTGGTGTCTAGCCATCCTAAATTATTAGCGAAAATGTTTTGATGGGATTATTTTGAGTATTATTATTAGTAGTCAAAAAAACACTAATTAGAAATTTTTTAGGTCGCGGATCAACAAGGTTTTTTTAACAAACAAAATTTCGACCGCCAATATAAAATCGGCGGTACAATATAAACAATCCGTTTCTTCGGCGACATTCCATGATTTTCAACAGAGATTGTATATAAAATATAAAATTAATTAAATAACGCGACACTTACGTGGAATCCGAAATATGAACGTTCGCGAGCTTCTGTACGTCGGTTCTTCATTCATTTGTACATACGAATAAAGAACCCACGTATATGTAGAAGAAGAAGAATCGTTTTTTCGAATCTAGTATCTACGTTAACAAAGTACGCGAAAGTTTAATTTTCGATGATGATTCCACGTAAATGTCGTGTTGTTTAATTAATTTTATATTTTATACACAATCTCCGTTGAAAATAATGGAAGAAATGAAGTGTTTATATTGTACCGCTGATTTTATATTGGCGGGTGAAATTTTGTTTGTTAAAAAAACCTTGTTGACCTTGAATTTTTCTAATTAGCGTTTTTTTGACTACTAATAATACTCAAAATAATCCCATCAAAACATTTTTTATAAAATCCATAGGAAGGCAAATCACTTTTTTTGACGAAATGCCCCCCTACTAAATTCAGAAATTCAAGTTTTGAATAACAACGTATTTGAATAATGAAGGCTCAAGAAATTTTTTTAATAAATGACTTGGTAAATGATTTTGTTACACTATAAACCTATTTTTTGACATTCGTAAATATCAATCTTTCTCTTCTGTTCGAAAGTTAGCACTTAAGGAGCACACGTTATTCCACGAATTTTGTCATAAATGTAGCCGGCGAAAGAACTCAGCCTCGATGCTTGTGAGAAAAAGGCACTGATTAAGTAAATCCACGCAATCGATTCTTAACACATTTTCAAACAGTTTGCTCAAAAAAATGAATAAACAGCTTTTCCTAAGAAAAATTTCTCACTTTTAGTTTTCATTCGCATACAAAATCATGAAATGAAAAAACTGAAGTCTGCAAACGGATAACAAATTTGACGTACACATGTGTAGTACTATTTGCGTTTTAACCGCTTTTGAGCGAGACAGTAATGACGTATTAGTAAAATTGACTATGTTGCTACCCTTAATTTTAATAAGCTTCTGTCAGACTGTTGGGTGTCTAAATAATATGTGACAAAAGCCCATCTGCCGGAAACTTAACTTTTTCTTTCAAAATATTTATTCTTAGAATTATAGAATAGGAGAAGAAGACTTAAGTCTTACAATTTCCTAACAAATAATTTACAGAAAAAAAACTTCCTTCTTGAACATTTGGAAATTACATTACCACACAACAGTATTAAAATACGAGAACTTTTAAAGTTCAATTTCACAATACTGATCAACTGAACATTAATGTTCAGCAAGACAGTACAGTGGAGACATACGATGTTATAAGATAGCTTTCCCATAATGTCTTCCAAACACAAGTACTGAGTTGGGACATGGGTAAGGTGGTGGACTGGAGTGTCGGAGGTCCCGAGTTCGAATCGCACGGACGGCAGTTTTTTTTTAAAAATAAGTTGACGTAAATAAACGTACTAAATAGTTTAAAGATGAAAATTTATGAACTCTGAATAATATTTTCTGTACAACTTTTATTTTTCGATGAGACAACCAATGTTCGCCCAACTGCTACGTTAACATAATGTACTTGTCCCGAATTTGTACAGTACATTCGTACAACGACTACAGCTGAGCTGGACAAAATTTTTATAGGTGTACGAGAAAGGTATGACTTTTATGCTTCACAATTATTTCGTTGGACCGCTGAAGATCCGAGTTTCCGAGTCACTCAAAAGATAATTGTTAAGCATGCGTCGTCCGTTCGCATAGGTAAAGAAAGAATAATTTCTCACAGAATGAAATAAAATTTATTGAAGCCACATTCAGTTTAAATGCATTTGATAATCAAGTTAAGACTCACTTCCTACAGACCCAATAGTTAGGTTGTGCGTGGCAGCAAAACCAACATACGAAGCTACAATAGCTGAGTTTTCTGATGCTGCACGTTGGAGGCTTGCAATTAGTTCAATTAGTTGGCTCTGTTTAACTGTAGTTCGAGATATGAAATCACTGGTTCCAAAGCGCCATGAACTTAAAGCCTGTTCGTAGTCTGCATTTTCTTCTCGAAGTTTTTGAATTTCCACTGAAAGTGAATAATTCAACTGTTCCATATTGGCTCTCAATACTTCGTTTTCACTCCTACAGTCTTCACGTTGTTGATTGGAAGTTTCGAGTTGCTAAAATTCTAATTAATATGTAAATTGTAATAATAAAGAATGTTCATCATGTTTAACCTGTTGAGCTTCATCTAACTGCTGTTGGAGTTCATCAATCGCTTGTTTGCAACTTTCAACTAAATTCTGTTCCTCTTCAAGTGCCTTTTCAGCTAGTTCTCTTGCACCTTGCTCTTTTTCCAAGGAATCGGACAGTTCAATATTTGTTGCATTGAGCGCCTCATTTTCTCTTCTCAGAAAGTCATTGTCTTTCTTGAGACCATCAACTTCTTTTTCTTTGTTCTTCTGGCCCTGTAAGAACTTGTCGATTGGTTTAGACAGTAAATTGAATATGTCAAAACCATCCACAGTTAGTACTGTGCCCTGGAAACATTTTTATTTTCATCATTATGAAAATCAGTTTTATTCTCGAACATACCTGAACGGCTAATAATATCACAGTCAAAACAATGGAATATCGCATTTTAAAAGTTATTTAAGAAAACGGGGGAAATTATGTTGCTCTTTCAATGGAATCGGAAATACAAAAGTTGCCGTGTTTTTATTCGGATTGATGTATCATCGTGCTTCTAATAAAACAGTATTCTATGTCACTTCCTCATTTGTACATTCACATGCAAATGGAATCCCCGTATTGCTTGGCTATCTCTACCGGAAATCCGGACGGGAATATTAATAACAATAGTATAGTTACTTCGTTAGTCTTACCAATGTATATAAAATGAGTTTACTCCGGATTCGAATCGTCACTTCGATTTTTGGTTGGTAAAATGGCAAAGTTTTCCATTGGACCAAAGACAGCTAAATGGTTATATGAAAATGTTCGTCAAATAAGATATTATGTCCAGATTGGTGAAACAAAATCGCGTGAATATGAAGCAACATCGGGTATTGTTCCTGGAAGCATTTTGGGACCAATTTTGTTCACAATGTTTATCAATGATGTGGTGGAAGT
Organism: Bradysia coprophila; assembly: GCF_014529535.1. Taxonomy (NCBI): domain Eukaryota; kingdom Metazoa; phylum Arthropoda; class Insecta; order Diptera; family Sciaridae; genus Bradysia; species Bradysia coprophila. Next base: position 41,233 of record NW_023503442.1, read on the forward strand.
AGTGATACATGCGATGGTGTTGTTGTTTGCAGATGATATGAAAGCATCAATGATGATATATGATATGAATGACAGTCTGAGATTTCAAAGCGACATAGACAGGATTTATCAGTGGACCGTGACAAATCGACTTCTGTTCAATGTTGGAAAGTGTGCCACATTCACGGCTTGCAGAGCATCGAATAATGTGGAAACGAAGTACAAGCTTGGAAATCATGACTTGCAAAAGAAAGAAGAGGTTTGTGATCTGGGACTAAACGTTGATAATAGATACAATTTAATTCATCATATGGAACTAACAACAATGAAGGCCCGTCAAATGGTTGGTTACATAAAGATGAAGTCGAACGGAAAGTTTAAAGAAAAGACGCTAAGAATACTGTATTGTGCATATGTGAGATCGAGGCTAGAGTTCGCATCTGTAATATGGAGTCCATATCAAGGAGTGTATAAAGATGACATTGAATCAGTGCAAAAACAGTTTATGATTGATTTATTAGACGATAGAAGTCGTGCCGCCTCGTACAGGCTTGCACCATATGTTGACAGGTGTAAGACGTTGAAATTGCAGCCTTTGTACGTGCGAAGACAAATCGCGGACGCCATGTGTGCTTATGATATTTATACGGGACACTCAAATGTTGAAATTTTGAAGTCGAAATTCGTGAGGTCAAGGTCGGTGAGACAATTGAGGCATAGTAGGTTGTTGGAGGAAAAGTTTTTCAGTGTAGACTATTTGATGAATCAGCCCATATCTCGTTTAATAGCTTTTGTAAATCAGTATGCGGAGATGGTTGTAAATTCGAGGTCGAGGTGTGAATTTAGAATTAAGCTTGAAAATGTAATGTTAAATCTAGTGATAGATTGATGTAAATGAATATTCAGCCAATTTGTTGGCGGTGAAATAAAGAAAAGAAAGAAAAGAAAGTATTCTATGTCACTTCCTCATTTGTACATTCACATGCAAATGGAATCCCCGTATTGCTTGGCTATCTCTACCGGAAATCCGGACGGGAATATTAATAACAATAGTATAGTTACTTCGTTAGTCTTACCAATGTATATAAAATGAGTTTACTCCGGATTCGAATCGTCACTTCGAGTAGATACACTAGAGTGTTCAAACTACATCTCATGTTATGTTAGAATTTCAAACCTGAATTTTATTTTCGTAAATTTACAACAGCTGTATAAATTGTCGTATTTAAGTGTTTGGCATATGGGCATGATGTGCAAACATTAGACGATAATTATGAATGTGACGGTGACAGTTATGTGGCTGCAAAAATTAATTGTAGTCTATTAAACCAACAGTGGAATTTTGCAGGCGTCCCACTTGTCCGAAAGAGTAGTTTACCTATTCCGAAATTCGCTATTATTAACTACTGAAATTTCAAACATTTGTCCGAAATCGCAGCCGCAGCGGTAGCGGAGGCTTGACGCAGTTTAACACTCCTAAAAAAATACCCCAAAGCAAATCCGGGAAACAAGTAACCTATATAGGCTAACTTTTTACATTTTCCATTTCGATCCCAATCAAAAAACGAGCCGTCAGAACAGTCGGAGTGTTTGCTGCGACTGAGCCCCGTACGAACCCGTACATCTATTGCGTACGTGACCCTAGTTCGTCGGTCGCCCTACTCTTACGGTAAGTCGTCGTTAAAGTAAGATTCTTATGAAATGTATACGTCTTAAAAATTGCGCATAGCGCAATTACTAAGCCCCGTACGATGTTCCTTTCAAATGTTACACAAATTTCAAACTGACCTAAAATTTTATCGAGTACATAGAAATTGCCGGAGGCAGTACCAACAGCACCGTGCTAAGTCAAATATAGCTGTATATACCGTTATATAGCTCAATATAGCTGTATATATTTATACAAATATGGGATGCTTAAAACACCCCAAACACATAACCAATCACTTTCCACTTTGCAGGAACTTTCTATGTACCAATTTAACAAAGTTACATCATTTTTACCAAAATCCAAGATGGCGGCCGGTGGCCATTTTGTTAGGAGGTGGAAAGTACAGCGGCCACTTTATATTCGTCAATACCTTTCAATAAAAAAAAATCAATAAATTCGGTCAAATTTTACTCGAGATATTGACAAAAAACACCACCTTCACTGTACGGCCGAGTAGCCACATATAAGCTCACTCCAAGAGACCTAGCTCATGCTCCGGTGAACCGAATTTCATAAACTTTTTTCCCTGATTGGTACGGTCAATACCTATCTAATAAAGCAAAATCCATCTAAATACGTTCAAATTTGGCCAACCTACAAGCAAAAACGGCTTGCCGCCCTGTACCCCATTCACACCAAGTAAACAGCCTCAATAAAACAAACACACACACGCCACGGAGAACAGTGGCAGAGACGGTTTTTTGCGACATGCGACAATCCGACAAAACGGTCTTCGATAAATTTTTGTGAAAAAAATTGGCGCAAAAGTTTTGAATGAATTTTACACTGAAGTAAGGTTTTAGGTCATCTTGTATTCTGGAAGCAATTACAATTTGAGGAATGTCGACAAAATAAAACAATGTTTTCATGGTTCAACCATACATTTACTGTTTATTTTCAACAGTTAACAACTTGTTTTTCTGAATGATAGCACGGAACTCAACAAAAAGATTTCTTACAAATTTTACGACGAAAGTACAGCAAAATATGAAGTAAAGGAACTGTCTGATTAAAGGAGCACAAAAATGTTGGGCAATCGGCGTTGAGATGACAGTAAGTTTATCATCTGATGGGTCATCATTGTTTTCGTGAACGACCGAACTATCTAAATATTCAACATTTTCGTATTTTAGACCGTGTTCATACATTGTATGGCCGTCATTATCACCAAATTGATGGATCTCGGTACCCGAAAAAAATTCAAAGTGTTCCTAGTTTAGAAAATTTGTCATAACTGCAGCGATGATTATAGGCTGAAAAGCAAAAATATTACCTGGCATATTCTCTGATTATTAACATTCCGTAGTGGCAAGGTCACACTTTTAATTTTCGTCAATTGCTTGAATCGATGCCTCCCGGCTTCAGAGCATCCTCTCACTGCACACAAGACCATAATATAAACCTGAGAAATTTCATTTAATATTGAATTTTGAAGACACAATTTGCAATAATCTACTCACTTGACGTATTTATTATCAAAAATTCACAAAATAAAATAACACCAAACATCGAATCATGGTACAATTTTGTTTTTGTTTTGAATTCTGTTCAACTGTCACTGGACCGATTTGTCGCAAAATGTCGCACCGACATATCGTCTCTGCCACTGTTCTCCGTGGCGTGTGTGTGTTTGTTTTATTGAGGCTGTTTAACACCAAGGGGTCTAACTCACGAGTCGGTTATCCAATTTCCATAAACTTTTTTTTGTCGATCGGTATTGTAAATACCTTTTATTTGCCGTATCACTTACAAGTGTAGCCTTTAAATGGCCAGAGATATCTTCGGAAAACGGTAAATCACTTATGGGGCCTTAGCTCGGGAGGGGTCGACCCAAAATCGCCCATCTTAGAACTTAGCCTCACTATTTTGACTATCTTTCAGGGAATTTTTTTTTTTTTGAAATCGGATTGGATTTACTCAAGATATCGACGTGACGGACATACAGACAGACAGACGGACAGACAGACAAAATTTTTATTGCGGATTCGTCATCTATGAACATAGGCAAACACTTTGCCCTTACCGTCTGCTTCGAATTCCATCAATTACACACGGCATCGTAATCCTATGAGCCCCTTCGTACTTCGTACGGGGCTAAAAATTCATGAAATTCGGTCAAATTTTACTCGAGATATTAACAAAAAACACCACCTTCATTGTACGGCCGAGTAGTCACATAGAAGCTAAGTGAACCGAATTTCATAAATTTATCCTACGTGCTTTATCGATGTATCGCCATGGGTGGAGATTGGTGTAATATTGTTAGATTTTGCAAGGGGAAAAACATTTGTTCAACGACTTTTGTCATTTAGGGGCCATTCATAAATGACGTCCACTACTTTTGGTCGGTTTTAGACCCATCCTCCCCATCGTCACGCAAAAAGAGTCAAAATTGACCCAATTTTGTTAGGATCGTCAGTTTTCTTGAACTCAACTTTCATAAATTCCTATTTTAACAGCTATTGCTCAATATAGCTGTATATAGATATAAATAGAAGCCCACATATGGGATTCCTAAAACCCCCCACACATAACCAATTACTTCTATGTTAACAGAAACTCTCTAAGTACCACTTTTCCCAAGATATTTCAATTTTACTAAAATCCAATATGGCCGCCGGCAGCCATTTTTTTAGGAGACCGGAAATTTTACCGACGCTTTACATTAGTTAATACCTTTCAAACAAACAAAAATCATGAAATTCGGTCGAGTAGCCAGATAAGAGCTCACTCCAAGAACCTAGCTCACGCTCCGGAGAACATAATTTCAAAACCTTTTTTTCCCTGATTGGTACGGTCAATACCTATCTAATAAAGCTAAAACAGACGAAATATGTTCAAATGTGGCCCACCTACAAGCAAAAACTGCTTGCCTGTTTCACACCAAGGGGTCTAACTCACGAGTCGGTCAACCGATTTCCATAAACTTTTTTTTTGTCGATCGGTATAAATACCTTTTATTTGACGTATCACTTACAAGTGTAACGTTTAAATGTCCGGAGATATCTTCGAAAAACCGTAAAGCACTTATTGGGCCACAGCTCGGGAGGGGTCGATCCAAAATCACTCATCTTCGAACTTAACCTGTCTTTTGACATTACCAAACGGGAAAAAAAAGAATTTTCAAAATCGGTTGCGTTTTACTCAAGTTATCGTGCAGACGGACAGACGGACATTTTTTTTTCACTGATTTGGCATCTCTAGACAACTACAATAGGTTTCCCCTTACTCAGGGAGTCCAATTCGACGTGTTACAAACGTATGCGTAAACCTATAAGACCCCAGTACTTCGTACGGGTCTAATGACTAGAGATGTGCGCCGCCGAGTTATGTGAAGTTGAAATGTTTAAGTGCTTATATTGCATCGAAGATGCTACCAAGCTTCTGTAAGCTCTATTTTTCCTAAAAGTACATGCAATTACCTTTCAAATGACACCCCACACGACTATGTACGTTTCATGTACCTCGAGAAATTTCTGTAAGAAAAGTGCAAGTTGTCAGTCTTTTTTCGGCTGAAAACTTCAACTGCACATATCTCAGTGTGGATGAATTTTAAACCCAACAAGACCCTATTTTTCCCATTAGTACATGCAATTACCTTTCCAATGACACCCCACACGACCCTGTACGGCTCGTGTAACTGGAGAAATTTTTGTAAGAAAAGTGCAAGTTTTCGGTCTTTGATCACCTCTCACCAGCCACACAAACTTCGAAGAATTTTTTTGAAAGTGGTTTTGGCTTATAGGGTCGAATACCTTTCTAGGCACATATAAAAAAGTCCAATGGAAAATGCTTCCGATTTCAAGATTCTGTTTTTCAAAAGAATCCCTCAAACGGAATCGCCCCATTCGCGCAGTCGTGATGTTACGATAAGAATCAATTTCCGCTCACACGTAGCTAGCGTGAAAGCGAATCGTATGTGCTCTCTGTCGTCGACATTGTCGGAAACGATCAGCGACCTTGTCTTGGACAATGTGTTGAACAAATGCTATCCTCCAGTGATACTCGCTGCTGTGATTCAATCCAGATGATGTTCTCGAATGTCGACTGATTTTTAGACCCGTACGAAGTACTGGTGTCTTATAGGTTTACGCATACGTTTGTAACACGTCGAATTGGACTCACTGAGTAAGGGGAAAACTATTGTGGTTGTCTACAGACGCCAAATCAGTGAAAAAAAATGTCCGTCTGTCTGTCTGTCCGTTCTATAACTTGAGTAAAACACATCCGATTTCTAAAATATTTTTTTCCTCGTTTGGTAATGTCAAAAGACAGGCTAAGTTCGAAGATGGGTGATTTCGGATCGACCTCTCCGGAGCTGGGGCCCAATAAGTGCCTAAGTGTCGATATCTCCAGACATTTAAGCACTACACTTGTCAGTGATACGTCAAATAAAAGGTATTTACAATACCGATCGACAAAAAAACGTTTATGGAAATCGGATGACCGACTCGTGAGTTAGACCCTTTGGTGTGAAACAGGCACAGGGCGGCAAGCAGTTTTAGCTTGTAGGTCGGTCACATTTGAACATATGTCGTCTGTTTTAGCTTTATTAGATAGGTATTGACCGTACCAATCAAGGAAAAAAAAGTTTATGAAAATATGTTCTCCTGAGCGTGAGCTAGGTCTCTTGGAGTGAGCCAGGGACTAACGTAAGGATTTTCCCGTGGGTGGGATTTCGACGAAAAGGCGCAAAAATGACTTCCTAATTCTTACTTAGAGGCGCCAAAAACAATGATTAAAAAAAGTCGAATTTTTCCTAGGGAGATTTGAAACACATTTTCCTTCCACTTCTGAGCCCTTCTTCTGGTGAAAAAGCCCGCGTTTGTTTTGTTGTCATTTAATTTGATTTCCTATTTTGCAGAATAATTTGAGATCTTACCAATGGCATGCAATTTCTTGATAATTTTGCCATTTGGCAAAACAGATTTGCAGTAATCATCTTTTCACAAAGAACGTGACTTACGTTACAATCAAATCTGAAGTGAATATGTAATAAAGGGTAGCACTCAGCACGCTTCCTTGTGGGACTACTGCTAGGATATGAGCTAGATATCCTAGATTTCTGACAATTTGGTACAAAGACCGTTTTTGTGGAAATGATTGAACAATTTTAATAAGATAGAAAGGAAACTTTCGAAGGAACATTTTGTGTATTAGACTCTTATGCCATGCACTATCAGAGGCCTTCTCTATGTCAAATGTGAACAATCCTGCAGAGTTTTTCTTATTTAGAGCTTGTTGGATATGATTACCTAAGATTTTGCTGATGGAGTTTGGCAGGCTAATTGGTCTGTAGTTGCTAGCACCTGATGTATCCTTAAGGAATGAAGACTGCTTTTGCAATTGCTAACCAGCCTAGTAATTTTCCACAGTTGGTTAGAGTAATTTTTCAACTGTGAAAGTCGGTCGTTCCACCTTTCCTTATTGAAGAATTTAAATTGAGCTTTGATCAATATGTTCAGATGGTTAATTTTCTTGTCAATGCTGAGGACATGGTTTCGCTGCCACAAAACTTGGAATAAAATCAAAAGTACTTTTTACGTTTTTGTAAAAATTTATAGTGTGGTCAAAATTGAATTCGTGGATGGGAATTCAAAAGGCGCGGGTGGGAAAATTCCCACCCACGATGTTCCTTAGGTTAGTCCCTGCAACATACCCTGAAATTCACCAAATGAAGAGTTACCGTTCTTAGAATCTTAACGATGTGAGCTTTACGGTCTTCTTTACGGGATGTCATCTTCATTTTTTTCGATGGAAAATTAGAGTTTTTCTCGCCAACATTTTATTCGATGTCTTGATCTCTACAGCGGGTGACGGGTATTATCGCCCAGGGAATTATCGCCCAGACAGATTTTTTCAAAAATTAATTGGTATTATCACCCGGGGAATTATCGCCCAGTAACTATCACCCAGCTCGATGGGAATTATCACCCGAGGAATTTTCGCCCAGGAATTATCACCCAGCTCGATAGGAATTATCACCCAGGGAACTATCACCCAGGAATTATCACCCAGACTAACTGGGAACTTTCACCTGGGGAATTATCGCCCAGCTATCTGATAATTATTCCCCAGCTAGTTAAAGCTGAGGAATTACGGCCCAGTAAATTTAGAATTATCACCCAGCTATTTGAAATTGGGGAATTATTGCCCAGTGAATTTGGAATTATCACCCAGCTATCTGAGATTGAGGAATTATCGCCCAGAAATCTGTGTTCAAAGTATTACCGAGTCAGCAGTAACTTTTCAACTATGTTAAAAGATTTATCACATTTTCGATATACACAATACACATCTTTTACTCCTATTAATTTGGTAAAACATTATCTATAGTAGAGAAAGATAACTTCCTCAGTGTGTAAACTTTAATGCGAATTTACGTCTGATCTAATCAATTGTGCACCTTCTTGTGTTAATCTCATTCGACCTAATCGATTGTGCATCGTCTTAGGGGAATGCACATTTGATTCAATCGATTGTGCACCTTCTTGTGTTAATCTCATTCGACCTAATCGATTGTGCATCGTCTTAGGGGAATGCACATTTGATTCAATCGATTCACCTAAGACGATGCACAATCGATTGAATGAAACATTTAGGTTAACTAATTGTGCATCAACTTAGAAGCACCTACAATTAGTCTAGCAAATTGTGCATCATCTTAGAGGCATCTACAATTAGTCTAGCAAATTGTGCATTATCTTAAATGGATGCACATTTAGTCTAACTAATTGTGCATCAACCTAGAGGCATCTACAATTAGTCTGGCAAATTGTGCATCATCTTAAATGGATGCACATTTAGTCTAACTAATTGTGCATCAACTTAGAAGCACCTAGTCTAGCAAATTGTGCATCATCTTAAATGGATGCACATTTAGTCTAACTAATTGTGCATCAACTTAGAAGCACCTAGTCTAGCAAATTGTGCATCATCTTAAATGGATGCACATTAAGTTTAACTAATTGTGCATCAACTTAGAAGCATCTACAATTAGTCTAACTAATTGTGCATCAACTTAGAGGCATCTAAAATTAGTCCAGCAAATTGTGCATCATCTTAAATGGATGCACATTTAGTCTAACTAATTGTGTATCAACTTAGAGGCATCTACAATTAGTCTAACTAATTGTGCATCAACTTAGAGGCATCTACAATTAGTCTAACTAATTGTGCATCAACTTAGAGGCATCTACAATTAGACTGGCAAATTGTGCATCATCTTAAATGGATGCACATTTAGTCTAACTAATTGTGCATCAACTTAGAGGCATCTACAATTAGTCTAACTAATTGTGCATCAACTTAGAGGCATCTACAATTAGTCTGGCAAATTGTGCATCATCTTAAATGGATGCACATTTAGTCTAACTAATTGTGCATCAACATAGAAGCACCTACAATTAGTCTGGCAAATTGTGCATCATCTTAAATGGATGCACATTTAGTTTAACTAATTGTGCATCAACTTAGAAGCACCTACAATTAGTCTAGCAAATTGTGCATCATCTTAAATGGATGCACATTAAGTTTAACTAATTGTGCATCAACTTAGAAGCATCTACAATTAGTCTAACTAATTGTGCATCAACTTAGAGGCATCTACAATTAGTCTGGCAAATTGTGCATCATCTTAAATGGATGCACATTTAGTCTAACTAATTGTGCATCAACTTAGAGGCATCTACAATTAGTCTGGCAAATTGTGCATCATCTTAAATGGATGCACATTTAGTCTAACTAATTGTGCATCAACTTAGAAGCATCTACAATTAGTCTAACTAATTGTGCATCAACTTAGAGGCATCTACAATTAGTCTGGCAAATTGTGCATCATCTTAAATGGATGCACATTTAGTCTAACTAATTGTGCATCAACTTAGAAGCACCTAGTCTAGCAAATTGTGCATCATCTTAAATGGATGCACATTTAGTCTAACTAATTGTGCATCAACTTAGAAGCACCTACAATTAGTCTAGCAAATTGTGCATCATCTTAAATGGATGCACATTTAGTCTAACTAATTGTGCATCAACTTAGAGGCATCTACAATTAGTCTAACTAATTGTGCATCAACTTAGAAGTATCGTAAAAAGATGAATTCTGTAGGGACGAACTACGCTCCTTTTCGTTGCATTTCGTAAAAGGATGAATTCCCTAACATGTAAACTGCAGTGCTTGTAGATGCCTCTAAGTTGATGCACAATTAGTTAGACTAAATGTGCATCCGTTTAAGATGATGCACAATTTGCTAAGATTGATTGTAGATGCCTCTAAGTAGATGCACAATTAGTTAGACTAAATGTGCATCCGTTTAAGATGATGCACAATTTGCTAGACTAATTGTAGATGCCTCTAAGTTGATGCACAATTAGTTAGACTAAATGTGCATCCGTTTAAGATGATACACAATTTGCTAGACTAATTGTAGATGACTCTATGTTGATGACTCTATGTTGATGCACAATTAGTTAGACTAAATGTGCATCCGTTTAAGATGATGCACAATTTGCTAGACTAATTGTAGGTGCTTCTAAGTTGATGCACAATTAGTTAACCTAAATGTTTCATTCAATCGATTGTGCATCGTCTTAGGTGAATCGATTGAATCAAATGTGCATTCCCCTAAGACGATGCACAATAGATTAGGTCGAATGAGATTAACACAAGAAGGTGCACAATTGATTAGATCAGACGTAAATTCGCATTAAAGTTTACACACTGAGGAAGTTATCTTTCTCTACTATAGATAATGTTTTACCAAATTAATAGGAGTAAAAGATGTGTATATCGAAAATCTGACAGATCTTTTAACATAGTTGAAAAGTTACTGCTGACTCGGTAATACTTTGAACACAAATTTCTGGGCGATAATTCCTCAATTTCAGTTAGCTGGGTGATAATTCCAAGTTCACTGGGCGATAATTCCTCAATCTCAGATAGCTGGGTGATAATTCCAAATTCACTGGGCGATAATTCCTCAATTTCAAATAGCTGGGTGATAATTCTAAATTTACTGGGCCGTAATTCCTCACCTTTAACTAGATGGGGAATAATTACCAGATAGCTGGGTGATAATTCCTGGACGATAATTCCCCGGGTGAAAGTTCCCACTTAGTCTGGGTGATAATTCCTGGGTGATAGTTCCCTGGGTGATAATTCCTATCGAGCTGGGTGATAATTCCTGGGCGAAAATTCCCCGGGTGATAATTCCCATCGAGCTGGGTGATAGTTCCTGGGCGATAATTCCCGGGTGATAATACCAATTAATTTTTGAAAAAATCTGTCTGGGCGATAATTCCCTGGGCGATAATTCTGGTCGCCTGTCTTGATCTCTACAGCGTCCCTGAATCGAACCCTATCCCCAACGTTTGGCAGAAGCTCTTTAACCTCATTATCTGTTAGTCGCTCTACTTGATCCAACTGAACCTGATTTTCTGTTGATAGCAAATAAGTCACTTAACAATAACAAAATATGTAACTCACAAATTACCAGTAAATGTATTAATGGCCTTTTCTAAGCCGCAACTCTTTAAAAAGTTTTCCATTTCCTCAAACGCCTTCGCAATGAATATTTAATAAATGTGGTCGGTGAAACACTCTCGTTGTTTTAACAAACGAAATTTTTTGTGAAAGCAGGATTGCTGCGATTAACAATGCTCTTGTAATTCAAACGTTACACCGTGCGACGGCAAATACGAATTAATCGAATACCTACTTTCACGAAATGTGATAGATTTTTGTATAATTCAACATACATCTCTAGTACATTTCGCTGATATCAGCGCTATATTTTTTTTTAAATCTAACGTCACTGTTTTAACATTCCGAAATTCATGCAACTTAAGTAAGATGCGCAATGTTGTGAGAAGAACGAGTGCATCTCTCATGAGATGCACATTTGTAATTCCAACAGTTCGAACATTTTTGTTGAACAAAATGGTTGTCTTATGTGGAAACTCTGTGCATCTTTTCTTAAGTAAGATGCACACATTTCGAGTTAAGGTGCATACGTCTCAAGAAAGATGCAGAGATTTCGTGTTAAGATGCATGCGTCTCAAGAAAGATGCACACATTTTAATATCAAAATTCATGCAACTGAAGTAAGATGCACAATTTTGGGACGAAGAATGAGTGCATCTCTTATGAGATGCACATCTGTAATTCCAACAGTTCGAACATTTTTGTTGAACAAAATGGTTGTCTTATGTGGAAACTCTGTGCATCTTTTCTTAAGTAAGATGCACACATTTCGAGTTAAGGTGCATACGTCTCAAGAAAGATGCAGAGATTTCGTGTTAAGATGCATGCGTCTCAAGAAAGATGCACACATTTTAATATCAAAATTCATGCAACTGAAGTAAGATGCACAATTTTGGGACGAAGAATGAGTGCATCTCTTATGAGATGCACATTTGTAATTCCAACAGTTCGAACATTTTTGTTGAACAAAATGGTTGTCTTATGTGGAAACTCTGTGCATCTTTTCTTAAGTAAGATGCACACATTTCGTGTTAAGGTGCATACGTCTCAAGAAAGATGCGGAGATTTCGTGTTAAGATGCATGCGTCTCAAGAAAGATGCACACATTTTAATATCAAAATTCATGCAACTGAAGTAAGATGCACAATTTTTGTACGAAGAATGAGTGCATCTCTTATGAGATGCACATCTGTAATTCCAACACATTTCGGGTTACGGTGCAAGAGTCTCAAGAAAGATGCACATATTTCGTGTTAAGGATGCATGCGTCTCAAGTAAAATGCACACATTTTAATATCATTCATGCAACTTAAGTAAGATGCACAATTTTCGTGCAAATAATGGTGCATCTTTCATGAGATGATGCACATTTATAATACCAATAGGAGGAGCATATTTGTCGAAAAAAAAATGCTTCATGAAAAACGATTGCATCCCTTGCATCCTCTCATGTGAAATGAACTGACCATCTGTGTATGTTGAATTAGTTATCATTGGTTTAATGTGAATGCATATTTTAATAAGGACGGCTCACATCTGAAGACATCTTTAGTGTATTTTTCGGGGACGTCCTCAAAAAATTGGATGTCCCCAAAACTACTATTGCGGGTAAACAAATGTCCTCACGAGTACGCATGAGTAAACACCTAACAAGGCTGACTTAATACTAAATCACAATAAGAGATGGACAGTCATTTGTCATACGACATCGTTAACATTTGAATGTGTCCTTTACGACGTTGTTATATGTGTTCGACAAGAACTTACACTCTTGCTGTTTGTTGATAACATTTTCTGTCGTTTTAATCGCTATCATTTCCATCACATCTCTATTTCGTTTTTTAGGTTCTTTACATAATATTTTAACATCATCCCAGTTCAATTGGTGCTGCGTTTCAATTAAATGTTCACATAATGCACTATGTTGTTTATTACCGATTTTGCAATTATATCGATGACCTTCAAGACGTTTTTGGAGTCTTTGAATTGTTAGATGTGTAACAAAGAAGTACTTTACATATTCGCGGTGTGCGAAAGATGGTCGAGAGGAGTTGCAGCGCTTTTGCCATTGACGACATTTCCATTTCTAACAGCGGTAACGAAATTTACCGACAACAGATTCAACAGAACCACCTGAAATCATTGTCAGTTCTAATTATTAGACAACTGTGTTCCATGGAAGACCTGTCATTGTGCAAATGGAACTGTTTGCGGTGGTGAACAGCTTGGCTTATAGAATACAGTACAGCAATAAGAAAATATGGAAACGTGTAGACTGTAAACCAATTGAACAAATGAACAAATTGAAGGTTTCGTTTTTTCCATAAAACACTGATGGGCTGTGCAAACGTTGAATAATAAATTGTCGACATTCTCGCAACTCTTTTGCATAAATAAGAGTACATCTAACAGCTCATTTTTTTTTCGATAATTCAGTTTGATCCTCCACGAAGACGCAACACCAAATGTAAAGTTGACTCCCATTTAGCAATGACCACTGCACCGACCACAACACCGACCGTGGCAACCATTTTTGGAAAGTCTTCCGAACATATAATAATAACATAATGTAACATCAAACAGTCGGTTTTTAAGTGACTAGCACTGAATTCTGAAGTTGATCATAGAGTGCTCAGACTACAAATCCGCTAGAAAATCATCGAAATCGAAGGAAAACATTCCACCGGCATGGCAGGAGATCTTGTTACCGTAGACAAGTGGACTTCATCTAGCGACGCAGATTGTGAAGAAACAAAAAACAATACAAAGAGATACCGGATGTGATCAGATTTCATCATACGACGAATGCGAACTAGGGAAGAGTGTGCCATAGTCAACAGGGCAGGTTGTTTTTTGCAACTTTAAAATCCGCACTAATTACCTTATGCAGCGTTCCGAGATGAATCTTTCTGCATGTTTCGAGGCATTTTTATAGTTTTTCATTTCCGATCAACTTCGAATGTCACACTACCTCAGCTACATACCATTCTGTCTCTGCACAATTGTTGCTCGAAAAAAACGTTGATTTTTGCCATGTCCTAACGTCTCGCAGCGACGCAAATTGCTGATTGCAAGTCCTAGTTTGTTATAGTGTTCATGTTCAATCGTTATATTAGTCGTTTTATGTCCAGTCGAATGTTATGGTTTTTAACGTTTATCTCCTTATTCCCAAAGCCAGAATTTTTATGTTTTTCCAAATATGCTCTAAATCGAGCTCGCACCCATTTCCAACTTTCGGTTTTCCAAAAACGCTTTAAATCGGGTTCGCACCCATTTCCAACTTTTCAAATCAAATTCGCCCCAAATTCCATAATTCGCGCTGACTTCCAACCACACATTGGCAAAAAAACTGGAGATTCAAAAAATGTATAGACGCGAAATTACCACTCTAGAGTAGGAATTTCGCACGGCGCGAGAATCCCCGACACCGATCGAATGGCCGTTGTGGAAATGGATGGACAAAGCGATGCTAATAGATCGATTGAGAATGTTGATCTAATGTCAGTAACACTTCAGATCCATTCATACTATTGAAGTGCCTCGCACTCAAACACACACACAGAAATTCAGCAGCCCATTGATGCATGCCCAACAGCCTCTAATCGGTTGAGAGGCTTTTTATCGGTCACGTTTTTCCTCCAACATTTCAATTTTTCGCAACACTGTTACTGGTGTTATATTATAGACAAACACGATGCACTTCATCTCACCTTGGGTCACATCGGTTCAAGACGGTTCATCACGTGTCACTTCGGTGCACCACGCGTCACTTCGGTGCACCACGCGTCACTTCGGTGCACCACGCGTCACTTCGGTGACAAAATTCAAAAAACAAAATTCACGTTTTCGTCAATAACTCCACTATAACTCTATTATGGAGTTTGATACTACATTAAAAGTAGTTCTAGGCCAAGACCTTTCGAATGATGTATCATATGATTTAGTTCCTTTGGGGGCACTTTTTACATGCTAACCCTGCTATGCCCTTTGTCGATGTAAAACGATTATCCTTAGCTGTTCATTTCTGGTTCAGATCGCTCATTTTCAAGACGTTCAGTGTCCAGTGTCAGTTAATTTCGCTCGTGTTAAGTTTCGGAACGGCAAAAACGTTTTTTTTAAAGAAATAACTAAAGCCGTCTGAGAATTAAGAAGTTTCAAACGCTCGAACGTAACTTTCAACTTGTTCAATGATACCTTCTTCGAAAAAGGGTGCGCCAAGTAAATCCAGGTCCTCCTTTGTTGTTACGCAAATTTCTGGACAGATGACATCACAGTTTGAAACAAATTCTTCGACGACTTTTACTGAAAGGAAAAACAATTCACTTTTGGATGGATTAATGTGAAAACCAAGCTTTTCAGACTCGTTGATTATCGTTTTAAAATCGTTCAACACTATATCCGGATCGTCGCAAACAGTTCCGTCGTCTAAATACCACACGTTCTATTCGCTTTTTAAATTTTGAATCAATTTGTGAATCGTTAATGAAAAAATTAGTGGACCTAGTGGACCTGCTTGCTATGCTCCAATTTGCGACAAAATTGTATTCTCACCGAAGGATGCGTCAAAAATATATGTGAAATTGAGAGACGAAATGAGAGAGAAAATTGTTGAAAAAAATATGCCTCAGGCGTGTTCTATTCCAGCCATGAGTGGCCGCGCTTATCATTTCTCTGCAAAGGTATGGATATAATGAAGGAATTATTTGCTTCACTTCATTAAGCATCACATCTCTCTCGATCGAATTGAAAGCGTTCCGAGAATCTATTTCGAGTAGAATCTTGGTTTTGCCAGTATTGATTGCATGGACTTCCGCTTCACAACCCTGTTTAATTCCTACGTCCAATTGAGACGGAAAATAATTTTAATTTAATTTGCAGATCACACACCAAAAAGTGGAACAAAAGTGTCGGAGCCTTAGATTCGAGGACAAGCAGCCATGTCGCAGCAACGCGACAGAAGATTCGTGGTATTGTCGGCACCACGGCGAGATTGCCGTTTGCTTGGCAATCAACAGCCAATTGGTCATCAAGGGACTGGAAGATGGCGAGGCGCTCTGGGAGGTCGAACTTTACATACACGGCTATCGTCGTAGCATATTGTCTGGAAACCTCAACCAAAATTATTGGTGGATGCGGACAAACACCAAGCAGCAGAGGCAACCGGGGTACTGCCAGAACTTGGAGCTCGAAACGGGCGAGCTGTGTAAGTCGTACATTGGGTATGACCATCGGTTCTGCGCCTATCACCAGCTTCAACACGACGTGCTATGCGACTCGTACCACTTGGATGAAATGAATGTGGACAGCTATGGAGTGTCAAATGCAACAAAGCAATTTGCCGAGTTCATCTTAAGAAAGCAGTTCAACCGAATATTCATCGTAAAAGAAGACGACGGGCACCGGAAACGATTTGGATACCTATTCGATGGGATGTTCGATTATCCATATCCTAAAGAGAATCGAACATCCATCGATGTGGAATTTTATCGGGAAGCAGAAAATCAATTTTTCCGCATTCAAAGAGGTAATTGAACATTTAACGGCTGTGCGAGCAATGTAACCTAAGTGTTTGTTTTTGTTTTTGTTTTTTACAGAAATGAGGTACATTCCCATTTCATGGTATCACTATTGCGATGAAGACGATGACAGCGAAGGCGACAATCAATGTGATAGCGATGAACCTCCGTTGGTGCAACAAACAGTGGACGAAGAAGAGGAAAACTGGGACGAGGAGTAGTTAAGTAGATAGTGATTAAGGTATGAGATATATTGTCAAAATTGTGATATATTTCAGCACTTTTATCATTTTAAAATTCTTCCTAATGTTCTCGAAATTTGTGATTTGTCAGACAGAATGTGTTCCATTTTATTAATTGTAGAAGATATGCTATAAATTCAGTGCCTAAGTTTATATCGACTCATTTTGTTTGATCAATAAAAAAAAATATTTTCAGCACACACCCGAAAAGACTTATCATTTCGCGCTAGCCGACCTCATCTTTACTATTTTGTGTCTCCAGCATTTGCAATTTTCCGCTCTCAACGATTTTCCATGTACTATACCCACTGCCTATGGTTAAGAAGTCCAGCTTGTTTGTCCGAGATAATTCGTAGTTCTGACAGAAATATGGTGGCATATTTTCCGAGCGTAATAGATATTTCCGTGTTCAACTTACCACAGGGCATGCCTGCGCCGGCAGAGTCTCGAATCAGTATATATGACAATATCCTATTTGGGTGGAAGCTCTCCCTTGAGGCAACCTTCCCTCTCTGGTCGCTGGTATGACTACTTCAAACTTTTTATCGAATGTAAATGTTTTTGCAATTTTATCAGATGGCATATGACGACTGACGAGGGTGGGAACGGACTTGTGTGCTTCAAACCAGCTCTTGGTATGTCCCGTCTGTTCAATAACACAATCTGCCTGAGAGGCAATTCTACCCAAGGCATATACTGCTTCCACGTGTATTAGAATGTGCAGAGGAGACAGGTTTAATATGACTTCCAACGCATCTGTCGGCGTGGATTTCCAAGCACTTGTGATTGTAATCGATCTGCATGCTAGCCTTTTTCTTAAGCCTATTTTGGATAGACATGTTTTTGCTGACCTATGTGGTTCCAGATGAAGGAGCTATACAGAAGGTTAGGTCTAATCATAGGATCTGCGACATTGCCACAAAGCGACTGTGGCTTTTTCTAAACGATACTCGAGCTCGGCATCTCCCCCTGCCTGCTGGACTGGATAAGGTCCTATCTGTTTGGTAGGAAACAATATGTGAAAGTAAAGCTCGGAACAGGTCAGGTCAACCTGAAATTACCTGAAAAAAATCTGAACCTGTTTTGACCTGAACCTGATTTCAAATTTCAGGTTCGACCTGAACTTGACCTGAAACCTGATTTAGGATTTCAGGTTCAACCTGAACCTGACCAGGTCGACCCGAATTTTCGAATTAATTTTAAAATAAATTAATTGAATATTTAATATTCAATTGGTAATTGGGTGGTTTGATATGATGTTGAGAAATATGATTAAAATTAATGTGCCAACTGAGTGCTGCTTTGGTGTGATCAATTTAGAGATTACTGTCGGCATCTGTTGAAGTATCTCAAACTTTACTACAAGTAACACTTCCGCTTGACAGTACGATACACATTTGCGTAGCAAAAATCTTACTCAGCATTACATAACTGTAAATTAGTTATGTCCAATCGAAAAGACTAATAGTTTTTTGCGTATTAATTTATAATAAAACTGATTTAAACTGAAGTAATTCGTTCAACTTCAGATATCAAACTTACTTGACTCTAAAACTAGATGAAAGTGACGACAAAAAACGTTCTTCAGAGATTGAAGAAGAAGAAGAGAACTGTTTGTTTTTGTAGTCTACGAGTTTTGAATTCAATTTTTTTCTGTAATGGTTTGAGTTTTTGGTGCTGAAATTGTTGTCATTCGGATCAGTGATCTTCATTCTATTCCTGAGTGCTATAGTGTTTCAGTAATTTGTGTGTTATATTCGCGTTGGAATTCATTTGTTTTGATAAAATTACACCGGCTAAATTCACGTCAATTAGCGTCAAGCAGTGCTGACAGTTTTGAAATTGACAGTCGTTGGTTTCGAACAATCTTGGCGCAATTCATTTCGAAGTTTTGGGACAAATTTTTCTTTTTGGGATTTTTTCTTTTTCCTTGAAAAAGATAAATACCCGTGCAGGTAAAACTTGGCTGAAATAATTGATAATTTTGAAAAAATAACCGGAATTATCTGTCTACAATTTTTGCGACAATGGCGCCGCCGCTGCGGAAGTGTTCGAAGGAAGACTGTCCACCTAAGAACATTTCGTCGGATCGTTTGCCATTTTGTTTTTGCTGCAAAAACCCAATACATTTGCCGTGCTATGGAATCACTGAGTCAATGGAAAGTATTTTCATCATCGAAAACATTACAATGGTCTGCGATCAATGTCTAAGTGAACCGAAAGAAATGCCATCGCCAAAACGTAAACAATCTAACGCTTCCGTCAACTTGGTTCAAAGCACACTTGATGCTCTCAATCCCGTACTATCGCTATCGAAAACCGTAGCCGTTCCGCAAAACTCAACACCGTCAAAGCCAAACACCGCTAAACAGAATCTACAACTTCAGAACGTAATTGAAACTTTGGTTCAGAAGGTCGAAATTCAAACGTCAACGATTGAGGGACTGAAATCGTCGGTCGATGCAATGAATGAAACTGTATCACTACAGAAAGTAGCCGTTGGAGAATCCATGAAAATCAACCACGAAAACATTTCATTGATTAAGAAGACGCTCGATCAGACACCGAATGTGAATAGTAAAAAATCGTATGCCGAAACAGCCAAGCATGGATTTTCCGCCAGTCGAGGAACACCGAAGCCTATACAAACAATCGCAGCAAAGAAGCCAGCTATGAATGGTACTTCGACAACTGTACTTGGTAAGCCGCTGGACAACGTACGTCCTAAAATAAAAGCTATTTGGCTTTCACGTGTCCATCGCGAAACAACTGAAGACGAGATAACCGATTACATCAAAAATTCAATTGGAATCACGTCGCCTGACATAACTGTTCGCAAATTGGTCAAGAAAGATAGGGAATTATGGACGTACTCATTCATATCTTTCTCAATCAAATGTTCGTCAGCAGACTTCAGTAAACTAATGGACCCAATGCACTGGCCGTCAACCGTTCAGATACGCGAATTTGATTTGGAACGTAAAACATCAACTGGATCAAGAGCGTTTTCAGAACTTGTCAATAAGCAAGAAACGTCAAAAAATGAGGTACTGGAACCGCCCGTTACAATGGATTTGGATTCTCTCAATCCAACAGTAGTAGCAGAGATAGCAGAGATACAACAACCGGCAGAAGTGATTGCCTCTCAGGTAACACCTTAAACAGTATATGTTCTAGCCGAGCAATCTCAGACACTACACAAAATAACCTAAATTCCTTTTTTAACAACGTATGCAATGGTCGTAATTCAACGAGTCAGCCGCTCATCACAACATTTTTCCGAAGTACGTCCTCAGTCAACGATAGTCAATCTGCAAGGAATCTAAACTATGTTCATCCGCAACCTGCCTCAACCGTTAATTGCATCAAAGAACCGGAACGCACATCATCATTACCGATCTATTACGACAACGCCAGAAGCATCACGAATAAGCGTAATATTTGCATGAAAATCGAACTATCCGTCTACAAGGTGTTGGCCTTCACTGAAACGAAATTCGGCAATGAACACTCGAGTAGCGTTTATTTTCCTAACACATTCACTGTCTACCGTTGTGATAGCAAAGTGCAGACACAGAGGCGTTGTGGTGGTGTAGCAATATTGGTTCATGCTTCACTGAACAGTAAACCCGTTTCATTCGATTCATCCATTGACCAGGAATCACCGAGTGAATTTTTGGCCGTTGAAATACGTGTAAAACCGCAGTCGATAATCATCTACGTCTGTTATCTGAGTAAATTTGATCTGGATATTGCGCTAAAACACTATCAACGTATCAAATTCATCATTGAACGGTACCGTAATCATAGAATTCTAGTAATTGGAGATTTTAACATACATGACATTAATTGGACACCTGATGACGACGACGAGAACGTGTTTCTACCGCACACAACAGTGGAATCGAATGTAATTCAAAATCGATCAAATTATCACGTCGAAGCACTAGATTTCTTGGAAAAGATGATGAGCCTGCCGTTATGTCAGTTATCGAACATCCGAAATAGAGCATCAAACGTACTGGATCTGGTGTTTGTAAATAGTCCTAATGAATTTAGACTAAATAATGACCTTCATACGATTATCGAAGAAGCGCAACAGGATCCGAGTCACGTTCCGTACGAAATTAATGTAGAGTTTTCTGCGACTACGCCAACACAGACGGAGTTCGTTACGATGTACCAGTATAAACGTGGCCATTACGAGAGAATGGCTTGTCAATTAGATGTAATCAATTTCCAAAACGAATTTAACATTAGAGATGTAGATGCAGCCTACGACTTTTTCCTCAACACGATGAAGCGTCTAATCGAACAGAATGTGCCGAAAATAACCTTCAAAAAGTATTCCAATAAACCGAAATGGTGGTCTCCTGTGTTGCAAGGTTTGAAAAATCGACGGGATAAATGCTTTAAAAGGAAGAATGGACTCCACACAACGACTAAATATGAAGAAGCGGTGAAAGCATTTAATGATGAAAACGACCGTCGATTCAATGAATATATCCGTAATACGCAAGAAAACATCGCAGCTAATCCAGCTGAATTTTGGAAATTCGCCAAGTTGAGTGGAGGAGTCGAGAGGTATCCAGACGAAATGCATTACAATGACAGAACTGGTAAATCAGGGGAAGAAATTGCCGATCTTTTCGCTGAATATTTCGAATCATTGTACGTACGAGACGAATCAAATTGGGAATTTAACGATGTTTATGTACCTATGGTCGGTGCCGAGGAAATTAGCTTATCGTTATTTGACATCGAATCAGCAATAGATTCATTGGACTGGAAGAACGGAGCCGGACCAGATGAAATCAAACCATTGGTGATCAAAATGTGTGCATCGAATTTCGCCTGGCCCATATGGCTATTGTATCAAAAATCTTTCGACACTGGTAAAATCGCTGATGCATCAAAAACATCACGTATCGTACCGGTCTACAAAAGAAAAGGTGACAAAACTGATATAAGGAACTACAGAGTTATCGCTATTCAAACAATTGTTATGAAAATCCATGAAATTGCTGTCAAACGGAAAATGAGCGAAAAAATACAACCGCAGTTGAAAAGTGCACAACATGGATTTAGGAACAAAAAATCGGTCGTCACCAACTTGTTGTGCTTATGGCATTCGAATATTCAAGTCAATTGGACGTGTTTTTCGGAGATTACAAAGCAGCTTTCGACAAACTGGTGATAAGATTGCTCATTATCAAACTAGCCAGATTCGGGATTGGCGAAAAAACGGCAAGATGGGTGTGTCAATTCCTGACTGGTAGAACGAATTACGTGCGGATTGGTAACGTCGAATCCAGATTGTTTGAATCACCATCAGGTGTTCCGCCTGGAAGTTCACTTGGACCGCTAATGTTCACCGTATTCATCAATGATCTAGTCGACGTTGTGGAATTCGCAATTACACTGTTGTTCGCTGATGATATAAAACTGGCGGCAATCATACACGATCCTATCGATATACGACGATTGCAGCGAGACATCAACAACGTGATGAAATGGAATGATGAAAATTGTCTTCACTTCAACAACGAAAAATGTCACGTATTCAGCGCCTACCAACACGATTCTTCATTCATTGAAGCCGAATACACGATGGGACATCACATTGTTGAGAGAGTCGAAGATGTCAACGATTTGGGCGTACTGACAAACAAAAGATTTCATCCTGGACAACACATAGAACAAATGACAATAAAATGTCGACAAATGGTGGGATGCATTAAACACTACTCCAATGGAAATTTCACCAAAGAAACACAGCGAATACTCTATTTAGCTTACGTAAGGTCAAGACTGGAATTTGCGTCGACCATCTGGAATCCAGCGGCACAGATTTATAGAGACGACATAGAATCAATACAAAAGCAATTCGTGATTTACCTTCTGGAAAATCGAGCAAATGCAACATCATATGAAGATCGATGCAAACAACTGAAATTTCAAAGTTTGGAGGTGCGTCGAAAAGTGGCTGATGCTGTACTGGCTTTTGATATATTGAAAGGAAACATAACCGACGATCTGATTTCTTCAAAGTTTGTTTACAATGAAAGTGCTTATAACCTTCGAACGTCTACATTGCGGATTCTAGTCGAACCGCGAAGATCTAGTGAATACCTAACGAATCAGCCAATTGATCGGTTAATAAGACTTATGAATGAACATAAAACGACGGTGATGAAGTACAATGACAGGAGTGCGTTCAAAATGAGAATTTGCGAAGAATTTGGTTTGCATTCTAGGCACCCACCCAACAAGCAATAAGTTTGACGAAATTTTCAAGTTATAAATATTTAAAAAACAAACTCATGTAAAATGATCACAATCTACTTTGACAAAATAAAAGAAAAATTCTTTGTAGGTAAAAAAAAATGTCATACAAATATTTGGTTTTAGTTTTAGTTTTTATCAGTCGATTGTTTTAATAGTAGACGAATTGCTCGAACTGTGATATTGTAACGATGTGATTATTGTAAATTATTATTATTCAGCCAGTTTTTTGGCGGTGTCAATAAAATTCATTCATTCATTCATATAAGGTCGATCTGGGCGGGATATCTTGTCCGGAGCGATAACGGAGGACTTGACGCAGTCTTACTTCCAAAAAAAGAACGAAGAAATTTTTTTGAGACGCGGCAACTATATATAGCCGAACATTTCAGTTTCTAAATACGAGCAAAACGAGCCGGAAATTGCCGGAAATACATCGTTTTGAAATTGGTCACTTTTCATACAAAATACACCAAATTGACTTTTCCCAAACAATCAAAATCTTTCAACTTACTCTGTATGTTTCTATCTGTCTATCTATCGACGGTCGATCTCGGAAACTAGTCAGCCAATCTCCATGAAATTTTGCAGGAACCTCAGGGTGAGCATAAAAATGAAAATGTGATACGCCATTACCACAGGAAGAACCAGAATTTTGTTTAATTGGCCTCGAAGTGGTTTCTGAGTGTGGTTTTCGAGGGTCGGGAACGCGTTTTCGGCTGTAGCTTAGCTGTATTGAAACCTACAGAGGCGTGCGACCCATCAAATGAAAGGTATTCTTAAGACGATTCGAACAAAAAAATAATTTGCAGATTCGTAGAACAGATTGGCATATGTGAAAAATGTCGAAAGTTAGAAATGGGTGGGTCAATTAGGGTTTTAGAGCTATTTCTTGAATTGTTGCAGATACAGAGTTGCTGTCTTCGTCAAATTCTCGCTTTTCGTCAAATTTTCAAATTTCGTCAAATTTTCAATTTTCGTCAAATTTTCGAATTTCGTCAAATTTTCGAATTTCGTCAAATTTCGTCAAATTTTCAAATTTCGCCAAATTTTCAAATTTCACCAAATTTTCAAATTTCACCAAATTTTCAAATTTCGCCAAATTTTCTAATTTCGCTAAATTTTCTAATTTCGCCAAATTTTCGAATTTCTGTTATAAAAAGCAGTGTTGACTACACTTCTAAAACGACTGATATTTTAACAAAAATCTCTTCGAGAAAAGTGTGCCGCAGTCTTTGAAATACAATTTCTAAAATGAATGATATCGCTAGAATTGACGCTTTAAGCTTCGTTACGCAAAAATTAAATTTTAGACCCTATTTTAGTTAAAACAAGCTGGCTTAGTTTTTCTCATCATCTGCCAAATAATTTTTACCAAAAAAATTTGACTGGAAACGACCAAAATTTTACCAAAACAAGGCATCAGAACAGTCGGAGCGTTTGCCGTAGCCCTAATAAGCCCGTAACTCTTATTCGTCCGTTATCAAAGTGCTACCGTAACCTTATTGCGTATTTGACATTATTGCCTATTTTTGCAAATTAACTGTAAGTGTTCATCTTTAAAATTGCGCTTAGCACAATTACAAAAACCCGTACGAAGTACTTCTAAACTATAAAACAAAAGTTTACGATGTAATTTTAGGAATCCGAATTTATAACTTTTTTTATCAATTTTCTTTCGGTAATTGAATTATCTGTCAAACGAAACAAAGTAAAGTTTGATGAAATATTCTCGATTTATGAGCAAAAACCACATAAGGCCACAAAGCGGCCTTAGTTGAAGGGCCCAAATTTGAAACTTTTTTTTCACCACGTTCTCTTTGTATTCAACTACCTTCCATAAAAAACTAAATCTAGCAAAATCGGATGAGATTTACTCGATTTATGTGCAAAAAAACACTTAGGGCCGAGTTGCGGCCTTAGTCCAAGGGCCCAAATTAGAAACTTTTTTGCCTGAATTCTATTCGACATTCAATTATCTCTCTAATGAAGCAAAAACTAGCAAAATTGGATGAGATTTACTCGATTTATGTGCAAAAAACCCTTAGAGCCGAGTAACGGCCTTAGTCCAAGGACCCAATTTTGAAACTTTTTTTGCCATCATTCTATTCGGCATTCAATTGTCTCTCAAATGAAACATAAATCGAGTAACTTTCATCCGATTTTGCTAGTTTTTGTTTCATTTGAGAGATAATTGAATGCCGAATAGAATGATGGCAAAAAAAGTTTTAAATTTGGGCCCTTGGACTAAGGCCGCTACTCGGCCCTAAGTGTTTTTTGCACATAAATCGAGTAAATCTCATCCGATTTTGCTAGTTTTTGTTTCATTTGAGAGATAATTGAATGCCGAATAGAATGATGGCAAAAAAAGTTTCAAATTTGCGCCCTTGGACTAAGGCCGCTACTCGGCCCTAAGTGCTTTTTGCACATAAATCGAGTAAATCTCAACCGATTTTGCTAGTTTTTGTTTTATTTGAGAGGTAATTGAATACCCAATGGAAAGTTGGCAAAAAACTTTGGGTTTCTAAAATAATGTCGTAAATTGTTGGTTTTATTTGAAAGGTACTTCGTACGGGCTTTCGTAATTGCGCTATGCGCAATTATAAAAATGAACACTTTCAGTAAATTTGACCATGCCCAACTTGACTTGCATGATGGTTACGGACGAAATAGAATTACGGGTCGTACGGGGCTAAGTCGCAGCAAACGCTCCGACTGTTCTGATGCCTTGTTTTATTGCGGATTCGTCATCTATGAACATAACCAAATGCTTTGCCCCTACTGTCTGCTTCCAATTCGACGTGTTACAAACGGCATATTAATCTTATAAGCCCCCAGTACTTCGTACGGGGCTAAAAATCTGCATCGCAAAGTGGCAGATGTTCAGGAACAGACCAGCAAGAAAATTTATCTGCCACATGCGACGCAGATTTTTTTGGTAAAAATTATTTGGCAGATGATGAGAAAACCTAAGCCAGCTTGTTTGAACTATTTGGGTGTAAAATTTAATTTTTGCGTAACGAAGCTGAAAGCGTCAATTCTAGCGATATCATTAATTTTAGAAATTGTACTTCAAAGACTGCGTAACACTTTTCTCGAAGAGATTTTTGTTGGGATATTGCAATAAGGACAGACGACAACACTTCTTGCTTGCATCACGTCGCCTCCAATCACGAAAACTACAATATAATGTTTTGTAACGAATGTTTATTATTTACATTTTTGTGTAACATAATTTACAGACAGACTGTGGTCATATGACAGTTGTCCATTATTTGACGGCATACCGGACATTCATTTGTATGCATTCTGGACAGGCTAGACAGCAAACATTCACGGCAGAACAAATGACCACAAACGGTGGCCACTGGGTCATCGAATTGTGACTCCAAACACATTGGACATTTTTCGAACATATAGACCCATTGAAGCTTCCCAATTGTGTGGGTCTTCCGCAAAAACACGTTCCGAACTTCAAAAGCTGGGACATACACAAGCTTCACAAAAAATGGGGCCGCATTCCGTCAATTCCAGCTTTTGTCCCACTTGCAAACATTTCGAGCATCCTCGTATGTTCGAGACACTTTCCATTTTTAAGT
Source organism: Bradysia coprophila (assembly GCF_014529535.1). Classification (NCBI taxonomy): domain Eukaryota; kingdom Metazoa; phylum Arthropoda; class Insecta; order Diptera; family Sciaridae; genus Bradysia; species Bradysia coprophila. The sequence continues at coordinate 68,052 of NW_023503442.1, forward strand.
TTACAATTAACGAATAAAACCCGTAAAAAGCAACACAAGCAACTCAGAACTCAATTTTCGTATCGTTCGAATAAGATTTATGAAATTTAAAATTTTCCAGGCACTCTGAAAAATAGTACACGAAAAGTAAGGCAAGTACATATCAATAACGTTACGACTAGGCATCTAGACACTTTGAATATTCTTTAGCTGATGACGCAAGCAGTCTTACAGTCGCTAGTGTATTCAATAACGAGTCCTCAATTAGTTAAATATAGCTTTACTCGGTACACCATCCTCACTGTGCGCCAGATTTGTCTATTCCCGATATGCAAGATCATTACAAGTACAAGCCGACAACGATGGTGACCTTTGATTCGTTTATTTATGGAGTACGTTGAATTACGCCCACAGTATAGGGAATGGTAGTTACCAACTTCAAAATGCTATTACTGTGCAGTGTTGAAATATAATAAGCTGAAAATTTCACCGAAGACGTAAAAACAATCAATGTTTGTCAGAATTTTTTTTTCTTTTATTCATCTCAGAATGCCCAAGATCGGGAATATTTTCAAAAAACCTGGCTAACTTACGTATTAGCAGTTTGATTAAGTTCTTATAAGACTCTATCAGTCTCTATTACAAAGAAAATTGTCGCAGTAATAGGTGAATAATTAACTGCTATTATTGTAGAACTTATCCACGTTTTTTGTGGAAATTAAATCTGTGTTCCTGACATACAGATCAGGATTTTCTAGAAAATATCCTCCTGAAGGTCAACTTCCATCAGATTTTTCCAGATTTTTTTTCAATATAGGACAATTGTGAGGTGACTGAATATGAGTTTCTAGCTGAGGGTTGATATCCAGGCATTTCTGGAGGTTTTGTGAGGATTATCTTGAGAATATTCTCTAGAAGGTTAACTTCCATCAGGTTTTTCCAGATTTTCGTTCTATATAGGACAATTGGGAGGTGATTCAACACGAGTTCCTAGCTGAGGGTTGATATTCGGACAGTTCTGGATTTTTTGTCAGGAGTGACTAGAAAATATCATCCAGAAGGTCAGCTTCCATCAAGTGTTTCCAGCTTTTCGTTCAATATAGGACAATTGTGAGGTGTCTGAATATGAGTTCCTAGCTGAGGCTTGATATTCGGGCATTTCTGGAGATTTTGTCAGGATTATCTAGAGAATATCCTCCAGAAGGTCAACTTCCATCAGATGTTTCCATATTTTCGTTCAATATAAGACAATTGGGAGGTGACTGACTATGAGTTCCTAGCTGAGGCTTGATATTCGGGCATTTCTGGAGATTCTGTCAGGAGTATCTTGATAATATTCTCTAGAAGGTCAGCTTCCATCAGGTTTTGGACAATTGGGAGGTGACTGAATATGAGTTCCTAGCGGAGGCTTGATATCCAGGCATTTCTGGAGATTTTGTGAGGATTATCTTGAGAATATCCTCTAGAAGGTCAACTTCCATCAGGTTTTTCCAGATTTTCGTTCAATATAGGGCAATTGGGAGTTGATTCAACATGATTCAACGTGATTCCTAGCTGAGGGTTGATATTCGGGCATTTCTCGAGATTTTTTCTGGAAAGAGGATATTCTAGAAGGTAAACTTCCATCAGGTTATTTTAGGTTTTCAGGTAATATGTAGGAGACTGAATATGAGTTCCTAGCTTGAAGGTGAATTTATTATTATTATTTTTTAGAGAATATCTGCGGATAAGTTTTTTTCTTGATTTTATAGATTTTAAATTTGAAGTTCTTAAAAAAGTTCAAAATCTAGGTTCTGAAGGGGATTCTTGAATTCCTGAATGAAATTTTGTCCAACTCAGTTGAAGGAAATGTAAATAACTAAAAAAAAAATCTAGAAAACTTTGCGGTGAAAGTTTGGTACAGAGAGTATATAAACGAAGCTTTTTTGACTTGCGATTCATTTCAATGCGGACAGTCCATGTCCGCAAACCTAATCGGGTTGATAGCTTGATCCAATGCTCTATCGTTTTTATTTCGCAATGTAAATTGGCAATTCCGTGGCGTAGATTAGCTGATGGGATTTCGGAGTTCCAGTCGCACGCCTCGTTAAAATTGTCCATTGTCACGTAACAAACCGGACACCGGACCGTAGCATTATTCTCCAGAATGTAATTCAGACATTTTCCGTCGATCATTGTGAAATAGACATCATATTTGACTGTGACCTGTTTTCCGTTCGGTAGCGAAAAACAATGCGGATGAAGTTCTTCCACTTCCTGATTCAATCGGTGCTTTTCTGCCAGTATCGTTTCCTTTGTTTTTTTCTCTACAGAAATGCGAAGCGGTTACATTCCTTCCAAGAAATAAAATAAATTTGCAATAGTAAATCCTGTAGAAATCTTAATTGTCCAATAGTAATAATTTCCAATACAGCAATTAAAGTCTCTTTTCTTATTGCATTTACCGTCAACGGCTAAAAAAGATAAGTGGGGTCTTGGAGGTTCTTGGTGTACTCCTACAGATGAAAAAAAAAGCGCGCGGCGGCCATCTGCCTTCGTCACCATTGCTTGTTCATGTGTTCTTTAAATTGTGCAAATTATTGAATGAAAAAGTATAAGTAGAGTGTGAAGGGTATTGCTCCTCTACGGAACAACATGCACATGGCGGTGACAAAGGCAGCTAACCAGCGGATGAACGCAGCGAGTGGCATGGCGCGGCGCTCGTTCACAGGTCTGCCTTCGTCACCACCATGCGCAGTTCTTGTGGTCTTTAAATCGAACACAATTATTGCAAAAAATTCTATTTTTTTAGAAACGAAAAAAAATCAATTGGAAGGTTTTAATTCTTTTACTTCTTCAAATTCAATTTTCTATTGGAACACAATTACTGGAAGAAAATCTATTGATTATTAAAAGGATTTTGAGGCATTCATTACTTATTGGAATGTTTATTGGCATCTCCTCTTAATTGACGTATTTGCCAAATTTGCCCAAATATTACTTTTGAGCTAGGAACTTTTATTCGGTAACCTCACAATTGACTTATATGAAATAAAAAGTGGAAAAACCCTGATGAAAGTTGACATTCTGAATAAATTCTTTAGGAAATCCTGATGAATTCTCCAGTGATGCCAAAATATTACTTCTAAGCTAGGAACTCATATTCAGGTACCACCCAATTGACTAATATAAAATAAAAAACAGAAAAAATCTGATGGAAGTAGACCTACTGGAAGAGATTCTTTAGCAAATCCTGATGAATTCTCCAGATATGCCCAAATATTACTTTTGAGCTAGGAACTTTTATTCGGTAACCTCACAGTTGACTTATATGAAATAAAAAGTGGAGAAACCCTGATGGAAGTTGACCTTCTGAATAAATTCTTTAGGAAATCCTGATGAATTCTCCAGAGATGCCAAAATATTACTTCTAAGCTAGGAACTCATATTCAGGTACCTTCCAATTGACTAATATAAAATAAAAAACCGAAAAAACCTGATGGAAGTTGACATTCTTGAAGTGATTCTCTAGAAAATCCCTATATGTAGGTCAGGGCACACTTGCAACTTCCACAAACAATCTGACTAAATTCTGTGATAACGGTAGTAACTACTTCACCTAGTTTTGCATTAATTTTTGATTTAAAATGGAAATCATAGAAGTCACCCTAAGTTTCCATAGAGATCTTGGGTTTCTTGACAATCTTCGACAATCTGGGGCATCCCGAGGTCAAGAAAAAAAAACAATTTTCTCGGAAACTTTGATTGTTTTTACGCGTTTGGTGAAAGTTTCAGCCTAATGTCTCCATCCGGTCCACCCTAATAGCTTTTTGAAATTGAGGACTACCAGTTCAGGTGCTGTGCGCCGCCCAGGGTTTACAAAATTTTAAATCAAATACTAAAAAGCTATATTAAGTTCAATTTTTAACTCCGACATGCAGTTCATAGGAAAACACTTAGGCCATTCGTTTTTGGGCCCATTGTGCTGCTCTCCTTCTTGATAAAAGTTGGCCTTAGGGTCCGGTCAACCAGTTGCTCCATATAATAAAAGAAAGCAAGTTAGCTAGGTCTACTTCCGACTGCTCCTCAGGGATTATAGAGAAATGGTTCCTTCTGAGCATCACCAGCGATGGACAGGCACACGTAAAATGTGTGGCTCTCTGCTTCTAAACCATCTGCAGACATGGTCGTTAACGACTCCTATCTTGTTGAGGTGATAATTCAGATCCGTCAGAACGTGAGTATCATGAGAAACTTGGCACCAACATTAACTCCGGACAATTGGTGTAGACAACATCAAGTACATTGCCTTGGTTGTTCTGGACCTTTGGAATAGGCTTTAGTCGATCATTTTTGTAGTGAAGTTTCTAGCTATTTTGGTTTCCTTTCTATTGATTCACCCAATACAAGTATCAACCGATGTCGTTCTCGATCCAATTTATTTTGTTGCCAAAATTGAAGGTGCCATAAATTGCAATGGCGTCCTTAGCGTCTGAAAGGTTACATAAAATTTCAATGGACTTAAGGTGTGCGTTGACCTAGGTTTTAGCGGTTTAAACTGTTTCGATACGAGTAATACGAGTTACGCGTGTGCAAATAATATTTTCTTCCCGGTATCCAAATCCGATTTCCCGATTTTTCCCGGTATCCACTAAAATCTGACCAAATTTCCCGCTAATAATATTGGTATTTCCCGGTAAAGAATATTTATTTTGAATCTTACTAAAACAGCATAGCTATGTACATTCTCTTTCTTTAAGTTTCCTAAACACATATGGGATCATTTCATTATAATTTTTCGATAAAGTTGACAAACAATTGTATTGTTTTCTTTAGATTATTTGAAAGACGCGAGCGAAACGAGCGAAAAATTTCGTGAATGTGGTCTTACGGATGAATGAAAATATACCAATCCAGAAAAATAGCGCGAAGCCAAACCGAACGATAGAAAATAAAATGGACTAGTAAACGTTCATACGTTGGAAATCTGTTCCTTTGAAAACGTAATTTACCTAATGCTACACTATTTCAACTTTTTGGAAGTAAAGAAAATAGAACTCTATGATTACTAACGGTAGACCAAAAGTGTTGCATTGTTGCATTTTTGTTGTATTTCAGTACAAATTTTTTTGAAATTGTATTAAAACAACACGTCTCCTAAGGGGATGCTGTACAATCTGAAATCGTGAGCGAAAATTTTCGTTTGATCACTATTACAGTCTAATGACAAGGCTTTTGTTTTCATTTTTCTATATAAAAGATCTCAATTCGCTTCCCGTTGTAAGACTGCTTCCATATTTCTGGTAATTTCCCGATTTCTAGTCATTTCACGACTTCTGGTTATTTCTAGTCATTTCTGAATTTTGGTAATTTTCGCATTTCTTGTCATTTCCTGATTTCAGGTCATTTCCCGATTTCGAATCATTTCCCGATTTTAGTCCGATTCCATATTTCTAGTCATTTCTGGATTTTCCCGATTTCTAGTTATTTACCGATTTCCGGTCATTTCCCAATTGGACATTATATTTTCTTTCATCTGATCTACTTGCTTTGTTGATACTTTTAGACAAGTTCCGGTATTCCACCGAATCTCGTCCTCCGTTTTTTACCAACTCTGCTCTGCTTGCGATCAGGTCTAATGTTTCTCTGCTGAGTTTTGATTCTTTCCCTTGGACGGATTTGCATTTGGATTTCATGAAACCCATTATTGTATCGACGATTTTGGTATTCAATTCGTCCAATGTTTCACATTGATTGTTGACGTTATCTAATTCGGCAGTCATTTTCGTAGCAAATTCTTCATTTTGTTAATCAGGTTGTCGGATTAGCTCAATAAAGACAAATTTTTTACTTAATTTGTCAATATATTTCGTCTTCCAATTGAAGACATCATCAGGGCTGTAACAAAACAATTCATCAAAAATAACTTAAGTCATACAACATTCAAGAGAGAACAGTGTTACCTATATATCTCTAAGAGATATTATCTCTTACATTCACATTAACATTGAAAAAATATAGCCCACAACAAAAGCTCTGTGTACGTTCTGCCTGTACGAACATTAAAAAACATTAGAAAATGCGACTTGAAATTACATTCTAATCACAAAATCACCTTACAAAAACATACACTTCGTCAAAAATCAATCAGAAAAAGAATTTCAAAAACTTCTATCACAACTGCAATCTATTTGAATACAGAAAGAACAACTTCCTAGAAAAAGTATTTACATCCGTTACATAATAAGCGCACGGCTAAACTAACTTCATTGGTCTACATATAGCGCGACAATTCAAATGATGTTATTGTACGCTGTTGACAGGAAAATTTATTCTTTTTGTTTGTTGATACAATTCGGGTTCTTCCTAATATGTACCATTTCTAAAACGCACCGTTTCTTCTTATTGTATTCGAAATCGAGGATTTCTACATCGTCCCACTTTGGTTCATGATTTAGTGTAACAGCATGTTCAGTAGTAGCGCTATGATCGACGTTCTTGATCTTCGCGTTGTATTTATGCTGGTACATCCTCTTTTTCAATTTCTGTTTCGTTTGGCCAATATATATTTCACCACAAGAGCAAGTGACCTTGTAAATCACATTAGACTGTTCCATTGGAAGATGAAATATATTGGCAAAATAAGTAAAAAATTTGTCTTTATTGAGCTAATCCGACAACCTGATTAATTATTAGATCAGCTCATAAAATATTGAAGTCTTCATTTTGTGTGTAAAGCCGTTGTACGTCAATCCTTTCACTTTTTTGAACTAGTTGTGATCTTTGAAATCTGGTATTTAACGTGACTCTTGCACGAACCATTCGGTGATCACTACCTGTTGAAAACCTGTTGCCAGTTACCAACCTGTTGAACAAGGTGCTTTCAGATCTGGTTTCAGCACAAACGACCATTTGCAGGTGATGAGAAGGCTTATTGAGAAGTGTCGTGAATACAACATCGACATACAGTCCGTTTTTTTTATTTCGGAACACATTTGAGATATTTTAGAGTTTTAAAAGTCATCGATTTCATGGCATCGGCCTATAACAGAAGATGCGTCCGTTTCACACTTTCTCGCAGGCGCACTTTTTATTTTGAATTTGAATTTTTCGTCATTTTAATTTTTTTGTTGTTTTGCTACGCAAAGTGTTTAATTTCCGGTTTTAATATTTTATTTTATAATTTGGAGGTTCGATACTCTAATTTGAGACTGTGCGAATAACAGAATTAATATAAATAACTTATTTTGAAGTTTTATCAGATTTTTGTCGTAAATTTTTCATAGATGAATAGTATTAGTATAGTTCTTCGGTAACGCGTAACATTTATTGACATTTTCAAGGTTTTACACACGTTACAAAGCAGCGTCGCGTCAATGTATAGAAGCACGACTAACCTTTACCCTACTGATTAAAATTTTTCAGATTTGGTAATTCAAAGAATTTACGACACATTTGTCGATTCAATACTAAGAACACACATTCTTATTCTACGAACTATAAAGGACCGTTCAGTGTGTGTGGCTTCTATTGAGACCATTTATGGAAGAAAATCAAAGCCTACCTTAGAAGTTTCTTGAATTAAATTTAATCGCGAAAGGTAAGTTTATCAATGGCGGTAAGCTCTGACATTTGTTTCAACTAAAACTAAAATCATTTTAGACGAAGAGGAAAGTCTTATTAGAATAATTTAGATCGCATAAAAAAATCTTCGTAAAGGTTAATACAAACATTCGAAAATTTTCTGACGAAATGCCTAAAGCTGGGTTATGAAACAAAAGCTCTAGATTCATCGAAATTCAAAGGAAAAGGAAGAGCCAATATGCCGTAATTTGTAAGAAAAAACATGTGTAAAAGAGACAAAAAGAACTGTTCGAAGTTTTATGAAGTACTTTATGAAGTTCCAATATTCAGCTCAAATTAGAAAAAAAGTTTTCATTCAGGCGGAAAAAAACTTCACATTCCCTCACCAGGTAGAGAGCCAAAACAACAACTTTTTCTCTCACCTTTTCTTCTACTTTTCGTTACAGTGGCATCACTTTTCGTTTCCAGTGACATTAATTTTCGTACCCACTCATGTCATTTTCATGTCATAAAAAAAGCCTTTAGTTGAAATGATGATTGTGAAGATTTCAAATGGACGGCTCTTGGTGTTTCTCTAATTTTTATTCTATATCCTGCAAAGCATTAATTGTAGCTACTGCGTCCAGCAACTTTTTGATCATTCTTCAGCGACAAGTTTTTTTTTCTAATGGTGCTCCGCACTTTACATCGAACTGATGCAAATTCCTTTATGAAGAGAAAACAAAATCACATTAACTTCACTATTATTCACAATTATTTTAACATTTTGATCAATTTTGCCGTTGAATTCAATGATCAAAATTTTGCTGGCCAGCATTTTAGATGAGACACATAAATAAACAAACGCCTGATACATATCATGACAAGCACACAATATGTTTTTGAAGACAATAGAAGCGATGACGGACGTAGGGTGGCTAAATGTACAATTATATTTTACGTTCTTTTCGCTTTCCTATATCGTTCACTGATACAAAACATCTTTTTTCAAACTCAAACGGTTTATATTGCATAAAGATACTCTTAATTTAGAAGCCTGATGTAATAATTAAAAACCAAGAGAAAATGTAACCAAAACCAAAATTTAGTTTATCCACCCTATATCACATTTTGAAATCGTGACTGCAGCACCGTCATTGCGACCGCTGAGTTAACTAAATTTAAATTTGTGGATTCCATTGTTGTGGGATAAAGTGTGGGTTAAATAAGATTAATACGTTTGGAAAACCCGAAAACTAAATTTCTTCGACTGTAAGATAAAACTTTAACACGACTTACTTATTGTCCGCTCATCGAAATTTTTAATAAAAAAAACGCAATTGGCGGGAACTAGTTATTGTAATAGACTACACGCTGCAGAAATATGGAAGTCATTCGATCTGCTTCTTCAGTTCGATTTTATTTCGAGGGATTCTTTTGATTTTGACTGACCGAAATCGGTGCTATTTTTTCCTCTACTTTTTTATAAATGGATAGTTAGTTGATTTTACATAACTGGCTGGTGGTAAGCGGCTAAAAGTCGAAAAATGAGGTTTCGTAGTCCGGATTTCTTTTCCGTGAGGTCGATTTCTCTCGAAGAAAATATTAACTAGAAAACATTTGATGATAAACGGCCGAAAATTTGACATCCGAAAAATTTCTCAGAATCGATGGAACCTCGGTGAACTTTGACGAGGGCTGTGACCTCACTGATGTAATTATTTGATTAAATTATTATTTATTATGAATCTGGAGGACGTCAGCCTTATAGCAATACCAACATGTAGTAGTTTGGCACGTGACTACTTTCAGATAAAAACTGTGTGTTCCGACCCGCCAAACTACTACATATTAGTCATTCTTTAAAGCTGAAGTCCTCCACATTCATAATATAAAATAACCTAATCAAATAATTGCATTAGTGAGGTCACAGCCCTCGTCAAAGTTCACCGAGGTTCCATCGATTCTGAGAAATTTTTCGGAAGTCATATTTTCGGCCGTTTATCATCAAACTTTATGAATGTAATATTTGCTTCGAGAGTACTCGACCTCAGATTTCCAACGATCCCATACACGTCCGTGTCCTCACCACCTTACGGAAATGAAATCCGGACTACAAAACCTCATTTTTGGACTTTTGGCCGCTTACCACCAGCCAGGAAGATCAAGATATGGAAGATCAAAAATATATGAGACTGGTTTTGGGGTCTAGGCACCAAGGTCTAACTAGGCATATATAACAAAGTCCCAGAAAAAATAGCGCCGATTTGTGTCAGTCGAAATTTATTTTATTTTATTGAAAAAAAAACTTTGTCTTCCAATTATTAATAAAATTGTTGTATTGCTTGGTCAGTAATTCAACATTGACAAAGTGTTGTATTGCTTTGACTTAACCAGAATTGTTGAAAAAATTTCTTTTATTCAACGAAGGGCGAACGAAACGTGTTACCGTTTACGATTCGTGACGAAACGTTTTACCGTTTACAATCATAATGCGGACGGATTGTCTTCCAGTCGGCTGAGGCAATCTAAGAACAACCGGCGACTCAGTTGGGTGAAAAAGTTCCAGATTTTAGTCCTAATATTTTGATTTTCAAAATCATTTTCATTTTTACGTGAATCAATATTGTCGCAATAATATCTTTCAATTATTAATGACACATTACGTGTTGTATACACAGTTTTCATATGTGTATCTCATGTAGGTAATGTTACACACACAATACAGCTACTACAGGGATGTATATTACCTATCAACGGGAATATGCGTTGTGTAGCTTACATTAACATAAGGCATTTGTAGCATACATGTTCCGTAGCTCAGGTGGATTATTCTGGACTGGAGATCGAGAGGTCCCGGGTTCGCGCCCCAACAAGGCAAGTTTTTATTTCAAATAATTATTAATAAAAAATCAATTTCGTTTCATTTCAGCTAAAATTCAGTTCAAAATTAACTCTTCGGATGTAATACAACAGAATATCAAAATACTCCCCAGTACTATTAAATATAACTCCGAAAGGCCAGAAATATTTTCTTTTTAAATTATTCAGTTAATTTTGAACTGACTTTTATCAGAAATGAAACCAAAATTATTTTTAATAATATTATTTAAAAAAAAACAGGATCCGACATGATTCGAACCCGTGCCTATTGATCACAACATTTTGATTTTAGGCAATCACACAGCTATTGTAGGTAATCACAACTACAGCTCTGATAGCAAGTAGAAAAATACAGCTGTGACAGCTACGGGCCGAAATATTTTCTGTGACAGCTCTATTTTCTCAAAAACTACAGCTGGAGACAGATCGCAGCTGTAGCAGGTAACTACTTTTTCCTCAGTGCAGGGCAAATTTTTGAATACATTGTCAAAGGAAATTCAATCATTCACTGTTTCGACCCGCCGCACATACTTAAGGTCATTCGAAACAACCTATACACAAAAAACTTGACTCATTCTGTTTCTAACGTGTGGGACTACTACTCCACGAACGACCATCAAACTCCAAACATCACCAAGACTGCAAGCTGGGATGATGTTAGAGAATTTTATGGTAAGAAATACGGCAGCGCAACGCTTCTTCTACGGAAAATTACGCCAGAACACATCGATCCATCGAAACTAAAAATGAAGGTCTATGCCGCAGCCCAAGTTTTTAGTAATACGTTTTGGCAACATTATGTTACATTGCTCGGAAAATGGTCAATTGTCTAGAGATTTTTCTGGGACTGCGAAGATCCATTTATTCTTTAACGACGTTTTTGACAGCTTGAATGGTGGTGAACGAAAAACCAAAATCAATCCTCTACGCAGCGTCATTACAAAAAAAAATAAAGAAAAGATCTTCGCCTTTTTGGGAATACTCAATCTCTATGCTGGAAAAAATGAACTTTGCTGATAAAGAAACAAAGAACGTAAACAACAACAGTTCCGTATTAAAGAAGACCATTTCCACCATTAAAGATTTCATGAAATTGACGAAGGTATGTTTTTCACTAGGTAAGTAAATTTAAGTACGAGAAGCACAAGAATCATGTTTATTGGTTAGGATAGTGAAAGTGATTTTACTAAGAGTTTTTATTCGCTATCCCATCCGGAAAATTGTAATTACATGCGTACACGTGAAAAAGTTTCGAATTCATTTGTTTTTGATTCGACTTAATATGCTTCTTTTGAATTTTCCGGATGGGACAGCGAATAAAGTAATTCATTATTTCTGGACAATTTATGAGACTCGCGAACTCAATTGAGTGTTTTAAGCAACAAGCTTTGGAAACTGTTATTTTGACTCGTGTAGTTGCTTACTACTTATTAATCTGTCAGCTAAGCATTCAATTCGATCAAACTGCCAAGATTACAAAGGATTTGTACTACAAAATGTAATCGACATTTACGACATGGAATGTGAAGGCAGTGAGGTCGATTTTAATGATGATGAAGACATTATTGAATTAGATATGAATGAAGAAGAAGAACGAGAAGAACCTAGCCCTTATTTTTTAAGGGATGAAAGCTTGTTGATGGAGTCAGCAAATGTATGCGGAAAAGTTTTGGTCAAAATCGAATATGAGGCATGTGAAAACACGTTGAAGGCTTATTGCCCGCTCGACTACCATAATATTTTAAAAATTGTGAAATTACAAAAGATGAGCGTAACCGAATTTTTACCTACCCTACACTTCTATTCACTTCTCAATTTAAATCATTCTTTAGTAAAGTTCAATTTCTATTGCCATTGATTTGTCACGAAAAATCACTATCTCAGAAACTGATCCAATCTTTAAATGAGATCGCATTGAATGGACTTGGTTGTCCAGAGCATTCTTCAGCTATTTACTTGAAAATTAAAAAAGAAACTGTTATATTGAACATTGATATATTCAGAAAAGAAATAAATGACATTTTGTGCAAAAGAACTCTTCAACCTTTTGTCAGCCAACATGATATTTATTCAAAGGCTTTTACGGCACAAAATAAACGTACGTGTAAATATAGCAAAACGCAGGAAACGCACTAGAATTAATTTGTTATGTATGTACCTTGTTAGCTTGAATTGTAGCTTTATAAATTCAAAATTGTATCAAATATCTTAATGTAAAATATAAAAACCAATGAAAATTAAATCAAGTTCGAAGAAATATACACTCATTCCCATTCGAAATACACCCAAGAGTATGCATTTCTTACACTTCCCCTTTTCCAACGCAAATTTCTGTGCCTACCTTCATTAAAAATGCCTGAACTAATAACAAATTGCATGATGTGAAATGTGATTTTCCAATTTTACAAATTCTGTATAACAGATTACGACTTAGTGAACAATAGGAAAATTCGGTCGAATGGGTCCGGAGATAGTGTGGATAGGGTGCTATTTTGTAGGGCTGGTGAAGAATTTGCTAATATATTTACGAAATTATTTATCGTGCAAACGTGATTTATGGCGCAAGTGAAAGGTATTGACTTGACCGCTAGTATAAAAAAAACAAGGCATCAGAACAGTTAGAGCGTTTGCTGCGACTGAGCCCCGTACAATCCCGTAAACCTATTGCGTCCGTAACCATAATAGTCCGTAGCCCTAATACGCTTGCGTCCTTGACATTGTTGCCAACCTAGCCGAAGTTGGGCATAGTCAAATTTACTGAAAGTGTTCATTTTTAAAATTGCGCATACATTGAAATTTCAGCATTAATCGTCTTCAGATGTTTGCGTTAACAGCTTCATCCGAATAAACAAGTGTAAACAGTTGCTGAAGCAAATTCATGCTGAAATCTCACTCCCTCCGACTGTAGCGCAATTACGAAAGCCCGTACGAAGTACCTCTAAAATAAAACCAACAATTTACAACATTATTTTAAGAACCCAAAATTTTTTGCGAACTTTCTATTCGCTATTCAATTACCTCTCAAATAAAACAAAAACTAGCAAAATCAGATGAGATTTATTCGACTTATGTGCAAGAACCACTTAGGATCGATTAGCGGCCTCAGCCCAAGGACCTAATTCTAGAAATTTTTCCACAACACGCTATTTAGTGTGCAATTACATCTCAAATTTTACAAAAATTGGCGAAAATGGATGAATTTCACTTAACTTTTACCGTTATTTATATCGTTTTTAATAAAATCAAATATGGCCGCCGGTAGCCATTTTGTTAGGAGACCCGAAGTAGTTCTGACGATATACATTCGTTAATACCTGGTAACAGTACGTTTCCAACGCACCCTCAACCACTGATTTGCGGCTCTTGGTTGTGACACCGTTGAAAGTTGAAAATCGTAAAATCTGGGAATTACCCGACCAAGAAGTGGCACCAACTCCTGTGTATGATGCCCCCAGGCCACAAAGAATCATAAAATTGAGTGACATATTTCTGGCCAAGACATTCTTCTAATCGATTTTTTACCATGAAGCCATGATGGCTCATTTTTGGTCAAATGGAGAAAAATGTAGAACACAACCAGATCTACAATTTTCTCCATTTGGCAAAAAATGAGCCATCATGGCTTCATGGTAAAAAATCGATTTGAAGAATGTCTTGGCCAGAAATATGTCACTCAATTTTATGATTCTTTATGGAATCCGTGGAGCTTGAGCCCCTCTATCGATTACACTATTAAAGGCGCAAAACATGCGTGCCTGCCTATGGTGGCCAAGGTGGACTAATTGGTCACCTTTCTCTGAAGGCGCAAAGGGAAATTTTTTGTCGCATTGATTTTCGACCTATTTAGGTCTAATACAAATAGTTCGTCACAAAAAACGTTTGTTGTTTAAGTTTTCCATTTAAATTTTTTTTAACCCACCGTGGCTATGATAGTAAATGTTGCTCTTGGTATCGATAAACTTTATGAGTGCAGTGCTCGAAAAAATGACGGTTTATTTTGCAAAAATAAGCATATGTTTCCAGTAATTCTTCATCTACATTGTCGAAAACAAAGAGCATACCGAACAAACGAAATCATTCGATTTCAATAGATTCATTTTTAGCCCCGTACGAAGTACGAAGGGGCTTATAGGATTACGATGCCGTGTGTAATTGATGGAATTCGAAGCAGACGGTAAGGGCAAAGTGTTTGCCTATGTTCATAGATGACAAATCCTAAATAAAAATTTGGGCCGTCTGTCCGTCTGTCCATATGTCCGTCTGTCTGTCACGTCGATATCTTGAGTAAATCAAATCCGATTTCAAAAAAAAAATTTCGACTGGAAGATTTTTTATCTCTTTTACGCATCGTTGAAGGATAGCCTACAGTTTTCTTGCGCGACTTCACAAACGACCAAAACTTTGACGGATCCGATGTCAGCATTTTCTCAGTCTTTGTCAGATACCTGCTAAAAGCCAAATCAAACACAGTGCGAAATTCTTTACTTAACGACAAAAAAAAACCATCTCTAATCTAGATCTCTCAATGGGGTCAGTCTCAGAATTAAGACGCTTACTAGCTTTGCTCGTTCTGTTTTTAAGGTTCCTTAGACGCTGGTTGTACCAAGGCGGGTCATCAATCGTCACTTTTTTCTTGAGTGGGACAAACCTTTCGAAACCGGCTAAAAGCGTTTCATAAAGCAAAGCAACAGCGACATCCACGTCAGAAACGTTCAACATCAGTTGATTCCAATCAACAGAGTCCAAATAACGGTTTAAACCGGAGAAGTTACCTTTCTTGAAGTTAAATTCAGTAGAAGACTCATCACATTCAACGCAATCGACTACGTCGACTACGTCAACACGTACAGGTCAACACGACTCAAAGGCTCAAGACACCTAGAAACGTTTGCCCCATTGGGGTTGCTGAAAAAAACAAGGTCCAGAATATCTCCATAAAAGTTGCGCTCGCCGTTGACTTGGTGAAGACCACTGCTCAACATGAGATAGATTATATCAGCTTTCGTTCCTTCACCAATCCCGGATGGTAGAAACAAATTAGGCTCACAAGACTCGTCATCGCCATTCATCAGGTCGTCAACACTGTTGGCGTGGCTGTTGAGGGTCTCGGGCACCCAATCTACAAGACTGAGATTGAAATCACCTAGGACGCACATTTCGTCATTCAGATCCAAATCGACAAAGTTCAATACTTTATCCAGTGCATCACGATATTCGTTATAGACCAGTACTGAGGAGCCAGAAGGAATATAGATACAACAGATAAAGAGCGAATGATCCTGAAGTTGAACTTTTACCAACACTATTTCGACATTGTCTGTGCCAGGAACTAGGATACGATCACTGGGGTAAGAGGTACGAACAGCAATCAACACGCCACCATACATCTGATGAACACTGTTCAGATGAGAACGATCAGTTCTGTAGACAGAGAATCGTTTAAGATCGAAAAGTTCACCATCGAAAAAAGAATCATTGAGAGAAGTCTCTGTCAAAGCAACAGCATCGTGGTTGCAAGACAAAACATTATTCGAGAAGTCAAACGTCTTAGTCCTTAATCCGCGAACGTTCTGATAACTCAACTTAAAACCACTTCTTGAAGTGGAAAAATTACATCTAGGGGAGTTCATTGAATCAGAAACGGGACGTTGCGGATAAGATACAGCTGACTGAGACGGCTGAAAGTAGTCAGATATCAGAGGCTGCGACTCGTGGTCACGGAAAGAGCGAATCAGTTGACCGAATCTAATTGAATAAGCGGATCGTCTTAGGTAATAGGATCCGTATCCATCTGGCGAGGAGGCGACAACTGAGTCGGAGCTTCCGGTGGAAGATCGCCAGCAGTTGACGACGTCTTCTTGGACATCCAAGTTGGAGGTTTCGATAAAAAATCTCCAAAAGTGTTAGATTTAGGCTTCTTTCTCTCCACGAATTCACCAATCATCACGTGCTCAGGCCAAAACGAAGGATCAGATAGTCTGCTGAACAAGTCCTCACCACAGTTCAGACGAAACGAGATAAAATTAAGCCTATCCAACTTCTGGCCCTTTTTGACAAGCAAACGCAAAGAAAACAAATCGTCAGCAATGTCGGGGACATTTTTCTTAAGATAGGCTGTAATCGAATCCGCAGTAACACTAGGGCTGAGCTTAGAAACGTAAAGCGACTTCGCAAAGCCATTGGCAAAATCTCGACGAATATTACGACCGCCAGATACAGGACTGCCGAGTCCATGATTCAAATCAGACGTCAGTTTACGACCTACAAATGAGAAATGAGTATTTCTGAGCCAGGATTTTCGGGTCGGTACGATAACGCTTCGGAGTAAACGAAGAAGAAGAGGAAAAAACTCTAGCTCGCTTACGCTTTGAAGCACTCAAAGGTGGAAAATCAGAGTCGGCGCCCAATGCATTACGCGATGGAACCGACGGCCTATTGACTGAAACTCGATCCGAGGCATTTACGGCATTTTGCATGGACATATTCTTGATTTCAGTTAAAACAGAAGCGTAAGACTTAGTCTCGTCGCGGTGATCCAAAACTGACGACTTAATATCATTCAGCAACGACAGTATTTCAGCTGACTTGTCATTATCTTCAGGGCGGGTAAATTCGAGAATCGAGCGCTGAACAAAGGAATCAGACGAAGAATTCGGTAAATTAGTTGCACCCTTCGAGGATTTCGATGATCTCGGGGCTGACCTAGCCCCAGACGACGAGTTCGTCACAATCACAATGCATGCATCACATAAGACAACCACATTCTTAGAAATAATACTTCGCTGGCAGCCTTTGAAATGCCTATACACATCAAATGAATAAGAGCGTTGCACTTACCGCAGTTCACTGAGTGATCTATCCTGATGTTCGACGGAGGGCAATCTTCCCTGCTACATACCTTTACATCGCTCATTGCGAACACGGATAGTCAAAAAAAAGGAAATAATAAATCAATCAATTATACGACTGGAACAAACCGACTGTACTAATCGTGAAAATGTCACAATTTTATTGTCAAGGAAAGAAAAAATAAATAAATAAAATCGACTGGACTAAATTGCTTTAATCAGTAAGACGACTGGACTAATTGTCAGCTGGACGTGACAGAGCGCGAATCACACTACCACGGTAGTGACACTGCATACGAAAACAAATCGCTGTGTATCAGCGCCATGGGTTTCTTGTTGTGAGTGTCCGTATTATATTTGTTCTGACATATCACAAGCTGATTTCTATCAAATTTTTTTTTCCATTCAATTCTGTTTCTGAAGTTTCTCAACAACATCAAATTCCTCAGATGCCACCAGGTCGGCCGATAGAACTGTTGGCAAAAGCTCAAGCCTCAGAAACGCCAATCATCATCATTCTGGGAACCGGTTCTAGTCTCAACACATTGTCAATGCAAAGGACTATCTGCAAAACATGGCATTTGTGACAACGGAAGAGAAGAAGGCACAAGGCTGTCTCAGGCGCTATAGTTATTTACGTATCTATTTTTGACGGTATATCTTAGACAATTTCACGAGTTGTAGCCTGAATGAGGGTGAAAGTGAATTAAAAAAAACCGTCCACAACAGATGCGTATACAACTTTTCATGTTTAGGGCCTATTACAAGTAAAATTCCGAAATTCATATACAATTCTTGAAACATATTGTGTCCTACATTCCTATTTTACCTAAATTTAAAAAAAGGAACATTTTAGTGAAACTGAAAGGGTGGGATCAAACAACACCAAGAGATAATAACGAAAATTAAATTTAACTGATTTGTAGTGCATCTCTATCATATCTCAACACCATGCAGTATCTTTCCCTATCTACTCGTTGAACCAAAAACTAATTACTTCTCTCGATAACTTCAAGGTACTCGAAATAATCATGTCATTTCCCTTGTTTGAAAAGTCTCTGCTTAAAGCCATTCTGCTGCAAACTCTTGCACAACTACTACCACGGTCGCGGTTGAATAAATATCCGAAAGGCCGGTCGAATTGGTAAGCTTAAAATTTTAATGCAGAAAACAGCAAAATATTTTGTAAACCCTTTCCATGACCATACAAATATAAAGTGAACAATTGATGATATGAATAGATAAAGACAAAAAACACCTAAGTTACGAAGCATTTTTACAAATCACTTCTCAGATGATTCAAGGTGACATATGGATGCAATGTATAAAGCAAATTATACAACATATCGGGCAGTGTATATCGTGTGTAGACAATTGAAGTCAGTGGAAATATCGTTAGTTCGATGAGTTAGAACCGTTGAACAAAACAATTTTGTACAAAAATAAAATTGATCGCTCAATTACCACAGCACCTTTGACCAGATTTTTGTGTTAATGAGTTACCTAAAAAGCGTTCATATCCCGTCAACTTTGTAAAGCTGAATTTTTAAATAAGCAGACTTACTTTTCTGTTTTTGAGGTTCTTACTGTAGTTCAGTAAGATACAAAAAGGAATAGTTAGGAATCGTATTCAATCATCTACAAAAGAAAAACCTCTCTATGACTGATACACTGAATTAAACAAAATCGTTTTCAGCCATGGATTCCGATAGTATCGGAGATGAACTTTTTGATGACTATATCGAGTATGACGATAATGAGTATTTCGACGAACGTGATGCAAACAAAGAAAATCATGCGAACAATGAAGACGTGGTGGACATGTCCAAGCATAGAGTCTCGAAAGAACAATACGCGAAAATGGACCAATTTCATAAGGGTAAAACTCGTTTTCGTTTTTGATTATATTGTACGAGTCGTTGCAATAAATTCCAAAAATTGCAGAACATAGTGAAGCCTTAGTTGAAGGGGCTATTTCTTATCAGCTTTGGGACAATTTAGCGTCAAGCTTGAACGATATGGGCCCGTCCGTACAGTCTGTACAAGAGTGGAAAAGAAAGTGGGCGTTGCGAAAATACTACCATAAGCAACGTTTGAAAAAGTCCAGTTCCACGACAATCTCAGGTAAACACATCTCAGTGAATCCAGTTACATAAATGCATCACAATTTATAATTCTTCACACTGCTAGCTTATGGACCATCGCATTCAAATCATTCCATTGAAGCAAATGAATCGTTAAGTGGTGACAGCAGTGGATTTGAAAAAGAGGTTCTGAGAAAACTGGACCAAATATTGAACAGACTGAACGAAGGGATTCAAATTCAGAGTTCCAAAGTGGAATAAAATGATGTGCGTAAGAATTTTACCGGTTAAATGTACGTGTTATTTTGTTTTAGTATAAGCAATTAAACGATTTGGTTTCTAGTAAAATATTTTATTCCTAAAGGATAATGGACGAATTTAGGTTAGTGTGTTAAAATATTCCAAAAGCTTAAGCAACACATTCTTAAGAAAAACAAAATTGAGAGTCTTGTTCGTATCAATCAGTACAGTGAAATTGATTCAACGAAATCGATATTTTATATCGACGAAAAAAAACCTTTCCACGAGAAAATGGTAGCAAAAATCTAAATCTAAATGAAACCAAACGATTGTAATTGGGAAATTCAGTTTCTTACCCTTTTCCATTAAAAGATTTTCAATTTCGGTCCCATCACTTATAACAAAATTCACTATAACGTATTGAGTTATGTATCTCAAAGATAAAACTAAAAAATAAAATACGTAAAAATATGCTTCTACAAAAAAGTTTGACATAAATAATTTGTGATAAAAATATGAAAAAAATTTCATAAATTTTGATAAAAATATGAAAAAAGTTTCATATTTTTATCAAAATTATTTATGTTGAACTTTTCTGTAGAAGCATAACTACGTAACAAGCCATTTTATTTTTTAGTCTCTAATGTGAGCAATACGTTATAAAGTAATTTTGTAATAAGTGATGGACCGAAATTGAAAATCTGTCAATGGATAAAAGGTAAGAAATTGAATTTACCAATTGCAATCGTTTGGTTTCATTTAGATTTCGTTTTTCTTCACTATTTTTTGTAGAGAGGTTTTTTCAACGGCCGATTTTATTTTTATTTGATTTCACAATTTATAAATTCCATTCCATAAAAATTTATTTCATTTCACATTTGTAAAAATAGACAGGCTCTACTTAACATTGATCAGTTAGAAGATAAATGATGGGTCAACTATTTGATCCATTCGGAAATTGATTTATTCAATATTAGATAAAAAATGTCGGTAATGTCGGATTATATCAAATACGAATGAGGTCCTACTCGTAGATGCAAATTATGTTTTCTTGGCGGCATCCAAATTTGTTTTCCCGATATTTCCCGGTCTCCGCTAAAATGAGGCAAAGTTTCCTGGTAACAAAAACACATTTCTTGGTGGCAAAACGCAAATTTTTCACCGAACAATTTTATTATAGTGGTACAGATGTTAGGCAGGTGTACAGTAAGACTTAATAGCTACCTTATGTAATAGTCATTTGTGTATCGGTTTTGCACGAAATTGCTCCACACTGAAAATAAAAGGGACACCTACATTTTGACTCGCTAATTCAACTTTTTGAGCGTTGTACTCGAAATGTTGAATCAGCAATTCAAAAAGTTGGCTTGACAATTTTGAAACTTAATGCGGGTGTGTCGAGATTACTTTAAGTTCAAATCACAAGTTCCTTTTAAAAAATGTCTAAGCCGAACTATACTCATTATTGAAATGAGATAGTAAAAAAATCGAGTGAAGCTTTTGTAGTTCTAAATTGAAAAATACAAGAGCCCAATAAAATTACTGGCACCAACCACAATTTACGCGTTTCTTACTTCTGAGCGTAATTTGTATTAAGCTTTTATACATACATTCTTAACCGTATTGAGTTTGTCACGGACTAAACGACATTTGGATCGAGCAGTGTTAATTACATTTTGGCAAAGCCTGAATATTGCAAACAATAAACCCGAACTTCGGTTCTGATTTTATCAATACATTGTATAAATTCAATTGTCCAATTTTAGATAGCTTGTTCAGATAGATGAAGTGAATATAATTGGGGAACTATATTTGTACAGTCTTTTTCATTAAGAATTACTACTACCACCTATTAGGAGTAAAAAATGTAATTTCGCCATTACAGCTTTTCCGTATTAGGTCAAATTGTCTTACTTTGGTTCTGGTTATTCATTCGATATGAATTAATACCTCTTCTATGAGTGAATTCAGCGATTGAAGTGGAGATGTAATAACAATAACTTATTCGGAGGACAAATAAGCTGGGTTAATTGAAACAATACGAGTTTGGTATTGATATGATATATTTTCCTTTTTATGGTTGGAAACATTTACTTTACAAAAATGAGTCAACTTCAGCCGCATCTTCTGTTTGTCACTTGGTGCTCCTCCTCTTCTTCATCCTCATCTTCTTCCTCTTCCTCTTCATTATCTTCTTCATCAACCTCTTCTACTTCATCCTCCTCCTCCTCTTGCTCCTGGTCATTTTGGGTTAAAAAGTCCTCGAAATCGAATCCGAATCGTCGGAATCATTCTGAAATATGTACGTTTCAATGTAACGAAATGAAATGAAAATATCCATAACTTACTAGCATTCCCATGCACCATACCAAGGAGCCATCATTGTTCTGTAATAGTAAAACATTATTCAATTAAAAAAAGATCCTGCTGGTTGAAAAAATTGTCAAATATTGGGACTTCAGTTATCTTAAAAACGTTAACCAGATCTCGCAGAATTTAGATAAAGAATTTAGCAATAAATGAGAAGAAAATAAGGAATTTTTGGTATAATTTGGGGTCAGAAGTAGGATTTGTGAGCAATGTCTGATTGAGTTAATTAATTCAAAAGTAGCTGGGTGTAGACCTTTTTCTGTGGCCTACCACCAAAAAGTAAGAGACGTTCGTATTACACTTCCAAAATTTCCGCTGCTAACGATACTAGAGTTACTCTATCGATCGTTAACCTGACGTTAACAAATTCAATTTTTAGACCCGTACGACCCGTACGAAGTACTGGGGTCTTATAGGTTTACGCATACGTTTGTAACACGTCGAATTGGACTCCCTGAGTAAGGGGAAACCAATAGTGGTTGTCTAGAGATGCCAAATCAGTGAATCCGTCTGTCCGTCTGTCTGTCTGCATGATAACTTGAGTAAAACGCATCCGATTTTGAAAATTCTTTTTTTTTTCCCGTTTGGTAATGTCAAAAGACAGGCTAAGCTCGAAGATGAGTGATTTTGGATCGACCCCTCCCAAGCTGTGGCCCAATAAGTGCTTTACGGTTTTTCGAAGATATCTCCAGACATTTAAGCACTACACTTGTCAGTCATACGTCAAATAAAAGGTATTTCCGATCGACAAAAAAAAAGTTTATGGAAATCGGATAACCAACTCGTGAGTTAGACCCCTTGGTGTGAAACAGGCACAGGGCGGCAATCAGTTTTTGCTTGTAGGTCGGCCAAATTTGAACATATTTCGGCCGTTTTAGCTTTATTAGATTGGTATTGACCGTACCAATCAGTTCATGAAATTATGTTCTCCGGAGCGTGAGGTCTCTTGAAGTGAGCTCTTATCTGGTTACTCGGAAGTACAGTGAACGTGGTGTATTTTGACAATATCTCGAGTAAATTTTGACCGAATTTCATGAATTTTTTTTTGTTTGAAAGGTATTAACGAATGTAAAGCGTCTGTACTATTTCCGGTCTCTTAACAAAATGGCTGCCGGCGGCCATATTGGATTTTATTAGAAGTGATATATCTTGGGAAAAATGGTACTTAGAGAGTTTCTGTTAACATGAAAACAATTTGTTATGTGTGTGGGGTGTTTCAGGCATTCCATATATGGACATCTATATATATCTATATTCACCCATATTGAGCTATATACAGGCATATAGAGCTATATAATAGCATATTCATCTGTGAAATGTTTATTTATAGTTAAATATAGCGGTATATAGCTGTTTAAATAGGAATTTATGAAATTTGTCTTCGTACGGGGCTGTGTATATTGCCTCCGGTAATTTATTTGATGATGATAACAAGGCAAAGAGGGGATAAGGTGAATGATATTAAAGGGCGAATAGCTTTTCAGCAGAGAAGAAAATGAAGTAAGAGAAATGAAGAGTTTCACATTAAAGGCTTTTGATACGAATAGGTGTTTCGTACGGGTCGGCGTTAGCTATGTTTATTCTAAATGCTAAGTTGTACTTACTATTTTCAAAATGAATGGTTTGTTTTCGTTGTCCATTGCTGTAGCGGTGTAGCGGTGTTCGGATACGAAAAGTGAAAAGGCGATTTTTTGCAAATTGTTGCAAAAAGATTGCTTGGTTTTATATGAATTTTAGAATGATTGAATTTAAGAACAGTAGTACATTACTATACCAGTGAAGGAATTTGATTACCTCGTATCCAGATGAGTAAAAGAATCCGAGTGCGTCAGCCCGAGGTACTTTTACTCATCGTGATACCATTGGTTCGGAAGATATTGTCTGAAATGCCTAAATTCATAACACTTTACTACGTTTCAGCGAAAAAATTTTTTTTTTGCCGTTTTTCTCGAATTTTCTGAAATTTTCTTTAAAAAATTAGGATGTATGAAAAATGACACCTTTCGTAAATTCCACCGTATTTATTAACTTAAAAAAAGTAATATCTGCATGTATATATACAGTTTTTATTAATGATAACGGAAACAATTATTCTACCATAAAATTAAACTTATTTCATGTTGTCATGGTATTCCACCATATTTCCGAACATCTTTTCGTTGTGCTTTGAAAGCCTTAGCATAAATATCATGCTGACCCTCAAAACTGTTGAGAATTTGTTTCTGTAAAATATTGTTAACATCTTTTCTAAACATATCAACGTTGAGAGTAACAATGGAAGCTTTAATTTTTTTGGAAATGTCTGAAGCATGATCACAACAACCAAGCCCATCAAGTACTATGCTATCAAGAGATGAGATCAGTTTTTTTGTGAGGAACCGTTCATGGCATATAAATGGTAATAAAATTTTTACTTTTTTGAACAAAATTTTGAAGTTAGTTGTGAATAATATGGTCGGATAAGTAAACATTCGATTCTGATCGTTTGAAGTAGTCTCGCATTTTTTTAAAATACCGTGTTGAGCCAAGGGACAGTATGCCTCCAAGGTGTTTCTGCAATCACTACATTTAGTCGCTAGTAGAACCTTGGCGCACACACTTGCCGAATCAAGGACAGAAACTTCGTCGTTTAAATTTTGCGATATATCATCTGTATCATCTGTATCTGTGATATCGAGCTGTATTATGTCCTCATCATCGTCAATTTCGTCTGTGCTTCTCTCCGAATCAAAATCGTAGATATCGACAACATCTTGTAAAAGCGCAAAACCTTTATCATCTTGGCAATTTGATCCGATTGAGTGCTTGGCCGTGAGATTGCTTACAATGAGATTGGTATAGGCAGATCGAAACTGAAAAGGCATTGGCTGTTTCTTAATTTGACAGTTGGATCTTATGTTTCCAAAGAAGTTTTCCAATCCATCTTGGTTCATTCGTCTCAACGACACTGACTGAATTCCTGATAAGAATATTGCAATTGCATTGTAGTTCTTTGAATATGAATCTGATTTAATCTAAGTGACTTTACCTAGTGATAAGCATAGTTTTGTTAGTTTCAAGAATCCTTTAATCGTGGAAATCGTCTTTTTCAAAACAGAACTGTTGTTGTTCATTTTACCTGTTGTCTTGTCAACGAAATTCATTTTTTCAAGCATTGAGATCGCGTATTCCCAATACCCAAAAATCTTATCTTTATTTTTTGAAATAATCGGACTGCGCAACGGATGGATTTTCGTTCGTATGTCTCCTCCATTCAAGCTATCGAAAACGTTGTTAAAAAATAGAAGAATATTTCCGGTTCCAGAGAAATCTCTTTTTAGTTGCTTGTGTTCAGAGCAAAAGAGCATAGTATTTCCAACTGTGTTACTGAAAATTTGAGCTGCACTTTCATTTTCTGGTTTTATTTTTCGAATAAGACGTGTTGCGCTGCCAATGTTAAATTGGTAGAAATCTCTGACGTCATCCCAGCTGGCAGTTTGAACCTTACTTTCGGCTTGATTGTTGTTAATGGAGTAATAGTCTCACACATTCGATACCGAGTGTTTTAAATTTTTTGTGTATAAGTTATTACGAATAACTTTTATGATGTGAGGCGGGTCGAAACAATGAATTATATGATTTCCTTGCACTTCATATTCGAAAAGCTGTCCTTCTTGCTTCACCGGTATTCCTATTGTATATTTTAATTAATTAATCTCGAAAATTGTTTTATATATACAGAAAAAACGTTAGAAACTTCTTATCTTTATACTGTCTCCTTAGCATTGTCTGACATAATGTGACTATAGCTAGAGGTGTGCGACGGTTTTATTGAATCAATGAGGAAAAAGATTTTCTGTCCAGTGAGAGATTGTTCTGCTTGATTGCTTGCTGATCGATAAAGTCTAGCTTTAAAAATTTAATCATCTATTTTTTTTTGCAGCAATTGTCTTAGATTCAGTTGCATTTTTTTGAATAGAAACTTGAACATTTTTAATATGCTTTCTGGATGTGTTTTTTAACCAGGAAGGTTCAACATTTCGACATCGAAAAGCGAAAAAT
Organism: Bradysia coprophila; assembly: GCF_014529535.1. Taxonomy (NCBI): domain Eukaryota; kingdom Metazoa; phylum Arthropoda; class Insecta; order Diptera; family Sciaridae; genus Bradysia; species Bradysia coprophila. Next base: position 94,039 of record NW_023503442.1, read on the forward strand.
TAAACTATTATATGAACACTGTTCATTGAACAAATAATTTCAAAAGTTTAATATCTCTAGGTTGATATCTCATGCCACCTATAACATCTAAGGTTGCAAGAGGAATTTTATGTCTGGTAACACAATGTCAAAATGGTTGAATTTTGGAAAAAATTGATTTAAATGTAAAGAAATTGGCGTGACGAAAATGGAATCGGCGGCGGCGGCGTTTACCAATTTTATAAATTGAGCTAAAAATCGGCGGCGCGCCGGCGTAAAATCGGCGGGTGCACCCCTCTAACTATAGCTCTTTACATTGGGATTGTGGATTTTATTAAATGAGAGAGAGTTTCTAACGTATTTTCAACGAGAATTGTTAAAATACCTCGCTCTAAATTTGGATTGACGAGAAAATTAACAGCTCCAGCATTCGTTTGTGTCTGATCACACACAGAACCAATTATTGTCATTCCTAAAACCGTTTTGTGTCACATTAAAAATCATATTGTAAGTGCTTGCGAGTTAAAATTTACCAGAGTTCAAAACTTCTGTAATAACCAGTTTTATCAATGCAGTTAATTGATAGGAGTCCAGGTCGTTCGTAAAGAAATATGCTACCGGCTGTTTATACGCCTTGTTGACTCCTCTTATCATAAAAACCAGAGCGTGTGTAGCGAATTCTGGAACTGTTACATCTCCAAAATCTTCAAAGCCGTCAAATGCATCATTTGCTTCGCAAAAATTTAAATGTGTGGTTAATGCCATTTCGTCCCAACTTATGGTGCAATATTTGTCCAAATTGTCCATTTGTTCAGATTTGGATTTTAGAAATTGGAACAGTTTAGGATCTATACCAGCTTTAAATTGCAGAAGCGCTGAATGTCGATTCAGTGTTCTTTTGCTGGGTAGGGCGAACAAACGAGACAAAAACCTGTAACATCTCGCACCATGTTTATATAACAACAAGCAACAGCATACATTTTTCTTCCTTTGTGTAACTCTGACCATGATTCTTACGACCAGAGTTCCGGAGTTGCATTGTAAAAAAAGTCATTTGTTCTTTGGTGAATTTCGTCGATAAATAACGAATAACTTTATCATTGGTAAGATTTTTTGAGTCTTTCAGTTTCTTCTGAAGAAACTGAATTCTGGTATGGTTGTAACGAAGCTTACGTCTGATGTTGCCGTCCTATAAGAAAAAGTACATATTGGATATGGATCATGAGGATGTAACAGATGGAAGGAAAGTGTGTAGATATTCTAAAGCGTACGTAGATATAAAACTCGTGGCAACTATAACAAATTCTATTCGTAGCAAGTGTAACATAAGTTTTCTAGAAGGAGGGATATGTGCACACACCCCACGGTATCATAAAGAGAATTAGTACCTCATTTTGTTTGACCTTAGATGACAATCCTTGTTCACTATCGACGTTTGTTGAATAGTCGGAATCAGATGGCATCAAATTATCCGGTACCTTTTCACAGTTTCTAGATTGATTTTCTTGTTCCTTAAACTAATCAACCATTTCCGTGAATATTATAAGAACGTTGAACGTAAGTGCTCTACTACCTCTTGAGAAATATTGAGTTTACTGTCACTGTGCTCTTCTAGCACAGGATTTTCTTTAGGTATATAGAGGCTTGGTAAAACATCTCTCTTTAACCGTGGAATAAGACCGAAGGTAGTTATATAATCTTCCTTCTTGAAGTGTTTAGAACATAGCCGATAATGAGAATTGGGAATTTGTTTCGAATCAACATTTCGTGTTCTCGATATATATTGCCATTTTTTGCAAATTTCCAAACTTCTTGGGAATTTATGAAATTTGAATTTTCCTTTATTCGTGCATCCGGACATATAGCATCTTAGAACCATCTATCACAGTAAAACCGGATAAATAAAAAAATCATTTTCAATTTCAGAGAACTAAACTTTGCATATATTTTGTTTACCTCAGGTACAAATTCATGGAACTTAAGGAGGCAAAATACGCTGAATAAAGACTATGGAATTCGTCTAGTTATGCAGCTAATAAAGTTAATTGAACTAATCATATAGATCTCACACACCAATTCAGACAATACTAGAACTACAAAAACCCAGCTTACTAAAAATAAATTTGCTGTAAGTGCCAATATGGAAAGAAAGGAATGTCCAGATTACAAGATAAAACTGGAACGGTTCAATCTGACAGAATATCACTAAAGAGTTTTACGAAGATTTTTCTGAGCATTACCACTAAAAGAGGCTAGACGACAACCAGAAAAATCCATCAGGACAGAACAGTAATAACAAATATAAGATACAACAGAGGCTTCTATAGTTGAATTATAAAGCAAAAGTCTCCCGGTGTGTGGAAATTGTATACCGGTCGAATCATTAAGGGTTAACGGAAGCTTAGTGATGGGAACCTCAATGATGACTACACAACGATGGAAATATAACAAAGGTGGAATATTATTGCCCTATAAGCGTTTTATCAATAATCTACAAGCTATTCATTAGAAACATCGCAAAAAGGAACACGAAACGAAAAATGTGGACTTCTAGTAAAGCAACCACTTCATCAGGTTGCACTTCAATTCAGAACAAACCGCCACTTACTAGTGATAAGAACTTTGATTGAGAAATTCAGCTTATAGCAGATTGTAATAGTCTTGAAATTCGAAGACTACGGACCATGTGTAAAACAAGGCGACACTGTGACACCATCGCGTATGGAAATTATGGGTATCCGCGGTATCCCAGATACCGGGAAATTTTTTGTAAAAAAATTCGGATACCGGGAAATCGAAGCACTGCCTAACAAACCCATCGGGAAATGTATGTACCGGGAAGTCACTTTTACGTTTTTGGTTACCGGGAAACTTTGGCTCGGCTACCAGGAAGAAAACATAATTTCCACACGTGGACACCATCTCACCGAACTTATTCTCTTGAGAGTGCAAAACGTGAAGGTAGAGGTTGTTTTGTAAATAACAAAGAAAAACACAATACCGAGTAGAGTGAAACTCTTAAAAAACAATTTATTAAATTGTCTGTATTGACATACAATGTCGGTTATCAAGTGCTTGTCTGCACACCGGGCACATGCTTGTTCCTCTTAGGCAAGACAACAGGCATAGACGGCAAAACACATGACCGCACAAAGTCGACACTGGATCGTCACAGCTTTCTAAGCAAATTGGACAGCAATTCGTCCCGTACATCCAGTTCAGTTGGCAAATCGAGTGTGCGCGACCACAGAGGCACTTCCGATGGTGCAAAATGTACGGCCATATGCATTGTTGACAAAAAATATGCCCGCACAGCGTTAGTTCCAAACGTTCTACATCCAGCGTTAAACAATTGACAAACGAACACTTGCTAGTTCCACTGCAAGATAAATCTTTATTTGGCTCCATTCGTGGATAATAATGATCACGGGTGTTATTGTTAAATCTTATGTAACGTATTTTAACATTTGAATTTCCAAGCAAGCTACGATGGAAACGTTTTTGATGCATTTCAGATGTAGGAGAACCATTAGAAGTGCGGATGAATTTTAAAGCCAATAAGACCCTTCTTCTTCTTCTTCTCCGGCGCTACAGCCACTTATGTGCCTTGGCCTGATCGAGAATCCGGTTCCAGCGTACCCTGTCCCCTGCTACACTCCGCCAACTTCTTATTCCCAGCGTCCGTAGATCTGATTCGACGCCATCTATCCATCTCATCTTTGGACGACCTTTTCCTCGTCGCCCTTCTGGATCGTTTCGGAATAACATCGAGGGGGCTCTGTTCATATCCATGCGTGCTAGATGCCCTGCCCACCTCAACCGTTGGACTTTCACCACTGCCACAATATCCGGTTCACCAAAATCACGTTTCAGTTCAAAGTTGTACCGTCGCCGCCACCTTTCACCTTCGCGCATTGCTCCAAAAATGGTACGGAGGACTTTACGCTCGAACGTTAGAAGCAACTGTTCATCGCTTTTCTTCACCGTCCAAGACTCGCATCCGTTGATTAGAACCGGGCGAATAAGCGTTTTGTAAACTTGGCACTTCGTTTTCTTTGATAGCAACTTTGATCGTAAATGTTTCATTAGCCCGTAATAGCACCTGCTTGCCGCCATGATTCGCCTTTGTATCTCCGGCGTGTTGTCGCCATCAGATCGAATCAGCGCACCAAGATAGACGAATTCGTCGACTACCTCGAGGTTCAACTCATCAATGCTCATCACGTCTCCTTGTTGATTGGCTACCGAATCGGGCTCGGCCTTCATGTACTTTGTTTTTGATTCGTTTATCATCAAACCCATTCTCTCCGCTTGGATTTTCAGATTTGTGAAAGTGTCCACTGCTGCTGCATGTGTGCGGCTGGCGATGTCCAAGTCATCTGCAAAGCCCAGGATTTGGACTGTTCCATTCGCCAGTGTTTTGTTGGTTTGGATACCAGCACGCCTCATGGCAATTTCCAAAGCCAAATTGAAGAGCAGGCATGACAGTGCGTCGCCCTGCTTTAGCCCTTCCATAACAGCAAAAACATCGGACAAGTCATTTTGCACCTTGACACGACATCTGGTGCCTTCCAATGTCGCTTTCACAAGTCGAATCAATTTTGTTTCGAAGCCCAGCTCTTTCATCGCCATATACAGCTCTCTACGCTTGGTCCTATCGTAGGCTTGCTTGAAGTCGATGAAAAGATGGTACGTCCGGACTCGAAATTCTCTGCCTTTTTGCAGAATCAGACGAAGGTTGAAAATTTGGTCGGTTGTTGAACGATCTCGTCTGAATCCGCCCTGGTACTCTCCTATGACATTCTCAGCTCGTGGATTTAATCTACCGAGTAGCACTCGTGCAAAAACCTTGTACGCCGTGTTAAGCAAAGCAATTCCACGGTAGTTTTCGCAAATCGTTTTGTCTCCTTTCTTGTGCAGAGGTATAATGGCACCCTCTAGCCACTGGTCAGGCAGCGATTCGTTGTTCCATATTCGCAAGACTAAATCGTATATCACGTTACACAATTCCTCACCACCCATTTTCAGCAGTTCCGCTGGTATATTGTCCGGACCGGAAGCTTTGTTGTTCTTGAGTGAGGATATTGCTGCTGTTACTTCCTCCAACGTTGGTGCATCCACGCTACGACCGTCGTCGTTGAGAAAAGAATCATCCATGGTAGTGTCGTCTTCTACATCCCCGTTATATAGCACATTGAAATGATCCTTGAATCGCTCCAGGACATCATGTTTGGCTGTCAGCAACGTGCCGGTCGCTGATCTGCAAATGGTCATTCGGGAATTGAAGCCCTTACGCTGGTGGTTGATCTGTTTGTAGAACTTTCGGGACTCGTTCGCGCTACGAAGTTGTTCGAGGTGAAGAAGCGTCCTTTCTTCAAGCTCCTTTTTCTTACGCCGGTGCAGACGTTTTTCAATCCTCCTAAGTTCCTTGTAGCGCTCACCCGCCGCCGCTTTTTGCTCTCTTGTTCTCGCAGTTTCCTTCTCTATGCGTGCAGCATTTTTTTGTTCCGTCGCATCAGCACATTCCGCATCAAACCAGGTCTTGAAATCGTTAGGCCTCTGATAACCTAAGGTGTCGGTTGCTTCTTGTTTGATTACCGCGCTCACCGATTGCCAGTCGGGAGGGGTATCGCCTGCCAATAAGACCCTATCTGTCCTAAAGTTCATAAGCAGAGAAAGTAGCGCGAGTCGTCATTTTATTGGTGTGCGGCTACGCAGACTCTGCGCCGCAGAGTTTCTGTTATTTGTAAAATCCTGAACATAGATTTAGTGAAATCAGATGTTCCAGATGTGCTCCAATGCACGCCAAAAGTACCTTACTTTTCTCGAACAACTAAAAGTCGAGAAGGAACTTCTTCTTAAGAATGTAGAGGCGGGAGAAAATCTCAATAAAGCATCTGCACAAAAAAACATACCAACACCACCCGTACGAAACACCTATTCGTATCAAAAGATTTTAATGTGAATTCATCATTTCTCTTACTTCATTTTCTTCTCTGCTGAAAAACTATTCTCCCTTTAAAATCACTTACATTATCCACTCTTTGCCTTGTTATCATATACAACTAAATTGCCGGAGGCAATATAGACAGCCCCGTACGAAGTCAAATTTCAAAAATTCCTATTTAAACAGCTATATACCGCTATATTTAACTATATTTCACTATAAATAAACATTTCACAGATAAATATGCAATTATATAGCTCTATATGCCTGTATATAGCTCAATATAGCTGTATATATGTATATATAAATGTCCATATATGGAATACCTGAAACCCCACACACATAACAAATTATTTCCATGTTAACAGAAACTCTCTGTACCATTTTTCCCAAGATATATCACTTTTAATAAAATCCAATATGGCCGCCGGCAGCCATTTTGTTAGGAGACCGGAAATAGTACTGACGCTTTACATTCGTTAATACCTTTCAAACAAAAAAAAATTCATGAAATTCGGTCAAAATTTACTCGAGATATTGTCAAAATACACCACGTTCACTGTACTTCCGAGTAGCCAGATAAGAGCTCACTCCAAGAGACCTAGCTCACGCTCCGGAGAACATAATTTCATGAATTTTTTTTTCCTAATTGGTACGGTCAATACCTATCTAATAAAGCTAAAACGGACGAAATATGTTCAAATTTGGCCGACCTACAAGCAAAAACTGCTTGCCGCCCTGTGCCTGTTTCACACCAAGGGGTCTAACTCACGAGTCGGTTATCCGATTTCCATAAACTTTTTTTTTGTCGATCGGTATTGTAAATACCTATCATTTGACGTATCATTTACAACTGTAACGTTTAATTGTCCGGAAATATCGTTAAAAAACCCTTAAGCACTTGTTGAGCCCCAGCTCGGGATGGGTCGACCCAAAATCGCCCATTGTCGAACTTAACCTTCCTATTGCCAATACAAAACGGGAAAAAAAGAATTTTTGAATTTGGTTGCGTTTTACTCGAGTTAGAGTGCCGGCGGACAGACGGACGTCAATGAGTTTTATTGTTGATTCGTCATCTCTAGGCAACCACTGAAGGTTTTGCCTTACTCAGGGACTCCGATTCGACGAATTACAAACTTGATAGTAAACGCATAAGACCCTCGTACTTCGTACGGGTCTAAAAATCGAGATCGGAAAAACTCAAATTTTTTAAAACGAGCCGTAGATTATAATTGTTCAGTGATAACTTTGGAAGTCCAATGGTAATTTAAATGTATCAAGCGGTAGTTTATAAATTTGTAGCGGTGTTTCATTGGACTGTCGTACTGTCGAAACTGTTGTGCCATTTTGTAGTAACAAAACTCTAGTAACGTATTTTCAGAATCTCATACGCTTGTCCTAGTCCATACTAAGATCAGTATTCACGACAATCCATTAGCGGACTGTCTTTAGTAGCTGTAAGTGATGATGCCGCAATGGCAATTCCATTTCGTGTTGAATATAAATATGTATGGACGCAGTGCAGTCATGTAAATTTTGGCTTTCGTTCCTGTACACTTACTCGTCCTCTGAATTATTTCGTTATCGTTATTATATCTCCACTTCAATCGCTGAATTCACTCATAGAAGAGGTATTCATATCGAATGAATAACCAGAACCAAAGTAAGACCACTTGACCTAATACGGAACAGCTGTAATGGCTAAATTACATTTTTACTCCTAATTGGAAAACCTAGAGATTGAAAACTATGATTTTAACCGATGACCTAGTAGTAGTAATTCTTAATGAAAAAGACTGTACAAATATAGTTCTCTAATTATAATCACTTCAACTATCTAAACAAGCTAAGCTATCTAAAATAGGACGATTGAATTTATGTAATGTATTGATAAAATCAGAACCGAAGTCCGGCTTTATTGTTTGCAATGTCCAGGCTTTGCCAAAATGTAACTAACACTGCTTGATCCAAATGTCGTTTAGTCCGTGACAAACTCAATACGGTTACAGGCCAGTGTGCAACATTCGCATTCGGGAAGAACTTATTGACAAATTTTGAGGCAACTTTTTTCAAAAAGGATGCGAATTCAAAATTATAATCGAAATTACGAAAAGGCCAGAGAAATCATATTGACGCCACCGGGAAGTTGGTTGACTTGGTTACCGGGAAGAAAACCAGTGACTATTTTGTATTGTCGTTCTTTAAAAATCGGATTTGAAAATGAGATACGGTGAAATTTAAACAAATCAATGACGGACTATTTCCAAAATAATTTTCTGAGAATGTTGAAAAATTTGCTTTAGAGAAAATTTTCGAGAAATTCGCCATTTTTTCCCAATTTATATTTTAATATGATTAAAAAACGAGCCATCAGAACAGTCGGAGCGTTTGCTGCGACTGAGCCCCGTACAAACCCGTATATCTATTGCGTACGTGACCCTAGTGCGTCTGTCACCCTACTTTGACCGTAAGTCTATTGCGCCGGTTAATGTAGTTAAAGTAAAATTATTATGTAATGTGTACATCTTAGAAATTGCGCATAGCGCAATTACGAAGCCCCGTACGACGTTCCTTTCAAATAAAACAAAAATTGCAAATAGCCCTAAAATTTTAATTTATTGAGTATAAATACACATAGGGCCTAGTACCGGCCTCAGTCCGAGGATCCAATTTTTTTTCTTTTTCAACTACATTCTATTCGGCCTTTGATTACCTTCCAAATGGAACAAAAATTACGAAAAACGGATGAAATTTGCTCGAGTTATATGTAAAATACACATAGGGCCCTAGTAGCGACCTTAGTCCAAGGACCCAAATTTAATTTTTTTTCAACAACATTCTATTCGGTGTTCGATTATCTTTCAAATGAAACAAAAATTACGAAAAACGGATGAAATTTACTCGAATTCTATGTAAAATACACATAGGGCCCTAGTAGTGGCCTTAGTCCAAGGACCCAAATTTTTTTTTTTCAACAACATTGTATTCGGCCTTTGATTACCTTCCAAATGACACAAAAATTACGAAAAAAGAATGATATTTACTCGAGTTCTATGTAAAATACACATAGGGCCCTAGTAGCTTTTCACTTCTAAGGCCCTAACTCACGGTCCACTCACCCGATTTTAAAAAACTTTTTTTTCCTGGATTGGATACATATCATTTGCCGTGTCAGTTACATTTCCATCGTTTATTTTGCCATAAATATCACCAAAAGACCTTAAATCACTTAGGTGGCCCTAACTCACGAAGGGCCGACCCGAATATGCCCATCGTCGTACTTAGCCTCACTATTTCAACTATCTTTCAGGGAAAAAAAATTTTTGAAATCGGATTTGATTTACTCAAGATATCGACGTGACGGACAGACAGACGGACAGACGGACAGACAAAATTTTTATTGCGGATTCGTCATCTATGAACATAGGCAAACACTTTGCCCTTACCGTCTGCTTCGAATTCCATCAATTACACACGGCATCGTAATCCTATAAGCCCCTTTGTACTTCGTACGGGGCTAAAAATTTTGAAATCAGAAATTACAAAACAGATATCACTTCACAACAATTTTACCTGATTCAGCTAAGTTGATGTCTTCCCCCGTTCTTTCTTGTAAGTTTTTTTTAATTAATGCTTCCATCCGACCGACCTTATCTGTTACTAAAACTTACACAATCTATCAGGTAAAATGATTGAATTGAAGCAAACATTACGTAACTTTACACAAAGCTATTTTTTTATCAAGGTGTAATGGGGCAATCACCGTATATGTACACCCATTGCAGCCTTCCAATTGTTTGCGGTCGTCCACAAAAACACTTGCCCCTCTTGAGAATGTTCGGCCACAAACACGGTTGACAAAACAATGTGGCCGCAGTCCGTTAATTCCAGCCGTTGTGCCGGTCGCAGGCAAATCGAGCATCCCTTTATGGAGTGGGTTTTTGATGCAGATTCCATTTTAGTATAACTCAACGTTCCTATCGTTTTGATCGTTCGAAATAGATTTACGAAGTTTAAATTTTCTAGGCACACTGATTTAGAAAAAAATCGTACCCGAGAAGATAATTTAGATAGTCGTTCCATGAATGTAGACAAATCATTATAAGACCATTTTAAGATCGTCAGAAAGATCTCAGATGACATCAGCTAAATGGGGAGGACTTTATCGACAGGCTAAAGAAATCGTTAAATAATGAATAACAAAGAAAATAGCTCTCCTCCCTGTGGAGCACCAACAGTAACATCGGTTAGGTCACTCCTACCGCCGTTAAAATCAGTGCATTGTTTCCTGCCGCTAAGAGAGTCACTTTCATTTCATGCGTACCTCCCCAAAAAACCAGTCAACTCTAAGTTTTACTAGAACTAGTCTATGGACGAATTATGTTAAATGGATGGACGAGCAAGCTGTAGAAGAATGTATGAGGTCAGAATTTTACTTCGTCGTATTGCCAAATATATATTATTATAACCACCGTTTTTAAAGGATCTGATGGTATAACTCTAACTCCGTTCATAAAGTCATATCATGGAAAATTTATTCTATGCGATGTATATTCTCTATCTACCCTATCTACATACTCTCAATTTTAGAATAAATTGTTCTTAGCGATTAGATAGTCAATGAAGCTAGTTTTGTCATTTCAATTTTTTAAACGATTTGTAATCTGTGTAATCAAATCGATCGTTTGTATACAAGGTAATAATAAAATGGATCCCCAGGATTTATTCATAATTCAGCAGATAAGCTAAGACAATGACTACTGCTACATTAGTAACTTTATGAAGTATACGAGGGTCTCAAGCGCTTACCATCTAAAGCATGTAATGCAACTAACGTTGGAATTTCCCATAAAGCTATATACAACTACATTGAGCTATATTAGACCGTATTCGAATATAAGCTGTAACATGCTAAGCTCTAGCTATATATCGGATGTTATATGCAAAAACCAATTTTTTTGCATTTAAACATGGTTAGTGCTATATAGCGAGAAGTTAGCTAAAGATACAGCTGGTGTACTTAAAGAAATTCCATACTATGTTTCTTTTGTCGTTTCAGCGAGATGATGGGACCCTAATCGTTGGAGCTATATACATCAGCGACTCGGACTCCGAAGCGTGGGATAATGGCCTCGATCGTTCATGCGAATGGGAAGAAGATGCGGACGAAGAAGACGAAGAAGGTGACACAGAGGAGGGCAAAGAGAAAGAGGGTAAAGAAAAAGACGGTGAAGAAAAAGAGGGTGAAGAAAAAACCGAAATGAGTGAAACAATAGCAATTGAGTATAAATAAAGTTTAGATCCACGAAAAACTACGTTTTTACACTCTCATCTTTGCTTCAAAAACATTTTAGAGAAAACTTTCGAAATCGTAAAAAATGGGGCAGCTACTTGCAATGCAACTACTTCCAAAGGCTCTAAGGAACTACAAACCAAATTTCTCTCCGTTTTACACATTTTATACACGTTTTACAACAACTGAAATGATAAGTGAAAGTCGTAATCCACATTTTATTGGTCTTCGAATTCTAGTCATTCCACATTTGAGGGAACAATTATGTTAAAAATATGGAAATGAAATACCTGATAAGCGATTGTGTAATTTACGTACGTTTTTGTAACTCATATCGAGAATCACAGTGATATTTATGACAAAGCTTCCAATGCACGACGAAAGGGTGTTCGGAATTATAACCAAGCATCGTAATTAATCTAAAATTGTTGTATTGCTGGTCTCGTAATATTAAATTACTTTTGTATGGCTTTGTATGGTCGGAACAAAGCCATACAAAAGCTTAGTAAACGTAATTTTAATTTTTCATTGTTTCAGTAATAAAAATTTTAATTGTTTTCTGAGATCGTTGAAAATGATCTACTTACGCGCAAGTAGAGAAAATATGTGATTAAAGGTCAAAAACGATACTTTCTTATCGACTGCTCAAAATCTGTCTCAAAACGCTCAAAACCCGACGAATAAATTTTTTTTACCTGATTGAGCTGAGTTTATGTTTTTTGACCAGCAATTTTTTCTTGTAAACGTTTATTAATATTTCCATTTGACCGGCCTCAAAACAAAATTCACTGTTGAGACTGCTGCTAAGCTTCAGACTAAACACCCAGTAGATGAAGGGGGTACTTTCGAAGAGGTGAAATTAGACTTCGAGATATCACCGACTGAGGTAGGAGATGTAGTTAAGGCTATTAGGAGCTTCCCTTTAAGTTCGTCAGGAGGGATAGGGGGTTTAAGACCGAGACACTTGAAAGATTTGACATCTTTCACTTGTGGTGATTCAGCTAATGAATTGCTTAAAGCTGTGTCTTCCTTGATAGATATTATTAGATCAGGTCTAGTGCAAAAGGATGTTTTGAAGGTTTTCTTTGGTGCATCGTTAACTGCTCTTAATAAAGTAGAGAACGATGTAAGACCAATTGCTGTAGGTTTAGTTTGGAGACGTGTTGCAGGGAAGATTTCAAATTATAAGATTAGGGAACAGTTGGTGAGGAAACTGAAACCTTTTCAGTTTGGATTCGGAATTAAAGGGGGAGCTGAAGCTTTAGTTCACGCTGTGCGTGAATTTTGTAAGACTAGGCATGATAAGCCGATGGCTCTTGTTAAGTTTGACTTTGAGAATGCATTTAATATGCTTTTTAGGAAGTTTATGTTAGGAGAGGTAAAAGATGTTTGCCCAGAGTTGTTTCTCTTGCTACAGCAAGCATATAGACTTGTTTCAAATCTGTATTTCGCCGATAATCCTTTGTTGTCTCAAAGAGGCTATCAGCAGGGAGACCCATTAGGTTCTACAGGTTTCTGTATAGGTATAATGCGAATGACGCATTCCCTTTTGTCGCGATTTAATGGCTGGTATTTGGACGATGGTACTATAGGTGATGAATTATCAACTGTTTTAGTTGATATTCAGAAAGTATTATCGTTTTATGACGTTTCAGGACTACGCCTGAATACGAAGAAATGTGAGGTTTTCTTTATAAATGCGACCCCTGATGAAGAAGCGCATATGTACGCTGAAATATCAGCTTTGTTACCAGGAGGTATTAAGAAGGTTGATGAATCTTCTTTAGAGTTGTTAGGTACGCCAATCTTTGAGACAGGTTTAAAGAGGATGTTTTCTTCTAAGACCGAATCAGTTAAGTTGATGTGTGACCGACTTAAACTGATGGATGTCCATCCTGCTTTGTGTGTTTTCAGGAAGTCGTTGAGTGGTTGTAGATTTAATTACTTGATGCGTACTTCTAGAGCCTACTTGTTACCCGATCATCTTAGATCTGTTGATGAGATGTTTCGGTCGACATTGGAGGCTATTACGAATGTGAGATTAGAAGGTTTGTCATGGGATCAGGCATCTCTTCCTTTGTCTTATGGTGGTATAGGTATTAGGAGAGTTGAGGATTTGGCAATACCGGCCTATTTATCATCTGTTTATTCATCGTCAGAATTGTGTGATGTCATACTCCAAAAGTTTAACTTAAAAATAATTAATGATCAGATTTTACAATTAATCGATGAAATTCCACACAATTTTGTTCCAGAAACCGATACGCTTAAAAAAGAACAAAGGAATTGGGATCTTCCGAAGATCAAACATCAATTCGATGAGTTGTTTGAAAATGGTGATCTTAGGACTCGTGCACGATTACTTGCGTCATCAACTAAAGAATCTTCAAAGTGGCTGCAAGTGATCCCATCGAGTCAATTGGGATTGTTATTGGATAACAACTCTGCCAGAATTGCTGTTGGACTTAGAGTAGGTTCAAAATTATGTGAGGAACACAAATGTATTTGCGGTAAAATGGTAGAAAGAGATGGTTTACATGGTCTATCTTGCGCTAAATGCGCAGAAGGAAAATTTGCAAGACATGATACTATGAATAACATCTTCGCTCATGCTTTCTCTAGTGCAGGTGTCCCAAATATTATACAGCCCCCAGGTGTGTCAAGAGATGATGGTAAAAGACCAGACGGCATGACGTTGATACCGTGGAGTCATGGTAAATCACTCTTGTGGGATGTGACTGTGAGGGATACTATGGCTGCTTCTTATATTAATGATTCTTCAAAGAAAGCTCGCACAATAGCAGACAAAGCTGAGAGACATAAGCATAACCATTATATTTCTCTAAAACAAAATTATTTACTAACACCACTCGCTTTCGAGACGCTAGGTTGTATGGGCCCAGAAACAAAGAAATTCATAGACAAATTGGGTTCTTTAATGAAAAAAGCAACTGGTGAAGCTAAATCGAAAGATTATCTTTTACAAAGATTATCAATCGCGATACAACGTGGAAATGCCGCTTGCATTTTGGGAACATTAGGGAAGAAGAAAATTGATGATTTTTATTTATTGTAATTTTTTTTTATATGAAAAGATCGATTTTTTACTGGCTGCGCCACTATTGTGAGCAGTCTTTTTTGTCGCATCAATATAAATAAATAAAGCAAATTCACTTTAGGTTGTAGACAATAATACGCAACTTTACACAGAGGAGACAGAATGAGGATCAATTGTTAATATTAATTATTAAAAATAGTTACGGTAGTAAATCACGGACAAACAACACCAATTTTCGACTTTTGGTGGAAGTTCACAAAAGAATATTAAAATTAAACGACTGCGGTTTTAGACTATTGGGCCAAGGACTATCTGGGCATGTAAACAAAGCGTCGCTAAAAAATAGCTCCGACCGACGGAGCCTGGTCCACTTATAAAAAAAACCCTCTGTGCAACACAGCCCCGAAATTTACACCAAATTATTACTAACCAGAATGTTGGAATTTTCTCTATTGGAAGTGTTTTTGAGAAAATTCTAGAACTCAAGAAAACCTTTTAGGTTATAAATTCGTATCAAATAGTTTTCGCAGACTTGTAATACTTGACCAAAAACCCGATAATTTTTCGACAAAAAGAACAAAAAATGTGAAAGTAAATTACTACAAAAATTTTACCTGAATTTGTGTGTCAAGAAATTTTGTCTTGTAAACTATTATAAATACTTCCGTAGACCGACCGGACCGACCTCAGAAGAAAATTTTATTTCGGTAGAGGCCATTGAATTGAAGAAAACATTACTTAACTTTACACAAACCTATTTTTTATCAAGGTTGATCGAGTTTGATCCACACTGTAGTGTGGTCACATCGTAGATGTACTAGACGGCTCATCTGTCTCATCAATGAAAGACGATAGCCCATGATCAGATCTGTTAAAAAAGATTCAAATGCTTTACACTCAAAAGTAAACTAATATTTGCTACAACTAAGAGTAAAGTGTGGATCAAACTCGATCAACCTTGATAAAAAATAGGTTTGTGTAAAGTTAAGTAATGTTTTCTTCAATTCAATGGCCTCTACCGAAATAAAATTTTCTTCTGAGGTCGGTCCGGTCGGTCTACGGAAGTATTTATAATAGTTTACAAGACAAAATTTCTTGACGGAGCACACAAATTCAGGTAAAATTTTTGTAGTAATTTACTTTCACATTTTTTGTTCTTTTTGTCGAAAAATTATCGGGTTTTTGGTCAAGTATTACAAGTCTGCGAAAACTATTTGATACGAATTTATAACCTAAAAGGTTTTCTTGAGTTCTAGAATTTTCTCAAAAACACTTCCAATAGAGAAAATTCCAACATTCTGGTTAGTAATAATTTGGTGTAAATTTCGGGGCTGTGTTGCACAGAGGGATTTTTTTTATAAGTGGGCCAGGCTCCGTCGGTCGGAGCTATTTTTCAGCGCCGCTTTGTTTACATGCCCAGATAGTCCTTGGCCCCAACAGTCTAAAACCGCAGTCGTTTAATTTTAATATTCTTTTGTTGGTTAGTGAACTTCCACCAAAAGTCGAAAATTGGTGTTGTTTGTTCGTGATTTACTACCGTAACTATTTTTAGTATTTCCTTTGGCATGTGATCCTAGTGCTACAAGTGATCCTCATTCTGTCTCCTCTGTGTAAAGTTAAGCACTATTTTCTACAACCGAAATAGAATTTTGTTGTGAGGTCGGTCAAAGGGACATATTAATAAACGTTTACAAGACAAAATTGCTGGTCGAAAAACATGAACCATGGGACTTATGGGAATATTCAGATCTAGCAATTATCAACTGCGGTCGAATTCTACTCCTAGTTGAAAAATCGTGAGACTAAAAGCTATGAACTGATGTCCAGGCAGTAGCAATTCCAGGGCCTATTTTTCAAAAACGTGTTTCTAAAAAATTTCTGAAACTTAAAGTTTCTAGAAAACTTTTTTCAAGAAACTTTAAGAAATCCTAGAAATTTTACACGTTTTTGAAAAATAGGCCCTGAGCAATTCGTAATTAGAAACACTGTTGGTGCAGTTACAATGCTCTAATTGTATTTTCTTTCACTGAAATAATACAAAACAAACGATCTCGAACCGAACGCATAATGTAAATTCAATGTTTTGATAGAATCAGAGTCGAAGTTTGGGTTTGTTTCTCGCAATGTGTTTGTCCAGGCTTTCCCAAAACGTCATTAACACTGCCCGATCTAAATGTCGTTCATTCAGGGACAAACTCAATACGGTTACCGGCCAATGTGCAACGTTCGAATCCAATTTCATTTCACTGTATCGCAAGTGAAATGCACCAACTGGAGAAGCAAAGAAAATGAAAATTTTCAATCACAAAGCCTTCGGTACTTGTTCCATCGTCATGGACGTTATGTTCCATTGTGCGTACTTACTTTTCCAACTTCAAATTGTTTATGAGCTGATCAATGAATATTCAGATTGTCGGAATAGCTCAATCAAAAGACAAATTTTTTAGTTTTTGCCAATATATTTCGTCCTCAATTCGAGAACATCATCAGGGCTGTAACAAAAACATTCCATTGATAACAACACAAATCATAGCTGTATAAAGAGACACAGCGTACCTATGTTATAACTACATTCATACAAAATAGCAAAAACTGCCCATAACAAAAGTTCTGTGTATGTTCCGTCTGTATAAATTATAAAAACAAATTGTAAGAAAATGATACTGGCACTACATTAGCAAAATCAACTTACAGAAACAAACACTTCGTCAAAAACATTAACAAAACCAGAAAAAAACACTTTCTACAACAACCGGCAAAATGACATCAGTAATTTGAAAGCATAAAGAACCACTTCCTAGAAAAGCTTTGCCATCCGTCTCACAAAAGTACGACTAACAAAATTTTTAATGGCATTCTCATTCGGCGCGACAATTCATATGATGTTATTGTATGCAGTCGATAGAAAAACTGATTCTTTCTGCTTGTTGATGCAATTTGCGTTCTTCCTTATGTGGATCATTTCCAAAACACAACGTTTCTTCTTGTTGTATTCAAATTCGAGGATTTCTACATCATCCCACTTCGATCCAGATTTTCACGAACAAAATTTCCAATTACTAAGAACCACGTTGCAGACTAATGGATATCCTAGCAAATTGACGGAAGACATCATTAGTAAAACGAAGTTGAAGATTGCAGGAAAAGACAGCCCTTCAATCCACGATCAACTACCAGCTCAGAGGCTTGTTTGAAAGTCTAAAATCAATTTGCAAAGAACATTTTACCACAGTTGGTAGAGGTGACAACAATGTTAAAAAATATTGTTTCAGTAGGCTGAAAGATAAGACAGTCAAGTTGGAACAATCTAATGTTGTTTACAAAGTCACATGCTCTTGTGATGCCATTTACATTGGACAAACGAAACAGAAATTGAAAAGAAGAATGTACCTGCATAAATACAACGCCAAGATCAAGAACATTGATCATAGTGCCATCACCGAACATGCTGTTACATTAAATCATGAACCGAAGTGGGATGATGTAGAAATCCTCGAATTTGAATACAACAAGAAGAAACGTTGTGTTTTGGAAATGATCCACATAAGGAAGAACGCAAATTGCATCAACAAGCAGAAAGAATCAGTTTTTCTATCGACTGCATACAATAACATCATATGAATTGTCGCGCCGAATGAGAATGCCATTAAAAATTTTGTTAGTCGTACTTTTGTGAGACGGATGGCAAAGCTTTTCTAGGAAGTGGTTCTTTATGCTTTCAAATTACTGATGTCATTTTGCCGGTTGTTGTAGAAAGTGTTTTTTTCTGGTTTTGTTAATGTTTTTGACGAAGTGTTTGTTTCTGTAAGTTGATTTTGCTAATGTAGTGCCAGTAGCATTTTCTTACAATTTGTTTTTATAATTTATACAGACGGAACATACACAGAACTTTTGTTATGGGCAGTTTTTGCTATTTTGTATGAATGTAGTTATAACATAGGTACGCTGTGTCTCTTTATACAGCTATGATTTGTGTTGTTATCAATGGAATGTTTTTGTTACAGCCCTGATGATGTTCTCGAATTGAGGACGAAATATATTGGCAAAAACTAAAAAATTTGTCTTTTGATTGAGCTATTCCGACAATCTGAATATTTACTTTTCCAACATATTTCGATCGGATTGCCATACCATGGCCATCCTTTGAATTGTGAAACTGATCCCGAAACGAAAACTGCCACAACACGGCTCCATTCTTGCGACGTCAATTTGGCTGGATTATCCATTACTCTGTATTCGACAGGGCAGTTTTCTTCGTCAGTACGATGCAGCAGCACTTCATTTTCTCTGGGACAGCCTTGCGCCTTCTTCTCTTCCGTTGTCACAAATCTCATATTTTCCAGAACATTGTGATGAGACTAGAATCTGTTCCCGGAATGATGATGATTGGCGTACGTGAAGCTGGAGCTGTTGGTAACATTCCTTCTGGCTGATCTGGTTTTATTTGATCAATTTCCCGTTGTTGAAAACCTTCAGTCACCGATTTGAATACCATTTCTCTCCGTTGTTCCTGATCGTAACGATTGCACTGAACGGGTTGACAGATCCGACAGTTCGACGATTCCAGTCCATCCAAAATTTTCCCCTGATTTGCAATCATCACGTCTTGGTTTGTTATCATTTGGTCTAGCTTGATCAGAACGCTTCGGTGAAAAAAACCAGTGTCTTCAGGTGCCGGTACGCCTAACCAATTCGTACAGTTAGAAGAAAATTCATGAAATTGATACGATTTAGCTGTAGATTGTACATACTTGAATCGCCGATTCGCTCGTCAGCAGTGTCCTTTGATTGTGCAGCTGCACCTAACAAATTGTTGTGATTAGTTCAAAACTGGTATGAACAGAATTTAGGAAAATACTTTGGCACTTCTTCTGATCGGACATTTTCTTCGTTCTATATTTATGCAAGGACTACTTTCTTCGCCATTCTGATTGTGTATGTACCGGAGGACCAATTTCGTTTAGTTTCACTGCCAATTGTGTCCATATTTCGGTCATGGCCTCATAACCAACGTCGGTGTAATCTCCTTGGTCTGAAAAGCACCGATTATTGAAGATAATGTTAATGTTCTGAGGATACCGATCAATTTAAAAACACACAATTCTGTTACAAGTGCAAAACAATCAAATGCTGAACGGTGTGGACGAATTTGTTATAGCGAAATTTTTTTTTTCTTATTTAAACTTTTTTTTTTATTGTCGGAGAAAGCGTCCTCTCCCGCACTAAAACTCCGAAAAAAATATAATTAAATATTACAATTAAGTTTCATTACAAAACATTTCATTTAAATAATTAAAATAAATCTAGAAAAAAAAAACTAAGTAAAAGTAACGAGTATTGATTGAATAAAAGTTCTTCATTGAATTTAATATCTTGTGCTCGAGTTAATTACCGAAAAACATGAAAAAGAAAACAAAATGATTAGTATATTTCCAGACAAAACAAAAAGAAATTATAGCTAGAGCAAATAAAAATCATCAACTCTCTTTTCAAAAGTTCCTAATATACAAGCCGCATTGCGTCTCTGTATTGATATGGAAACCTTCTGAAGCAAGTAATCTAAAGACTTCTTCTCTCCCGAAGCCTTCTTCATCATCTTTCATCATCGAAATCAATTCGGGAACATTTACGGTACGGTTATCATGTCCTTGAGAATACAAAATCAATTACAGAGAACAACATGAACGACAATCTATAAATTTTGCTTGTTTTAATGTTAACCTTACCGAAGAAATCTTTTATTTTTTTAAACTGCTCTTTGGTTGGCCTTCGTTTCTTGAGCTTAATTGGAACATTTTCCTTTTCGCTTTGTCCGTCCGAACCGTCGTCATGATCATCATATTCAATAATTTGGGAAAAAAAATCATCTTCTTCCATACACTGCATATCAGTCTGATCCATTGTTAATCGATCGGAACGAACAGCTGTTACTCAATGAAATGAATTTATGAATGCCCTAGCCAGATATTTCGTGTTGAACTTACTCTTATAATATTCACTTCACGATCAGTAATAATTATTTGGACAACGAACCGCAAAATGTTATCAACTAAAAATGCCTTGTATCAGCTGTTCCGCTTTGTGATAACTAGTGAAACTTGTTGTCAATTTTACCCATCTTAAATGAACTAAATGAACTTTAAGATAACCAGCTGGGAATAGCGGGAACTTTGTAAAACGGACAATTCATCAAGATATTTTTTTGGGAGAAGAAGGTGATCTCTGCTGAGTAATAATTTGGAGCTCTTGTAAAACGTAGAAGACATTAGATATGCCGTGTGTGTGAGTAATACACTTGTTCTTGCTGATTGGTGGCCAAAACAATTCTATACTTGTAGTAACTGCTGTAGCTATTGTCATTACACCGATTTTAAACATTTAAAGATATTTATTTAAAAAAAAAAAACAAAACTAAACAAAACAAAAAATATGGCAGAAATCAGCTTGTGATATGTCAGAACAAATATAGTACGGACATTCAAAACAAGAAACCTCTGGCGCTGATACGCAACCATTCATTTTCGTATGCAGTGTCACTACCGTGCACACTACGGAACGTTACACTCGCGTAATTAATTACGTTGTCACAAAACCTAAACAAACAATTAATCAGATCGGAATTGCACGAATAATAAACTACAAATTGACTGAACTCGACAATCCACTGATGTTACACAAATTCCCGAGTCAGATGTAAACAATTTGCAGCTGAATTCACAAAAGTAAACGAAAAATATCGAATATCGTCAGAACAACATTACCAACTGAGTAGTCAAAAGCCACTGGGTTCGCAATCCGATAAAATGACATAACCTTACACTTGGAAACATTAATAGTTCTAAGATTGCTAAGGCACCAATTCGCAAAAGCATCAATGTCACTCTGAAGGTCAACAGCGTCGGATAGACCATTGACGACGTGGTAAACCTTAAGATCGTCGGCAAACAGTCAACAGTCAGCTCTTTTAAAAATTTTCTCGATCGGACACAAAATATGTCCATAGGAAATAAACGATTTCCGATGGGGGCATACATGTAATGTTAGTTTTCCGGAGGGGACTTGCATTAAAATGCTTCTAGGGACCAATACCTATCTGGGCACATATAAAAAAGTCCGCTGGAAAATGCGTCCGATTTCGGCAGGTCGTTTTTCAAAAGAATCCCTCTAAACAGATTTAACTTTACGCCATAATATTAAAGAATGAAAATTGGACACATGTATGAGAGGATTAATGAGATAGTACATACGATAAATGACTATGACAATGTAATTTGGGATAACATTTGTAAACTGAGTATTTTTTGTTGATTCCAGGCGATTGCCATTGATAATGACTACGAACCGTAGTCGAAATATTTGGTAATAAATACTAATAACTGACTGACTCACTAACTTCATTATGGTCCACGAAAGTATTTGCAGAATTTGTCATGTTTCTAGCAGCTCTCGTCTCATATGTAATTAAAAATACTATTTGCACCAACAACACACTTTGGCATTTTTTTTGGATGTTCGATTATTGATTATACAGAAAATGTTGATTAGATATTTTGCCATAAAGTGTAAAAATAAAACCAGCAATACTGTTCTTATCTCTGACTGATAATGAGAAGTCTCTTGAATTTCCAGTGGCTTCAGTCTTATAACAATTCAGTTCGAACTTGTTATTTCCGTTGTTTGCACCTTAGACGATACTTTAATGGATAAGTGGAAGGGTAAAGTAGCTGTCGTTACTGGAGCATCATCAGGTATTGGTGCGGCGGTTGTTAAAGACCTCGCAAATATGGGTGTGAATGTGATAGGATTGGCTAGAAGACATGAAATGGTTGAAGAAATTTCTGAAAATTTGAAAAATGCCGATGGAAAGGTATACGCAAGACAGTGTGATATTTCCGATATGAATTCATTAAAGGAAACTTTCAACTGGATTGGCGAACAATTCTCCGAGATTCACATTTTAATCAATAATGCCGGTGTGTCAACGTATGAAAATATTCTTGATCCAAGTGATGAAATGACTAGGCGAATTAACAATGTTATTGACACCAATTTTACTGGTTTGGTTCATTGTACACGTGAAGCGTTCAAGTATATGAAAGATTACGGCATTATTGTCAATGTCGCTTCAATATTGGATTCAATCGTACCATTTCCTAATCCATCAAGCATTTATCCAGCAGCTAAGCATGCCGTTCGTGCATTTTCGGAAATTATCAGACAAGAATTGGTTTTAAATGGCAATGATAAGATAAGAGTTTCGAATTTGAGCCCTGGCTTAATAAAAACGAACATTGGACGTGCTGGAGGTCATAAAAATCCAGATGGACGTTACGAATTGATGCCTTATTTGCAACCAGAAGAAGTATCTAATGCTGTCTTGTACTTATTGAGCACGCCCTACAACGTTAATATTTCTCAAATTACAATAAAACCGGTTGGTGAGAGATTCTGATAGAAAATTTGTGAATATTGAATGGATTTAAATAAATGATTAAATATCACAGCAAATGCAAAAATGCAACAATGTAAATATCACTTCTCTATTACAACTCTCTTGGGGTACATGCATGAAATCTAAGGAAGGGACGGTTTAACACTTCCAGCGTCCTGTGCTGTTGACACAAAATAGGAAGTGAACGATCGCGAGCGAAGCAAGTGAAATTTTGTACTTTCAAAACATTCTATTGGTCACTAAGCCGCAGACCGTGTGTTATAATACACATCGTGAGCCCAATCAGGTACTTCGCACCGAGATTCGTACAACGTTTTATGCAACAGAGCGATCTGAGGTTCGCAGTTTTCGAACATTATGATCTCGAGCTGCGTTAACATAATTATCCAACGAATGACTATGGTCGTCTTTAACAGCAAAATGTGCTCCGTGTGAAAGCCTCGAGAGAGCGAGCTGTCAAGAAAACAACGGCGTATTTTTTTATTACGTTGAAATCAAGCCTTACAACCCTAGCGGTGAACAACAATTTGGTTTTGTTGCTTTTTTGGTGCGAAAAATTGATTTTTTTAAACAACGTGATTACTCTAAAAGTAAATTAAAATAATTTTCGACCTAACTCCATATGATTATTGGCTTAGATTATCAGAGATGAAAGATATTCTTGGACATTTTTAATATCCAGTTATTTCGTGACTGGCAAAAGCGTGTTTTTGTTTGAGCCACGCAAATTGTAATAATCACTGTGAATTTCACTTTTACTTTTGTTCTGATCTAAGAAACTTTGATTTTTTCAATTGAATTTATTATTGTTAAGTAGCCCTAGATTTTCTTTCGTTTAGGGTATAAATAAGATTGTTTTCTTGAAGGGTCTTTCATAATAAAATATCACTCGACTGAGCAACATCTCTAGAGTATTATTTAGTCTTCTTGATTCAACAAAATCAAAAGACACGATTGGGAAGTAGGAGTACTTGGCTCAGCATAGTCATTACTCATAGTAGAAAATCGTAACCTGAAGGAGAGGCCACCAGTAAGAAATTGTACGGTTTCAACTTAAATCTACAGTTATAACATTTGGCGCCCCCGGGTGGACGAATCGATTTTGGGTGACGAGAAAAATTTAACAAACGGCCTGGGTGGTGTTAACGTTTAATAAAACAACCTGGGTGACTAGTAACGTTTGGTTTGTGTGAACTTCTGGGGACAGTGTAATCGTGTGTTGGTAGTTTTTTTGAGCAATTAAATTAAGCTGGGGAATCACCCGGAGTCGGCTTTACCGAAAGTGCGGATTGGGTGGTGGCAGCAAATTTAATTTAATTTGTGAGATTAAACATATCAAACAGTAAGTGTGGAATGAGTAAGACTCGAATATCACGCTGTACGGAAATCAACACTCAGGTGCTTCACAACTTAAAGAGAAAGGTGGAAGCATTACGAACGAAGCCAGTGGTAGTCCAAAAGAAAACGAAGGGTCCGTGTGGTAAGGTGGAAAAAACTCGTAAACAAAGCGAGACCATAAGCCGCACACCTAAGCAATTGGTGCCATTGAAAGCAGAAGCCAGTTACGCTGCAATTCCGAAACGTGAAGAATCGAAATTGGTTGAATTCGCTATAAGGAAAGGTGCCGAAGAATTTCGAAATACATCGACACAAATTAAGGAACGAAAATCACTATGGAGCAAGTAACGAAGGCTAGAAGAGTATCAAGATCAAATATCACAAAAACTTGTAACAAAATTGAAACTGAATTAAAGAAAGATGAACCAAACCGATTTCAAATTTTGGCTTTACGAGAAGACTTAATCAGATTTGTAGATACAATTGCAGCTCAAGATCAAAAAATATTAGACAGCCTGTTTAACAGTAATGCGACCGAAGAGGAACAAGACAGAGAAGCAGAGGAGTGTGAAGCTTACCGCAGTCGTGTTACTTTCATTTTAGTCATGGTTGGAGAATACACAAAGGCAATGACCGATGATCATTCAGAACATCGTTCAGTATATACCACCGTTCGTGAAAGTGCAGAAAAACCAAAACGAACGTACAAACTACCAAAAATTGAAATAAAGAAGTTCAACGGTGAAATATTGGAGTGGCTGAGTTTTTGGTCTCAATTTGAAAAAATCCATCAAGACAAAGATCTACACGATTCAGACAAATTCCAATACTTAGCACAGGCGATGGTTGAAGGTTCACGAGCAAAAGAATTAGTCGACAGCTATCCTCAGACGTCTGACAATTATCCAAAGGTAATAGCAGCTTTAACAGACCGTTTTGGAAAACCAAAAATCCTTAAACAGGTGTATGTACGAGAACTCATTAAGATGATTGCCAACAACATCCGTAACAAGGATAGAGTGGGATTGTCAAAATTATTCGACAGTTTAGAGTCACATCTTCGAGCATTGGAATCGTTAGGAGTTACTGGTGAACAAACTTCAGAATTCTTATTTCCTATGGTCGAATCGATATTACCAGAAGACATTCTCATTGCATGGCAAAGAAGTCCAAATTTCGGCAGAAGTACTTTGGATCCACCAAAATCAGAATTGGATTTCCTGATGCAATTTCTCCAACAAGAAGTCGAAAGCGAAGAGCAAAGAAGTCTTGCCCGAACAGGATTTTCACCAATATACCAAAAACAAGAAGATAACCGATCGGTCAAGAAAGTTCAATCCAAAGTGGCAACGGCAGCAAATTTGTTTATTGGTGAAAATGCAGTGAAGTGCATTTTCTGTGATAAACCCCATCTCTCGCAGGAATGTATGAAGGCAATGGCAATGTCGTTAAAGGAAAAGAAAGAGCTTCTTGGACAGAAGAAGGCTTGTTACAAATGCCTGAAGATTCATCGCGGTTTTGGTTGTAAGACGTTTGTTAAGTGTTCAGGCTGTTTCAAACCACATTTTCACTTGCTGTGTCCTGATTCACCAAAAAACAGGAGTAACGAACAAACTCCGTCAACATCGAACAACTGCAATGCTGTTGTGGAAAGTTCAAAATTCTCCAAGGACAAACAAGTTCTGCTCAAAACAATTATGGTAAGGATAAAATCAAAGAATGGTTACCTCAAGCTTCGGTTATTATTCGATGATGGTAGTCAGCAGAGCTACATCAAGACTTCAATTGCCATCATTGCAAATTGTGCGGAGAAAGGAAGTTATTTCGAAAGAAATACTTTGTTTGGTGGTATCAAAACTGGCATTGAAGAAAGAAGGATTTACCAAGTAAAAATGGAATCACTAAGCGGTAATGTCAAGCATACAATGGAAATTCCAGACAAACAGAAAATAACTGGGGAAATACCAAAATTACCTCCTGGTCCATGGATGGATGAATTGAAGTTAAAAGGCATTTTCATCAACGATATGGAATCATCTGGAGAAGATATCGACGTGTTAATTGGAGCAGATTTAGCTACACATTTGATTCTTGATGAAAGCATAACTCTTCAATGTGGCTTAAGAGCCGTCAAAACGGTATTTGGCTGGACTATAATGGGACCAATACAAGCACAAACAAGTTTGGTCATCTCACATTCGCTTACTTTAGTTTCGAATCAGATTAATGAAATGAGTATCCAAGGCTTATGGGATTTGGAGCTTATGGGGATTCGCGATCCGGCTATGTTAAAAACTCAAGAAGAAAAGAATGCAGAAGTCCAAATGTTTTTCAACGAAACTTTACATCGTAATAAGGACGGCAGATATATAATCGCTCTTCCTTGGGTAGATGGCCATCAACAGATTCCTAACAATTTCGAAATAGCACGAAAACGACTGATCAATAGCACAAGAAAACTGAACAAAGACAGCAAGTTCGAGGACTACGATAAAATCTTTAAGCAATGGCAAGATGAAGGAATCATTGAAGAAGTAAAAATTTCAGGAGAGCTCGCGTCAGCAGTTGGACATTTCATACCACATCATGCCGTTTTCAAACCAGAAAGCAAGACAACTCCGGTTCGTCCAGTATTTGACGCATCATGCAAAACAAATCGATTCCCATCATTAAACGAATGTCTCATGAAAGGCCCAAACTTGATCGAAATGATTCCTAAGGCAGTGTTCAATTTTCGACAAGGGAAAATTGGAGTAATCTCGGATATAAGGAAGGCATTTTTAATGATTGAAATACAAGAAACTGATCAGAAGTATTTGATGTTCTTGTGGTGGGAGGATGAGTCATGCACCAATTTAAAGGCATTTGTACATAAACGAGTGGTTTTTGGAATCAACTGCAGTCCATTTATTTTGGCTGCCGTTTTAAATCATCATCTGGACAACGTGAACACAACGGATAAGCAAATGGCTCAGAAACTGAAAAAATCGCTTTACGTTGACAACAGTGTAACGTCTGTAAACTCATGGAAAGAATACGAAAAGTTCAAGGCTGATTGCACTCGGATTTTGGCTGATGCGAAAATGGAATTACGCCAGTGGGAACACACTGAAATCGATAATGGTGATACCGAACTATGCTCGTCAGTACTTGGTTTAAAGTGGAACAGAAAAGAAGATACTTTGTCATGCTCTTCATTACCATCAATCCCAGACAAATTAACGAAACGAACACTTCTTGCAGCAATTAACAAAGTCTTCGATCCATTGGGTTTTCTATCACCTGCAATGGTATCACCTAAATTGGTTTTACAATCAACTTGGGATAAAGGAATCGATTGGGACGAAGAACTTCCGAAGGAAATGTTCATACAATATCAAAAGTGGTGCAAGGAACTCAATTATCTTCAAGAAATAAAAATTCCGCGACACATGTATGGGGCACAGTACTGTAAGCAGACGTCAGAGGTTCAACTACACATTTTTAACGATGCTAGTCAACTAGCCTACGCAACTGCAATTTTCGTTAGAATTCAGACAAATGACGAAGTCAACGTACAATTGGTTCAGGCTAAGGCAAGGATAACTCCCATTCAAAAGATGACAATGACGAGACTAGAGTTAATGGGATGTTTGATTGGCGTTCGTCTGGCAAAACCAATCTTAGAATCATTTGAAACGACAGTAACACGATTTTATTGGTCAGATTCAACCACAGCATTAGCTTGGATAAAACGTAATGATGAATGGGGAACTTTTGTTGGAAACAGAGTCAAAGAAATCATCAATGAAACTGAAGTATGCAATTGGTTTCATGTACCTGGTAAAGACAATCCTGCGGATCTACCATCTCGAGGTTGTTCGCCGAAAGAATTGTTAAAATCCCGATGGTGGGAGGGACCAGATTGGTTGCGTCTTCATCAACAGCAATGGCCGAATGTCGAGTTCACAGTAGACGAAGAAAAGGTAAATGCAGAGAAGAAAAAGAGTTCTGTTAAAAATCCCGTTTCAAGCATGAGTATTCAGATCACTGGCGATCCGTGGTATGCAAAACGACAATCGTATATTCAAAATTTACGAATATTGGCTTGGATCCAGCGTTTCAAAGAAAATTGTCTGGCTAAGAAGAAAAATAAACCACGTCGATCTGGTACTTTATCAATGAAAGAAGTGTTCAACAGCGAATTGTTAATGATTGGTCTGATTCAACGAGAGACTTTTCCTAAGGATTCAAACTTCATTGATGGGCTGCGTGTTGATAAGAATAAGGAGAACAACTTATACTTCGTTTTGACGAAGATAATGAACCGACAAGATACTGGACGTTTCAAACAACCATTGTTGTTGCCACACTCACATCCAGTAGTAGACAAAATTATCGAAGAAGAACACAAACGGTATGGACACGCTGGGGTTCAGTTCTTGGTAGCAAAATTGAGAGAAAAATTCTGGATAGTTAAAACCAGGTTGGCTGTAAAACGAATTACTAGTAAGTGCGTCGTCTGCAAACGATTTAATCAGCAACCTGCTACAGTGCCAATATCTCCATTACCGGAGAATCGTGTGAAAGACGCAAAAGCATTTGAAGTATCTGGTATCGATTTGGCGGGGCCGTTGTTCTTAAAAAACGGATCTAAAGTATGGATCGTAATTTTCACATGTGGAGTCTACAGAGCAGCTCACATGGAGACTGTCGACAGCATCAATACCGAGGAATTCATATTGGCAGTGTCTCGATTTATATCCAGAAGAGGACGAGTGGCTGTCATTTATACAGACAACGGCACAAATTTCGTAAAAGCAGCAAGATTATTTGGCAAACTGGACTGGAACAAAATTCAAGCCACATTTCATGTTCATCGAATACAATGGATATTTATTCCTCCAGCGTCTCCTTGGTGGGGAGGATTCTGGGAAAGGTTAATTCGATCGCTGAAGGAATATTTACGAAAAATTCTGGGTCAAAGCAAACTTAACAAAGTACAACTCGATACAACCTTGGCATTTGTAGAATCGCTACTGAACAACCGACCCTTAACATATGTGAGTGAAGACCAAGATGACTTGACACCACTCACACCAGCTGCGTTCATCCAAGATATCAGTCAGACTGAGTTTCCGGAATTCAAGGTGTTAAAAGATCATGAGTTCCGACAAAAGTACAAGGACCTGGTTACACTAAAGGAGGAGTTACGATCACGTTTTCGTTCGGAATATTTAGGACAACTGGTTCAAAGATCGAAACCAGTGGATAACATTCAATTGGATGTCGGTGACATGGTTTTCGTGGTAGATGATAAAAGGAAGAGATTAGAGTGGAGCCTGGCTAAAATACTTGAAGTATTTCCTGGAAAGGACCAAAACTCACGAGTGGCACGTATACAAACAGCTAACGGAGAACTTACACGGTCATTTCAACGATTGGTACCATTAGAAGTAAAATCAAGCGAGACCCAATTTTTCGATAAGCCAGAGGCTATAAAAAGAGCTAAACTGCAGAAACAGGACACGTCGAGGCCAATAAAATTCAAAAAATCGGCTATCATCAGGGATGAAAAGGAAATTATCACGAAATCAGGCAGAAAGGTCAAAGTACCTCTACGGTTTCGTTTCAATTAAATTTTGGACTTCGTCTAAGTAGCCATAAGATCTTTTGGAATGAATAATCAAAATTTTTTGTCAGTTTCAAAATAACACTTTACGATGGCGGACGCAAAAACCCCACCTTGGGCGAAACGTTTGGAAAGGAAAATCGATCAATTGATTAACCATCAAGGACAAGAGGAAAAATGTTACTACCATACGAAATACGGTGCTGCTGCGCAAAGGAAATGTGATCCACCGTGTCGTTTTGCAACAAAATTAATGGAAAACGAGAAACAAGTCGAAACGGTTATGTCACTTTCACCAGTTGTGGAATCAATCCTTTCTTATATGAAGCCAGTAAAGTGCATCTCACCTATACGAACAAATGGAATGGTACGGCAGTTGGAGGAAGATATTGTACCAATGAAACGAAACAAGAAGAAGAAAAACTGAAATGGTGGGAGAATGTAATAATCACTGTGAATTTCACTTTTACTTTTGTTCTGATCTAAGAAACTTTGATTTTTTCAATTGAATTTATTATTGTTAAGTAGCCCTAGATTTTCTTTCGTTTAGGGTATAAATAAGATTGTTTTCTTGAAGGGTCTTTCATAATAAAATATCACTCGACTGAGCAACATCTCTAGAGTATTATTTAGTCTTCTTGATTCAACAAAATCAAAAGACACGATTGGGAAGTAGGAGTACTTGGCTCAGCATAGTCATTACTCATAGTAGAAAATCGTAACCTGAAGGAGAGGCCACCAGTAAGAAATTGTACGGTTTCAACTTAAATCTACAGTTATAACACAAATGCTGAATTCAGCACAAACCTTCTGCAAAATAAAGAGTCGATACAAGGAACAACAGCCAGTCAAGGATGGTACTGATATAAGGGTGTTATAAATATTCCCATAACTGGTCGTCTGCTGTCACTTTGTATCAAACTATCAGGTTTATTTAGATCTTCAAAAATTCTAAGCTGAAAAGACCTGATCGTGAACATAAGGACAAAACATAGCTAACGCCGACCCGTACGAAATACCTATTCGTATCAAAAGCCTTTAGTGTGAAACTCTTTATTTCTCTTACTTCATACTCTTCTCTACTGAAAAGCTATTCGTCCTTTAAAATCACTTACATTATCCACTCTTTGCCTTGTTATCATATACAAGTACTTCGTACGGGTCTAAAAAGCGAAGGAAGACAATATAAGGAAAATCGATAGATCGATTGGTCAGGAATTGGCAACGTTAAATGTGTCAGAAAAATTGTTGATCGAGGTTCATTTTTAAAACGTCAAATAAGCAAGCAAATAAGGGACCTAATACACGCTTAAAAATGAACTCAAATGAACACTGACATAAAACTACTAGATTATTCGGGTCCCTAGTCAAATCAAGCGCTCCTGCCTACTTTACTTTACTCTGCCGTGTGTAAATTCCTTACAGCTGCAATCCAGCGAACGAAGACGAAAATCAAAGAAAAATAGTTATTTTTTATGCAATCGAGGTGCAAAGTAAGCGGACTTATAAAAGCCAGTACCTCAAGCTTACCCCGCTGACAAAAGCTTTGATTAAACGTAAAAGTGATGTCAGAAGACAGTACCAGCGTACTCGAAATGCGAACGCACTTTCCAACCACAGGGCGTTAACGAGACAAGTGAACTTTCAAGTAAAACTTCTTAGAAACAGAGCGTTCAATTCAAAATTGCAATATTTTGATTTCGCTTCCAAACAATTTTGGAAATTCACCAAGTTAATAAAAAACAAGAAAACGAACCTTCCTCCCCTTAAATCCGGTTCGAACGAGCTCATTTACACGAACAGTGAAAAAGCTCAACTGATTGCCCGGACGATTTACAAATCTCACATATTAACGCAACAGTTCAATCATCAGCCCACAACGACTCGAGTGAATCGATCTAACGCGAGAGTTAACAGTGCTAGCCCTACTATTGAAAGTGTAACACCGCTCCTTACCACTCCTTCAGAAGTGAGAACGTTGATCAAGAAACTTAAAAACAGAAAAGCACCTGGTGAGGATCGTGTTCAGAATTTTGTTCTTAAACGACTCCCGCACAGAGCTATAGTGGTGGTTGTAAGGATAATAAATGCTTGCCTTCTGCGGTCCTATTTTCCTACTGATTGGAAAATCGCAAAAATTATTGCAATTCAAAAACAAGGAAAAGATCCAATAAATCCAACTAGTTACAGACCTATAAGTTTACTAAGTTTTCTTGGTAAACTGCTTGAGAGAGTATTGTTAAAAAGGATCAACATGCATATTGACAACCATAAGCTTATCCCGGATTACCAATTTGGATTTAGACGATGTCATTCTACGACACATCAACTCTATAGAGTGACAAAACTAATCAGAAACGATTTTCGAAGGCTAAAGTCGACTGGAATGATTACCATCGATATAGAAAAAGCGTATGACACTACGTGGCATGATGGACTAATACACAAAATGTTGAAATCCCGATTTCCACTTCCGATAATCAAAATTGTCAAATCGTTTCTTTCAGACCGCTACTATTTTGTCCAAATTTTTGGTGAAAGTTCAGAAAAATTCTTAATACCGGCTGGACTTCCACAAGGAAGCACAATGAGCCCTAGTCTCTATAACTTTTTCACATCAGATTTGAAAACACCAAAAAACACGACTCTCGCTCAGTTCGCTGACGACACTAACATAATGGTTTCACACACACGCGCTACGCCGATTATTAATATTTTGGAAAATTCCTTTGACAAGATATGTCAATATTACTTCAAGTGGAAAATCAAGATCAATGAGAGTAAATCAAAAGCTATACTTTTTACCAGAAGACGCGCTAAACGCTTCCTACCCCATCGTCAACTTCAGATTAATAACCACATAGTTACATGGTCCAAATCCGTCAAATATTTAGGAATGGAACTCGATAAAACGCTCACTTTTTCAGAGCATGTTAATAATACCAGATTAAAAGCTCTTAAATATATTAAAATTCTGTATCCTTTTATCAATAGGAAATCAAAACTGAGTTTCAAAAACAAGCTTTTACTTTACAAAAATGTTTTTCACCCTGTCATGTTGTATGCTTCACCAGTTTGGGGCACTTGTGCAAAAACACATATACAAAAACTTCAAACCACACAAAATAAAATTTTGAAGTTAATCTTAAACAAACCATACTATTACAAAACCACTAAATTACATTCGAAACTCAATATGAAGTTTCTTCAAACAGCAAAAAACATTTTTAACTTAATGCAATCAATCCGACAACCCTCTTATAACAAGTTTACTTGATTAAGACAATCAAAAAAAGAAAAAAAAAGAAAGAAAAGAAATTGAAGGAACAAAGGTAAATCAATCAAGACGATTGAAATGCGCTAATAAAACATTAGCAATTTAGTAAAAAATGAAAAGCCAAAAATCTCAATCAAAGACGATTAGAGCAAATATAAATAAAAAGCAACCGATGCTAAAGTCAAACGAACAAAGAAAAGAATCAACAATTTCGGAAATCTTCTAAATTCTAGTGTTTAGCCTGATAGTTACTCGAAGAGTTTTATAAGAGAAAAAAGACTAGATAAGGTTTTTGTTTCAAAAGAATTTTCCTTACAACCACGTTTAAACATAATTTGAATTATATAAATGACATTACAACACAAACAAGAAACAAAGCTGTAAAACCACGATAGGTTCAACTCTTAAATTATTATAAATTATATTATTATATTCTGTACATTACAATATTGTTAATAATAAATGATGATGACTTTATTAAAGGGCCTATCTAGTTGATATTTTAGAATTTAAAATAGGCCGTTTGTCATAATACACATCGTGAGCATAATAAAGTACTTTGCATTGAGTCAAATATAACATTTTATGCCCCAGAGGCATCTAAAGTTTGTAGTGGCATAAATAAATACTTTGAATCATAGTTGGAATGTCTGTTATTTGCTTTAATAAATCTCAAAAAAATGTCCTACATGTCCTGCGGTAGGACACTAAAATTTTAGTGGGACCACTGGTACTGGAGCTATGCTGATGCTGTATTACATTGATTTTGTAAATTAATGACTGTAATAAAGAAAGAGAGAAAGAAAGAAAGAC
Source organism: Bradysia coprophila (assembly GCF_014529535.1). Classification (NCBI taxonomy): domain Eukaryota; kingdom Metazoa; phylum Arthropoda; class Insecta; order Diptera; family Sciaridae; genus Bradysia; species Bradysia coprophila. Next base: position 127,807 of record NW_023503442.1, read on the forward strand.
AAGCAAAAATGTACGATCTATTGAAATTAACATTTGAATCTGTAGTCAGAAGGATCAAGTAATTTTTACCCTCGACCGCTTGTTACTCAACTGGCGTTTTCTCTTATTTCTAAATGAATCGACATTTAGCCAATTAGTAAAGAAAAACACAAGAAACGAAAACAGCCAATTTCACGTTTTCAGATTGTTATCTGAAAATGGCAGTTTGACAAACACATTTAACACTTTAACACTTAAAAGAGTGCTTTGATAAATCGAAAACTGAATTCGTTTCGATAAACTTACACATTCCATGTTCGTAAACAATCGCTGAGTTGGACTTTTCCAGCCACTTCTAGTTTTGTCAGTTTCGGTAACACCGGAAGTACGAACAGAATGCATTTGGGTAGTTCAGTTCATACTCGAATTTCAGGGAACTCAATTCCGGATACCGCTCCGGTAAAGTTGACAAGAATTGCTTCACATGTTGAAGTGCCTGCATTTCTTCTTCTTGTGAGAGTCTTAGCGACCAAGAGATTTTCTTCTCGTTTTCATTGGTTACTTGAAGAGCCTTTCCATTTTTCCGAACATAAACCCTCCGTCCGACATCGTAGATACGAAAGTTTCGTATTGAACAGATTTTCGATAACTCAGATCGATTCAAATGGCAGAAAACCTCGTCTACAGTCGTCGTTTAGCTTTAAAATTGACTTCGGCTTTATAGGAAATACTTTTTAATTCGACGGAGGTATTCCATTTTGATTTTTGAAATTATTTTATTTTTTGACACCGGAGAATACAGTAGAATTGCTTAAGTTTATATTTGTGTAATTTATTTCTCTTCATTATATCTACACTAGCGTCTTGTCCCACTAGGAAGTTATTATATATAACTTCCATTTAAGGGGAACATCGAGGCTTGCCGATAGATTTCCCCTTTGTTCAAAGGTTTCTTTTAATTCTCAAATTTCTTTCTAAGGTCAATGGTGGTCAGATTGGGTAAAATATTTTTTATATCCGAAGCATCGATTTTCGTGAACTGATTGCCGTCGATGCGCAATGCCGATAGGGACTCCTCCTCCACAAAAAGACAATAATCTCACCTTTTCCACTTGAAAGTTTTATTTTTAGAATCTTTTTTACATATTACGACACCTAACCAAGATTTCTTTTATCATGTGAACATTACATGTAAAAACACCGACAAACGGTAGGCGCTGGACAACGTCGCGGAGAAGATGGCGACCTGTCGTTGACACACGTTTTCGTTGCGCTCAAGTTTTGTTTTGTGTCGACTGTTTTGCGATCGTATATGGAAGATTTTATCGCTTTTAAATTTCGATTAAAGTGTTTACAATGGAACGTTATCGCTTTCGAATCATTTGCTGTCTGAAATCATTGAAAAACATACATTTAATTACTCCTCTATAAATTGGGTCTAGGTGTGCTGCTTGAATCGCATTGTCGTCGAAATCATCTCAATTCAACGTCATTCATGATGGTGATGGCTGCATCATTCAAACACGTTTCATCTCCGCTTTTGAACACATTCAATTCGACCGTGGTTATTCCAGCCTCATCGCCATCTTACGTCCAATGGTTTTGTCAAACCTCCTGGTGCAAATGGATCGAATCCGCTGACCACCACAGAAATCACTCAGCCTGATGTCACTGAATCCAGGCCGCAATACAATTGCACAGATTATAAAGAAACTCTAAAGGCATCGTCGGAGATAAAAACTCCGGCCGCTAAGTTTAGTTCCGTTTCTGAAACAATATCCAAAAACTCAACGATTCAACCGGGAAATAGTTCAATTCGGTCACAACGTAATATTTCGTCGCCGTCCGCTACACTAAGGGCTGTTTATGTATCCGTTATTGAAGAAGATGTCATAAATCACTTACTGCGTAATAAAGTCGACTGAAGATGCGTCCAGTGGCGCTTCTTCATAGAGGCCAATTGGACAATGGTCCAGGGCGCTGGGAAGATGGGGCGCTGGAATATGCGAACAGAAATTTCATACTTTGAATGAAAATTCATGGGATGTTGCTTCAAAACAAAAAAAAAATTGCTGTGCGGCCTTCCTATAATAACACTGACATCTTTCGTGTACTAAATTTTTTTTTCCCTGAAAGGTAGTTGAAATTGTGAGGCTAAGTTCGAAGATGGGCGATTTTGGGTCGACCCCTCCCGAGTTGGGGCCCCATAAGTGCTTTAACGTTTTCCAAAGATTTCTCTGGCCATTTAAAGGCTACACTGGTAAGTGATACATCAAATGAAAGGTATTTACAATACCTATCGACAAAAAAAAAGTTTATGGAAATTGGATGACCGACTCGTTTGTTAGACCCCTTGGTGTGAACTAGGTGCAGGGCGGCAAGCCGTTTTTTGCTTGTAGGTTGGCCAAATTTGAACGTATTTAGATGGATTTTGCTTCAATAGATAGGTGAAATTTGGTTCACCGGAGCGTGAGCTAGGTCTCTTGGAGTGATCTTATATGAGGCTACTCGGCCGTACAGTGAAGGTGGTGTTTTTTGTTAATATCTCGAGTAAAATTTGACCGAATTTCATGAATTTTTTTTGTTTGAAAGGTATTAATAAATGTGAATCGTCAGTACTACAGTGAGTAAATCTCTAAAATGTTTGATTTCAGTATATTTAGCTAATCCTTCTGTCACATCTTTTGACAGCTTTTTACGTTTTAGTACGTTTTCTCTCCCAGCAGCAAAAACCCTATCCCAGCAAAAAAAGAAACTATATCGAATGCCGCAAATGCATTTAAAAACGAACATTCGGTGAAATACTTTTTTATCACACCAAATGTTTATCATTTTATACAAATATGTTTATCTTTATAATAACATCGGTGAAAAAAAAACCTAATTTTGTCATGCAAAAATATAGATAAAAATTGACAAAATTGCCGACCACAAAAATATGTCGTCGATTCTCATGCATTTTTTATGCATAGCAAAAGAAGACAGGATCAAGCAACGTAATATTTTGTCTCACATAAAAATTCAACTTTCTTGTAAGACAAATATTACGTTGCTTGTTCCTGTCTTCTTTTTCTATGCATAAAAAATGCATATAAATCGACAACATATTTTTGAGGTTGATAAATTTGTCAATTTTACTTTTGTTTTCGAGATCTCAAAATTGTTTCTTCCCCGAAGTAATCCATGAATCGTCTGTATTCAATTCTTTTTGCATTTAGAAAAAGTTGCATTGAATGCAAACAGAATTGAATACAGACGATTCATGGATTACTTCGGGGGAAGAAACAATTTTGAGATCTCGAAAACAAAAGTAAAATTGACAAATTTATCAACCTCAAAAATATGTTGTCGATTTATATGCATTTTTTATGCATAGCAAAAGAAGACAGGAACAAGCAACGTAATATTTGTCTTACAAGAAAGTTGAACTTTTATGTGAGACAAAATATTACGTTGCTTGATCCTGTCTTCTTTTGCTATGCATGAGAATCGACGACATATTTTTGTGGTCGGCAATTTTGTCAATTTTTATCTACATTTTTGCATGACAAAATTAGGTTTTTTTTTTCACCGATGTTATTATAAAGATGAACATATTTGTATAAAATGATAAACATTTGGTGTGATAAAAACGTTATTTCACCGAATGTTCGTTTTTAAATGCATTTGCGGCATTCGATATAGTTTCTTTTTTTGCTGGGATTGGGTTTTTGCTACTGGGAGAGAAAACGTACTAAAACGTTATAAGCTGTCAAAAGATGTGACAGAAGGATTAGCTAAATATACTGAAATCAAACATTTTAGAGATTTACTCACTGTATTTCAGGTCTCCTAATAAAATGGCCGTCGACCGCCATTTTGGATTTTTGTAAAAACAATATAAATCGGTGAAAATGATACTTACAAAGTTACTGATCAGTGGGAAGTGATTGGTTATGTGTGTGTGGTGTTTCAAGGATCCCAAATATGGATATCTATATATAAATATATATAGCTATTGTGAAAAATTGTATGAATGAGAAAATCACTCACTCGCCAGGAAAAACACTTGTAAAATTCTTATTAAAATCATTAAGTTAAGAAGGCTATTGAATTGAAAAGGGTCTCAGAACCCTTAGCCAGTCTGTTAAATACCAGAGCATTTGGGAAAAATAAATCATTCAATAACGAACAGTCTTCATTTAGTATTCAGTATTCATTTAAACTTAGACTAGAAGTATTTCCCTAGAAGGAAAAGATTAGGAAAATATTCGACAAGTGGCGCAGTTGGTAGGATTTTTTTAGAAATCCTTTTGGGCATTTCGTTTGGTCATACATTTCGTTTGGTTTGGCGTACAATTGGTTGGTCATACATTTCGTTTGGTTTGGCGTACAATTGGTTGGTCATACATTTCGTTTGGTCATATACGTTGGTTGGTCATACACGTTGGTTGGTCATACACATTGGTTGGTAATACACGTTGGTTGGTCATACACGTTGGTTGGTCCTACACGTTGGTTGGTCATACACGTTGGTTGGTCATATATCTGTTCGGTTGGCATATACACACACCTATTTGCTTGGTTTTACGCTCGTCATACGAATTTAGTTGTTGATGGCTAAACCAAAGATTAGGATTTCGCACTATACCACGAGAAATATACCCATACCAGAACAGGGTGTACCCGAACAGTGTGTCTCCGAAACCGCTGTAGCGAAGACACAAGTTATTCCAATTCACGTTAATCCTGCAGTTGTAAAGTCTAAACCTCTCAGTAAAATTGGTAGAGAACGGCTGAACTTCGAAGTAGAATCTCAGTACGCTTCTAGACCGTTAAAATATTGTATGCAAAACTTTCACCGGTTGGTTAAACAAGAGGCGAAAGAATTTAGACAGGTGGTACGAGTGGTAAAGAAGAAACCGATAAATTTCGTGCCGTACACGAGTTCCTCGTAATTATGTCGTCAAAAATTGCGAGAGGGTCGATAAGAACTTCTTTTACAAAAACATACAACGAGTTGAAACAGGAACTTGAGAAAGTAGAAGAAGCCAGTGATATTGCGATCAAATCGTTGGGAAAACGTCTTGAAAATCGTTATGATTTGCTGTGTAAAGCCGACGAGGAAATAAGTCAAGAGATGATTCAGAACGATGCGACGCAAGGAGAAATGGATGCTGAATTTGATGTAGTCATGGACTACAGAGATAAATTCAGCGACATATTTTTACTGGTTCAAAACAGATACAAGGTTCAAGACTTCGACACAGCATCACATGCGACGTGTATTGAAAATCATGGTCGACATGACGGATCGATTACTTCCTCAAACAGCCATGGGGATAACATCAAATCCAGATACAAGTTGCCGAAGTTGGAATTACGAAAATTTGGTGGAGATCCGAGAAAATGGTTAGACTTCTGGTGCCAGTTCAAGGGGATTCACGAGGACCGGATACTATCAGTCGAAGATAAATTCCAGTATCTGATACAATCGGTGGAGAAGAAATCTGCAGCCGAATCGATTGTCATGAGTTTCCCGCCGACAGCAGCCAATTACCCATTAGCGATTAAACATCTCACGTCACGATTTGGGCAAGACAAAGTTTTAGTAGAAGTCTATGTGAGAGATCTGCTAAAGTTGGTCCTGAAAAATACTGGAGACTATCAACGTTTAACTTTATCGGCTCTTTATGATAGTTTAGAAACACAGCTACGTGGGTTGGAAACTTTGGGAGTCACAAGTGATAAGTATGCCTCCATGTTATATCCGCTTGTAGAATCCGCCTTGCCTGAAGAGATTCTTAAGACTTGGGAAAGAATTCGCAATCAAGCAGACAATCTGTTGGAGCCTGACATTGGAGCAAACTACTTGGAGCCATTAATGAAGTTTCTACGAACAGAAGTTGATAGTGAAATGCGCCTGAAACTAGCGAAGGCAGGACTCACTGATGCATCGCTTAAACCAGCGAAGAAGACATTTGAGGTAGCTACGGCTTCGGAATTGTTCAATGGTGGAGAACCGGCTTCTTCTGTTCAAAATTGTTTATTCTGTGGAAAATCACATGCAAGTCAAAAATGTTATGTGGCCAAGAAGCTATCCAAAGTGGAAAAATATCGAATGGTTCGAAACAAAGAACGTTGTTGGGTATGCTTGGATAAGGGTCACTATCAGAGCGACTGTAAGGCCAAGATTCAATGTAATTCTTGTGGAGGCAAACATTATCCTATTATGTGTTCTGTTGGGTCTGTAAACAAGTCGAACGCTTTCGTATATACCAATCAAGGTTTTCGTAATGTGGTATTGCAGACGCTAATCGTCAATTTAATCGGAAGCAAGATGGAACGTACCATTCGGGTATTGATTGATTCGGGTTCACAGCGATCTTATATCACCAAACAAGCGGTCAAGGACTTTGGTTTTACGCGGTCAGGGCATGTATCTATCGCCCATTCATTGTTCGGGGGTTTGATAACAAAGCAAAAACATCACGGTCAATTTCTTTTGGAAGTTAAAAATACGAATAATCATGCAACCTACAAGTTCGTGGCATTAGACACTGAAAAAATTTGTGGGGACATACCAACAGTTCCAGATGGTATGTGGTTGGAAGAGTTAAAAAAGGTCAACATCGAATTATCAGACAATACTCAAGAGATGAAGGAGATACATATACTCATTGGGGCCGACGTTGCTAGCAAAATATATACTGGTCGTATATACCGTACACAAACAGGTCCGGTTGCATTTGAAACTATTTTCGGTTGGTCATTAATGGGTCAAACTAATCAAGAAACATCTGATGGAACGAATACCGTCATGGTAACATCGTTATTATCATGTGACGATTTAGTAAATTCAGAACGGTTATCAGAGGAGCCATTGGTACATTCGTTGGTTGTGAGCGATTTAACGATTCAAGAATTGTGGAGATTAGATGTCATCGGAATTCATGATTCCGCCGATACAAAAAGCAAGAACGAATTAAGTGAGTCAGCGATGCAGCACTTCAAGAAAACGGTTTCCCGAGACGAAGATGGTCGATATGAGGTTTCATTACCATGGATACAAGGTCATCTTAAGGTTCCAAATAATCGGCATTTATCGGAAAATCGTTTGAGATCGGCTATGAGGAAATTAAGGGATTTGAACAAAGTGAATGATTACCAAATGATACTGAATGAATGGTTGAATTTGGGTATCATTGAAAGAGTTCCAATGTCAGATTTAAAAAGGGAACAGGTAAGTTATTTACCGCACTTTCCAGTGTTTAACCCGAAGAGTAAAACAACACCGATTCGTCCAGTCTTTGATGCGTCTGCAAAACAAAAAGGATTTCCCTCGTTAAACGATTGTCTTGAAACGGGGCCAAATTTGTTGGAATTGATCGTGAGCATATTACTGCGCTTTCGTTTAAAGAAATTTGGAATCATTGCAGATATCACAAAAGCATTCTTGCAGATTGGCGTCAGCATTAACGACAGAGATTTCCTCAGATTTCTATGGTACGAAAATGGGGAATTGGTGGAATATCGTCATTGCAGAGTGGTATTCGGTGTGTCTTCAAGTCCTTTCTTGTTGGCGGCAGTGTTAAACCATCATTTGGAAAAGGTCGACAAGGACTTTCAGACAACGGCAAATTTAGTGAAAGACACAATGTACGTGGATAATTGTGTAGCATCAGTCGACAGTAAACTCGAGGTGGAAAAGTTCATTACAGAAGCCACTCAAATTTGTAAAACAGCCAAATTTGAACTAAGAGGTTGGATTTGGAGTAGTGATACAGTTGCTGGGGATGTGGCCAGAGTCGGTTCACCGGAATGCGGATTGGGCACAGGCAACACTGTATTATCAAACAAATCTAATCGAGTTCAAGTTTTGGGCTTATTGTGGAATCCAGAGGACGATACACTATCATTCGATTTACAAAAGTTAATCAACAAAAATTGCGATGTTACGACAAAGAGAAAGATTTTGGCAGCTACTCATGGTATTTTCGACCCCATTGGCTTTGCAGCTCCAGTCACTATCGTACCGAAGATTATGATGAAGGAAGCATTTCGAAAGAAATTAAATTGGGATGACCCGGTTACAGTTGATATAGCGAAAAAATTCAAACATTGGTTGAATAGTGTTGAAGAGATGTCATCCTTAAGTATTCCACGCTGTGTTTCCAGTTCAAATGCCTATAACAAGTCGTTACACATTTTCACGGACGCGTCCTTACTTGCTTATGCTGCTGTGGCCTTTCTTCGAAGTGAAAATGAGGATGGAGTCACTGTGCAATTGGTCTTGGCGAAATCACGAGTTACAACGGTCAGACCCATTACTATACCAAAGCTAGAGCTCATCGGTTGTGAATGTGGAGCAAACATGTTGAACATTATAAAGAAAACGATGGATCTTACCGAAGTTGAGATACATTTATGGACCGACTCAAGTGATGCACTTGCATGGATACAAAGAAACGAGAATTGGTTAGTTTTTGTGTATAACCGGGTACAAAAATTCAGAACGTTTACCGAACCCAATCAATGGCGACATATCCCTGGACATGACAATCCCGCAGATCTTCCATCCAGAGGATGTACTCCGAAACAATTGTGTGAAAGCAGATGGTGGGAAGGACCAAGTTGGCTAAAACACACAGAAGACAAGTGGCCAAAATCGGTTGTAAATTATAATGAGGACACCATTATGACAGAAGCCAAGCGAGTGGTCGTATCCCAAGTTGTACAAGAAGCAGAGACGTCTCGATTATTCCGATACTTCAGCCAATTCCGGAAGCAGGTTAGAATGATAGCTTGGATAAGACGATGGAAAAGTTACAAACGTGGACAAAAGAGAGCCGTCGAACTCTCTAAAGAAGAAGAAGAAGAGGCGGAAAAATGTTTGTGGCGGATAATTCAAGTAGAGAATTTTCATCCGGCCGACAAAATAATAAAACAGTTGAAAGCATGGAGAGATGAGTCTGGACTGTGGAAGGTTAAAACAAGAATCATAAATCGAGAAGACTCCCAAGAATTCCTCACACCGATTCTTCTACCGAAAGACAACATGATGGTGGAACGATTAATACGTCAAGAACATGGACGGTTGAAACATACTGGCGTCCAGGTCATGATGGGCTCATTGCGAGAAAATTACTGGATCATACATAACAGAATCGCAGTCAGAAAAATTGTGCGTACATGTTCTCGCTGTGAACGTTTCATGGCAAAACCGATACAAGTGGTTGAAGCAGCCTTACCATCAAACCGAGTTCGAGATGCGGCGACATTTGAAATTTCTGGAGTGGATTTGGGTGGTCCACTGATTTTGGATGACAACACCAAGGCTTGGTTCGCTCTATTCACTTGTGCAGTCTACCGACCGATGCATTTGGAATTGTTGACTTCATTATCCACGGAAGCATTTATCCAAGCTCTTAGACGATTCATAGCTCGAAGAGGTAGGCCGTCAATTGTGTATGCAGACAATGGTTTAAATTTTGTGGGAACGCACAATTTAATGAAAAAGCTCGATTGGAACAAGATTGCGAATTCCACACCCCGTATCAAATGGATATTCAATCCTCCGGCAGCTCCATGGTGGGGAGGATGGTGGGAACGTTTGGTTGCGATGGTTAAGCAGTTGGTTCGACGTATATTGGGACGATCGGTTTTGAATTACGAAGAGTTGAATACCATACTTTGTGATTGCGAACAAGTCATCAATTCCCGACCACTAACTTATCTAACTGAGGATACGAACGACTTATTGGCATTGACACCCATGATGTTCTTAAACGATCTACGAAGTCATGGTGTTGCCGATTTGGATCTCATTGAAGCGGAAGGGTTGCGAAAAAGATTCAAATACAGACAACAAATACGGGAAGACCTCAGAACTAGATTTCGAAGTGAATATTTGTCAAATTTAGTTCACCGAAATATCCGAAAAATTGATGAAACAAATGTGAAAGTCGGAGACATAGTTTTTATTGAGGGAGCTAACACGAAGAGATTATATTGGCCAATGGGAAAGATCATAGAGATACTACCTAGTGCAGATGGTGTCAGCCGTAGTGTTCGACTGAAGACAAGCGTCGGAGAACTGATCCGACCTGTACAACGACTTTATCCGATGGAAGCCACTGCAGAAGAATTGCCGAAGGTAATGGAAGCCACTGCAGAGGAATTACCGAAGGTTTCAAGAATGGTCCCGGACGTGGTAACAAAGAAGAAGCAGACAGAAGCAGAAGTAAAGAAATATACTAGAAGTGGTCGACTGATTAAGATACCACAACGGTTGAATTTTTGAGTGTTGATCTTCATCATTATTCATTAGGTCAAGGTGGGAGTGTGTGAAAAATTGTATGAATGAGAAAATCACTCACTCGCCAGGAAAAACACTTGTAAAATTCTTATTAAAATCATTAAGTTAAGAAGGCTATTGAATTGAAAAGGGTCTCAGAACCCTTAGCCAGTCTGTTAAATACCAGAGCATTTGGGAAAAATAAATCATTCAATAACGAACAGTCTACGAGTATTCATTTAAACTTAGACTAGAAGTATTTCCCTAGAAGGAAAAGATTAGGAAAATATTCGACAGCTATATTGAGCTATATAACGGTATAGATAGTTATTTTGAGCTATATACTAGCATATTTATCAGTAAATTGTTTATTTATAGGTAAATATAGGTTAATATAGGACTGAGGAAATTTTAGGTCAATTTTAAATTTGTGTTACGTTTGGAAGGAACATCGTACGGGGCTTCGTAATTGCGCTATGCGCAATTTTTAAGACGTGCAAATTTCATAAGAATTTTACTTTACCGACGTTTACGGGCGCAGTAGACTTACGTTAAGAGTAGGGCGATGGACGAACTAGGGTCACGTGCGCAATAGATGTACGGGTTCGTACGGGGCTCAGTCGCAGCAAACGCTCCGACAGTTCTGACGGCTCGTTTTGGTTTAAAACCAAAAAAAAAATTAAGAAAACAATAAAACTAAAAAATAAACAAAAAACCCGAAATAAAACCAAAGAAAATGAATGTTTTTTTTGTTTAATTTTTGTTTAACAACAGAAAAAAAAACAAGAAAAAACATAAAAAACAAGAAAACATTGGTTAAAAAAAAACAAGGTTCGAACAAAATTTACGTTTATCCACCCCTCGACTATATATGAGGAAATTACGCAGACAGCTCGAGTCTTTTCTTTATCGTCATCGCGTCGTATTAATTCCTTCAATTCCTTGCAATTCCTTCAATTTCTCGTATTTCCTTATTAATTACCTGATACTTCGGCAGCTATGAAACTGCAGTCATTTCGAGGCTTTCGTTCGTTTTCTTTAAATTTGAAGGAAATATTAGAAAATTATTGAAATACAGAAAAGTAAAGAAAAATTTTAGAAAATTGTTTCTAAAAAGTAGACAATGAATTGGATAGTAACAAAAAATATCGTGAAATTATTAGAAACTAATAGGAATTATAGGAAATAATAGGAATTAAAGTGCAAATCCGCCAAACGGAATTAATCAGGTAATTTTAGAAAGGAATTAGAAATTGATTTGCCACCTTTTTGGCCAGTGGTTTTTTCCTTCGTCTCTGGATCCATTTAACCGATTTTTTTTATTTTCGAGATTAAACTTAACTGAGTCGACTAAAAGGGACAGGCAGTTCTAAGTTCTAATAGCTGCAATTCAGCGAATAAGTGAAACAAAGACGAAAATCGACGATTTGGAAAACCAGAAATCGTCCCTATAAAAAAATTAGTTTTTGAACCTTAATTGGAATTCCTGCTTTTTTTCATGTAAATGTCCTACATGTCTTGCGGCAGGACACGAAGCATCCATTTGGGCGTTTTTAAACACTGGATTTTATTTTCTGGTATCTTTCCACCAGAATCCTTTTTCAAAAATGTAGAACCGCAATAACGATCACGAGTGTGTTAGCTTTCAACACAAAATACATTTGGTTGTAGCAGTTTGACCAGCTCTGAGAAAACTGAACAGTTTATGAAAATATCGTTAAATTTAACTGCTGACTTTTCTCAGAGGTGGTCAAACGAATACAACCAAAACTAAGTTTTATTTAAAGCTAACACATTCTTGGTCGTTATTGCGGTCGTACACTTTTCAAAAAATATTAGGTACATGTCGCTGGCACCCCCAACATTTAGGGCTGTGTCGAGTTAGGGCTCATATTAAAGGGCTCGTTTAGGGCTGACGAATGGAACCGGTCCGGAGTTTAGGGCTGTCGATTTACGTTAGTTATAGCGTTCTGAATTTTTCAAGTATGTCACTTCAGAGTTTTGTCACAAACTGCATAGGTTTTTGACTTTCCACTTAATCTATGATTTGGGGCTAGTTTAGGGCTGACGATTGAAACCGGTCCCGAGTTTAGGGCTGCTCAAATACCAAAGTTATTCCATTTTTTCTCAAAAAAACATGTCATATTGGCAGTTTTGGAGGTTATTCATAGTGTTACTAGTTGAAAGTATATATTAACGTTTGGGGCTAGTTTAGGGCTGATAATTGAAGCCAATACTGAGTTTAGGGCTGCTATCCCGCCAGAGATATTCAGCTTTTTCTAAACACTAACATGTCATATTAGCTGTTTCAACGATATTCAAAAAGCTTCTGACTGAAATTATAGTCTATCTTTTAGGGCTGATTTAGGGCTGATGATTGAAACCGGTCCTGAGTTTGGAGCCGCTCAGTGACCAAAGTTATTCAATGTTTAAGAAAAAAAACATGTCATTTTGCGCGTTTTGTTGATATACAACGTGTTTCTTACTTAAAGCATAGCTTAACGTTTAGGGCTGACAATCGAATCCGACCTCAAGTCTAAGGATCTTAAACGAGCAAAGTTATTCGAGTTATCACCCATCAACTGTTCTATTGGAAATTTTCAAGGCATCTGATGATCAGATTTCAAGTCTATGACGTGAATCCATCACGGTGGGCTTCAACGATGGCTAATTAAAAATGTAATGTAACTCAAATTTTATTGTAGATAAATGTTAGTCGATGTCCACTGATCATAAATCAGGGCAAGTGGTCGGAAAGTGGACGGCAACTTTTTGAAATATTTTTGAAAAACTATTTTTTAACGGGTACAGCGTCTCTCCTGCACAACAGTGTCAACATTAAGGTCCTACCATACAGTTTAAATTAAAGGCTATTCAATTACCTTTCGAACGATACCACACTTTCTATATTTGTGTATAAAAGCGTGAAGTTTGAAGAATATTTTCATATGAGTAGGTACTTTAGTGCATTTATTCAATATTGAGAGCTAAGATGGATATAAGCCGAGACTCTTTGATGTTAATTTCGTATTCTAGGAACTATTCTTGACTAAAACTGACCAAATATCTCGAATATAATTTAGTTTGTTCGATTGATTCAATGTTTTTCAATAAATTGCTTACCGCCGCGAATACTTTTGAGCATCTAGGCAACCACATGGCGCTTAGAATGGTCTTATTTTGTATCAGTTGAATTGTCCTGGATCCCAGCTTCACGACGATACCAGATTTGCTATATGTAGTGTGCCACAGCTGTGCTGTACAACTCATTTTATAGGCGAAAGTCAGTCTACTCGAAAGTACAGAGATCGTAAGATTTTGGACTGAACTCAAAACTCTTTTCATTGCCAATGTTTAGTTTCATTTTGGTTTCTATTTACGATTATAAGCTAAAACGTTCAATAATTTTGCCATGTAGACTGATTAAAAAATCTTCGAAATCTTACGATCTCTGTACTTTCGAGTAGACTGACTTTCGCCTATAAAATGAGTTGTACAGCACAGCTGTGGCACACTACATATAGCAAATCTGGTATCGTCGTGAAGCTGGGATCCAGGACAATTCAACTGATACAAAATAAGACCATTCTAAGCGCCATGTGGTTGCCTAGATGCTCAAAAGTATTCGCGGCGGTAAGCAATTTATTGAAAAACATTGAATCAATCGAACAAACTAAATTATATTCGAGATATTTGGTCAGTTTTAGTCAAGAATAGTTCCTAGAATACGAAATTAACATCAAAGAGTCTCGGCTTATATCCATCTTAGCTCTCAATATTGAATAAATGCACTAAAGTACCTACTCATATGAAAATATTCTTCAAACTTCACGCTTTTATACACAAATATAGAAAGTGTGGTATCGTTCGAAAGGTAATTGAATAGCCTTTAATTTAAACTGTATGGTAGGACCTTAATGTTGACACTGTTGTGCAGGAGAGACGCTGTACCCGTTAAAAAATAGTTTTTCAAAAATATTTCAAAAAGTTGCCGTCCACTTTCCGACCACTTGCCCTGATTTATGATCAGTGGACATCGACTAACATTTATCTACAATAAAATTTGAGTTACATTACATTTTTAATTAGCCATCGTTGAAGCCCACCGTGCAATCGTTGTCCCTGAGTTATTTTTCAACATTATTTCAAGAGCCGCTACGGTAATAATTTTATTTGAACAGTTTCTCCTCTCGAAAACTAAGACCAAAGGCAGTGCTATTCTCTAGTCCTGAGTGCATTTTACCATTGTTAGAACAATCATACTCAATAAGAGATCAAATAACTTTATCTGATTTTTAGCGATAAACAAGCCTCTACCACGTTTAATGCAACATTTTTATGGATCTTTTAATATTTGAGTATTACTCTCAGAGTAAACTATTAACGGATTTCAGGTTCGATGAATCAAGGAAAAGATTCAAGACAATAAATTAACAGTTCTTTATTGCTCAGCCAATCTCCACGAAATGAAGAAGAAAATTATATCGAGAAAAGCGGTTGCTTTTGCTATAAACAAATTACATAATTTCATTGCATGGTAGATCTCCAACATAAACCACCTCTATTGTTCAAAAATATAAATATTTGGCTTCTCTCAAAAAAGTAAATTGTACTATTTTCGGCTTTTACCTGTGTTATTCATGAATAATCTTTGAATTTCTGTCAAAATTTTTCATTTCTCAGCTGTTTTCAAAATGTAAATTTTCTCCATACTCGAAAAAATGCCCCATTCTTGGGCCTTCTGACCGCTAAGCCTCAAATTATTTAAATTAAACTCTCGAAACTATTCTTTCATTGGATGCACTATTGCAATACCTAAAAATGAGGTATCGCAAAAATAGTCTGAATAAAATTTACCCAGAATTCTGGGGGTGACTTTTTCAGTTCATGAAAAATGGACTTCGGTGAAACTTGGTGCCACACCAAAACAACATTACAACATTTTTTAACTTTTTTCAAAATGTTTGCATGTCGTAATGAAACCTTTAGACTCGGCGCAGAGTGAAAACTCTGCAAAAGCATCTGAAGATTTTCTTGTCTATGTTGGAGATCTACTATCCAATGAAATTATGTAATTTGTTTATAGCAAAAGCAACCGCTTTTCTCGATATAATTTTCTTCTTCATTTTGTGGAGATTGGCTGAGCAATAAAGAACTGTTAATTTATTGTCTTGAATCTTTTCCTTGATTCATCGAACCTGAAATCCGTTAATAGTTTACTCTGAGAGTAATACTCAAATATTAAAAGATCCATAAAAATGTTGCATTAAACGTGGTAGAGGCTTGTTTATCGCTAAAAATCAGATAAAGTTATTTGATCTCTTATTGAGTATGATTGTTCTAACAATGGTAAAATGCACTCAGGACTAGAGAATAGCACTGCCTTTGGTCTTAGTTTTCGAGAGGAGAAACTGTTCAAATAAAATTATTACCGTAGCGGCTCTTGAAATAATGTTGAAAAATAACTCAGGGACAACGATGGATTCACGTCATAGACTTGAAATCTGATCATCAGATGCCTTGAAAATTTCCAATAGAACAGTTGATGGGTGATAACTCGAATAACTTTGCTCGTTCAAGATCCCTAGACTTGATGTCGGATTCGATTAAACATTGAATAACTTTGGTCACTGAGCGGCTCCAAACTCAGGACCGGTTTCAATCATCAGCCCTAAATCAGCCCTAAACGATAGACTATAATTTCAGTCAGAAGCTTTTTGAATATCGTTGAAACAGCTAATATGACATGTTAGTGTTTAGAAAAAGCTGAATATCTCTGGCGGGATAGCAGCCCTAAACTCTGGATTGGCTTCAATTGTCAGCCCTAAACTAGCCCCAAACGTTAATATATACTTTCAACTAGTAACACTATGAATAACCTCCAAAACTGCCAATATGACATGTTTTTTTGAGAAAAAACTCGGGACCGGTTTCAATCGTCAGCCCTAAACTAGCCCCAAATCATAGATTAAGTGGAAAGTCAAAAACCTATGCAGTTTGTGACAAAACACTGAAGTGACATACTTGAAAAATTCAGAACGCTATAACTAACGTAAATCGACAGCCCTAAACTCCGGACCGGTTCCATTCGTCAGCACTAAACGAGCCCTTTAATATGAGCCCTAACTCGACACAGCCCTAAATGTTGGGGGTGCCAGCGACATGTACCTAAAAATATTCTGATGAAAAGTTATTAACAAAAATTTTCCTGTGGTATTTGTTCAATGCTGAAAGACTGAATCAGATATGAGCAAGGGCAATGTTTGGTAAAAATTTGCTTGTAGTCGAAGACGCATGTCTAAATTTTTTACTCTAATCTTACAAATAAATTTTGACCTATAAACATATTTACAAAATAAAAACAATCAAAAACGAGGCGCTAGATTGTAGTGGTTCAGGGCGTTCAGTATGCTAGAGGCGCCTCTGGATGCGTCGTGCAAAATGTTGGTTTCACCTGATGTGGACATGCTAAGCTTTATATCGTTCAAGGTCACCGTTAGTTCTAAAGTATTTGACTTAGTAGTTAAAGGTGAACTTTAGCCAAAGAACTTTGTTGCTCGTGAATTCGTTTGGATTTTTAAATTTTATTATTAATTTTGCCACCTAAAGATGAGAAAAGGAAATGTTCGCTGGCGACGACTATTAGAAATAATTATATTGCATCCGAATCTTTCTGCTACCAGTAAGTTTTCAAAGAAGAAATATTGTCAGTCCAGGGATCAGATAATTAAGACTGCGATGAACAAGCTATCAGACGGTGACGCATTCACTTGGAAGGGCTGACATTTGGGGTTTAGCAAAATTTCAGAATTTCGCCCATTTCAAGGTTTTGTAAGAGTTTTGTCTTCTGAGGAAGTGATTGCACCGTACAGCATTGCAACTCTAGAAGCTCTAATAAAAAAGCATCCTAAACGTTCTGATAATAATAGCTTAGACGATGAAAGAGATGACGATTATGCAAGGTGTGAAGCGACTCCAGTAAGTAGAGCAGAAATTATTGAAGAAATCTGATCTTTTGACAATGGATCAGCTGGAGGAATTGATGGCTTACGTCCGCAACATCATTGACTGATGCGATGTGCCATCTAGCAGACATTATCCTTTTCGGTGAAGTTCCTCCTAAAATACTTAACATTTTATTCGGTGCAAATGTAACAGCGTTATTAAAGAAAGATGGAGGCATCCGACCGATCGCGGTTGGTAATACGATTAGAAGGTTGTCAAAGTGTCATGCAACCGTATTAAAGATGAAGCAGCAAAATATAATATTCCTCGGCAAATGGGTTTTGCTGTACCTGAAGGTGCAGAGGCAATAGTACATGCAGCCAGGAATTTTCTTTCATCACCCGGCGAGGAAAATTCAATTCTGGTTAAATCGGATTACTCTAACGCTTTCACTTCGGTATCTTCTGATACAGGTTGTAAAAGAGAAGTTTCCTTCAATGTATCGTTTTGTATGGCAATGTTATAACACGAAGAGTTATTTGTGTTATAGAAGTGATATTATTCTCTCTGAAGAAGGAGTACAGCAGGGCGATCAATTGGGTCCGCTTTTTTGCCTTGTTATTCAACCGATCATTGAGAGTATACAGTCTAAGCTGAACCAGCGGAATTTGCATGATGGAGGCATTGGTGGACACATCGATTTGTTAGTTGAGGACTTAAAGAAAATTATTTCCTTAAGTGAAAGTGTTGGTTTGAAGTTGATTCCAACAAAGTGCGAAGTCCTGCGCATTAAACCGCTTACTGACTTAGAGATGCAAAAGCTGAATGAAGTGATCCCTGGAATAAGTGTACCGTCGCGTCGACAGATAATTTTTCCCTATTGGTTGCTCCATTACATTTAGATGGTATCCCATTAGCGATCAATGAAAAGTTAAAAAAGATTTCTCTACGCTAAAAGGCTTAAACTCACACCAAGAGTTATTCCTTTTAAAGAACTGTCTTGCTATTCAGAATGATGCATCTTTTAAGATCTACGCCTGTTGGCTTTTCAAAGAAAATTTGGATTTATTTGACAATATGATTAAATTTTCAGCCGAAATTAGAACAAATGTCAGTTTTGATGACATGGATGCAATGTTCACTACCGATCAAGAAAGGTGGTCTTGGACTAATATCAACGCGGATATAGCTTCATCAGCATTTATATCTTCGATGAATGCGACGGAACAGTTGCGACTTCAAATAATGCCATCGAACGATGAACTCTTCGATTGAGCAATTGAGTTTTGGAAAATTGAATCAGCTGCTGAAATACCATCTGAAAAATCGAGCATTCGGAAATCTTGGTCTATTCAAATTATGGAAAGGAAATTTGCCAACCTGCTTCTTTCTTTTGAAAATGATGCGTGTCTATGGTTGAACGCTTTACCTTCAACATCACTTGGTCTATGCCTCGATAACGACACCTTAAGAATTTCGGATGCTTTACGAATTGGAGCAAAAATTTGTCATCACCATAAATGCATCTGAGACAAAGACGTTGATTCTTATGGCTATCATGGATTGAGCTGTATAAAATCATCAGGCTGACATCCGAGACATCATTCTTTGAACGAAACACTTAGAAGATGTACAGTTTCTGCAGGAGTTCCAGCAATTTTGGAACCACCTGGAGTCGCACGTGAAGATGGAAAACATCCTGATGGACTCATCTTGATACCATGGTATGCTGGAAAATGTTTGCTATGGGACGCAACTTGCCGAGACACAGTTGCAAAATCGTATTTGATGAACAGTTCAAGACATGTTGGTTGGGTGGAAAAAACGGCAGAGGATAAAAAGGTCACACTATATAATTCTTTAATTTGTTCCTTTAGGTTTTGAAACGCTAGGTCCATGGGGTCCTCAGGCAAAGCAATTTGTTTCCGAATTAGGCAAGAGAATCTCGAATGTCACTAACGAGAAGAGAGCTACGCTTTTCCTTCGGCAGAGACTATCCATAGACATTCAACGTCAATTGCCGTCAACCCAGGACGAGGTTTATTATCTTCTTTCGAATGAGAATAGAAAGCGATAGTCAATGTTTTCCTCTGATTCTCCTGAATCAGGCCAGTTTCCATGGTTCTGGGTAAATAGAGTATGGTAATTTTTGTTAATAATAGTAGCCACTACATGGGTGGAATTTGTGTCATGTACAGATACAAATTTAGAATTAATTTTAATATATGTTTAATAAAGGTCTGAGAATTTTATTAATTTTGTCATTTTTTGTGAGGAAATTGTAATGTATTCAGCCAGTATTTGGCAGTGTGAAAATAAATCAAAATTTGACACCATTTTGTAATAACCAAGTTTCTACAATTTAAAAACTGTCTTCAAACATGGTTATTTCAAAATGCTGCCGAATCTAACATCGATATTCGATGTGAATCACCTGTAGGGGATGACTCCTCCACATAAAGACAATAATTTCACCTTTTCCACTTGAAAGTTTTATTTTCAGAATCTTTTGTACATAATACGACACCAAGATTTCCTTTATCATTTGAACATTACACATAAAAACACCGACAAACGGTAGGCGCTAGACAACGTCCATATCTGTATCCGGTGCGACAACAGTATACGTTACATTCGTTTATGTAACATGGTCTCTCTATCGGATTGGACATTTTAAACGATTAAAAATTTGATTGTTTTGCTAAATTCTTTTGTCAAACGTTACCTCCGTAAAAAGCATCTGGCGAGCTTACAGCAGTAGCAGTAGCAAAATTTAAAGCTACGATTAGCACAGTAAATATGACGAGAACGTTGAACGTACGCATGATGAATTCACACTGATGGAGACATGTATCTCGTCTTGCAGTATAAATAGCAGCTGTGGGCCTTGCGGAATGACGCAAACATCATTTTGTTTTGCATGGTACGATTCATAAATTACATTATCATATTAAGAATCGTACACATCAAAGCTGTGCTACTAGCACGAACACCATTTTGCCAAACGTCTAATTTGGAAGCTTCTGTGAAGCGAGATTGTTTATATTGTATACGACGAAAACAAGTTAGACTACATCAGCCTCCGAATTATTTTATGTTCAAGCAAGGAGCACAGCTGTCTGCATTTATCTATTGTCAAAAAGTCCAGGTTGCGTTCCTTGGCCACAGAGTTACACTCAAGAGGTGGCGCTGTCATTATTCCAACATGTCTGGCTTCCCATATATTTAAATGGATGACTTCTAACTTCTTTAAGTGTAAGAAAATCAGAGGAACGTTGAATGTACTGGACTTGAAACTAAATATTTGTTGATTGTTTTCGTAGGATACAACTTCAACTTGGTGTTTGTTTTTATTAAACATTGTCCTCTACTTAGTTCAGCGGCCTTAGACAAACGAAAGTCGAATTTGATTTGTGAACGGAAGCCAATGACATTTGACTGTTCTTGTTTTCCGATCCTATTGGTTGTTGCTAGAAACATCTGTATCAACATTGTATGTGACGAAAATTAACAATTGAAAACAATAATAAAAAAATGGAAATTTACAGCAGGTGAATACACTCGCGGAAAAATAATGTTATGAAAATTTAATTGGCATGACCTAAAAAATGGTTATTTTTGTCACTTCAATGTGGCAAACGATTATGCGGAACTACCTACATCCACAGTACAACAAATTTTGTTTCCATGGAAGAAAATTTTTGAAAGCGGATTTGATTTACTCAAGATATGGACGTGACAGACAGACAGAGAGACAAAATATTTATTGCACATTCGTCATCTATGAACATAGGTAAACACTTTGCCCTTACCGCCTGCTTCGAATTCCATCAATTACATTCTGCATCGTAATCCTATGAGCTTCTTTGTACTTCGTACGGGGCTAAACAATGTTTTTTCGACTTTCGAGACCTGTTGAGTTTCAGTTGAAGAAAATAATTTCTTTGACATTTAGTACACTCGCTGTGGAACAAGGCGTGTGTGAACGTGTAGGTCGACAACATGTTATTGCTGGAATCGATGGCTAATAGGTATCTGATAAAGAATAGTTTGGATGATACGCTTGATTTTTGGTCATTCTCGGGTTATGGGCATCCTAACCTCAAAAATTGCGTTTTGAGGTGAGTTTGTTTATATGAAATCGCTATGTCCTCCACTCCATACAAAGTTTGACATTCGACCATACCTGCTTTATACTTTCATTGATTTTTTGGTGTCGTTGTCGATAACATATGTCTAGTTAGATTATTGAACCACTACATAAAGTAGTACATTCTTCTTGTTCCTTATGAACACTCTGGTGCGTAGAATATACGATCATAAAGTGTCGTGTGAAGTTTTTAACATGTTCAGGATAACTTTTAAGAGCGACAGGTATATACATAGGTCCTATGTATCGCATTGCTAAGGTAATTTATTATAAGCTTCTAATGAACACAACAATGTATGAATTACTCTCCAATATCCCATATAAAATTAAGAAATCCTGTCGCACCGATTCTGATAAACGTCATCTACCCCTCCAGGAACAAAGCCACAGTGCTTTAAATCTAACTTGTCACATTCTCGGGTTTTGCATTCGCTGGTCCTTCTTTCCGATAATCACACTTATCAGCATTTACTTTCAATTCCTTAAAATTCCACATATTTCCAGTCAATTCCTATCAATTCCTGCCAATTCCGATCAATTCCATCAACTCCAATTATTCACCGGATACTCCGACAATTCTATTGAGGGTGTGTAGTCAATTTCCCGAGTCGGTTACCCCTCGGTCACATTGCACTAAATGGCAACTTGAAAGCGCAATAACAATTGCAATAAAACGCAATGTAGAAAACGTGTGGGACAAGGTATTATTATACCACTGTGAGCTACCACCAACATACAAACCATTTTGAAGGGCTCTGTTTGATTTGTCTACTATGAGGTATCAAACGAAAAACTATTCGCACCCAGCGCGTAAATCAATAATTCTAATGAGAAACTCTCAGTTTTCATAACGTAACCGAATATGCTTTTCAAAAAGTATCCAGCCAATTGCCCATATAATACACAAAAAATCTGAAATGTATACGGAATTTTGTAAATTTATTTCCAAAATGATTAACGTATTCGCCTCCGGTGTTATTCAACTTCACGTATCCAGATAAGTAATGTATTTCTGGTGTAATCCTCGTCAGTACGAAGAAGGTCATTCCGAACCGGTACACCGTGTCCATTTTCATGACGAACATAACGGTTGATGTATCAACCAAACGTACGATATGGGTCCAATCGTCTGGGTTTAATTCAGCAGCTCTCAAGTTACGTACTTCACAAAGAGTTGCTCCATCCGATTTGGTCACGATAATGCGAGCACCCTCCCGAAATGGTAACCTTAAAGATATTTTTTTTTTATTATTTAAAAAAAAATCGGACTATATATAGGGCGGACTAAAAAAAGGTGTAGCAGTTACTATTTCGAGAACACATGGGTATATTTCGTTTATGATTGTAAATAACGAAACACTAATTTTTAGGAGCTAGACCAGGTTTTAAGTGCGGATTCAAGCACATAACGATGGTACCACCACTATGGCACTTGTAATAAATGCAACAACCTATACCGGCTGATGCACATTTACACGATTTTCATGAGTATTTTCCATCACTGCTACACTGACAAAAAAGTTTCGAAAAACCCAGCTGTTGCAGATAACTTTGTCTCCAGGTAATCTACAATAGCTGCCACAGCTACCCCATACAAAAAATACAGCTGCGGCAGATAATGTAGATTACCTGGAGACAAAAGTACCTGCTACAGGTTAGTTTTTCGAAACTTTTTTGTCAGTGCAATCCGGGACCAATTCTTCTTCAGGAGGACACAGCATAACTCCTGTTTTCGGTACGATGAAGACATATGAAGATATGCATTCACGTTTATTTCGATGTTTTTACACGCCAGACAATTCATTGAAAAAAAAACGAAATGTATTGAGGGCGCAAATTGTGTTCTCTGGTTGAACCCGATGTCTTGTAAATGGAACGTCGAAGCTAGTTCATTGTGGTACAGTTCGATTTTTTACGGATTAGATTGACACAAAAAATTTCAGCCCGCTGAATGGTGCTTTCATTGTGTTCAAGTGTGGGACCGAAACCTAACAGATGTTTTATTGCATCATCACCAGTCATTGCTGCACATTTCGACCCGAACTTGCTAGTGACATCACTTCCGGTTAAGAAGTGAATATTCAATTGAAACTGCAAAGTATCTCAATCCGCATTGATGAAACGTTCTCCAATTTAAACATTTAAACGCCACACTTATACGTGATACGACAGATGAAAGGTATTAACAATGCCGATCGACAAAAAAAGTTTATGGAAATTGGATGACCGACTCATGAGTTAGAGCCCATGATGTGAACCAGGTATAGGGCTGGAAGCAGTTTTTGCTTGCAGGTCGGCCAAATTTGAACGGATTTCGACTACTTTTGCTTTATTAGATAGGTATTGAACGTACCAATCAGGGAAAAGTTTATGAAATTTGGTTGACCGGAGCGTGAGCTAGGTCCCTTGGAGTGAGCTCATATCCGGCTACACTGACAAAAAATATTTTATCTGCTAGCGCGAAAAACAGATACATAAAGTAGACTTTGTGCATCCGACACCGACAACTGAAATACGACCTATTTTGCCATGATTTTTCATTAAGAAATGTCAGTTTTTCCCGAACTAAATATCTTCATTTCTACGATTTATAGTGCGGGAAAAGAATTACATGAATTTTTCTATGACTATACGAGGGATTAAATTTAATATGGTGAATGTGAAGTGTGTATGTTTTCAAGTAAATTGATGTGTTTTGTCTATTTCAGTTGTCCGATGCACAAAACGTTGTTCGTACCTCGACAGGAAATGGATTTTTTCAGCACACGTCCTAATTATCGTCATTTCCTGTCTTGGTACGAAAAATACTATTGTAGCCTTTTACTATCCATTTCTGAATGTAGGCCTACCGTTAATGGGTATTTAGCCATGAAACACAATGCGGGCAAGTGCGGGTTGGTGAGTGTGGACCACATGCTTTAAGTGAATTCCCAACCACGCCTACAAGTTACCAAGTCTTATAGGATTTTTATCTGGTGCTAATTGTATCTCCGCCTTAAATTAGACTCAGATACTTGTACACATAATTCATCGTGTATGGGTGAATCCATGTCATACATGTCATTCTTCTGTGTACAGCTCCTGGAGGGCACGAAACACCCCAACTGCTCAAATTTTGAAGCTTGGGTACGCTTAGGAACGTTACTTTCATGCTAAATTTTAAAGAAAAATCCTATACAGAATTTGCCCTCTACTGGATTCTTGGTAGTAGCTAGTACTTTACCACTGAGCCCACCCGTTCCCTACAGTACTGTTGAGAATTTTACAGCGTCTCTTTTTGACTGCCGGTTGGCTGTACTGCTACTAGTAGGCATTGGTGACTGGAAGGGATATTCTCCCCGCACTAGCAGTGCCAGAAACCACAGCCTATCAACTGCTTTTGGTCGGTTTTTGGTCAATCGTCACACAATGGACAGGTTTGACCCAATTTTATTAGAGCCGTCACGTTTTCTTAAAGGGAAGGGGGAACCCCAGATTGCGGACGTCATTTATGAACGGTCCCTAAACATTTATTTAGGGCTGTTGTCCGTTCAGCGTTCAAGTTTATTCTGAATTATTTCTTCCAAGTTTTACTGTATTTATACCCTATTTCAAGGGTTTCTAGATTCATTTCAATAGAGTTCTTTGATGTTTGATTTCTGTACAGTGTAATCACTAGGCCTGTTCATTTTAGAGAAATAGTCTCAAATTCATCTGGCATGGTGTCTATCTGGTCCGGAAGGCTAAAATATTGGACCCGTATTTTTTTAGAATTTTAAAAAATAGTTTAGATCTGGGGAGCGAAGCATTTGTTCATATGTACGAATGCGTTGAACATTTGAACAAATGCTTCGCTCCCCAGATCTAAACTATTTTTTAAAATTCTAAAAAAAAATACGGGTCCAATATTTTAGCCTTCCGGACCAGATAGACACCATGCCAGATGAATTTGAGACTATTTCTCAAAAATGAACAGGCCTAGTAATCACTCGTCAAAATATTTCGAACAAGTACAATACAATTTCAAGATTCCTCAAAAGTTGTAAACAATTCATTTTTATCAACATCTCATAAGGCCATGGTGACAGTGGCAAGGAAACAACTTACCACAAGTGGCTAGTCACACCCTGTTGCAAGTACAAGTCTAGCGAATCATAAGCAAAATGAATGTAAACTTTCCTTCCGCTTCATCACTAGCCATGCAGTCACATGTGGTCAAGCTACCACAAAGCTGGTACATACCAACGAAAAAAAAAACGTACGAGTGTTGTGCAAGAACGAAAACGAACGAAGAACGAAAAGCGCCTATGCTTTCGAGACATATGTTTTCCTATGTTGCCTATGTTTTCCGTTATAGAACTTTTGGAAAACCGAACCAACAATATCGAAATTTTTCGGTGTTTCTATATTAGAACCAAACACTCACATGTCCGTTCGTTTGTTCGTTCTTGTACAACACTCGTCACGGTGGGGCAGAACAACTTTATTTTGCGAAGTTCGTGAACATGCGATTTCTCAACGGAAACTCGTTTTTTGGGCCAAAATAAAACTTTTTTGTTCTGGTACAAAAACTTTTTCGTGAATCTGTTTGAGAAAAGTGATAAAAACGTTTTCATAGTGTGCCTGAGAGTGACGCAAAAGTGTTGCAAAAAATTGATGTACATGCTACATGCGTCGAAAGGCATACTTTTCATGTTTCAAGCACTACTTTCGACGCCCATAGTAAATCCGTAACATAACTCGGGATAAAAATGAAAAGACTCGTTTTCGTGTGCTTATTGACCTTGGCTACGCCTCGGATCTACAAAATTCACACGAAAACTCTACTTTTAGTCTTTTTATCCCTAGTCATGTAAAATACTAATACGGTATGCCTCTAAGTAGCTCAGTTTTTTATCACTTTTTTTTTGTCCCTAAAAATGATTTTCCGTTGAAAAATCCCATGTTCACGAAAGTTGTTCAGCCCCACCGTGTCGCACGTGTTTTGTTGGTATAATTATCTGGTTTCTACGTCTTTCAATTCGTGAGTAAATATAACGACGACGAACTAAATACATTGTTCAATATTAAAATCGTAGGTCTTATCGTTTTAACAAATAGCTCAAAATGTATACGTACTAAACATCTCAAACGTTAAAATTGTGTAACAATACGATGTTCGGTTATTCCACATTAGTTTCGTTATTAGTCTGTTCATTTGCATTGGCTCATTACTATGTAAAATATGCGTTTTCATACTGGCAACGTCGTGGTGTGCCTCAATTAAAACCATCGTTTCCGTTCGGAAACTACGCAGAAAGCACTCGATTAAAAATTCATCTTACGGAGCAACTTCACAAAATATATCGAGGCACATCGGAGCCATTCATTGGCACTTATTCGTTTTGGAAACCGATTTTGGTTGTACGAGATCCAGAGCTTGTTCAAAACATCATGGTCCGAGATTTTCAACATTTTGTCGACCACGGTACTTATTTGGACGAAGAGAATGATCCAACAGCGGCATTTCAATTTGCCCTCGAAGGAGAAAGATGGAAACATTTACGGGCCAGCTTAACACCTGCCTTTACAAACGGGAGGCTAAAAGCGATGTTTACAACGGTACTTGATTGTAAAGAACCGCTTTTAAGACAGCTAGAAAAAACCATTCACACCAATCAAGTGGTGGAAATACACCCGCTGATTGAAAAATTTACAACAAATCTTATTGCGTCTGTGGTGTTCGGTGTTGAAATCGATAGTTTCAACGATCCGAATAATACATTTTGCAAAATGGCAAATTCGTTTCACAGCACTAGTTGGAAGAATGGATTCCGAATGTTTTGTTTCAATTTATGGCCAAATTTATTAAAATGGTCTGGATTGCGTCTGTTAGATCGAGAAGCTCGTGAGTCGTTACTTGATTTTGTGAAACAATCGATTGATCTGCGCGAAAATGGAAATGTGGTACGAAAAGACTTTTTCCAATTGCTCATTCAATTGCGTAACACGGGCGCCATTCAATTGGATGATGAATGGCAAACCGTGATCAGAAATGAAAGTACGAAGACTTTAACCATCGAACAGGTGGCTGCACAAACATTTGGCTTTTATCTCGCTGGATTCGGAACAACTGCATCGACAATATCATTTTGCCTATTTGAAATTGCCAAAAATCCAGATATACAGCAAAAAGTATATGAAGAGATTGACAATGTATTTGCTGGAAAGGATGAACAATTCACTTTCGATTCGCTTAAAAAACTTGAATATTTGGATGCATGCGTCGATGGTAGGTTATTTTAATTTTTTTTTTGTGACTGATGATCCAATTTTAATTCAAAATCTTTAATCAGAAACGCTTCGCAAACACATTATTATACCGACGTTCAGTCGAAAATGTACGAAAGAATATACAATTCCGGATACGAATATCACAATTGTGAAAGGGACCCATATTCTAATCCCAGCTTTTTCCATTCAACGCGATGACAAATACTATCCGAATCCAGAACAATTCGATCCATCACGATTTTTCACCGAAAATAAATGGAACAAAACAAAACTTGACATGCCATATCTGTCATTTGGAGATGGCCCACGAGGTTGTACCGGTTCGCGGATGGCTAAATTGGTGATCAAGGTCGGAATTGTATCAATCCTTCAGAAGTATCGAATCGAGTTACATACTCAATATGAAGGCAATGAAATAAAGTATGAGCCAGTTGTCAATATTCTTGTACCACTTGAAGGCTTTAAGTTAAAATTTACAGCTAGAGTCTGAGATAAATGTAGAAGTTGTACACAATTTATGTTCAATAAATAACGAATTCAATAAACAAAATTACAGAAATTAAAAAACTAGGTCCCACCTTTTGGGTGGATCAGGTCCCTTAACTGTTCGAATATTTTCAGGGATTTTATGTACTTATTTAAAAAAATAAATGTTCGGAAAAACCAGCATCTAAGGGTTAAACTCGAATTAGTGCAATATTTAACGTTTTCTTAAACAATGAAGAATGAAACAGGTATTACACTATCAATATGAATAAAATCACATTACACTTTTTAGGGGCCATTCATAAATGACGCCTTTAGAAATGGCTCGTTATCATCTGTTATCAACATGGATGACAAAAATAAAAAAAATGTTTGGTTATACGTCGTCTTATTTTTATTTCTTTTAACGAAACCGATCAGTCTTTTCATTTTTTTAACAAAATCTATCAATTATTAAATTATTGACAAAATCATAAATAAAAATTAAAAGAAACGAGCCATCAGAACAGTCGAAGCGTTTGCTGCGACTGAGCCCCGTACAAACCCGTATATCTATTGCGTACGTGACCCTAGCGCGTCTGTCACCCTACTTTGACCGTAAGCCTATTGCGCCGGTTAATGTAGTTAAAGTAAAATTATTATGGAATGTGTGCATCTTAGAAATTGCGTATAGCGCAATTACGAAGCCCCGTACGTGGTTCCTTTCAAATGAAACAAAAATTTCAAATCGCCCTAAAATTTTAATTTATTGAGTATAAATACACATAGGGCCCTAGTACCGGCCTTAGTCCGAGGACCCAAATTTAATTTTTTTCTTCAACTACATTCTATTCGGCCTTCGATTACCTTCTAAATTAAACCAAAATTACGACAAACGGATGAAATTTACGCGAGTTGTATGTAAAATACACATAGGGCCCTAGTAGCGGCCTTAGGCCAAGGACCCAAATTTAATTTTTTTTTCAACAACATTATATTCGGCCTTCGATTACCTTCCAAATCAAAGAAAAATTACGAAAAAACGAATGAAATTTATTCGAGTTCTATGTAAAATACACATAGGGCCCTAGTAGCATTTCACTTCTAAGGCCCTAACTCATGGTCCACGCACCCGATTTGAAAAAACTTTTTTTTCCTGGATTGGTATTGACAATACCATTTGCCATGTCATTTACATTTCCATCGTTTGTTTTGCCATAAATATCACCAAAAGACCTTAAATCACTTAGGTGGCCCTAACTCACGAAGGGCCGACCCGAATATGCCCATCTTCGAACTTAGCCTCACTATTTCGACTATCTTTCAGGGGAAAAAATTGAAATCGGATTTGATTTACTCAAGATATCGACGTGACGGACAGACGGACAGACAAAATTTTTATTGCGGATTCGTCATCTATGAACATATGCAAACACTTTGCCCTTACCGTCTGGATCGAATTCCATCAATTACACACGGCACCGTAATCCTATAAGCCCCTTTGTACTTCGTACGGGGCTAAAAACGAAAAAGAAGCAGGACTCAGACTCAGACTCAGAACTTCACATCTTGAGCTGGGGACCAGGCCCTGATCCCAGTCAGGCTCTCTTAGAACAGTAAGGGAAAAGCATATCGCGTTTTCCTGTTACTCTTCGGCTATTCAAGCTGTCCAGATACTGTCCTGGTTGTCTCTCGAGAATTCCACAGGCCAGTCTAAGGTCTGCAGCACTGGGCCGCCACTCAAGTTGCTAGAACTTATATACCTCTGCATGTTACAGAGGTAACTAACAACAACTGCCGCCGCTCGGTCTAACAGTCGGACTAGCTACAAATGTCATCTTTCATCTAGTCAATATAGTCAGTCGAATTACCTCTATGGCCAGTGCACTTACTACACACTTAGCTACCCGCCATCCTCACGTTCCTTCCTTATCGCTGTCTGTTTCAATCTGCGCGGTCTGGTGACGTTCTTCCTGCATTTCCAATCAACCTCTGCACATTTCAACAAGCACTCATTTCCGTGTCAACAAGCAATCATAAAATTGATGAAAAACCGGTTTTTTTCTCTCGTCAGGGTGGGCAATGCCTACCTTTGCCCGTTAGTAGCTGCGGGCCTGTCTTTCCCACAAATCTCTCCAACTTTCGCGCACGCAAAAGAAAACATCCTTCACATACACATATGCACATCAGCCCGAACAGGCACTTTTCTTTTCCATCGTTCGTGACGTATTTTCGTGTCGTTGAGGTTTTCATCTGTACCGCTGGCGCATGACGTTCAGTGACCATAAAATCCACAGCCAAATTTTATTTTTGGTGACAAATCAAACGGATCGACGCTTTTTGGTAATGCCACATTGCTACATCCAAAGTCATCGAAAAATTCAGCCGCTGTCTCGTTTGTCTTGTATGCGTCATTCGCGTTCTCGATCGACATTCCATTCCACATAACGCCGGCACTCTTCCCGAATTGCATCCAACTACTATCCTGGGTAGGCATAGTATCCAATTGCAACAGAGTGACAAAATGCGAACACTGACAATGAACGTAGATTTACACAACACACCGATCTAACAACTTTCGCGTCTCCTAAAAGCAGAAATCTTTACTCCGGAACACTTCACGACACTTTTCAGTCGAACATTATCAAACTACAGCAACAAAACGAAACAAACATCCGAAAAAAAAACGAAAAAGAAGCAGGAACGAAAAATTTAAACAACGATTATGCGTGAAGTTTATTAAAGTGACGGGTAAATGCGTCACCGCAAATATTGAATTTGATCTTATACGCGCCATCCTGCAGCACTACCTTAATGGTCAAAACAAACGAGGCATTCAAAACGTGTTTTGGTCCTATTTTTCATGACGAAATTTTCGAAACTGTCAAATGAAGTTAGAACTTTTTCTATTAAAAATCGCGATTGCTGCATCTGTCAATGAAAACTAGGACCAAAACACGTTTTCAACGCCTCGTTTGTTTTGAGCATTAGCCTTCGGTTGAGCGCGCGTGTACGATTTCAGCATTTGTTTCATCACACGTTTTGTTCATGTCCAATTTTCCAGTCTTAGTATCGGGTGTATATATATATATAATTCATTAGCGGCTGCGCAAAAACGGAAATTACTAAAAATTATTACCGATGACGACGCTGGCTGAGCGATAGGGATTTTTCTTTCTGTTTGTTCAGGCACTTGATCTGCAGTCATCAGTTTCAAATCGTTGCATCCCAATTCAATCCACCTGATGAAATTAACGTTGTCGACAAACGCTTCTGTCGGCAAATGATCGGCAATGCAGACATCTTCTTCGTAATTTTTCGCCATTGTTTGAATCAGGAAACTAACAAAAATGTGTTTGCATACACTGTCCTTGTGCAAACGTTCCGCCTGTCGACACAATGCGCTCTGAATAAATGACTTCCCAATGGCACATGGAATATCCGATAGGTCAAATTTCAGTGCCAACGTATTTCTTTCAATTTCATCTGTTTTGACACCGAATGGATGCCGGCGAGTCAACAGTAGCTATACGATGATTTCGAGGCTAAAGTTGTCAACTCTATGGTCCCAGGGAACGTTGCCAGCAAGCTGCTCTGGCGCCTGGTAATCCGGGCTTCCCCATTTGCCATAAAAGTTCATGTCGTTTTTCTGTTACAGCCAACCCAAAGTCGCCGATGATGGCTCTATAATTGTCGTCCAGTAACACATTGTGTGGCTTTAGGTCCCCATGTATGATGTTGTTTTTATGCATGTACCGAAGTCCCAAAACCATGTCAATGGTCAGGGTTTGCACCAACTTCGTCGATATGGGAAACTTTACATTCCGCAGTAAATCTTGCAGAGATCCATTTCTCTCCAGTACCTGAGGTCGAAACAGCAATTCTGTCTCAAAATTCACTTAACGTGAGCCGTGGGAGGGAAGAGAATCGATTTCTCTGTTTGTTTTCGTCGTTTTTCTTGTGTTCATTTAGCAATTTATCTCTAAGCATTTCAGGTGGGGGCATTTCAGGCCCGTAGCTGTAGACAAATTTCAGGGTGGGCAATGCCCAAACGATTTTTTCATAAAAAAAAACTGCTGTTGATGAGTAGAATACCCTTTAATTCATTTAACTCTTTAGTGATTTTTACGATACAAAGCAAAAAATCAATTTTCAAGAATTCAATACAGTTGAATTCGTCGCTTTGGGTTATCGTTAAAAAGTTTTAGGATTAAATCAATATTAATATTTTTTATCACATACGCGCGGTGTTCGGATGTCAAAATTACTTAACTAGAAGTTTAATTGAAAAATTACACTTCAGGTCTATGTTGTTGTCTCGTTTTCGCTTATGTGATAAAATAGAGTACACACTTGTCACTATCAGTCTCGGCAAGCCTCGACTTCTTCGTGACAAGTGTGTGTGGGATTTGCCTGGTTACCCAGGGATCCTGATGAGTATAATAAAACGCCGAACGGAGACTTCGTTGTCAATCAACGCTTTATTAGGAACTAAAATCATTACAATAAAACAGTCTTTTATACACTTAACTTTTCTGATATTATGCAAGTGGAACTCATGTTACACTTTCATGTTTAAAAACTCTTTTCACGGAAGTTTAACATTGTAATTAATAATATTCGTTTATGTTGCACTTTCGTGTTCTCATTACTTCATAATCAAAATAGTGTCATTGTCTGACTTACTTTATGCAACAGTCATTCTAGGCCACATACCACATGTGTAATATAATATATTATATTAATCTCTTCGAATCAAATGCTAAAAATGTCAATTGACGCAACCGATCGGTTGTCATAGAAATTCGCGTTTTTCTACCTAGCCTTTCAAGGGCTGAAAACGAACATTGCATTACTGCAAGGGAATGTTTCAATGATTGCAAATAGATTGTAAACTTCGGGAATAGCTTCCTTCATGACATGCAACTCTTCCAATATGCGAAATCTATTTTTAAAACTTTCCCTTTCACTTTTGCCTTTAGAACTCAGTTGCTCTTCAAATTTGCTTTTTTGAAGTGCAACATAGTTTTTAGCTACAACCATTTCCTCATCTGTCGGCAACTGTATGCCAACTTCGGCTAATGATTGCATCAATTTACTATCAAAATTCTCAGCCTGTGAAAGAGCTTCTAATATCTCTGAATTGTCTTCAAATCTTCTCTTAATTTCACTAAGGAATTTCGTCAATTATCTCTTGTTGAACGACTTTGGAAATTATAGCAATAATCTCATTTTGAATTTCAGGTGACGTGTATGTCGCATTGCGTGGCATTGCATCTTGACACTTTCGTAGATGCTCATTGTACTTCAATTTAAATTTAAACAAATTCTGGAATAATCCATTTTCTTTGTGCTGATCTTCGTCCCAGCTCTGAACCCAACCTCGTTTGCAATCAAAAATATAATCACTTCAATTATTGCCTTCATGTAATATCGTCGCTTCGCAAGCGATAACAATTCATGAACAGACGAATGATTTTCGTCGCGCTGCACTAGCTGTTGCCACGAGCTCATTGCGTTTATTTGAGACGATGACGAATTGTGCCTTTCAAAACCTCCTTTCTTATCTGTAGCATGCTTCCCATCCTTAAACCCAATAGATGTGAATGTGGCTTCCTTCGAAGAGTTCAAGTCAAAACATCTGCACGCGAAACAGAATGCCGCATCTTCCAGTACAGAATATTCTAACCAGCTGAATTTGTCCATCAGAGTTTTCGCCGTGACTTTGTTTTTATTAACTTTCATACCAGTGTTAGATCCAGTGTAAGGTCATTTTTCTCTGAATATGTAATGTTTTCATACAGTGGATTATTCTGAATCAACCATTTCAAAACTAGTCTAAATTTTTCTCGCCTTACTTTCAACAGCTTACTCGTTTCAATTTTTGTTGGTGGGTTCGCGCCAACGAAAACCACTTTGATACTGTAGTATCGTAGTATGCTGTGAATATGAATGTCTAATAAATAGTTAGTTATACTGATACAGTACAAGAGTACACACGTGTCTTATTACTGAATATTACATTGGCGACGAGTAGTGAAGAATTCACGCGAATTTAAGCAGAAATGTTAAAGTAAATAAATAAGTCGAAAGAACTGTGAAATTATGACTGTTAATGATGAGGAAAATGAAGTCAGATAGTAAAGCGAATTATGTGAAAAATGTGTGCGCAATGGCGGCGGTCTTAAAATTGGCTGAACGAAGACTGGCGCTTGGTAAAACCGTTCGAATATTGGATCAAGATCAACGTGGAATCGGAAATATGAAAACAAAAACGATAACGCGATTGTGCAATGAAGTACCCGTAATTTCATGGAAACTTCAACAATGGAATTGAAAGGAATTTGAACTGGTGTATTGGACAAGGAGATATGAGAAAGTTGGATTAATTGGATGACATTAAGCATCAGCCATGAAAAAGGATGTGAAAAGATAAGTACAAAAATGCGTGTTTCGTGTCACGTTACCAACTGCCGTGATCACACGAAAATCTCTGATTTTCTTGAAATGAGTGACTAACTCGACGGTTTCTTTCAGAAATAGTCTTTCGGCCAAAGTCGTCGTCGTTAAGCATGCAAATGATTCCTTCGGCCTCCATTCGAAGTTCATGAAGGGCGGAATTCAAAATTTGAAGCTGATGCAATGAAATTGGAAAGCAAAGATCAGCATGTCAGTTGCCGAGCAAAGGCAGAAAATTGAAATTACGAGTGGACGTTGGAAAGAGAAGATAAGTAAAAATTTGGAATTGTTATAACTAGAGAAAACGATTGACTATGGAAGTTTAATCGCCTTAGTTTGGGTGTTAGTTCAGAGGTTGACTGGAATAGTGAAAATGGGGTTTCGGATTTTTAGTAATCGTGATCGGATGTGTTGGGTTATGGGATTAAGAGCTTAATTGTTGAAGGGCGGATGAGGATTTGACTCGCATTTCGTATTAGGTTGAATTTGAGGTTTCATGTGGCAGTTTGAATTTTCCGGCGAGTGCTGTTATGGGTTAATGATGAGTGAAGTGATCGAGTTCCGGTAGTTGTAACTTGGTTTTAGTCCCGGTCAGTAGAGTTTGATTATGAGGTTCTATTTGGGTCAGGAAAGAAGGAGAAGACGAAGTCAGTTGTATGAAGTGTATAGGATTTGAGGTTGTTGATCGAACGTGGGTGGTGGTGTTAGTGTAGAAGATTGTCTATGGTTGGAATTCGGGTTTGAGTTCAGAGGAGGTCGCATTGAGTTTGAAGAGGAAAGAAACTGGGTTTGTGGCTTGATGCGGGGGAATCGTTTTTTTTAGGAAAAGTCTATTGTGATGTCTATCGGTTGGAGTTTCGTTTAGAGATGAGCTCTAATGACGTTTAAGTTGATTCGGTTTCAAGAATAAGATTGATTTGGATCGATAAGTTGATTTGGAATAGTATATTAATTTTGTGCAAAGGCGAATTGAATGGATTAAATTCCATTGAGAACAAAAGGTCTTGGATTAAATTCCGTTGGAGACAAAAGGTCCTGGATTAAATTCCGTTGAGAGCAAAAGGTCCTGGATTAAATTCCGTTAAGGACAAAAGTGCTTAGAACATTTTTGATTTTTGTACCAGCCCTGTTGAATGTCGTTCAAAAACATCGAATCGTTTTTTAATTTTCTGAATGTTATAGTTTTCGGCAACAACGATTTTCTGTTATAGTAACTTTTAATTGTCTTCGGCAATTGCCTAAAATCGATGGTATTTTACGACAATTTTTATGGTAAAGTGGTACACCCGTGACAAAAGGACCTGGATTCAATTCCGTTGGGGTCAGAAAAGTCAGAATTAAATTTCGTTGACAAGAATGCAGATTGATTGCATGAATTAAATTTCGTAATTCGATGTCAGAATTAAAATTCTCTGACAAAGTTAAAGGTTGATGTATTGAATTCAATTTCGATATGCAATTTCTGAGTGAATGTGATTTCATCACGCTAAGCTTGAATTTAGTTCTGAATGGAAGTGAGTGTACGTGGAGTAACGGTTAAAGGTTAGAACGGCAGAGGATTAGGAGGAAGGGTATAGAGAGTAAGATCCGGTTCAAGGAAATGTTTTCGACCTGTAGATCATACCATATGTTGTAGAATGAGTCTGAGACGAAAGCTAATTAGCCTAAACCTAAACTTTAGATGGGGCCGATATGCCTAATAATTTTTATTTTTATTTTTTGCTTTTAGAAAATAATCATGAATCATAAGTTGTGATTCACGGTCAAGGCTAAGCTCTAGTTTAGTGCTATTGTGCGATTGGTTGCTACGTATGTGCCATGAAGACGAATCGAAGGAGAATCAAGCTGAAGTCCAAATGTGAAAAGGAAGAAAAGATGAAGGAGTGAGAGTGACAATAACGATCGAAGGATGAGAGTGACAGTAACGATCTATGTTGATATTAATATTTGCATTGTATAATGTTTAAAATTGTTGAAGCTTTAAAAAGAGGGAGTGGATGTAGTATCGTAGTATGCTGTGAATATGAATGTCTAATAAATAGTTAGTTATACTGATACAGTACAAGAGTACACACGTGTCTTATTACTGAATATTACAGATACCACAAAGACTATCTTGAGAAAAAGGAAGAGTACTGGCAATACTACCCATGTTTTGCTCGAAAACTATTACATTTCCACTTAATTTTGATTGTCTTGTAGATGCGTTGTAAGTTCTAGCTTGAATTTTTATAATGTACGTATTATGACGATATAACGATATTAGGTGTTCTTCTGGAATAGTTAAATTTTGTAATGTCCCGCCATAAAACAATCATTTGCTGGTGAAAAATCAGGAGTTATTGGAATTTTCCTATTCAACGAAGAAAAACATTTTGAACAAATGTTGCATACTGTTTCATCAGTCATAAAGTGATTTTGTGACTCTACTCCATTTTTGTATAACATAGCACTTTTATAGTAAAAGTAGTTTTCAATTTTGTTTACACTTTTACTAGAGTTACTGCTATCCTTTTTGATATCTATTCCAATTTCTATATTATATACATTTCAAAGCATTAGGGCCATTCTTTTCTCCGCTGGAAACACATACACTACTTGCAGCTACATCTTCACACACAACTACTTTTGGTAGAGTTTCAGTGTGGTTACCTTTTCTCACAATTTCTTTTTCTTCTTCTTCAATTTTATTCTCAAGTCCTGGTACTACGCCTAACAAGTATTTAGGAGGTTGAAGTAATTCTGGATTTTTCAATTCCGAAAATTTGATTTTTTTGTAATCTCTCCGAAAAACAACTCTGTTACAGATGCAACATCACGGCTCCCATCAACCGAAATAAAGTTTAGTTTTTGGGTACCCAAGAAATGACTCTTGATATGGATGAAGGGACCCCTAAGGAGTATAAAACAGGTTTCCTTCACTCCAGGTTTGCTGATCTCCCCATACTAAAATTTTCAAAATTCGAATTTTCACAGGTATGTGAAAAAGGTTTAACAGAAAAGTTCCCCAACTTTAATTTTTTCAACTTAAATCTACTTGTATTAGATAGATTGAGGTCTTAACTATATAATAAGACTTTAGCAATGGCATTCGATCTGATTCAGGCGTATATTGAACGCACAAATGCTAGTAAAGTCAACCTACGATTGTACATGGATTATGGACTAACTAATATCTTTTATTTAAAAAAATTGACTAATTATATTGGTTTCCGAGTAAGAATTAAGAATGTAGAACTTAAAATGTAGAAGTATGGCCGAAGAAAATCATTTTTATTTACAAATGACGTGATGAAAATTCTATTATTGCTTTTTTCAATTGATTGCAATAATTGCTCGACTCCAAGTTGTTCACCTGATATTTAGCCCAATACTTCAGGAATTCTCGGTGTATGGACTCGCCCGCTCAGACCATAGACCAAGCGAATCACCGTTTAAGTAATGTAAGCCACCCCACACCGAGAGTTCCTGAAGTATTGGGCTAAATACCGTCTTTGTAACAGACACTCTGTTTACCTTAGAATTTCATAACTTTGAAAAATCTCTACAAGTTCTTGAGTTGGGACGATGTTGTAGCAGTAAACAAATAAAATAAAGACCGTTTCATGAAGACTATTCGCAGTTCCTGCAGATAAGACGAATGGCATAACAAATACGTTGTCTCAAAATTGAAAGTTGTCAAGTGTACCAAAATTAATTTATTTATTACGAACACACTCATTGGTATCAGATTTCAACATCAAGATTCAAGATAAATGAAGAACAATAGCAGCAGGCGAGCTTACCGATAAAGCTGGGTGGTTTAGACATTCGAAAATCTGAGGATATTGCGCTACCTTCATTTTTTGATCAACTCATGGATCAAAGAATCTCATTTCGCAAATTCGACAGAAATATGAACCACTCTCTCCCTCGAACGAGAACAAGAAAGATTTCTTCCTGCACATACATCAGAATCTGGATTTCGGTTAAATGCCAACCCAACATTGGAACATTTTTGAATAACAATGATTCGCTACATTTGGGGAGCGAAATTTGGAGACCTCACTAATTCATATGCAGCGAACGTGTAAGACGGTCGTCACGGTCTGTGTTGTATAAAAAACCATGGAAGATATCCTCATTACGCCGAAGTGAATGGTATAACAGCGAGAACTCTCCGATCGACAAATATCCATTCTATCGACGAGTTCCAGTATGAGTGGACTTTCATTATCCGACAGAAATGATCCGGATTTCATTCCACCGGAATTCCAACAGGATAATCCGACTCCGCCGGTAATTTTGAATATGAATGTCATGACAGAAAATTTCGAAAATCGATAATAAAAAACTTTAGGGTGGTGGGAGAGTTAGATCTGCACAAAATCAGCGATTACGTTGCCGCGCATCTGTTTGTGGCAATTTTGTTAGGACTTGCGTTGGATCCTAACCCACGAGAGGGACAGATCGAAGATGTCAAGGATGTGGAGGGTGTGAAAGAAGATTTTATTTCCAAGGTGAAATGCTCGCTCAGCCTGTTACATTTCCTTTAAATTTAGATAACTTGACGACTTTCTTCAAGACCACAAATGTATTGACAGTCCACTGGGATGGCAATGGCAAAGCTATCGAAAATATCATCAACCATAAAAAACAGTAGCGGTTACCCGCAGTTACCTGTTACTAACAATTTTGGCGTCGAACAACTTCTGGGCGTTCCAGAAATAGAAGATGGTACAGGTGCCTCAATTGCGAAGTATGTTTATGACATGTTACTCGGATGGAGACAGGTGGAGAACACGGCATGGTGCAGCGGTTCGACTTGAACAGTTATTTGGTATAAGTCTCCTCTCTTACATTTGTCGCCATCGCATTTCGAAAGTGCTCTTGAGAGCAGCATTCGAGTTGAAAATACGAAACATTTACGATCTACATTTTTACTTCACATAAAAATTACATCGAACAAAAATTAAAGGTGGAAAGGTGGTTTCGACTGGACCAGATGTGCCGATGTTCAAAACATTTCAAGGGAACTGGAGGAAAACCAAAATATGACTTTTACTTGGGTAAGCTGGTCAGCTCCAAGAAACTCTGCCTATGGGAACCGAAGGTCAAGATGACTAATTTGCATCGATAACGAGGGGATAATAAAAGCATTTGTGGAAGAAGATATTCTACCTACAATAACAGAAAAGATGTTTTCTGTTTGAGAGTTCAGGATGATCTGATTTTATTAATAATAAGCAATCCTAGATAATTTTGATTTCAAATGAATTTCATATGAGTGCTGCGATGCGCCACACCTTATTATCACCTGACACGGTTTCAAAGCAAATCAAAGAGTGTA
Source organism: Bradysia coprophila (assembly GCF_014529535.1). Classification (NCBI taxonomy): domain Eukaryota; kingdom Metazoa; phylum Arthropoda; class Insecta; order Diptera; family Sciaridae; genus Bradysia; species Bradysia coprophila. The sequence goes on from NW_023503442.1 coordinate 167,662, forward strand.
AAAAACAAAAAAAATCGATTTTGTACAGATAACTTTGTACAAAAAAAACTCCATTTTGTACTCCAAAAGTCTAATTTGTACAAAAAAAAAGTTTGTACTTCGTGTTGTACTATGTTGACGACATTGAGCAAAAGGTAAATTCTGTTCTAACACTCTGCCTACGTGGCTTCAACAAAAAAAATCGAAATGAAAAGCGGAACAAAGAGCGAATATATTTAACTGTACTTTGGTTTGGCGCGCAAACATTAGACCTCTACTATTAATATAAGCACCGCAGCAGCGGTTTTAAATTTAAATCAAAATTAATAGAGCCTGAAGTTGAACAAATCACGTACCTTTGCATTCACTCATAAACTCGGACCTGGACCTTGCTGCACGACCGTTGATTTCCGTTACGTCCATACACCAATCCAATTGCTTAACTGCTGGTAAATTTACTCGAACTCGACCGAATCTCACTTCTTATTCATGGACGTGCACTTTCAGGTTGTGAGTAGGGAGCCTTTCAATTTATTTCGCATTCACTGTGCGACCTTGTACGACCACGGATGTTCGACCTTGTAAGACCACGGATGTTTGACCTTAACTCCAATTTTATTTTTGCATGGGCGCCATGAACCAATTGCTTCAATCACAATTGATTCCAAATAGTACTTCCACAGTCGTTGATACTTCTTTTGATAACTTGTGATTTAAGGTGGGTTGGGTTGCGTGGTAATTGATAAAATTTGAGGATTCGATTTTATATACAAAATTTCTTTATTTGATAATCCAATTTGACCTTACTTTACGACGACTGCACAAGAAGTGAATCTAATGGTTCAGCGGCACCAGTGGCACCAGTGGACTCACTAACCATTTGCTGATCAAAGCTTCAAACAAATTACATTAGATGGCGCCGACGGCGCTTAAAGCAAACAAAAAATTTAAAGTTTCGTACGAGACTTAACAGCGTTAATAATGAACTGAAACTGAATCCGGAAAAGTGTTCTATGATGTCTATAACGTACAAACCTCAGCCGATAGAGTATCATTATCACGTCGAAGATAAGGCTATTGAAAAGATGTCGTTTAAAAATGACCTGGGTGTCACATTCAACAGAAAGCACAATTTCAGCGAACATTTCTCGGAAATCACAAAGAAATCCTATCAGATGATTGGCTTCACATTTCGATCAACCCAGCATTTCAAGCGGCCGGAGAGTCTGATTAAACTTTACAACACTTACGTCCGCAGTAGACTGGAATATTGTTGTGCTGTGTGGAATCCGCACTATGACAAGTACAAGGAACAATTGGAAAAGGTACAACGGAAATTTACGCGGATGCTCCACTACAGGTTCAACTGGGTGAAACCAGACTATCCGGGTAGGCTTAAACGACTCAAAATGAAAACCCTTGAGACCAGGAGACTAGAAATGGGTGAGTTGGTTCTGTACAAGCTAATTCATAATAAGATTGTTACCAACCTGTCGTCACGAATCTCAATTCATCAACCCCAACGGTTTACTCGACAAAATGTCCACCATCTCTTTCACCTATCAACACCTTCATCCAATGTACAACTCAACTCGCCAATCTACCGTTTACAGAATCACCATAACATTTATTTTAAGTCCAATGATGTTTTCAGTTTAACGCTTAGTCAGTACAAAAGGCTTGTGAAGAGTATGTATCAGTTTTGGTGAGTGAAGTGTGACTTTGATTTGATAAGTTTTTTTTTGCTTTCTCTTTTCTCTTTACTGCTTGTTAATTGAATTATTATTATTATTATTATCCGATCGATGTATAATTGGGCGTCATTCCTGTTCGTTTGATCTAAATAAATAAATAAATAAAAAAATAAGATTATTCTTATGTATATTTGATGACATTACAAAATCATGATCCACAAAATATGTAAGCGTTAGTGGCGCAGGTAAAAAAAGCGGGGTGTTCCGTGAATGCTTTCGCACATTTTTTACCTGTCGTTACAAGAACGCACAAGGGTTGAATGGACACATCAAAGTCATAGACCGTGCATAACAGAGCTTAACAGTGCTCTTCCCTTTCCCTCGATAGAGCATCAACGCTCTTCATTTCACGGAAAGTGATTTAGCATACAGAAGCAGAGAAGCTGTTTCGGCCTTAGGAAAACTGCGGAGGCCCAAGGACAGTATAGAACTATCCATCATCAGATGTTACCGCAGTTCCCGTCACAAGACAGCAATGAAAACTCTTACTTGAACTTCGTTTGAGAGTTTGAAAAGCACAAACAATCGACGAATTGCCGAATCAAAAACAACAATAATCCAAACAAACCAACCAACCTGCGCGTTTTCCATCTCCGGGTCAAGTACAGGTAAGCGGTCAGCAGCAGCAGAAAGATGAAAAAATGAGAAACTTCTGATAAACAGAACGTCCCATGCACGTCCGCCTCCTTCAACAAACAGAACGAAACACGTACGCCCGCCTCCTCTAACGTTCTTCATTTAATCACGTTCAACATGCGACCAACAGTTCATAAGTGGGTGAACAAAAACTAACGAAAACGCAGGCGAAATACTAGGCGGATCATGTGAAAACTTAAGCGGACTCAAAGGACGGAGGCAAACTGCTAGGAGTCAGAGCTGCTACAAACTGAGAAAATGGGCGCCAAAACTCAATTAGCAAGGAATGACTCACTACCACTCAACTTACTAAGAACGTCGCAGTCAAACACGAAGTACAAAAACATAGAACTAGTGAGTGAAAGTTAGCTAAAAAACGAGTACCTGGAACCCAGCCGTGTAAAGACTACCTAAACTTGGTGGGTCAAAACAATCGGATTTGCTTGGCCTGGGTCCCCGGAATCTCTTGTGTGAAAGGATACGAGAAGGCGGATGAGCTTGCTAGATCAGGCTCTGCTGCACTAGTGCACGAACTAGAGGCGTACATACGTACCCATACCCGATCGAAGTGGATCAAGAATGGACATTCGGAACGCTGGAACTGGAATGCTTATGACGGAGGCGCCCAAACGAAGCAATTTTTCCAGAGACAAAACGTTAGGTGGGCCAAAGATTTGCTCGGTATGGATAGGAATCGCACATGGAAAGTTGTAGGTGCGATCACGGGACACTGTGGGCTGAATCGGCACCTCAATAAGCTGAGGCTCTCGGCGGCTTCTAGTTGCTCCTGCGGATTATGAGAAGAAACAGTTATATACGTCTCTTGTCAATGTAGTAAATTTCTTCAACTAAGACGCACGCTGTGCAACCCTCCGAAGTTGCTGCTCTGGGACCAGCTATTTTCGACAAGTTCTTCGTGGCTGGAAGGTTGCCTTGATTTAAATGATGATAGGGAAAGAAACAAAGGATCGTTTCATCTGTGTTGGTGATCGTTCCACCCTGATAAATCTAAATCTAAGACAGACTTCTAACATTATCTTACCTTACCTCCTCGTGGCAAAATCACATCAGAGTAAAATAAACCAAACAGAAGCGCTTCATTTTTTAAACGTCAAATAAGGGGGCTAATACACTGTATGAAGGAGAAGTCAAATGAACACGGACATAAATTGAATTAATTTTATTGGCAAAAAATAAAGCTAAAATATAGTCACTACTGATTAGCAGATATTATGTGGCAATGAAACGCAGCGGTTTTTTAATGCTTTAACCAAGGTACAAAATTGTTATTGTGGCAATTGGGTCAGAGCTTCTCTAAATAAATTTGCAAATTTTGTAGATATCGGTACCATCAATTTATCAATGGCCCGATCAATTGTCGATTTATCAACGCCAATAAAGGAAAATGCCATGTTTGCTATAAGAGAGCGCAGATCCGCATCACTGAGCGAATTTACATACGCTTTGCATTGCGAAAAATTATCTTCGTCGCCCAAGAAGATACGATCAACAGTGCCGCTCAGTTTATACGGTAACTCATCGTAGTACCGATCTCTGTTGTTATTCGGCCCGTTGTACGAATTGGGAAAGTAATTTGGGCCACTTCCACCGTTCGGACCGACATTCATGAACCCGTCTCGTTCATAATTTCTCACTGCAAACGGGCACATGTTCACCGGAATTTCGTTATGATTCCGGCCGAGCCTGTAAAACTGAGCATCTCGGTACGCAAACAATCGTGCGGAGAACAGACGATCGGGAGTGGCTTCAATGCCGGGCACCAGATTGGCTGGAGCATATGCAGACTGTTCAACATCGTTGAAATAGTTGGTAGGATTTTGATCTAAGACCAATTGTCCGACTGGTATCAGTGGAAAGTCGGTAGTGTTCCAGAATTTGGTCGGATCGAAAATGTTGTATTTGAAGTTCTTGGCCTGTTCTTCCGTCATTATCTGCAGGTTAAGTGTCCATGTTGGGTAATTTTTTGTTGCGATTAAATCGTAGAGGTCTTTGGTCAGGAACTCGGGATAGAAACCGGCAGTGGTAAGCGCCTCAACCGACGAATTGAAGTAAGATTTGTTTTGGGCGTTCGACGTGAAAATAAGCTTAGCAAAAATCGGCTCGTACCGTCTGTTAACCAACCGGACTGTGTGGATATAGTGACCATCCATATGCGAGTAAGATTTGATGTAGGCCGTTTTCGAGAAGAAAAACAGGATGAACAGCATCGTTTCCGGCATCAGCGACGCCGTATCCCAAAACGCTCTCAAGTCCTGCAAATGTGTCACCGGGTTTTTCATTCGTGAATGGAGCAAATCGGCAAGATTCATCGCATCTCGGCTTCCAAATACCGGTACATTAAGGCCGACAAAGTCAAAGATCCCGTCAGCGGTTTTGAACTTCACAGCGAAGCCTTTTGCATCAACAAGGGTGTCTGCCGAGCCAATCTCTCCGACTTGCGTAGAGAAACGAATGACTACATCCGTTCTTGTGTGCGGCTGAAGGAATGCAGCCCTTGTGTAATTGCTCACATCATGCGTGACTTGGAAGTAGCCGAATGCACCTGGTAAAATTGGAAATTTATGTGCGGGATATCTAGTTGCGCTATTCGAGGCTGTAAACTTGGTGAGGTGATGCGATCCACCATTTTATTACACGCGCTGAAACACAACACTTTCGATGATTTTCACACAAAAAATTCACCACATCGTCATGACGACGATATAGGCGATTTTTTTGTATGACAATCCGCTATATTGTCATCGATGTGATGCATTACCGGCGTGTCTGTATCCGTGCAACCTCCCCAAGTTCGCAGCCTTGGAGATATTGAGCTTATCAATTCTTGAGGTATCTCAAGAGTGGTGAACGTAAACTCTATGAGTGGTGTGAGTATAAAAGTTGGGTGGTGAACTTTTTTATTCGCTACAACCCTTGGAAATTAGAAAATTCATCCTTGCAAGAAATGTGACGAAAAGGGCGGCGGATAAAAAATTTATGTTCACCACTATCAACCATTACTTACCACAAGAATTGTACTGAACTCAAGACAATTCCTGTGCTAAATCACTTGAGCCTTGTGGGATGTAAATTAAATCGTAAATTAGTTAAACACTCATTCGTTGTTGTCGCGATTGAGCATTAACGTCACGATTTCTAACAAAAACTTACCGGATCCTTTAGCATGCCCTATTCTCACTGGTATGCGCTCCCTATTTCCATTTTGAATTTTGCCAATCAAAAATCCATCTTGCAATAGAACTGGTCCGTACTTTCCAACCGTTTGTGACGATAATAAGTCCGGATAAACACGTCCAAATCCGGTGCGCGCATAAGAGCATGGATTATTCGGATGTTCTTTGGCGTAACAAGCAAGCTGGTCAATTGACGTACATTGAGAATCGACGGTATGTGTCTGGAAAAAATGAGGTTATTCCAGTGCAAGATGCTCGAAATTTTGGAAAAATTATTAACTTTCAAGTCTTGTTCTTCCACTAATGTTAAATACACACTTACTTCCAGCGCCGCACTTATAATTTCTGCAGTACAAATTGAGTGACCGCGTTCACTTTTAATTGTCAATTGTATGTATACGGAGATCGCAAAACGTAAAGTTAGTGAAACATCTCCGCAATACAATTGACAATTAAAAGTGGAAAGTGAACAGGGTGGAAGAACCGCAATAAATGACAATATTTGAACCACTGGAGAAGGTAACGCAAATCAGTTCCTATATACGGAACCCAAGATTCAGGAAAATTCGAGTGCAGCGCAAGTTCACGTCGTTGTAGCACTTACGATGTCAATAGAATTTTGGCAGTGTTGAAATACCTTTCCAACATTGAAGCTGCCATATTCAATAAATTTAATTAATTTTGTTAAAATCGTTAGCGCTATACCAAACGAACAGTGGCGCTGCACTTAAACTCACTCGAACTTTAAGATCCGTATTCTTCGTGATCGGCTGAATCTTTGCACTACCTTCAGTGGTTTATAATGCTTTGAATATCCCATACCTTATGCCAGAGCAGAATCGCCAATATGACAGTAACTGTAGTCGAAAGCATTTTCGCTGTCTATATGGGTTGCAGTGCCTGAGGAAATGGTTTTTATACCAAGCAACCATACATGCTGAATCGCTATTTTGTTTGACGTTTCTCATGTTATTTCGCTTTTGTTTATTTACTTTTCTGGCTGCACAAAGTTTGCGCTGCAAACAAAGACAAAAACTGTGTAGCATTGTATTTGATCAGTTGAATTTTAATCAAAGAGGTAAACCACCAAATTTTGGGATCAACGGCTTAACAGCAAAAATTGTGTCGATCCATTAAGCATGCGTTATTCGTTGACATGCGTTGTTCGTTGATCTCAAAAATACCGAATGCACATTTCCTGTGGATGAGTAATCTATATTCATCGAGTTATTGTCTTTATTTAGATTGTGACAATTTCCATTGTTTACTCAGAAACGTTCACCGAAAACGGCATCTGTTTCTGCGTCGATTTATATCCGAAGTGCACATTTAGTTTCTGACTTGTGTCGTTGATTTTGGAGTGAAAGCTTACTAATACTTAATTAAACGAATACGTAAACTATGGTAACGGGATTTAGGTCCATCCATTGAATGGATTTGCGTCCTCTGCTCCTGCCTGGTTTACTTTACTCTGCCATGAGGAAATGCATTTCACTGCATCATTTCAGGAGAGTACATAGTTCCTGAAAAATGGTTGAAAAATGACTGAAAAAAGCATACGGTCCACTGGCTGATAAATGTGTGGAATTACAGTCCAAAGTTACCAATTTTTATTTGAATGGTATACAAATACTGCGCTATTGGTAACTGTGGTGAAATATAATTACCAATAGCGCAATATTTGTATACCATTCAAATAAAAAATTGGTAACTTTGGACTGTAATTCCACACATTTTTCAAACATTTTCCAGCCAGTGGGGGCCATTGGAGACAAAGAAGAGACGCTTTAAATATGTTCATTTCATTTATTTATTTATTTCAAAGAAAGAAAAAAATTGAATTTTGGAAACCCGAACAACCCGAAGCCCGTTACAATTGAATCGGGTTCGGGTTCGGGCCAGGTCGGGTTCGGGTCGGGCCGGGTTTTTGGCCAACTTCGGGCAGCCCGCTCACCTCTAACTATAGTGTGATGAAATCAATTTAACAGAGCTACGCATTCTTCAAAAAATAAAATAAAACTGTTTTGGTGCGGGCATGATTAACTTTGTAGATGATTTATAATTGACGTTAGCATCATTTGATTTAATTATTTGATAAAATCGTGAGAACTTTTCAATTTTGTTCCACTCGCTACGGTTTTCAAACTGTCTCTTAATATAATTTTGATAATAAACATAGCAAGCTCATATTTGTCATTTAAGAAAAGAATTAATGGAGCATGCAAAAGCGACCGTGCTGGAATTGCTAAAAGAGTGGAAAAAGAGTTATGGTGTTGTCAGCATCTCTTCAAAGTTAATAATGTCCTACTTCCACGTACTCGACGAGTAGAAGTACAATCAAACGAGCCTTTGGACATTTCACTCAATGCATAAATCGACTACATGTGCGTATGAAAATGTCGACATAGGCCTACCATCAATTGACATCGTTTCTAAAAGCAAAATCGAGCGGTTATAAGTGTGTCAAGGTTAAGGTGTTAAGTGAACCGGAAATCCAGAAATGTATTAATGAGTTGGACGAATCGATCATATATGCAGTTTATCGTTTAATAGCTGATTGTCAAAAGAGGAAATTATTCACTGAATCAGTGGTTTTATAACGCGAAATGGGTGATACTTGACAGTTGACTATCAATTTGATTTTTGTCATTGTTTTCTGGATAGTCTTCTAGGTATCACATCTTGCTAAACTTTTGATTTACATCAACGTTGCAATGATAATTACATCTCACCACTCTACCACCACTCTTGAAATCAGGGTTCCTTAACGTTAAAACTTTATCATAAAAGTTTCACTTCGTACCGTTTCGAAATAGAACTTTTGCTTTTTCGGTACAGTTCATAACGAAATCGGTGTAACGAAAAATTATTTCGGTATGGTTTAACGTTATAAAGAGAAACGAATTTTTTTCCGGTATAGCGTAACGTTACAAAGAGAAACGAAATATTTTCCGGTGTGGCTTAACGTTACGAAGTAAAACCAAATTTTTTCCGGTATGCCTTAACGTTACGAAGTAAAACGAATTTATTTGCGGTATGGCTTAACGTTACAAAGAGAAACGAAATCGTTTTTGGAAAGATTGTAACGTTACAGAAATAAAAAAGAATTAGTGTCAAAAAAGTTGCGGTTTCCGGGGCTGTAAACAATAAAAATACAAAAATTTCATGATAAATGCTCCGTTTTATAATTATATTACTTCAAAATTCAATAAAAAAAACATTTACGATAGAAAATATTCATATGAACCTCCCTTTAGACCAGGCTATTACTGTAATTTACTCTAATTTTCAAGATACTGTATTGGAACAGTTAATTGTCTTAACGTTATTTCATTTATCGAAAAATATTCCGTATCATGGTAACGTTACGGAATGTAACGGAAAGAATTTCGTTTTCTTTTAACGTTACGATATGTACCGGAAAAATTTTCGTTTTCTTGTAACGTTACGAGATGTACCGAAAAACATTTCGTTAGCAAAAACGTTTTAGATTGTGTAACTGTAACAAATGTACCATTAAATTTTTCGTTACGATAATAACGTTACATTTGAATCGTTTTTGTAACGTTACGTCCACGTAACAAAAAATAACGTTAAAAATAACGTTATGCCGGAACCCTGCTTGAAATCTCAAAAATAATAAATAGAGGTGACACCTTGAGTGGTCGTCAATCGTCATAACAAAATCAAAGACGTAACGAAGATGATTTCAAATTATCAAATACTTAAATGTCTGGGTGTGGATGGATTTGCCCGAGTTTATTTGGGCAGTGCAAAAAAAAATCTATTGGCGTTGACAAAAATCAAATGGTAGCGATTAAGGCAATAAGTGAAACGCACGCGCGAAATCAATCAAAATGGAACTGGAGGTATGTCCATTTTATTAAAAATATGAACGGTTTGTTGGTCGAATCAATTGATACGAGACATTGTGAAATTACCTGCATGTCCTATAAATGCATTTTTTTAAATTTTATGAATGAGCGTGAAGTGTGATATGTGATTGTGTGACAATATATTTTGAAACTTGTAAAGTGAATGATGTCATGGTTTATTTGTATCATAAAGTTTTTCTATGTGTGAATGCTTGTGAGCAGCTATTGCTTTGATTCATTTCTTTGCCATTCATTTAGATAACAAAAGCAACAACAAAATAGCCAAAGTGAATCGCAACTTAAAAAGCAACAATAAATACATGGTTTCAAACGAAAAATTGTGTTTCATTTAACAATGTACCTAATTCTTATCTCAGAGCGAGTACTTCAATGTTTGGTGAATGGTTCACTGGTGGCAATTTTTCTATTTCTCTTGAATCGAAAATTCAGAACAAAACTCTCACATACTTTAACAATGCACACTTTACATGCATATTTATAAACTTTGTCTTTGGTCCTCAAAAAAAATGTGTCTTTTGAAATCTCTCAATTATTTCAATTACTGTCTATGAATGGATAACAGACCGTTCGACTTTTGATTACATTTAAATACAGCTTCTTCTTTCTAATCTTTCATAATTCCTCACATACCAAGGTTATAAGTTTACAGCCTTTTCGCATACATCGCAAAACTTTAATAATCCCTTCCTTTGCCATGGGCAGTTGCCCAAAGTGGAAAAGGCAGCACTGCTCTTTAGAGTAGTTAAATTAGAGATGTGCATACAACTCCTCAGACCCAGCCTCTCCGTATATTATTTGTTTACTCTTGATATCTTTCATAGGTGTTTCAATGATTCAACACAAAGGCTTCCTGTCACAAATGTTACGTGCATTAGAGGATAGCACACGTGTGTTCCTTGTTTGCGATTTGAATCGAATGGGTCCCTTTTTTATTACATGTACCGACATTCAAATATGCCTGTTGATGTAGCTCAAGGAGTTATGCTAGACATCTTGTTGGGTCTATATTTGTTGCATACAAATAACATCATTCATGCTGATCTCATGCCTGAAAAAGTGTTAAACGCAGATCTTGGTGTGTGTGTTTCTGATCAAAAAAGAAAATTGTGGTACGGCCGACATGGCAGTCGTGGCTATCAAGCACCTGAACAATTGGTGGACACCATAGGATGGGATCATCGTGTGGAAATAATGTGTTTCAAGGGCGAGGGAGTAACAGCTTTTTTTCATCTGATTTTTTTAGGTATTTTTTCTAGGACTTCATCTGTCCGTGTGTCTGTGTCACAAATCATAACTATGGCGATTACAGTCAAATACGTAATTTGATTGATGACAGTCCGAATTGCAATGCTACTATGAGCCTGTTGTTGGCAAATCATTGTTATTTGTTGTATGGTAACCGATCGCTCATAGCAGACATTGCAATTTGAAAGTTTACTGGTTGTTGGGAGTTGGACTACCAAGGTAATGAGTAGCGATGATGTTAACTGTTCAAGAGATGCACACCGACTGATGAAATTATTCGGCCTGCTGGTCAATTTATAAATCAAGTATTTGGTAGTTGACTACCACGATGTTAAATTGCAATGCTACTAGGAGCAAATCAACACCAGGTAAATCATTATTATTTGTTATCTGGCAAACGATCGCTCGTTTTCCAATCGACTGAGAAACTCTGATTTTTCCGAGGAGGATCCGTCAATATTCAGATGAAGATTCGATGAACAGCGTCCAACATTTACTTTCATCTGATGAATCGACATGGTGATCGTAATTCGCGTTATTTGTTATTTCAAAAAGCGTATTCGCTGCGATGTTTCAGTGACGAAACAGGTGCAGCGTCAAAGTGATAATATTTTGCCCAAATTTTAGCAAATTTAAACATGCACAGACTGGGCACAAGTGGCTATTATCGTCCAGTCAAAAAGCAGTTATCCGTAATGATGCTCCGGTAAAAATTTTCCACAATTAATTTCGGCAGTGTTGATGTTTCATTACTGCTTTGTGCGTCTTAAATTCGAAGTATTTTTGTGTTTACGTCCAAATCAGAGGTTACGTACATCACATTCGATAGTTCTACAGAACATTTAACGAACTTGGCGATGAACTTTTGAAACTCCAATGTTTCCAATTGTTGGACAACTGAGTGAAACGTTTACACAGAATTACTAATAGATACAACCATACAACTATCCGTTTTCGTAAATTTTTTAAAAATTTAGTCAATTAGTTATCGATGAGATCGGCTCGAACTTCCTCAAAAATATTGATCCCATATGATGACGTCCCTAATGCAACATCAGTAGTCACTACTGTTGTATTTTTGACACGTTGCCATTGATATGTTTTGCAGTTAGTAGGTGAAGATGAGTAGCATAGAAATAAGTGAAAAATATACAACTTGAATTGTTCGGCGATTGACGGACTTCAAAGTTCAAAGTCCGGTCACGAGTGTACCAGAAAATATTGTTGTGATGTGTAGAGACCAAAAACCAGTACTAAGGATTTTTCGAAAATATTTTAGCACTACAGCTTATTTGGTGATTGTCCAGAGTGGTCCATAAGTTCGTGGCGTAGTTCGCATAGAGCTTTAACATAGCGCAGATAGAGTGACTCTGACATCTAACCCCAATGCAATGATTGTCCGAATCGATTATTTCACCTTCATCTTCTCCTTCTTCACGTGTGTCTTCGGAAGTCCATTGCAGCAAAGCCATCCACAAATTCAAGGTTTATATAAAATAAATTGAAACTAAATCTGATTTTCTGATGTCCAAAGTAAAGCAAAGCTGAGTCACATTAGTTTTTCTATTAAGCTTACTTCGATGCCATATTGTTACTGAGTAAACTCAAAACAATCAGTTATTTCACCTGAATCTTTTTCGAAATCTATCCGAATCAACTTTACAATGACACCAGACACGGAATTTTGGGATGAAAATGAAATTTTTGGTGATGAACATTTTTTTTCCGCCGAGTAGCCCGAGTTCACCTCAGTCTCTACTGTCTCAAAAATTCAATTTTCATCCGAATGGGGCGTGTGTGGTCTCGTTTTAAAGGCGAAACATCAGACTTTACGATAAAAATATCTGTGGGGCTGTTCAAATCAAAATTTTATTGGCAAGAGTCGTCAAAGCTTCAAATTGGTAAATTTTCACAAATTTTGAACTTTCGTGACACGTAAAGTTTTTTCGAAAAATCCTTAGTACTAGTTTTTGGTCTCTACGCATCACAACAATATTTTCTGGTGCATCCTTTTGAGGAATTTGAATTTGAAAAGACATTGAAAATCGCCCTGCATTAGCAGCATTGTTGCTAAAATCAATATGTCCGACATTTTCAATTCTGTGTTGTTTTTTTCAAAACTGTAGTTCCTGAAAAATGCAATGCGTTTGTTTGCATTACCATGCATTCAATTCAAGTTACTACCGTAGCAAAATTTGTAGACATTGGTGTGGTCTCCAACTCTTCAGAGGTAATAGTGGCTAGTATTTTCACGTACAAACCAACGAGCCTTTGGGAATTTCACTTAATGCATATACATAAATCGACCATCTGTGCGTATCGCATAACTGTGGACGATGTTGAAAGACATGGTGACCTGTTCCTTGTAAAGTTGAACAAACAAAAGTGTCTGGTTCCTTCACCTTCAATGGAGGAACGTCGGTAAAATTGTACAGAAACACAGCGACCTATAGATTACCACATTTACAAACGAATGAACGCTTTTTTGTAAACTATCAACTCATACTCACCAACCCGCAGTAGCAAGCGTGGTGTTTTAATGCTAAAAACCTTCAAACGAAGCCATAACGAATTATACATTGCCACATATAATGCCAGAACATTGTCGTCAAGACAAAAAATGCAAGAAATGGAAGAAGAGCTAGAAAAGATAAAATGGGATGTTGTGGGAGTGAGCGAAGTGAGAAAACCTGGAGAGGAATGCCTGAAATTACAATCAGGGCATACATTCTTCTACCGAGGAAGTGACAGTCAGATGCTGATGCACGGTGTCGGATTGTTCATAAACAAGCGGTGGTCGGATCGCATAATTCACACGAAAAGCATATCCGATCGAGTGATATACGTAAGCCTGAAGATAAATAACAGATACAGTGTCAAATTAATTCAGGTTTACGCACCCACGTCCACCCATGACGACGAAGAAGTAGAAAGATTCTATGAAGATGTCGAGAAAGCTCTGGACGAAAACCCATCACATTACCAATATCTAATCGGTGATTTCAATGCGAAGCTGGGAAAACGAGAAGAAGACTCCGAAGTTTCTGTTGGTAGTTTTAGCAACGACCAAAGAAATGAGCGTGGAAATACTTTACTCAACTTCATACAGCAACACAATTTGTACGCAATGAATTCATTTTTTGCAGGAAAGCCTCAACGGAAATGGACTTGGGCTAGTGCAGATGGTGTAACGAAAAATGAGATCGATTACATCATAACTGGCTGTAAGTCAACCGTTAAAAACGTTACGGTCCTAAACAATTTTTCAACAGGTAGTGATCACCGAATGGTTCGTGCAAGAGTCACGTTAAATACCAGATTTCAAAGATCACACTTAGTTCAAAAAAGTGAAAGGATCGACGTACAACGGCTTTACACACAAAATGAAGAATTTGCTACGAAAATGACTGCCGAATTAGATAACGTCAACAATCAATGTGACACATTGGACGAATTGAATACCAAAATCGTCGATACAATAATGGGTTTCATGAAATCCAAATGCAAATCCGTCCAAGGGAAAGAATCAAAACTCAGCAGGGAAACATTAGACCTGATCGCAAGCAGAGCAGAGTTGGTAAAAAACGGAGGACGAGACTCGGTGGAATACCGGAACCTGTCTAAAAGTATCAACAAAGCGAGGAGATCAGATGAAAGAAAATATAATGTCCAATTGGCTCAAAACATAATTGAAGCTAACTGCAATATGAAAGTCCTACGGAGAAAAATGACAAACGCCAAAAAAGAAATCTTCAAATTACGAGACAAAACAGGAACGATCCAAACGGATCGAAATGCGATATTAAATATTGCAACAGAATTTTATGAGAATTTGTTTTCTTCAGCAAGACAGAGTCCAACGGAAGAAACCGAAGAAAGACCGATAATAAGAAACGTGGGATCGGAGGATATGCCCGACATAACGGTTGATGAAGTCAAAGCTGCAGTAGCCGAGATGAAAAACAAAAAGTCTCCCGGAGAAGATGGTGTTCCAGTGGAAGCCATTAAACTGGGTGGAGACTCCTTATTAAAGGCAATCACGGCTTTGTTTAATCAATGTCTCCAATGGGAAGAAGTACCAGAAGCCTGGGAAAATGCGGTAATTACATTGCTGCATAAAAAAGGAGACATAACAAAGCTGGAAAATTACCGACCCATAAGCCTATTGTCAACACTCTACAAGTTGTTTATGAAAATCATTACGAAGAGGAACACTAACAAGTTCGACTTCTACCAACCTGTAGAACAAGCTGCTTTCAGATCTGGTTTCAGCACAAACGACCATTTGCAGGTGATGAGAACGCTTATTGAGAAGTGCCGTGAATACAACATCGACATAGTCTTGCTATTCATAGACTTCGAAAAAGCTTTCGATTCAGTGGAAACATGGTCGATATTGGACGCATTAGACGAATGTAGAGTAGACTCAAGGTACTCCAACACAATTCGATATGTGTACAAAAATGCTACTTCATGTATAAAACTTCATAAGAGCACGGAGAAATTCAAAATTGGCCGAGGTGTAAGGCAGGGTGACACCATTTCACCGAAATTATTCACGGCGATTTTGCAGAGTATTTTTAAGAAGTTAAACTGGAGTAAAATGGGAATAAAGATAAATGGAGAGTACCTGAGCAATCTCCGCTTCGCTGATGACATTGTACCGATAGCAGCGAATCTAGGTCAGGCTCAGCTTATGCTACAACAGTTAAGTGAAGAAGCAAGCAAAGTTGGCCTCAAGATGAACTTATCAAAAACAAAAGTCATGACCAACATCGGGGACGATAGAGAAATAAAAATTGGTGACACTGTCATTGAACGAGTCGACAGCTATGTATATCTAGGACATAAACTGAAGTTAGGTCTGGACAACCAAACTGCAGAAATAAGACGTAGGATTGGTCTTGCATGGGCAGCGTTCGGAAAACTCAGACTAATTTTCAAAAGCAAAATGAATAATAGTCTGAAACGCAAAGTTTTCGACACTTGTGTCCTTCCAGTGCTCACTTATGGAGCGGAAACGTTAAATTTAACGAAAGCATCAGAAGATAAATTGAGAGTGACACAAAGAGCCATGGAACGGAGTATGCTTGGAATAACACTCAGAGACAGAATGACGAATCAATGGATTCGACAACAAACCAGGGTCGTTGATGTCATGGAAAGAATAGCATCTCTGAAATGGAGCTGGGCGGGACATATTGCAAGAAGGACAGACGAACGTTGGACCAAAAAGATCATGAACTGGCGACCATATAAAAGACGAGCTATAGGTAGACCACCAGAGAGATGGACAAACGGAATTAAGAATATTGCAGGTACAAACTGGCAGCAAATGGCAATGGATCGTACGAAATGGAAAGAAGTTGGAGAGGCCTACATCCAGCAGTGGATAGAAACAGGCTGAAAAAGAAGAAGAAGAAGAAGATCAACTCGGGAAGTGTACGAACCAGTTCATCGCATTTACAATAGCACGGCGGGGCTTAACGAATTTTAAATAACCAAGTCCACTTCCATCTCGGTTCTTTTCATAGCTGAGTTAGGAGAGACGTGTACTATTCAACGGCACATGTTGCAGGAATATCGTTGCCTGGCCCCACGGAAGTTGCTGGACCAGTAATTGAAACTGGAATCGGTAGAGGGACAAATTCTAAGATCAACCATGTTAAATTTATTGCTCTCTGTCACTTAGTCGCAGACCAATAGAATCTGAAAGTCGCAATTTATCCTTCTTCAAGGGGTGATGTCTCATCGACGAAGCGCACGATGTTGGAATTACGATTCTATTCCAGTCTGGAATCTACAATGAAACGACCAGGAAACTCGGCGCGAATCAAGGCTGTATACTTTGGGGAGGTCACGCAGATGCAGACACGTGGGTTACACACCACGTTTCATGCATATTGGTCCTGTTATATGTTGGTGATATCCCAGAGCTAATATGAAGAAAATTTTTGTTCGCAGACGATTTCGCCCTAGCCGTACAGGCGGACACATTCACGAAATTGGAATTTTCTCTTTCTCACGATCTGGATGTACTGCGCCGATACTTCGTGAAATGGAGGCTACAACCAAATCCGAACAAAATGGTTGTGTCAGCCTTCCACCTCTGTAACTCGAAAGTAAACAGAAAACTTCGTGTACTTTTCGACGGCATTGAACTTCGACATGATTTCTTCCCAAAGTACCTCGTAATCACACTGGATAGATCGTTGACTTATAAGGAAAATTGCAACCGTACAGGAGCGAAAATGGTGCCCAGAGTGAACCTATTACGAAAGCTGGCAGGAACGACCTGGGGAGCCGATGCAAATGTTCTATGCACCTCAGCACTCTTGGTTTGGTATACTCAGTGCCCGAGTAAAAATGAAAGTCTCAAAGGTTCGAAAAGAGACGTCTCACGTCTCACAATACAAATGATTTGAGACCGTGAGACGTCTCTTTTCGAATCTTTGAGACTTTCATTTTTACTCGGGTGGCTGAATACGGCACCCCAGTTCGGCTAGAAAGTGCCCATACAAATCGAATTGACGTTGCCCTAAATGAAGCGCTTCGTATCGTTAGTGGCGCTGTATCTTCGACAACGCACAACAGGTCCATTGGCGGCAAAGGTGCAGGAGTCTATAAATATAAATTCCACCCACCTAATCTATCTATCTTCGACAACGATTGAGTGGTTGCACGTACTCGCCAACATTGAACTACCAGACATACGAAGATGGAAATCTTTTCTGAGAGAATGGGAAAAGCAAGAGCGAGCAGATCACCTACCTATCCACACTGACTTGAATGATTTACCTCAACAGAGACTCAGAATAAATAATAGAGTTTTTTATACGTTGCGTTTTGGCAACGGGCTATTTACACATACGGATAACTCAGCTATGACAAAACAAAGGACAATGTAGCATAACATTGCCGGAACAAAACAGACACTAAAACACATCTGCCCTTTATTAACAACAGACACTGAGCAAAATAAAACAACGTAACAGGAACATTTATTTCGAGACACAGGCAGGGAGACTCATCAACGGGTCCACTCGAAAGATTTACTCCTTCACACGTCATAACTCAAATAGCTAAAAAGTTAAAAAAAGCTGTGTCTTTATAAAGGACGTTCGGGATCCTTACAGACTTCAATGTGAAATGCCTAAGACATGTCACTACAACAAGAGACAGAAAAAATTGGAAAAAACAGCAAACAGAGAAATAAATTCTCTTCCCTCCCATGGGATGCGTAAAGCAATACGTTTAGAAAAACGGGCTGTTTCCACCTCGAGTCACAACGGCGGTCAGAGACTAGAGAGGGCTAGTCATCGTCAGTCGTTTCCTGTGAGCTCTTCCGGATACAGCAGTAGGAGCATCCTTATTGAACAAGTAATGCGAAAGCTCGTTGTGAAACATCATTTCATAATCGGATGAAATAACAGAAAACAAGGAAAATCTTCGAAAAAACCATTTGAAGCAAAACAGAGAGAATTGGCCAACGGCCACGTAACAAACATTCCACAAACAACAAGACGTTCACCAAAGTAAAAAATTTAAAATCAGCAAACAAAAAATCTTTCAACCAATCATCACAAAGGGCGGGTACTCACACGTATTGTCGCACCAGCTGAGAAATTTTATCCAACAAACGCACAAGAAGAAAATCCACATTCACACAAACAACAAGAGAAAAGACTTTTCGGCGGAAAGTCCGAATTCAACGCATACTAAGACAATCGAAATACCCGAGCAACACGTTTTCAGGAGAGGCGTGATTACCAACAGGCGGAAAACCAAGGATAAAAGAAGAAACGCCTTACAACAAAACCTCTTTATTACAGCGGTAAGATTTCAAGCTCAATCCTCCAGCTATTCACACGTTCATTTGCGGCAAACAAAATCGACTTCAAAGTCTCGGTCGACGAAACCAGTGCCAGCTTTTTAATCAACGACGGGTCACTTCAAGCCAGTAACCGTAACGCTGACTCAAATTCTGGTTTCTTCATACCAGAACGCCGTTCTGAGGTAACAGAAGAACCAGAAGGACCATCCTTTGCCTCAGAAGGATCAGTACAACCAGGATTAACAACACGCATCCGCTTAGGGTCACTCACTGAGGATTGCTCTGCCAGCTCATGTAACGGACGGATAGACACAGCCATTCTTTCAGCTGCATGCGGTACCACGAACGGTGAACGGTCACCTTTACACACCTTCTTAGCGGTCGTCGTTGGTGAAGATGTCGGACAAGGATCACGATCTAAATTCACCTTAACAGCATCAATCGTAGATGCACGGCTTATGGAGTAAGCTGATTTGCACAAGCCGTTCACTGCTTCATACGCATTATCGGTTAAGATCGGTTAAGCTACTCTTACAGTAGGCCGAGCAAGTGAAAAGACAAGAAAAAATTTTGCTCCAATAAATTATTTTCAAAATAATTGAATTAATTGCCTATAATTGTATAAAAAACGACAAAAAGTATCAAGAAGACCTGAAATCGATTAGTTATTCGATTTTCTTTCGGAATCTATACTGGTCTGGTCACTGGAAATTGAGATATCGTTGAGACTTTTTGGTTCGTTTAAATCAACAACTATTATGGGACAGGCTTCTGGAGGTACGCCTGCACTTTCGGATTTCGTTTGTTTATGCCTGGGCAATGAAAATGATAACGAAAATATCGAAAATTGGATATTTTGTAAAGGTTGTATTAATTTTTTTCATAGAAAATGTAATTTCATTTCGGATGTTGAATATGACAGGATAATAGGTGAGGGGTGTGATTGGTACTGCAATGGTTCTGGGTGTCAGGATTTGATGAAGGCAATTAAGGATGGGTGCAAGGCGAAGCGTCCTGTTAGAGAGCGATTGCGCAGGAAGTGCAAGGAGAAATTTCCTGATAGCTTTCCGGAGTCTAGTTGTGTCTTGACAGAGGAAAAGTCTTCATTTGGTAGGGTTCTTTGTGAGAGCTGCGGATTCATTGCGAAGAATAGCCATGGGCTTAGTGTTCATATGAGGAAGCATAGAAATGATTTTAGAAGTGTTGGTGGTGTGGCTTTTGGGAATAGGAATGATAGTAGTGAGAGTAGGAATTTATTTCCGGTTTTAGAGGGTGATTCAGACATTTTGAACGATTTTGGTTGGCTTCTTAATAGATGCCGACTTACGGTTCCTTTGACTAGGATTATTCAAAAGTCTGTAAGGACGGTTGTTTGTCAGGAGCTTACTAGGGAAATCGAGCTTTTGATAGAGAAAGATGATTTAGGCTCTTGGATGAGGGTACTTGCTTTTCCCTATGTTGTGTTGAGTAATAAGTCGAAAGGAAAGGATGGAGTTAATGTGATTAGGTCTAACTTGAGTTTTTTCAGGGGTTGCACTGATGTAAACGGTGCCTTGTCTGAGGTTTTGCGTGAGAAGGGTGTTCCTTTTAATGTAGAGAAGTCAGTTGATAGGAATAGTGTAGCGATTAAGACTGCTACGAGGAAGGTTAGTGAAGGCGATATTAGGGGTGCGGTTAGGGTTTTGTGCTCAGACGAAGTAATAGCGCCTCAAAATTTTGATACTGTTACTAAATTGAGAGCAAAGCACCCGGATGATAATGGTGAGGTTTTTGAGGAGATAAAGCTTGAGAGTAGTTTGCCGTTGACTGAAGTTGAGGATGTTATTAGGGCCATTAGGAGTTTTCCTATGAGTTCTTCTGGAGGGATTGGTGGGTTACGTCCTAGACACTTAAAAGATCTTATATCTTTTACTTGTGGTGATTCAGCAAATCGATTGTTGAGAGCGATTGCTGCATTTGTGGATGTTATTAAGGGTGGTAAAGTGCAGAGTGAAGTTGCGAAGATCCTTTTTGGTGCTTCTTTGACTGTTCTTTTGAAGGGAGAGAGTGATGTGAGGCCAATAGCAGTTGGGGTTGTTTGGAGACGCTTAGCATCGAAAATTGCTTGTAGTAATATTAGGGAAAAGTTAGTTGAAAAGTTGAAGCCGGTTCAGTGGGGTTTCGGCATTGAGGGTGGTGCTGAAGCGTTGGTTCATGCTGTACGTAAATTTTGTATGGCTGATCATGCTGAACCGATGGTGCTGGTTAAGTTTGACTTTAGGAATGCGTTTAATATGCTGTTTAGGAAGTTCATGCTAGGTGAAGTGAAGGACATTTGTCCGGAGTTGTTGCCTTTGTTGCAGCAGGCGTATAGGCTTCCTTCGAATCTTTATTTTACTGATGAACCACTTTTTTCTAAAAGAGGGTATCAGCAGGGTGATCCTTTAGCTCCTCCTGGTTTTTGTATTGGTATTATGAGAATGACTCATTCTCTCGGGTCTAGGTTAAATGGGTGGTACCTAGACGATGGTACTATAGGTGATGTTCTGTCAGCTGTTCTACAGGACATTAGGAAGGTATTGTACTTTTGTGAAACATCAGGCTTACCTTTGAACGCTGATAAATGTGAAGTATTTTTTGTGAATGCTTCTGCTGAGGAGGAGGCTAGCATGTATGCTGATATTTCAGCTCTGTTACCAGGGGTTAAAAAGGTTGATGAGTCTTCACTTGAGATTTTAGGCTCGCCAATCTTTGAATTAGGTTTAGAAAGGATGTTTTCTTCAAAGATAGAATCAATTAGTTTGATGTGCGATCGTTTGAAGTTGATGGATGTTCACCCTGCTTTGTGTATTTTTAGGAAATCGTTGAGTAGTTGTAGGTTTAATTATCTGTTGCGGACTTGTAAGGCTTTTTAGCCCCGTACGAAGTACGAAGGGGCTTATAGGATTACGATGCCGTGTGTAATTGATGGAATTCGAAGCAGACGGTAAGGGCAAAGTGTTTGCCTATGTTCATAGATAACGAATCCGCAATAAAAATTTTGTCTGTCCGTCTGTCCTTCTGTCCGTCTGTCACGTCGATATCTTGAGTAAATCAAATCCGATTTCAAAAAATTTTTTTTTTCCTGAAAGGTAGTTGAAATAGTGAGGCTAAGTTCGAAGATGGGCGATTTTGGGTCGACCCCTCCAGAGCTGGGGCCCCATAAGTGCTTTTAACGTTTTCCAAAGATTTCTCTGGCCATTTAAAGGCAACACTTGTAAGTGATACATCAAATGAAAGGTATTTACAATACCTATCCACAAAAAAAAAGTTTATGGAAATTGGATGACCG
Organism: Bradysia coprophila; assembly: GCF_014529535.1. Taxonomy (NCBI): domain Eukaryota; kingdom Metazoa; phylum Arthropoda; class Insecta; order Diptera; family Sciaridae; genus Bradysia; species Bradysia coprophila. The sequence goes on from NW_023503442.1 coordinate 189,510, forward strand.
ACTCGTGAGTTAGACCCCTTGGTGTGAACTAGGTACAGGGCGGCAATCCGTTTTTGCTTGTAGGTTAGTCAAATTTGAACGGATTTAGATGGATTTTGATTTATTAGATAGGTATTGACCGTACCAATCAGGGAAAAAAAAGTTTATGAAATTCGGTTTACCGGAGCGTGAGCTAGGTCTCTTGGAGTGAGCTTATATGTGGCTACTCGACCGTACAGTGAAGGTGGTGTTTTTTGTTAATATCTCGAGTAAAATTTAATCGAATTTCATGAATTTTTTTTTGTTTAAAAGGTACTAACGAATGTAAAGCAGCCGTTGTACTTTCCACCTCCTAACAAAATGGCCGTCGGCCGCCATTTTGGATTTTTGAAAAATCAATATAAATAGGTGAAAATGATAATTCCAAAATCACTGATCAGTGGGAAGTGTAGTTTGTGTTACTTTTGAAAGGAACGTCGTACGGGGCTTCGTAATTGCGCTATGCGCAATTTTTAAGACAATGTTTAAGCATAAGAATTTTACGACGTTTACGGGCGCAATAGGCTTACGGTAAGATTAGGGCGACGGACGAAGTAGGGTCACGTGCGCAATAGATGTACGGGTTTGTACGGGGCTCAGTCGCAGCAAACGCTCCGACTGTTCTGACGGCTCGTTTGTTGTCGGATAAGCTGAAAGCTGTAGACGAGATATTCCGTTCTACGCTTGAAGCTATTACTAATGCTCAAAACAAACGAGGCATTGAAAACGTGTTTTGGTCCTATTTTTCATGACGAAATTTTCGAAACTGTCAAATGAAGTTAGAACTTTTTCTATTCAAAATCGCGACTGCTGCATCTGTCAATGAAAACTAGGACCAAAACACGTTTTCAATGCCTCGTTTGTTTTGAGCATAATACGAGGGTGGAAGGGTTTTCGTGGGATCAAGCGTCTCTCCCGTTGTCTTTTGGGGGTATGGGTATTAGGAAAGTAGAAGATTTGGCAGTACCAGCCTATTTGTCATCTGTTTATTCATCATCAGATTTGTCAAATGAATTACTTCAGAAATTTAATTTAAAAATAATTGATGACGACATTTTTCGTATGATTGAGGCAATCCCTCAAGATTATATTCCAGACAACGATATCCTTAGGAAAGAGCAAAAGAATTGGGATATCCCAAGGATCAAAAGTAGATTTTCGGAAATGTTTGATTCTAGTGAGCCGACTGCTCGTGCTCGACTGCTTGCGTCATCAACTAAAGAGTCCTCAAAGTGGCTGCAAGTGGTTCCTTCGAGTCAGTTAGGCTTACTATTTACACCCATTGCTTTTGAATCATTAGGTAGCATGGGTCCCGAAACAAGTACATTTATTAAGAAATTGGGTTCATTAATGCGAAAAGCTTCTGGCGAACCACGCTCCATGGATTACCTATTACAAAAGGTTTCTATTGCAATTCAACGGTGAAACGCTAGTTGCATTTTGGGGACTTTGGGACGTAATAGAGTTGATGATTTTTATTTATTGTAAATATTTGTTTTTGAAAAGATCGTTTTTTACTGGTTGCGCTTTGCAGCCTTTTTTTCGCTTTTAAATAAAAAAAAATTGCTACTCGATGTTCTGATAAGTATTAAACTCATCAGCAGCCATTTCAACCGCCATATTCGCTCGCCTAAGGCAGAACCGATTCAAAATACCATCTATGTCAGCCAACAACTTGCTAATTTTTGCATTGGTTGGGGCAGTCACAGCAGTATTTTTAAGAGATGCCCGATTGCATTGGAGCAACGATTCAGCAGTTTTTGCTGACAAAGATGTCTTACGGTGCGTCAATTCCGAAATGAGATAGAACGGTGGTAGTCCACTGGACGGTTCAAGAATGCACTCAGCTTTCTGCTTAAATCCATCTTAGGGTATTCAATGTTGACAGGTACCGGAGACGGTCTGTTAAGGGCTGCAGCCAATGTATCTACGCTGCACTTATTCTTTTTCACTCCTATTTTCATCTCGATAGCCTTCACTAGTTTGTCCAAGACTCGTGGAGAGAATATTACATCTCCGTTTCCATGGTTGACTCCGGCCATCTTACTCAACTCAAACGACAACAAGCAGACGAAAAAGAACGATTCTGCAACATCCACAAGTTTACTTGTAAAACAATCAGATTTAATAATTCACTGGTTGCTGGATCACACTAAAACACTCTTAGTGGTTGTTTTAACTTTGCAACGAGACAGTGCAACGGACGCTGTCTTCAACATCACACAATGTACAGCTAGCTGAAGAGAGAAGAGGCAACCTAAGTAGTGAAATAATGGTCGGGCAACAAAAGATTCTGGAATAAAAATAATCATAAGAAAACGCCAATTTTGGCAGTCTACATTGTATTTATTGAACCAAAACAACAAATCTATCTCAGCGTTTATTAAAACTCTTTCAAAAACTACACAAACAAAAGAAAGAAGGAAACAGAAGGGAACGACAATAGTGGAAAAACCACCTAAAACAAAGAGTTGTTTCGACCTCCGAATATGGTGGTGGTCCGAGGACAGAATGAGACTGTCCATCTTCACTTGCATCCACCATATTCGTTCACAAGACAGCGAGTAACACTTCTTGAACGTAGTGATTCGCATTACTCAGCAAAATATTTGCTCGTAGAGCACAACAGAAACAGCGATAGTGAAAATTTTAACCACGGTTTTATCACGGACCAAAGGAATAATTTCCAAAAAACGCGGGCGAACAATAAAACAAAAATAAAGGCTCACCGGGTCTTCCAAATTTGCTCGTAGCCATGTCAGTATCGTAGATCTGGTAAAGCTTCGACAATCTTCTTTCTTTTACAACACCAGATCGTTGAAACATAAAAATGACTCGTACGGGTTGGGTTACTATTGTTTGACAACGAAACTTGGAATATCACGTCAACTCTAATCATCGGAACATTAAAAAAATGACTCGACTTGGTCAACGAAGACGCGCATGAGCGACAACAAATTGAACAAAAGAAAAATCCCTGTGCCGACACCCAGCATGGCAAACCATAAAGGACATCAACCGTCCGTACCATCCCGGTGAAGATTGGATGAGGATGTGGAATCAAGCTACTGTACAGAACCTGCAACTTGTAGTCAATCCGACAGCCAGGCTAGTAGGTGCTGAATTACCCGTGGACACGGCATACGCACAGGCCATGGAAACTGCGCCTCTTGTCTGTTCAAGTGGAATATGACTGAATCCGTTTGCTGTGATTGTGGTGCACCGGAGCAAACGATGATACACATTGTGAACGACTGCCCTATAAGAAAATTTGTGGGAGGAATTGACGGCCTGAGCCGATTAGACGAAGGGGCTGTGAAATGGCTCACCGACCTGGACATAATGATTTAATGTGTTGGAAGTTCTTGGTATTTTTGATTTTTAATTTGTTTTTTCAATTTACTGTTGAATTGATTCGATCGCCATACGAAAATAAATAAATACAAAAAATTCACCATACAAATTTATTTTTGGTGAATTTGTTTGTATGGGAAAGGTGTGTTCCCGCGTATCAAATAAAATGGCGATCTGCGTGACCTCACCAAAGTATACAGCCTTGGGTGCGAAGAACTTGATTAGGCTAACGATGTGTAATTATGACACAAAGCCGCACTCGATGCCATAAATAACTATTTCTATAAAAATTTCATTACATTGAATATATTTGTGTATAAAAATAGAAGCAAAAACAGTGCAAAAATAGTTTACTTTTAAATATTTTATCAATTTCTGTTAACATCAGCATTGATACGGAATACCAATTGCGATATAATCTGTGTTAGTTTGCCTTTGTGTTGGTTCGCTGCTTTGAGAACCTCCTCGTGGTTCGGTTCATTTTGGTTTTCATACTGTGTGATGCACTTATTTGTAATGAAACTGAGAGCAACCACTTTCATGCCACAGTGTCGCGCCGCAATTACCTGGAAATATAATAAACTAATTAGGGCCAGGGCCAAGGGGCCGTTCATAAATTACGTAACGCAAAAATTGACATTTTCAAGACCCCCTCCCCCCCTCCTGTAACGCTAGTGTAACGCAAGGTCATACACCCCCCCCTCCCCCGGTTTGTTACGTAACGCAACTCATGAAAAAATTGATATTTTTCTTACAGTAATTACAAAAAACTACACGATTGTATGTATACGATTGCTTCGGATTTTTTTTTACAATTTAGAAATGTCCATGCTGATAAGATTCGGGCGTCACCTACTAAAAAATAATGTTGCAACGTGCAAGTTTTTAAGCACATTTCAATTTATTTTAAATGTTGTAATTTGATTTTTTTACAAACCATGTATGTGAAACTCGATTCGCTGCACAGACTTTTTAGTACGAAATATGTTGCGTGACGTAACGTTACTGTCAGACCCCCCCCCCCCTCCCCCTGTAACGCTGTGTAACGCTAGACTGATACCCCCTCCCCCCCTCTTTTGCGTTACGTAATTTATGAACGGCCCCCAAGGTTCTGACTGTTAGGAACTGTCAAGAAAAAACCAATTTGCACTAGCGATAATTTTATAAAATTTTCCACAAATCACAAGATCCGTAGTAAAAATATTATCTAGCACGATAGATTAGCAATCTTGCTATCAGTGAATGCTCATATTTCTTACTTTTAGCTTCAACTATTATTGAAATTTTAGCAAAATATTTTAAGTATTTAAGTGACCGAAATGAATAAAAACACTCTGACTTTGATCGATCAGTGCTGGTAGAAATATTTTCGCACATTATTGGGTCGGTTCAGTTTTCTTTTTCCGATATAGTATCGCAGTTTTCTCTGATCATATACTAAATACAGATGCCTAAGCGACAACTGTTGGATACAAACTGCCAACTGAAAAAATTGAAATTCGATGATTTTGTCTTACAGTGCTCTACCGGGCCACTCCCCAATCTGCTTTCATACAAACATTCATACAATCAATATTTACATTTCCGCTTTGAGGCCTTGGTTTTGCTGAGATGAATGACTTCGTGTCAAAAGTTTTCAAAAATGTTCTCGAGGGGAATAGCGCGATAAAAGTTGGAGGCCCAAGCTTTCAGGTTTCGCGTAAAGTTTATTTATCCGAGGAGAAACTCAGAACAGAAAACAGACAAAAACACAATGAAGAGGACTTTGATAATTTTGTAGATGCCTAAAATGTAAAGAGCTGTACGGTAAATAGTCGAACATTTTCCGGCCAACAACCAAGATATTCACCGAAAAATGTCCGGATAGTGAAATGAATGAATTAATTTTTCGATCTGGCATTTTTCAAAGCTGCTTTTAGAGCTTCGTTTCCATTCTTTTCAGTGTAAGTAACCGAATTCGCTTTGCATACTGAGTGGATAAGACGCAAAACGTTTTTAAAGATATGGATAGATCTGGGTGGCTCCCGATACGTGAAAACTCTTCCTTTTACGAAAGAAGAAGCAATGATGGAATACAACGAAGCAGTAAAGTCTAATAGCCAATCACTTACTAATTGGGCGATAATCGTGGAGCCGTTTAGATACTGGTCCACTTTTTCGATGCCAGAGAGTGTGGCGTATGGTATCGACGTCATAATTAGGTGGACATCAATTGCCGAACCTTCTTGTTTCTCCATAATTGCACTTATTTTCGAATTCATGTCGGTCAAAGTTATGTAGTGCCCCTTGATGGGGCTACCACTACTAAGTGTCAGAACATATAAAACATCGCAACCACTCTCTCTGTCAGTGTGCTCTCAATATATGCAAGTCGAATGAGTTGCAGTTATTGAGAGTGCTCGGCAGACGGGTTTCATTCCTTGTTCTGCTATCGTAGTGATAACAAGTAAATTAGTTACGAGCAATAAATTGTTAACAAAATATATAATCACCGGCGTTTTAATTAACATAAAGTCACAGGCTTTATAGTATCAACGTCATTCTTCATTTCAATTAAATATTCAATACTCTATTGAATATCCTTTATCATGCCCTCAATGACTGGCCATTTGCTGTGCGAATTGGCGGAATATGATTTTGAATATTGTCCGAATCGCTATTAACTGAAGCCTCAAAACCTTGATCATTGGCAGTTGGCATCTTGAATGTCTCGTGAACTTCTCTTACGAGTTTTACGTCCGATATTGTCCATTTTAATTTTTTTTCAGCACTAACAATGAACTCAATTTATTTTCATGGCTACTCGACTAAATCAAAGATGTAACAACCTTTTAGATTTCATCAACGTGGTAAATGACGACTTCAACAGCAAATTCAATAATAAAATAAATGTTTTTAAATTATTCCACCGAAATTCGAAAGGATAATCGATGAAGCGACTTTTAATTTTAGTAAATGACAACGTCATTGAGTCTTTCACATACGTATCGGTATTATCGGATCTATTACTTCTTTTGATCCAAGTCCAAGGTCATTCAAAAATTTTCGCTTCGCTTCTTTGAACATAACTTTTGCTAGATAAGATATAAGACCTCATTAGTCAAACCTTATCGTTTAACTTTTTGTCGTTATCTATAACAGATGAAGAGTTAAATAGCACTAAGCATTCGTAAAGAATGAATAGTTGTTTGCAATTGCAATGATAAGGGATTGTTGGTTTTCAGTATGTTAGTCCGTGCTGTGTATAAGAATATTGTGAATGTTGCCTGTCAAGTCCACATATGAACAACCATTGAAGTTCCTCACGCAATCTAACTGGAATTGGAGCTTCATCCAATTGATTCACAGAAATGATAAGCACGGCGCCTTACGGCTGGGATAGAACACGCCAATTGGCCTACTCCAATTTTGGATCAATGACAGTGACAGTATCAAAATAAAAACTGCAGATATTCCTTTCTAACAATAATGACTATTATTTTTGATTATTAAACTTACTTCATGCACAGTTGACATTCCAACGCAGTCGCCACCAAACGCCCTTAACATTCTAACTTCAGCAATACTTTCATACGTTGGACCTCCAACACAGACATAAACCTATGAACAGAAAATAAATAGACGCAAAGTAGAAATTCCGTTAAATTCAATTTTGCAGTTTAAAAATGTGTATTTTATAGCTTACGCCTTCGTGCACACATTTTCTGATGTTCATTTCATCGACGATATCTAAAGCAAACGTTTTCAGTACTTTATCGTAAGAATTATTTGCTGGCAGAAATCGCGGCCCGAATCGCGATTCGTTGCTTCCACGCAAAGGACTTATGCCTGATAAACCCAAAAAATTTATATGATCTTTCAGCAACACAATATCTCCAACGTTATAGTTATCATTTAAGCTGCCAGCTGCATTCGTAGCTACCAAATGGGTAACACCAACTAAATTCATCACACGAATTGGCATACAAACTTTGGCCAGTGAATATCCCTCATAATAATGGAAACGGCCCTGCATACACATCACTGTCACTCCGTTTACTTTACCGAATATCATTTGACCACGATGACCAGGAACTGTTGATGTGGGAAAATGCGGAATGTCTTCGTATGGAATAATTTCAGCATTTTCAACACAGTCTCCAAACGCACTTAGTCCTGAGCCGCAAACGATTCCGATTTTTGGGCGATACTTTGTTTTGTTCAATAAAAAGTTAGCTGCTTCTGTCATCAATTCATACGTGCTAAAAATAAAAAAAAATGATTTTTTTTCTTCGTTTAAGTTCTTTGGAAGAGAATTCGGTTTTATTGCATGTTTCTGGAATTCTTACACTTCGGCATTCATTTGATTTTCGCCGTGGAAATAGGGACTGGTCGTGGTACAATTACTCGACGGAAACGGTTTGCTCTCTGCCATTTTTACGAATGAATGAAGAAACTATGAATTGTTTTTGTTTTTATGATGTTTTTTTCATCTATTTGTAACTCCGGTTGTTATGGCAGCAACGAAACGTAACTAACAAAAAAATAAGGTAACGAACAGAGAATTGCGGCGACACAACAAATTTTAACTCTGTATGTCATTTCTGTAGCGGTGATTACAAACGTACAAAGTGCGTTTTGGTATTATTCCAAAGATTAATTCTTTACCTTTATGATTTGAGTAAAATATAATTAAATTTACGCAAGGTTTGATCTTAAAAACGAATTTAGTAAATGAATGCAGAGCTTTGGCATATTAATGTTGCCATGAGTTGTGCTATGAATTCCTTTTCATACAATTTCTACACTCGCATATTAACGATGATCTACCTCAATTCTCCGTCCGTTACCTTACGAGAAAATCAATAAGTTGAAGTCTCAGTTCAAGTTCAACTTATTTTCATGAGAGTAACCGAGCAGACCGGATAAACTTTCCACCGAAACAATATCGAAATAAATGGAATTAACCATCAATTCACTTGGCTTATAATATATTTTTTTTCGGTATTTATCAAAATTTTATGGCCGTTAATTACAACACCGAACTTTTGCACATTAAGGTTTTAATAGCTTTCATATTCCAAATTCAATTTTCGTTAAGTGTTATCTGTGTTCCGATAATGTTAGACTCTATAACCAAACTGCTTTTATCATACTTTTTTCCGTTTACATGATTCACTGTACATGATTCAAAGAAAAAAGTTCACTTACGGAACTGTTAAAAGAATCAATTGATTTTACACAGCGCAACTGCCAAATATGTACACACCCAAACTGTAACTGTCAGAATCAAATTAGTTCGTGAATTTCATTGGAGCTAAATATGTAAATTGGCGGCGAACAATGCACATAAAAATTGAATTATTGTTAATTTTAGTGTCATTTGTTCTCGACGAAAATGTTGTGAAACATGACGATGCAGATCAAAAAGTTACTCAAATAGTTTTTGTATGAATGAGTGACCAGATTATTTGGTTTGCAGAAGCATTTTAGACCTGTACGAAGTACCAAAGTCTGATACGTTTGGTACTACGTACTTTCAACCAGTAGTTTGGTACTACGTTTGTAACACGTCAAGTTCGAATTTCTGAGTAACGTGGAAAATATCTGAACTGACAATCAGGAGAAACATTTTTGCCAAATTTATCCGTACAGTGAAGATAGGCTTTTTTACCTTTATGTAGAGGTAGTCGAGGGGCCATGAAAGGTGCAGAGAATGTGTTAATTGATTCTGGTCCATTTTAGTACCTAGATTAAGGAAAACAGGAAAACTTCATTTTTCGGTGTTTTTGGACATGAAGTTCAACAGATAGAAAAAAAATTTCTTCGGCAATATTATAGGATATTAAATTGTGCATCTTAACTCCGTCGACGAAAATTCTGTAGAAATTACAGGGTGGGCCACAAAATCGGACAAAAGTGAAAATATGTAAAAAAAAGGGCAATTTCATACGCTTCTTCGAATTTTCTTCATGAACGCTTTGTATCATAGAGATCGTAATCACTGTGAGATTGCTCATCGTGAAATTCTATACAAATTTAGTATTTTACCACTTATGAATACAGGGTGGCCCATATTTTTCTTTAATTAAAACAATTGAAACAATTGCAGCATTAAGTAACCTTTCCAAGCAAATAATTTCGATTTGGTACAATATACAATTGCTAAAAGTTTCTCATGTGCAGAATGAGCACCAGCTGAATATCACCAGCTGGTGTACAAACAAAAACACTTTGTATTGTATACAATTCAAAGACAACCTACACACAGGGCGGCATGTGATTTTTCTTCAGAAAATAGTGAAAAAGTGATCAAATTTTCCGAAAATAGTTGGTATTCTCACTATCGATTGATTTATAAAAAGTGACCGAATAGTGAACAAAAACCAGCTCTAAAACGTGAATTTCAAGCACACACGTTTGCTTTCTACTAAGAAAGAGTAAAGTACACTTTAGCGCTTGTTAGCAGCAGGCGGGAGGTTTAAAAATCTTGAAAAAGAAGCACGAAATTCGATTATGATTTATTGGTTACTTTATTGAGACAAAGCCTTTTTCTTTATCACAAAGTGTGATTGGGAGATCAGAAAATAGTAATAAACTTATTTTTGACGATTTGACTAAGAACTCATTGTTATCTGATTACTTGTATTTGTCCCTTAAACTGACATGACTCACAAAATGCAACTTTATTTTTACAAACATTTTTTTAGAGCAAATATATACGAGACGATGAGTTATCAAAATAACTCCATAATACTTAAAACTCAACGGCACATGTTTAAACAGACACTTTTATTAAATCGATAATATCTGAATGTACCATAAAGGACAGTAAAGGAAGGTGATCAAAAATTTAGAATTGTTTATGGGAAAGATAAAATATCGAAGTTATTTCTCGCTTACCTCATCAAACTGAAAGATTGCTAAAAACAAGAGTGACTAGTCCTTTAAAATTGTTTACCTTCGCTTGATTCAAATAGTACATTACTTACCAATGGAACAAATGCTGGAAATGGCACTGCTTGTGCGGATTTTGGCGATCGAATCGTAGCCGAGGTTGGTAAACACACAAGAATTGCCATTTACACCATTTATTCCATTGCCAACTTGGCAATGCTAAGTAAGGTATTTAACTCAAAAACTTGATTTAAAATTCGAAGCCGAGGTCGAAGCTTGTGCGGGTAAAAGCAAAATAAAATCTGGTTTTTGACAGTTGAAATTCAATTGTCAAAAACTAGACTTGATCGTTTTATTTTGCTTTAATTTTATTCCGAAAACGTACGAGTAGAGCCGTAGCTGGCACAGCAGAACATAGCTCATTTGAGAGGTATTTCAATTCATTATAAAGTAATAGAAGCATTGGAAGCAGAAACTAAGTTTTGTATTGTCAAGGTCCAAGGTCAAGGTCCTCTATTTTGAATGTGTTTTTTGTTAAATACAATTGAATTTATGTCAAAAAATCGCATCAGCTGGAGGTTTTCCAGGAGATGATTTTCTCCATTCATGTATAGTCACCCTATTTTTGAACCTTGTCAACACAAAAACTTAAAATGTTTTAAATTTCTGCTTCTTAATATATTTTTGTTTGAATTTCGTATGGGGATGGGGACATCTAGATTGCGTTCACAATAAAACCTTTGCAGAAGCATCTGTAGGATACTGGTCGTCTTACCAGTCCCAGAATACAGCTACCTTAGGCTACTTTCTGTTCGACTAAAAAAAATTCTCAGCGAATTTTATTTTCACATGGGATAAGTGGGCTACCGTAAACTACTCTACGACTAAAAAACAGAAAAACTGAGTTGCCCTAATACGTAGGAAAATCGGAAAATTTTCATATAAGGTAACTGACTGAAAGTTGACCTAATTTGACAAATCTCAAACACATTGAATCGTGAGTTGTCCTATCTATACAAAAGTCATAGGACATATCACGGTTTATTGAATGTTGAGTTGACCGATAATTTTTTCTTCATACAAATTTACACGGAAAACTTAAGATCACTTTTCCACTAGGTCAACTTTCAGTCAGTTACCTTACTACGTACATCTTTGCGCCGCAGGCAAATGTGATGTCTTTGTGTAATAAATATTTAGTTGGAACAAGAAATGGTTCCGATTTTCAATACTTTTTCCAAAATAGTTAGAAAAGTAAAAAACAAAAAAAAAGTAATTCACTATCGCTTCTTTAAAAAAAAAGTCGGAATTAGTGAGAAAAGTAAGTCACATGCCGCCCTGTACACACCGTGCATTTCGTTAACGTCATCTACGCGCACATAACACGTATGAATGAAGTAAACACATTGTTAAGAATGTGTTTTGATTGTTTATCATACAATAAGTGTGTGTTAGCAGATCCAGCTGGTGATATTCAGCTGGTGCTCATTCTGCATATGAAAAGTATTTACAGGCTGTAGCACCGAAAAATGAAGAAAAACAGAATTTGGGCCAAAATCTTACCGATTACTCGAAAACCGCCAGGAGTTCAGCTCGGCACCCGAACTTTCCATAATCTGGGTACTAAACTGGACCAGAATCAATCAACATATTCTCTGCACCTTTCATGGACACGAGTTGTTCTATGGCCCCTAGACTAAGCAACATGGCCGTATCTAGATGGGGCGCAGGGGGGGCGGCGCCCCTCCTAGAGAAGTCATTTTTTCATTTTTTTTTAATTTTTCCCACACAAAATAATTTTTTTGGACCTTGCGCCCCCCCCTAGCGCACTCGGATTTTGAAGTCTGGCTACGGCCAAAAATTTCATCCAATTTTCATTATTTTCGGCGCCGGAACAAAATGTCCACTAGTAATCATTTTGGATTTTAGTAGAGTCGGAGCAAAGAGGGTATTATTCAGGGACACGGTTTTCTGTGAAAGAAAACAAATTCTCTTAACTTTTTGTTCATAGCGTTCAGAAAAGATGGTTGTGCTTCGGCCAACTTCTACGACTTTTTTCCTAATATAATCGCACATTGAAATCATTACCTACCACATCATCCAGTATTCAAAGACAGTGTAACGACTCCAGTACGTCCTGTTTTTGACGCCTCTTGCAAAACAGGTCGAGCTCCATCATTAAACAATTGCCTGATTAAAGGGCCAAATAACATCGAATTGTTATCAGATACGTTAATGAGATTCCGGATGAAATTGGTGAGAGGACTAGCAGATATCATAAAGGCATTCCAGATGATAGATGTGGATGATAATGATCGAGAATATTTACAATTTCTCTGGTGGGAGGATGCTACACAACGAAAAATTATTTGTTTACAACACAAACGAGTAGTATTTGAGTTGATATGCAGTTCTTTTCTTCTAGCAGCTGTTCTATAACATCATATCTTAGCCGCACCGGAAAAGAAAATCACGAACCTATGGGCGAATCTGAAGAAACGAAAGTATTGGGTATGGTATGGAACAAACGACACGACACTCTCTGCATTAGCGTTCCGACAATCGAAATTCCTGAAAAATTCAAAAAGCGAAGGATCGCATCCGTTTTACATAAGTTCTTCGATCCAATTGGCCATACGTATCCAGCTTTATTACAACCGAAACTTATGCTTCAGAATGCTTGGAAGAAAAATGTTTCGTGGGATTGTGAATTGCCAGAATTATGGAGAAATCAATTCCAACGGTGGTGCGATAAGGCGGTTCTTCTGAAAGAAATACAAATTACACGATTGTGCCAAATTCCGAATCCGTCCAGTCAACAACTTCATACGTTCACTTATGCAAGTCAAGATGCACATGTATGCGGCTGCGGCAGTTGTATTTTTACGAACAGAGAAAGACGGCCAAGTGGAATTACAACCAATTTAAGCGAAAACCCGAATAGCACCGATAGAAAAAGCAACAATTCAAAGACTTGAGCTATTTGCATGTTTGGTTGGCTCTCGTCTTGGCAACAGTGTCATCGAAGCACTAGATTTGAAGAATGTATCAACGTATTATTGGAGTGACTGCACTACAGCCCTTGCATGGATACGACGGAATGACAACTGGGGAACATTCGTTGGGAATCAAGTGCGAAGAATTCTGCAGACCACAAACGAAAATCAATGGAATCAAGTTCGTGGCACACTAAATCCAGCTGACCTTCCATCCAGAGGTTGCAATGCAAAAGAATTGTTGGAATCAAGATGGTGGGACAGCAAAAGTAAAAACGAGATATGAATGTTCGATACGACCGCTGCAACGACTTCATCCATTGGAAATGTCAAAATCTGATTCAAAGTCGAAAAATATACCAATTCAAGCAAAATGTCAGGATGAAACCGAAGCAGAAACCGAAATTGTGACGGTGAAAAATTAATTGAAGGAAGATGAAACAACCACCCGATCTGGACGAAAGACAAGGAAACCTATCAGATATGGATGGAATGAATAATTATTTTTTTGAATTGGTGGGAGTATGTTAGATTCCAACCCTTTTTTACTTTCAATCACTTGCTCATGTAAAATCACTCTCTAAATTATTTGTAAATCTACTAAATCAAAGTGTTCTTTTGAATTGAAAGTAATCTAGCAGACTATGAGTTCGCCTATAAATACAATGTAATTCATAAAATAAATTCATTCAAAAACGAATAATCAAAGTGTTCATATCGCGGTATAAGTAGAATATTGGGTAGAAGTAAGAGTTTAACGCTTGAGAGCGGGGACAATATCCCAATAGTATTTGAGGTTTGTGTTAGAGATGTGCGGGGCGTTCCGTCCAAAAATGTCGGGCCTTCCGAGTTTTTATCCGACCCGACCAGGCTCAAGCTTTGAACGAAAAAGATTGGGCCGCCCGAAAAAAATTAAAAATGTAAAAATAATCTAAATCTACATTTTGGAAATAACTAACATATGCATGCACCATCATCGACTATCAAACAATTGTAAACACGAACTTGAAAACAAAAACGACGACGATTTCATCCAACCTCAACTTTTATTTGTAGAAAATTGAGCTGCCGTATTGCTCAGTGTCGAATTTCACAAAGTTGTATTTTTTCTATAACATTGCAAATATTGTGAAATTTGTAAGACACTTCAGCGGAATTTTTCTTTTCACAAATTTGCAATTTGTCTAAAAAAATTTATAAGTTTCATTTGTTGGAAGTTGTGGATTGGCTGCAGGATATTGCGGACTTACAATAAAAAACAACTTTGCCTTTCGGCTGTTTATTGAAAAGTGACTAAACACAATTTTCCTCTTAACTAGGGTTACTTAGTCCTCAAATTCATTCGGTCTACTTCTCTAAATTATCAAGTACAATTATAACAAGTGCATATTCCAACATCATTAATATTCGGTCGTATCAGTCAGCTGACCTCATTTGATCTTGTAGACTGTAAATTATTTTCAGATTGAACTGAAATTTATCCGAACTGAATCTGATATGAAAATTTTGATCTGATCTGATTTAATCTGAATGATCTGAAGCGATCTGAAACCTTCTGGTATTAATTTTCAGCTTAGAAATACTAGAATCGAATTGGATTTGAAATAAAAATTTTGATGTGCACGGGTGAGACACGAACTCATAACCTTCAACTTGCCGGGCTGATGCTCTAACCAATTGAGCTACCGTGGACATTTTTATTTCAAATCCAATTTTGAACCGTTGGTACAACACATGATGTGTATGTTCTTTCTTCTATGTGTATTTCAATCTCCATTAGATGTGTATGTGTTACTAACACATTGTGTTAGTTAGTATACATCATATCGATATATTTTTCAGAAACTCTAAACACAGAAAACACCGCTTGCAGTACAGAATGTATTGGAAATATTTGCAAACCACGTATGGTCTTAAATTAAAAATGTAAAAAATTAAATCTTTTCTTACTTATTTTGTATTTAATCAGTTCCTCGTTGCGCGTAGAGCGTAGGCATGCAAGATTTTACAACAAAATTGCATTTGTTGGGTCGTAACGGTTTTCAGATTTCAGATTGATCCGAAAAATTTCAGATCAGATTCAAATTTTCAGATTTCAGATCGTTCTGTTTCATGTTTTCAAATTTCAGATCAGGTCGCTAGAGATCCGAAACTGAATCTGAAAATTTCAAATTGCATTTTTTTAGATACAGATCAGGTCAGAACGAACTGCTCCGAGCCCTAACTGTAATCAAATATGACTTACGTCTAAGTACTTGAAAGTGCGACGATGGTATACGATGGAATGTATTAGTTATACGTCTCCTTTTTCAAGGTTTAAAAAATGAATTTCGGGCCGGGCTTCGGGCCGGACGGGCTTCAAGAAAACCTCGGCATCTCTAGTTCGTGTTCGACCTGTAAGAAAGATAGTCTTTGAGGTTCGTGTTCGACCTGTTAGGAACATAGATTCTGAGGTTTGTGTTTGACCTGCAAAAAACACTTGTTGAGAAAGCCGTTCATACTTTTACGAGGAGGTAAATTTCACTGAACGCAACAAATTGTAACAAATTTGCATAATATAAACAGAAACGAGCTACCATAAACATGTCCCTAAATTGAAAAACCAACTATTTTCCTATGTTCCAGTTTTTTGTAGCAGGTTTAACAAATAATCAAAAAATTCACCAAGTGTCAGATACACTTACAGTGACGTCAGGACGCTGAATAGGTGCCATAAGATCAGCCAAACTATCGTAGTGATTCCATCTTCCAGGAAAACCACGGTACACAATTGAAATGTGTATATCTGTACTACAGATTCTGTAGTGACGTCCCCATTCGTTACTGTGGTATGGTACCCGCGCTCCCGGTACACGTGAATCACACACGTGAAAATAGTTGCTAGAGCGAGTAGCGACTCAGAAGCGCCGTAAACCCTGTCTCGTGATAGAATCCGGAGAAAAGTGTCGAAATCAATGCTCCGGATGCCAGTTTGATATGTATGAAATTCATCTCTCATCCTCAGTCGAACCAACTCTTGATAACGATAGCCAGTGAAATGCGGCCGCGTGTGATCGACAACCATGATTCGCAGAGCTCTTGTGTGAGCGATATGCTGAGCAGAGGGTACGGGAAGCTGAAATAATTAATGACATACGGCACCGAACATGCAATTCCCGTCGCCTGGAATGGTTTGCACTTTGCCGTCTAATGTTACTCCCTCCATGCTACAACACGATTTGATAGCTATATGAAGTTATGACTAGAATGAAACATGAATGAGAAGCAGAGCTAAATCGAAGAACAACATTACGTATGTACACACGTGAATGATGATAACGGTATGGAAAGGATTCTATCTTTAATGAATTGCGATTTGATCTACGGATCTTGGAACGAAATAATGAAATGATGAATCGCAACGCGATAAAGACAAATAACTGAACAGTCAGAAATAGACAAATAGAAGAGAAAGAAATCAGCCTACTCACGATGATAAGACGATAAGATGTTAAACAACGGTAGTAAACGCATACACAGAAATACGTGAACAAAACAGGACATTTATTGTCACTAGCTTAGTGCCACTAAGTTGAATTCAAAACGTCCAAAAACTCCAAGCAATACCGATATTGCTTCTGCATCTCCTCCACTCTAGTGGTAGATTGAAAGTAATGTATAAATAGATACCATTTCAAAAGCACAAACTTACAGGCAAACGAGGAAAATCTTCCGTTGCGTGATCCAACCGAACACGAACATGCAAAGAATGAATGCACTGCAGATGTGACTGTCGATTCTGCACCACGAGCACGGGATTGCATACGTGCATAAGCCACTTCGGGGGACGAGTGTAAATACACTGGTGAGAAAGGTAAAGATTACAATGGATGCTGATGAAAAATGAAGAAAACAAGAACATCGTACCTATAACGTGAGGATGGGCCTTGAAGTCTCTTAGCATCTGATCATACCACAGGTCCAGAACGCTTGCCGTGGTGGGATCAATGACTCCAGTGTGTCTCATATGCTCCAGGAAAACGTGACTGTTCAGGAATGTGTGAAAAGGTTAAGGGTCGAGTGACAGTGCTGTGTCGAGGTACCGTGAACTGAGCAACGAACGCTCAAGGATGCGCACTTCCTTGCTTGTCTCTTTCTGACAATTGTCGTATGTGGTCATGCCGGCGTATAGCTGGAATGGGACACCCCAACGTGATGGGTCCTCGTAGAATTTAGACTGTGAAGATAGTGATGGGTGATGTAGTGTAGAAAGTCTTAGCACATTAGATTGATTCAAAATTACCAGCAGGTTGACGCCATTAACATTCTCCCATTTCTCTACGGGCTCAGGATAAACGGCGTAGTTCGGCAAAGAAGCACAATATCCGAGAAAGGTGCTCTATTCCGAACCAATATTACCTTACACTGCGACTCTCATGCCACTTGCACTTGAATAAGAACTGGACACGAATATTATATAAGGACCGAAAACCGTGGGATATTGCGAAGTATGGTGTGTCAATGAATGAAACAATGAATGGTATGAAAATGAATGAAAAACAAGATTTAAGTACTCAGGACACTATGATTGACAAACAAACAAACTTGAACAGAATGATCATTGACACACGACAGTGATTAGTAAGTATGTGGGTTGCGGACTAAGGTAATTCACTGTAATAAACTGAAATGAAAGTAGATAGTCCGACCATCTGAATCAATACAGCGTGAATTCGGTTTTACCAGTCCTGACTGACTTGCGTGCTTTCAAGGTAGAGGATGAACATGTACTGTGTTCATTGGATTATGAATCAATGTACACGAACATTGATGTCGACGGTACGCTGACCATCATTATCGAACTGTATTACCTCATCGAGTTAAGCACGACTGTACCATGCGCTGTGTTCGTTAAGTGCTTGAAGTTCTTCATTGAAGATGCAGCGTTTTTCGGAGCTCTTGGTCGGATATTCTCACAGCGAAAAGGATTGGCGATGGGTAACAGGCTTGCCCAGTCACTAGCCGCAGTCCGTACGGACCATGCATTGATCATTGCTTTAAAGAGTTTCGATGCCTCAGCTATTTCGTTTCTTTACAAGTATGTCGATGACATGTTTGCATCAATCCATCGTGATTTCGTGACTCTTGTATGTCAGGCTATTTCCAGTGCAACCGGTATGACTCTTACGATTGATGCTGAGAATGATGACTGCGAGGTAGTCTTTCTGGATTGCACTTTCAATCGTAACCGTGACGGATCTATCACTTACAAGTGGTACAAGAAAGGCTGTTCATCGCTCCAAACTCTAAATTACCACTCGCACCACAGCTATACAGTCAAACATGGTTGTACCTCGAATCTCATCGAATCAGCGATCTTACGCACCTCGAGCGAATTCTGTTACCAAACGTTGCAATTGACAAATCAGGTTCTTCTCAACAGCAGTTATCTGGCAAAATACATAACGAAGTTGCTGCATGGCGTCACTACGCTGAAACCAGTGCAACCTGAGAAAGCTTATGATGATGATAATAGTGCTCGCTATGTCTCTTGTCCGCTTTTCGAGCCTGTTGTGAAAGGAGTGAAGAATGTTATCAAACGAGCGCAGCTACCAATAAGGATCTCTCAATGCCCGTTCGCAACCAACGCGATAAAGATTTTCTCTAAGCTGAAGGATCCTGTGCCAAGTCATATGAGAAAGAATTCGCTTTTCGAGGTGAGTTGCGCCGATTGCAGTTTCACCTGTGTTTTGACTTCCACGTCTTTTGACGTTGGTGAGACGATTAAACGCAGTCTCGCTTCTGATGTGCCAAAGCTGTCTTCACATCTACGGGTTTTCCCGAGTCACCAGTTGAATGATGCGGTCACCTTGATGTTCACCTTCCGCAACGAATGGACCGCGTTACGTTCACCCGAATATGTGCCAGGAATGCTTGCCTTGTTTTCACGCTGTAAGTGAAGACCTTATACTGGATGTGAAAAGAAGGATTTTCTGATTAAAATGGTTTACGCTGCTGAATGGTTCTTGAGTTTTCATTTTTCGGAAGGACTTTTGAAATTGGCGTTCCTAGTACAATTCTTGCAGCTGGGAATTTTCTTTTTCAAATTGACAATTTGATCGCTGATGTCGTGTGTCAAAAATTCGTTTGTGCTGCAACGGGGTCTAACCTACAACGTCTTGTTCTACTTCTTCCGTCCGTTAATCAAGACCTGGCTTACTGTTTCGTTGCGCTGCTGTTTTCATCTGGATTATTATTAAGTCATTCTTGGATTGAACGCTCGGCTCTTGGTTGCAAAACCAGAATTAAGTGGTGTGCTTATTGTTTGTTTTCTGCCTATGCGCACGACGTTAATGCTGAAAATGTTTGTTTCTTGTAGTTAAAATGTCGTCGGTAATGATGTCTGATGGGTATCGTGTAACCATTGCGAACGGCAATGGAAAGAATGATGACGAGTTGGTCTACTCACCGAGGATCCTGCGCGAACTAGTGCGCTCAGTTGAAATGAAATTAAATATAAAAGAGGCAGCATGCAAACGGGACGCGATTGCACGGGTAATCAATAGACCAGTGTTGTTCCCCTACGACATCAAACACCCTGACGCCGACCTGAGCGATTGTGTGGACAAGTTGCTGGGAAAACCTGCGAAAGTCCAGCCGACCTTTTTCCTTTCGTCGGAACTGAGCCGTCGCAGGATGGATTTGTCTTCGGATTTAGCGAAACTAATTCGCGAGTCCAATGTTGTGGCAAGGTCTTACGCTACGATGATAAATGCGACCAGTGCAGCTATCTCGCGATTTTTAAGCAGTCTGGATTCAGTCCTGAACCCTTTTGCTGACAGAAAAGCGAATCGTCTAGCTGAGTTGGCCGCTGATGAATACTTCACGAAGATGCGTGTCAAAGACATGCTTGAGGCTTTCCTGAATGATGTCAATGCGAATCCGAACGCCATGGTGTTGTCTGACGAAGCGTATAAGAGTGTCGAACCAGAATTTGGGTCAATGTACTCTGTCAATCGTTCTTCGCCTGTAATTGCCCAAGTCAAGCGCATGAATTTTTCACCGTTGGGATCACCACCCACATCACGACCAGTGCCAGTACCGGCGTTATCCGTGCCAGTGAAGCGTAAGTTGGAGGAAAGTTGTGAGAAAGCTTCTGTGCATATTGGAAAAGAGAGTTCGCGTGGTGACGCAACCGAGTCAACGAATCCTGCTGTTGAATGTGGGCGTATGACCCCGAGTCAGGTGGTAGCTGGCGTCAGTGCTGGAATCTTTGCGGATTTTTCCGCTGATGATCTGAAGGTGATACTCACCTCGATCAAACATAGAGTGCAGCCGGATGATTTACTCTGAAGGCTGGATCGCTGTTCCTGCTTTCGATTATTTTTTAATTTTTGGGTCTCTATGACCTGGGCTGTGTATTTTGTTGGTTGTAGAGATTTGGAGGTTTGAAATAAAGATTTGTTCCGTTTTTGCTTGAATGTTCTCTTTTGTTTCGCTCGGCTCTGTTTCTGTCTCACTCGTGAGTGCTTGGTTTAAAAGTTGTAGAACTAAGTCGACGTGCCAGCATGCCATGAAATTGAATTTCGTCTTGCTGTCCGGTTCTTTCTGCCGTTGAGTTTCCGATGTGGCTTTGCTTTCCGCTTTTATGAATTTTTGTGAGTTTCTGTGAGGTGAAGAAAGTCGAGCGGGGTGCGAGTTGATGTTGGGTCTGTTTCCGAGGCTCAACCTGATCGAGGTTTCACTGCGAGGATCGAACTAGGATTGCGTCCATGGTCACGAGTGAGTACGTTTTGTTGTTGCGTTTATTCTCTTATGCTTTGTGTTGTGCTATTGATGAGCCAATTGCCCGTCTTTTCTGTTCGGTCTTTACGCTGCGCTATGGTTTGGGATGATTTTCTTCATAGCAGCCATCGTTAAACTAATTTCCTCCATCAGCAGATGGCACGTTGTTCTCTTCATGGAATCATTTACCACTTGTTCAACATTGTGATTCCACAGCTGTCTTGTGTAAGGGACCAGCAGAAGCAACTGAAGATGGCTAGACCACGCTAGCCTCAGACCGCTGCTGGTGCCCGAGGTCGAAACAGCCGTTCTATTTTGTTCCACTTCACGTGATGAGTGGGAAAGGGAAGGGCCACTGCCCCGTTCGTTTGTTTTTTCATTGTCTTTTCATGGTTTTGTCTCCCGTTTATTGGTGTTTCGGTTGTCTAGTCTGCCCCTGACCTGTAGACTCCCAGCCCTAGACTAAGTTGGTGACCAATAAATAAGAAAAGGAGAATTGAAACGGTTTTTGATTTTGTTTTTATGAATAAACGATGAGGAAGTGTTCGTTTTGTCGGTTTTCATTTTTCATTTTGGCTTTTCTTAATAAATTGAACGGCTTGTGGTTTTTGGTGTTTTATTGTCTGTCTGATAGGTCCTGACTACCCACTGTTTTTTGTTTTGTTTTGTTAATATGTCCTGTCTGAGCTCCTTGTATGTACAGCAAGCCCGTTGCTAAAGCGTAACGTACAAAAAACCCCGGTACTTCAAAATGGTATCTATGAATGCGACGGTGATTGTTGTTAGCATGTAAGTCTACTGCATACCGAGTAGCGACCCAGCGCTTTCTTACTGTGGATTTACATAGCAACGTAAAAGTGACAGATGCAAAAATTTTCTCATACGGCAACTCGAAATTTCATTCATAATTTTAATTTTATGAATGAAATTTCGGGTTGCAGTATTTAAAAAACATTGCATCTGTCACTTTTACGTTGCTATGTAAATCCACGGTTAGCAATAAGAATTGTGAGTGTAAGAGGGAAAACTCTCTGGGAATGTCCACAGGGGCCAGCTCGGATGTTGCTGTTGCAAAGTCAAGGTCAAGGCAGGTTTAACAAATAATCTGCTTTAAAAAATGACCAAAAGTTTTTTTTTACAAAAAAATTCTCATTTAAAATGGCTCAAATTTAACTTGGCATGTTAGATGATTCATTCGATTGATAAAATATCGATTATCGATATTTTCGAAAAATCAATATCAATTAGAGATGTGCCCAGCCCGGCCAAGACTAATTTTTAATGCCCGAGCCCGACCCGACCCGTGAATTTTATAGTAAAGCCCGGACCGCCCCGACTCGGCCCGTATTTTTTTACTGAACGAAAAAACCTAAAATTGGCGCGCCTAACAAGTGGAAATCGTTCGGTTACCTATCGTTATAATAATGTAGTCTCACAAATCTATCGAACACTTGAAAGTAGGCTTACGTTCGGACGTTCGTTAAAAGACGCACAAAGTCTGGCCGGGCCGAATCTCTGTTTTTGAAACCCGAGCCCGACTAATTTTTGAAACCTGGACCGAAGCCCGGTCGGGCCGGGTAGGTGAATTTCGGACGGCCCGCACATCTCTAATATCAATCGAATGTTTCATCGATAAATATCGACTGACAATCGATAAATAACGGCTAATAATCAGTAAATATCGACTGATGATCGATAAATGTCGACTGATAAATCGATAAATATTGACTGATAATTCTATTATCAGTTGATATTTATCGTGTATCGATAAAAGATTCTGTATAAAATCCATACGTTTCTTCTCGACTCGATAAGGAATTTTATTGATTTTTATCTTTGGCTACAATTTTAAATGTTTACAGTCCAACGGCTATAATAATAAGGAGAAGGAAGCCCAGTTTTCATTTACAACACCAAAACCACAGATATCGCTGGTCGCGCATATGATTCCGACGTTTGGAAAAATTTTAAAGTAGTATCTTCGGGGAAGTAGTGGCTAATTAAATACTGAACAATACTACAAAGAAATATTTTATTTTCAGAACACACTTTTACAGATATTCATCAAATGGCTTCTTCAATTCAAGCACAATTTTTAACGTTGCAATTTGACAACGGAGTAAATAGACTAATATGAAAGACCGAAATTCAACCACATCTCCTCTTTCCCTTACCCCATCATTCACGTGAAGTGACTTTGATGAAATTAGTCACCGAAGCAAAGACACTGATTCGGCCGTAGACAAGGTAGTGGCCCCAGAACAGTATAGGACTGTTCATCATCAGTCGTTGCTACCGCTCCGTTAACGAGACAGTCATGATTTTGTATAACATTGAAGTAGGCTGTGAAGGAGTGCGGTCGCGAAAATTTTTGCTCCGTGAAAATAAATTAAAAATTCAAATAAAATCGCCTAATTTTTATTAAATATTAATCTTGTGGTGACACAGAAATCTAGTGTGCCAACTAAATGTAAACAGCCTCAGTAATCCTCGTCTAGGGTATAAATACCCAGTAGCTTTTCTAAATAAATTCATTCAATATTCATCCTCGAAAGAGGAAACATCTATGAGTTTTCCTTGTAGTTAGTTGACTGTAGATAGAATATCATATATGGTCGAGATTAGCTCCCATAATCTCGGAAGTATCTTGGACAGTTGGCCGCTATGTTTAATGGTGAAATTATATATGATCTGTTGGTGTAATTTGCGTGAAGCGCCGCTCGATTTGTTGTTTGTACTGTCGACTAATTTTCGGTCCGTTTTGATAAAAGATTTAAGATTCACGAAACTATGTTAGAAGATTGTGAGAGATAACTGCTTCATTCTGTGCATAAGCGAAATTTTTGAGCACCAGCTATTTTGAGCTCGAGCAGTTGGTTCATCTTCCCACTGCCACTTAGGATGGGGATCCATTATATGGATCCCCAACTGGACTAGCATATTTTTTGAATGAATATTTTTTGCCAGGCGCAAAGCATTTTAAAGAAAAATGAAAAATGAATACAGATCGACCGTGCTTCACCTGGAATTTACCACTTGTAGACGCTCGAATGAAAATTGACAGTTAACAATCAAGAATAAAGCAATAACCACAAAAAAATGAAATGAAATTTATGCACATTGCACATACATACACGGAAACCTCTGATTCCGAATAATTATCTAGCAGTCCCAATTTAAGCTTCACACTCTAATGAAACAATGAAACAGGAAAAACGATGTTACTCACGGTATCGACATATTTTTCATTATTTAAACTTTGACTAAATAACGAATGTAATAATAATAACGCTCCTGTAATAATATGAAGACCTCTTCCTAGCTTCTATGAACTTTCACATGTAAACATAATAGACAGGAGCGGATCGTATATTTGACATGTTAACCATGATTAGAAAACTTAATACTCCGCAAGGAAATTAGATCGCTCCAAACAGGTCTCGTGCCATCCGTATTATAGAAAACTATTGAATATTGAATAACATACAACCTCTGAAGTCTACAATAACAAAAATCGCCCATTTCAATTATCAATTTTCAATTCAACGGTACAACTGCCTTACTGGAAATAAAGAATCCATTAATTGACTCCAGGGAGACAATCCATGTACCAGAGGTATCAATGGAATTAACGCTTTAATGTGACAGGTAATGGTGGAGATGACGGAAGTGGAGAGGTAAATAAACTGTAACCGAACATTGAACTTAGAAATTTGTAGATAGTCCAACCTTAAGTCGAGCAACGGTGGTTGTTGTTAGTTGTCAATGTATTCCTACAAAGACATATAAGTCAAACGCATAGCAAGTGGCGACCCGGCACACCAGTTAACTAGGGGGGCAAAAAGGGAGTTCATTAAACGATGATATGGCAACGTTGCATCGTTGGAAGTTCTCACGTTCAAGCCCTACCAAGTCAAGTCAAGTCAAGAACAAACTTTTGCAAATTAAAAACTACACCTGAAGAAAAATTGGAAAATCGGAAAATTTAGGGAAATTTTAGGATTCTGAAAAAAAGCTTGGACCTTCCTCTTTCATTTGAGCTATATATGACTACGATATGTGAAGAAATCAGTTCACAATAATTCATTAAAGTTGCCTCTACAAAGAAAACTTTGAATAGGGGTGAAGGGGTTAAGGGTGGGTTTTTAAGGACTAGTAATCGTTTTTAAAATCTATATTTCTTTATTAATCACTGGTCCAAAGCACATCATTCCACTATAATTTACACTATTTTTATGCGTATGTAAAACTCCATAAAAGCACGACAAATTTCAGAATTGGCAGAGGTGTACGACAGGGTGACACCATATCACCTAAGTTATTCACATCAATTCTTTAAGGAATTAAGGAATTTAAGGATCTTTAAGAAATTAGACTGTAGTGAAATGGGTATCAACATAAATGGAGAATACCTGAGTAATCTCCGTTTCGCAGATGACATGACATCAGCCAGATGGCAGCTGATCTGATCATGTTACAAAAGTTGAATTTGAACTTTAGAATCCCTAATTTTCTCCTTATTTTTGCTCTAAAACCTCGTAAAATCCTTAATAAGGTAGTCTGTAAGGCCTGTAAGTTGATATTTGTACTGAAAATGGTGCATGTCCCTTTGTTGGTTACAGCTGTTTTAGTGGATGAACCAATGAGAAAGACAGCTAAAACCCAGTATTGCACAGCATTCAAACACGTTGATTGTGCTTTTAGACCCGTAAAAAGTACGAGGGTCTTATGTGCTTTCTATCACGTTTGTAACACGTCGAATTGAAGTCCTTGAGTTAGGGGAAACATTTAGTGGTTACCTAGAGACGCTAAATTAGCGATAAAAAAATGTCCGCCTGTCTGCCTGTCCGTCCGTCGGCATTCTAACTTGAGCGTCTTTAAAAATAGGGTCGGAAAAGTGATATTTTGGTGGCCTATTGAAGGTTTCTGGCATAGCATATGGCAAAAAGCTACCGGCAACAGTGATTTACACTATTAATAACAGCTATTGTGCGTATTAATCAGGGGAAAAAAAGTTTGTCAAATTCGGAGCAGGGTATCAGAAGTTTGAGCTCATCTAGTGAACTTGAACAAAGCTACTCGGCCGTACAGTGAAGGTATTGTTTTTTGCCTGTAGCTCGAGTCATCCGATATACATGATTTTTTTTGTTTGAAAGGTATTGACAACCTCAACACTTTAAAACCGTTTTGAGTGTCCTAACAAAATGTCCGCCGGCCGCCATCTTGGATTTTAGTAAAAATGAAGTAACTTCGTTAAATTTGTACATAGAAAGTTCCTATAAAGTAGGAAGTGATTGGTTACGTGTTGGATGTGTTTTAGGCATCCAGTGCATCGACAGCTATATACTATACAACTATATACAGTGTCACGAAAAATCGGGTTTGTTGAGAACCAAAAAGTTTTTATAAAGCAAAATATAGTGGTACCGATACTTAGGTCAATATAACTGTGGCTATAGCTATTTGTATAGTCTTTTACTATATAGTGCTGGCGTTCTTCGTGCGGGACTTTCAATATCACTTTTAGCAATTTTAATAGGAGATAGTTTAGAGATTCGTTAAAATGGAGCACCTAATGATGCAGTGCTGCAGTGTAGTTTCAATATAAGGCAAATATATGAATTGAGTACACATTGTCAATTCGTGCGGGTTCCCGCCATGTTTTCAGTAGTAAAGTACTTGACATCTTATCAAATTATTACTAAATTTATGGCGCAACGTTTTTATAAGATAAACTTTTATTTACTACAGCCACTTAGTTTATTAAGAACTGTGCGCCTGTCTGAGTCGACGCATTCGGCGGCTAAACTTAAGTCGATGGGCATTTGTTTTGAGAAAGATTTCCAAAACTCACTGATGCTTTTCACTTCCACATTCCCACTGAAAACAACAAGTAAATCTTTTTGTCGACATCAACTTCACATCTTACAGTTTTTTGGACATATTGAAGGATTGAGTGTTTCTCCACTAGCTCTTCAAAAAAATTCATTTTTCTTTCACGTGACATCGAAGTGACGACTGAATCCGGAACATGTTCTTTGGTCCATTTTTTAATTAATTGGAACGCAGTTGTACCCGTAGTTCTGAAGAACGTTTTGACATCTAACAAATTTTGACACCGTGGATCGAGCAGTGCAGCAACCGAAATGAAATTTATATAAATTTATGTGTTATTGTTTTAGTCGACTCAGCCGCCGAATAATCATCGGCTTTGGCGGCTTATAGACGAATCGGCGGCGGCTATCGACTTAGGGTAAGATCGGCTAGCTCGGCCGGCGCACAGTTCTAAGTTTATTAATATTTTTATATCTGAATCTGAAATGTATACGGATTCGCAGCAAAACATCTACTTATAAAAGCTATTAACTTTTGAAGTGATTCGTAGTTGTTTTCCAACTTTCTTTGTTGTAAAAATGAAAAAAAATATTTTATTCGCAATTTGCATTGTCATCGGAGCAAAGGTTACGATAGCATGCAACCCAACTCCGACTAGAGTCAAGGGAACTCATGCACCAGGTCAATTCTGTTCCGGTGATTTGATCTTCGAAGACAATTTCGATACTTTCGACTTGAACAAATGGCAACATGCAGTGACGATGGCTGGTGGAGGAAATTACGAGTTTCAATGGGTTGTTAATGACCGAAATAATACGTACGCATCCAATGGAATTCTTCATATTAGACCGACTCTAACTTCAGATTTGTTTGGTGAACAATTTGTTACGTCGGGAACAGTTGAAATACCTGAATGGGAATGGTGAGTCTTTGTTTTTGTGAAATTATATTTCGTCCTATACAAAAAATCAAATCTTTGAGTGCAGTACCGACGCATCGAATTGGGGTTGCAAGAAAACAGGCAGTCCTAGTAATCCAATTCCTCCGATTCGAAGCGGTAGGATTAACACGTATAATTCATTCGGATTTAAATATGGAACTGTGGAAATACGTGCTAAAGGTCCCACCGGAGACTGGATAGGAGCAGCTTTGTGGCTTTTGCCAATCGAATCAATCTATGGCGGCTGGCCTGCTTCTGGAGAAATTGTAAGTTAAATTAGTTCTTCATGAACTAATTCACGCCTTCACCAAAATCGGATTATTTTTCAAGGACATGGTGGAGATGAAGGGTAACACCGATTACTGGGATCCTGGCAGAAATAATCTTCAAGTGGGTGCGCAGCACATAGGATCAACACTGAATTATGGGCCAAGATGGGATGTTAATGGTTGGTCTAGTACAACTGCATCACGAAATCGACGTCCCGGTTTCAATGAAGATTTCCACGTCTACAAAATGGTATGGACTACAGAATCGTTGCAATTTTTCGTCGATGGTGAGCGTCTGCTAAGCGTAACGCCAGGTAGTGGAGGATTTTGGGAGAGAGGAGGCTTCGGCTGGACAGGCTTGCCAAATCCATGGGTGAACGGAACTAAAATGGCTCCGTTTGACAATGAATTCGGAATTATTTTAAGTCATGGTGTGGGAGGCACTTCAGTTTTTAGTGATAATTACGTAAATGGTAACGGTGCAAAGCCTTGGGTAAATAATAATGGCAGAGCAATGGCAGACTTTTGGATAGGAAGATCACAGTGGAAATCCCAATGGGAGTTACATACGGATCAGAGCCATTTTCAAATTGACTACGTTCGTGTTTGGGCTTTGTAAATTAGTTTTCCGTTAAACGTTATGACCGTAATCATGTATTGTATTGATCAAGGTCACAAAATGTTATTTATAAATTGGATCTGGAAAGATCGTAAATGGTACGAAAGTCCAATTTAATTTTTATGTTTTCTTTAATTTCTTTCATTCAATTCACAAATCGTCGGTACATTCCAAGAAAGCAACTGTATATTCATTGCACTGAAGTTTGACTGACGTCCGTTCGAAATCACCCGCAAAAAGAATCCAGCCAGGTCGCGCAGAGAAATCGAAAAGGTCAAATTAAACGCATCAATTAATTGCCATATGAGATTATTTACAAAAAAAATGCGTCACAAAGTGGCAGATGATTATTGTCGTATGAGGGGTTTCCTCAGCATCTGCCACTTGTGACGCATTTTTTTGTAAAACTTTCGTTGTAAAATCTCATCGGTAAACTTCTAGTCGACATATTTTCTTGTTAAAATTTTCTTGGTGAAAATTGATTACGTTGAGGCGCAGAAGCGTCACCAAAACTAATATCATATGTTTTGGAAGTCTAATTTTTACTAGCCTAGCGTCACCTTTTCCTCTTTTCCTCTACGAAATTTCAAGATGGCCGCCATTTTCTTGAAATGTTTTACAATTATATTATACAATTAATTAACCCTAAACACGCATTCCCCATTGAAACCAACACATCAAATATAAAATTCCAAAATGTTCCAAAAATTTTGTGAAGAAATAAATTTTTCAATTTCATAATCTTCGCGCACATTTTATATGAAGCATGGCAACACTGATCTACTACATACACCATCATTATAGCTGTCATAAATATTGCATTGACAAAGTGTTGTATTGCTTTGACTTGACCAAAATTGTTGAAAATTTTTTTTTTATTCAACGAAGGGCGAACGAAACGTGTTACCGTTTACGATTCGTGACGAAACATTTTACCGTTTACAATCATAATGCGGACGAACAACAGGACAAAACAATGCTGATTTCGGCGTATCACGCCATCATCAATGCACCTATGTCTTGCGATGACTATGCGCATATCAGCACGACACAAACTGAAGTGAGCAATCACTTCAACTGTACGAGCATTATATACACTTTTTCGTCATTTGTTAAAACTCTTTGTTTTGTTTTTTGTGCTATATCTCTCACATACAGCTTTTGTGGATCTCTCACATCCGACAATTTGTTTTTCGGTAATTTTAGTGACAATAAATAAATTGTTACTAAAACCGCGTAGATTATGGCAGCCGTGGCGCCACCCACAGCTGCGATGCCAAACTTCAAAAAGCATCGATACAATTATTAATAAAATTGTTGTATTGCTTGGTCAGTAATACAACAATTTTATTAATAAATATTGCTATATGAATGAAATAATGGCTTTCATATAAGTGCGTTTTTTGGAAATGTTCATGAAAATGTTTTAATTAAGTTTACAGAAATTAAGTGAAATTTAGTGAAATTAATTTATGATTTGCCGGTGAAAAAAGTCTTAAGATTGAATTAATATAAGTTTTAGCAAAAGTGCCTGCGCAGACAACAAATGTAGTGGTTCGATACGTATATCAAACCCACATGAAAAATTTCTATTAACTCGAATATGGAGAATGTGCTGAAATTGTGTGAAGATGCTTCATTTCAAGTGGTGTTTTCTCCGGATGTAGACCACCGTTTTTAATGATCTATAGCTCGTTAAACTCGAAAAAAAAATGTCCGTCTGTCCGTCTGTCTGTCTGCACGATAAATTGAGTAAAACGCATCCGATTTTGAAAATTCTTTTTTTTCCCGTTTGGTAATGTCAAAAGACAGGCTAAGATCGAAGATGAGTGATTTTGGATCGACCACTCCCGAGCTGTGGCCCAATAAGTGCTTTACGGTTTTTCGAAGATATCTCCAGACATTTAAGCACTACACTTGTCAGTGATACGTCAAATAAAAAGTATTTACAATACCGATCGACAAAAAAAAAGTTTGAGTGTAAATGGAAGAATCGAAAAGAATGTATAATTGTTGACAAAGTGTTGTATTGCTTTGACTTGACCAAAAATGTTGAAAAAATTTCTTTTATTCAACGAAGGGCGAACGAAACATTTTACCGTTTACAATCATAATGCGGACGAACAACAGGACAAAACAATGCTGATTTCGGCGTATCACGCCATCATCAATGCACCTATGTCTTGCGATGACTATGTGCATATCAGCACTACACAAACTGAAGTGAGCAATCACTTCAATTGTACGAGCATTATATACACTTTTTCGTCATTTGTTAAAACTCTTTGTTTTGTTTTTTGTGCTATATCTCTCACATACAGCGTTTGTGGATCTCTCACATCCGACAATTTCCGGTAATTTTAGTGACAATAAATAAATTGTTACTAAAACCGCGCAGAGTATAATTGTGTTTGCGTTAGTAGATCGTACGATGTATGACAGTATGACTTATGATAAATTCGTAAAATCGCAATCTTGTGATGCGCATTGATACGACTTACATGTTGTAACCGGTTTTGTAATAATCACATTTACTTGATCCCGTTCCATATTTCTTACCTTTTGGCATTGTCTACGCACCGAAAATAATAAAAACAAAATGCATAGTGGTTGTAGCAATTATTTTGTGCGAAAATAATTCTCTTAGATATCCAATTTTATTGCAAACAAACTGTACCTAACGTTCATTTGTGTTAAATTTTAAATATGGAGGCGTAGTTTCAACATATCTCTTCATTCGAAATAAAGTATAGTATAAAACGATGTGCTAAGGAGAGTCAACATCTCGTATGTTATGTTATACATATCCTCGAAGAATACAAACAAAACAAAATTTACTAACACTCGTTCAGCCTGCGGCTTCACTCGTTGTAAATATTGTTTGTTTGTATTCTTCTCGGTGTATAACATACTCAATAATGACTCTCCTTATCACATTGTGTTATAATGTACTATGATTTCTAGTTGTTGTCATGTTTTTATCACAATGAGTCGTTTGTTGCAAATTTTGATTGAAACGAAGTGAATTGATACAAGTAAGGATAAAATTGAAATTTGCTCAAATGTTACGTTAGCCGTTAATGTGCAACGAATCATTATTAATTTGAATTTGCTTCAACGATTGTTTCTGTTTGTCGGTAAATGCGTGTAAGGTAAATGATTTGAACGAAAGGAATTAAGCAAGAAATATTACGACGGATCATAAAGAAACACTAGCCGTAAGTTGCAATTGTTGGTTTCAGTGATTTACGATGATCTAGTAATCGACCATATCAGTTACTATGCTTTGGAGAAAATTGTTTAATGAAAATTCACTCAATTGTTACACTCATCTGAAAACAGTTTACAATAAAACTGCTCCTCATTTTATAAGTTTGAGTCACAGAAGTCACCAAATCTAACAGGTTATCGGCCCAGGAACGCAATAAAATGGCTGAAAAAGAAGGATTTACGAAACGCTTCCAATTCGACGGCACGAATTATTATAACTGGAAGTAGCGAATTCATGCGTTGTTAGACGGGACTATAGAAAGCATCTGAAGAAAGAGAAAATTTGCAAGTCATTGTTAATTAAACATATAGCAGACCCCAGACAGTCAACTGGAGTATATCAAGGACAAAACGATGGCGAAGGACATCTACGATACCCCAAAGTCGCCATTCGAACGTAGCGTTGCCGGTCAATTATTACTTCGAAAGCGGTTAAGCACTCTGAAATACGACGGTCACAGCGAAGTGAGTAAACATCTTTTGGAGTTCGACAACATCATACGCGAGTTAAAAGGAATTGGGGCAAAATTAGACGAAATTGATGTCATTTGTCAATTGCTACTCACAATGCCTAAGACATACGATGCACTCGTAACGTCGTTGGAAACGCTCCATCCGAATACGCTCAACATTGAATTTGTGAAGATCCAGCCGTTGGACGAGTATGGGAAGAGAAGTATCGAGAACAGAAACGGAACATTTTACAGTAACTGCGCATTGAATGCCATGAATACATTTCGATTTCAATGTCACAACTGCGGTAGAGTGGGACACAAGAAGTGGCAATGTCCAAGTCTGAATGATGATAACGATGGAAATACAAAGAAATGGCAAAGCCAAACACCGTACAACGACAAAAATGATCAGAATGGAAATCGAAACAAGGCCGCAGCAAATGTAAGCGAAGCAAATTGGAATTGAAAAATGGAATTGGAAATGGAATTAGAAATGGAATTGGAAATGGAAATAGAATTGTTGGAATTGGAAATGGAATTGGAATTGGAAATAGAATTGAAATTGCAAATGGAATTGGAAATGAAATTGGAAATGGAATTGGAAATGGAATCGGAAATGGAACTGTAATTGGAAATGGAAATAAAATTGGAAATGGAATTTGAAAAGAAAATGGAACTAGAATTTGAAGATCGTTTCGATTCACCTTGTAAATGGTATTCGCTAGATCATCTAAATTAAGAGGATCTAGTAATCGACCATATCAGTTAGTATGCTTTGGAGAAAATTGTTTAATGAAAATTCACTCAATTGTTACACTAATCTGAAAACGGTTTACAATAAAACTACTCCTCATTTTATAAGTTTGAGTCACAGAAGTCACCAAATCTAACAGCAATAGCTTAAGAATTTTAGAACGAATTTCTAAAATCTGTTTGTTTTAGAATTTAAAAGCACCACCACACACATTGTGTTTCATTTCATTTCATTTCATTTATTTCTGATAAATTTTCCTAATTACACGAATTGCGTAGCTCCAGTATGTATTCACAATTCAAAGGAGCTACCACATACACAATCATAGCTTCTATTGGAATAAAACAAAATTTGATTTAAAATTCCTAATATTAGCTGGTATTTAATGGTTCCTTACTGTAGATAAACAGACATACATTGGGTGTTTATAATTCCAGCTATTCATTGGTTGCATTTTGTTTTTGAAAATGACTATACTTACTATACATCCAGCCATTCGTTCTTGCAACAAATGTTGCATTTATTTCGTGTATAGCGTTTTTCAGTTTTCTAAGTATTTATCCATGCATATTATACGTTAGCAGCGACTTTAAAGACATAAAAAGTGCTACATCACAAGTACTGACATAAAATTGATTTAACCGGTTGTCAACAGCAGATGTACTTTTCGTTCAAAGGTCTACGGGTTTTTTTTCTGGTAATACCGATTTCTGTACTTATTTCGTTGAATAGAAAATATTGGATTAAGATTATAATATCGAGTTTTACATCAATTTTCGTTATACTGATTTAGTCACCGTTTGCAACTCAACTTGGTTTTATCGCGCAATCAATAAATCGAAATTTAATTTCATTTTCGTTTAGTGGAGAAGTGTTGTTGCTGTTTTGAATTTGTTAAGGTTTGTTCGCACTCGTGTGTATGTAATGTTAATTAAGAGTGATCATGACTAATATAGATAGAGTACTTCGCCGAAAGAAACGTAGCCGGTGACCTCAAAAGCCCTTATGATGTGTGAGTGCGAAGCAACGATATGATTTTTATTTTGATATTATGTCAACAAATGAATGTTTGTTGTTTCTTGGACTATAGCGGCGTTAGGCAATTAAAACGTCGTTTGTTTACAATATTTCGAGCTTTGGATTGGCTCTTCTTCAGGCTCTTTAATAGGAAAAATAAAAATGAAAATTACAATTTGTACTAGACTACATCACTGAATATCACAAAAACGATTTTACCTTTAAACTACATGAAATTAATCTAAAAATTGATTTTGAAAAAATACATATCACAGCTGGTCTCCTGATGATAAACAATTTTACACATTCTTCTTCTTCTTCAAAATTTCAAATGTCACAACAACAACCCACATCTACCCATATGATCAAATAGCATTCACTTTTTAGAAAACAGGTTCACGTAATAATAATAATAAATTGACTTACAAATGTGCATTTTCTCGGCTATGTTCTGCTGATGATAGTTGGGAATGTGTTCTAATATTTTAACTTTATCGAAATCGAACCTGTGTTTCTCTTTTACCGCGTGAATCGTCAAACCAGTTGTTTCAGTCACTTGCCACGTTCCGTTTAGTGCGATTACGGACAGAGCCATAGCATTTACCAATCTGAAAGAACGTCCAAAAAGCATTGAAACTGTCAAAACTTTACTCAGCGAAAATGGATACCCGAAGGAATTTGTAAACGAAATTGTAAAAGACAGAGTGAACCGATTCTACAATGGGAAGAGCAGTGATCAGACAGGAAGAAAAGTGCGCTATATTGCGTCACCATACGTACCTGGCCTATCGGAAAAGATAAACAAAACTTTGAGAGAGTACGACATGTTGATGGGGTGTAAAGCAGAACACAAAGTCGGCAACGTAACATTCTCAAAAACGAAGTGTCCGGTACCGAAACTGATGAAATCTAAAGTGGTGTATAGTATTGACTGCCTCGACTGCCCTGCTAAGTATCCTGGTCAAACGAAACAGAAAATTGGCAACAGGACTGCGAAGCATAAAAGCGACATTAAGAAAGGTAAATTGACTGAAACAACTGGTTTGACGATTGACGCGGTAAAAGAGAAACACAGGTTCGATTTCGATAACGTTAAAATAGTGTTCTAATATTTTCTAATCATCAGCGGAACATAGCCGAGAAAATGCACATTTGTAAGACCGAAAACACGGTAAACCTCTTAAGTGACACGAATGGGTTGCAAGAATCTTACGTGAACCTGTTTTCTAAAAAGTGAATGCTATTTGATCATATGGGTAGGAAGACCAGGCCTTTGTTGATGTTACATTGAAAATTTCGAAGAAGAAGGAGAATGTGTAAAATTGTTTATCATCAGGAGACCAGCTGTGACATGTATTTTTTCAAAATCAATTTTTAGATTAATTTCAACAGAACAGAAAATTTGTTAAAGAAAAATTTACAAACAGAAGTTTGCGTCACAAGTGGCTGATGATTCGGTTTTCTTCCGTTTAAATTCTTTCAGTACATTTTTTAACCATTTTCCTAACAATAAGTTCCTGAACATCTGCCACTTGAGACACAAATTTTTCTTTCACAAATTTTCTGTGTCAATTTTTGTTTATAAAACTTTTGCGTACGGCGCACCATTGTCCGGCGTCACCCTCAGCGATATCAGTATTTTGTAAGTAGAAGCAAGGACTTGCGTCACACTTTCACCCTTTAGAGTATTTCCGGCGGATATCAGTGCTTTTGGAAGTTTAGTGATAAGGGACACTAGTTTTGTAAGCATCTCATGTCGACAATAGCTCAAATCCAACAAAAAATCCGATGGAAGTTGGAAAGTGCCAGAGGAATCATCATAGCCCTACATTAGTAAAGGGCCGTGGCGCAAGTCCGTTTACACTGAAAAATTTGACAACAAAATTTTCCGCAAGACTGAGGAACATACATACACGAACTTTTTTTACTTTCCCTCTCCGCTCCTACTCCCCCCAAATTTATTTTATTCTGCCACTTCTTGACGCAAATTTTTAGCCCCGTACGAAGTACTGGGGGCTTATACGATTGATATGTCGTTTGTAACATGTTGAATTAGAAGCAGATGGTTACGGCAAAGCATTTGTCTATGTTCATAGATAACGAATCCGCAATAAAAAAAAATGTCCGTCCGTCCGTCCGTCTGTCTGTCTGTGACCCCTACAACTCGAGTAAATCACAACCTTTTTTTAAAATTCTTTTTTTTTTCGTTTGGTAATGTCAAAAGAGAGGCTAAGTTCGAAGATGGACATTATTGGGTCAACCCCTCCCGAGCTGGGCCCCCATAAGCGATTTTGGGTTTTTCGAAGATATCTCCGGAAATTTAAACGCTATTATTAATGATGCGTAAAATGAAAGGTATTAACAATGCTCCCTTGGAGTGAGCTCATATCCGGCTACTCGGCCGTACAGTGAACGTGGTGTTTTTTGCCAATATCTTCAGTAGATTTTGACCGAATTTCATGAACTTTTTTTTGTTTGAAAGGTATTAACGAATGTAAATCGTCAGAACTACTTCCGATTTCCTAACAAAATGGCTGCCGACGGCCATATTGGATTTTATTAAAATCGATATAAATCGGTAAAAATGAAGTGAAATTTATCCGTTTTCGCCAATTTTTGTAAAATCTGAGAAGTACTTGCACACTAACACGGTCCCCCTGAACCAAAATAAAGTTTTGATGAAAATGCACCCAAAAATTGATTGCTGTTCTCAATAGAGGGACCCTAGGGGAGTTCAAAACGATGGTCCGTTAAGCTGGACCAGATGCTACCCCAACCCCATACAACTAAGAAAAAAAATATATGGTATGGGGAAGCATCTGGTCCAGCTTAACGGACCATCGTTTTGAACTCCCCTAGGGTCCCTCTATTTAGAACAGCAATCAATTTTTGGGTGCATTTTCGGTAAAACTTTATTATGGTTCAGGGGGGGTGTGCTAAATAGCGTGTTGTGGAAAAATTTCTAGAATTAGGTGCTTGGACTGAGGCCGTTACTCGGCCCTAAGTGTTTTTTGCACATAAATCCAGTAAATCTCAACCGATTTTGCTAGTTTTTGTTTCATTTGAGAGATAATTGAATGGCGAATAGAATAATGGCGAAAAATTTTGGGTTTCTAAAATAATGTCGTAAATTGTTGGTTTTATTTGAGAGGTACTTCGTACGGGCTTTCGTAATTGCGCTATGCGCAATTTTAAAAATGAACAATTTCAGTAAAGTTGACCATGCCCAACTTGACTTGAATTTTGGTAACAGAAGCATTAGAGGGTTGTAGACGTATTAGGGTTCTGGGCGTATTACGGCTACGGACGTATTATGGTTACGGACGAAACAGGATTACGGGTCGTACGGGGCTAAGTCGCAGCAAACGCTCCGACTGTTCTGATGCCCTGTTTACACATAAATCGAGTAAATCTCATCCGATTTTGCCAGTTTTGTTTCATTTGAGAGGTAATTGAATGCCGAATAGAATGATGGCGAAAAATGTTTCAAATTTCAATTTGGGCACTTGGACTAAGGCCACTACTCTGCGCTAAGTGTTTTTTGCACATTGCTCGAGTAAATCTCATCCGAATTTGCTAGTTTTTGTTTTATATGGAAGGTAATTGAATACCAAAGAGAACGTGGTGAAAAAAGTTTCAAATTTGGGCCCTTCGACTAAGGCCGCTTTGTGGCCCTATGTGGTTTTTTGCTCATAAATCGAGAATATTTCATCAAACTTTGCTACTTTTTGTTTCGTTTGACGGATAATTCAATACCGAAAGAAAATTGGTAAACAAAAGTTGTAAATTCGGATTCCTAAAATTACATCGTAAACTTTTGTTTTATACTTGAGAAGTACTTCGTACAGGCTTTTGTAATTGCGCTAAGCGCAATTTTAAAGATGAGCACTTACAGTTAATTTGCAAAAATAGGCAATAATGTCAAGTACGCAATAAGGTTACGGAAGCATTTTGATAACGGACGAATTAGGGTTACGGGCTTATTAGGGCTACGGACGTATAATGGTTTCGGGCAAAATAGGTTTACGGGTCGTACAGGGCTCAGTCACAGCAAACGCTCCGACTGTTCTGATGCCTTGTTTAATTTAATTTATTTCTTAATTTTATTATAGAAGAGATTGACCTATAACCAAAATTTCAGGAAAGTAGTAAGAAACGTTTAGGAGTTCCGCAATCGCACTTTTCCATAAAAACTAATTAACTGACTGACTAACTAACTGACTGACTAACTAACTAAGTAACTAACGTAGCCAATTTGAAAATACTAAATTTTTGCTTATTTTCATACAATCATCAATATTTCGAAGTTCAATATCTCAGCCAATTTTGAAGCTGCAGTGACGTGTTATATCTCGTTGAACTCGTATAGATGCCTACACTCCAAATATGTAAGTTTGGGGGTCGTTGGAGTTAAGGTGGAGAATTCAAAAAGTTGCTGTAAATATGTTCACCGTTCTCAAAAAATAAATTTAAAACATTTTGGTAGTGGACTTGCGTCACGCCCGCTTACTAACGTGCGGGGATGATCTTTTGTAATCGCAATACGAACCTGTAGTCAATACACACTTCCTATAGTTGCGATGTATTTTATATTGACAAGCGTTGAAATTCAATTTTTAATCGATTAACCTATCATTAAACGTTCTGCATTTTCTTATGCAAGTGGTTCACGCATTTTTTTAATTGATTTACAGATATGGCGCTTCGTCTCTTGTCTTATGACATTTCACGTCTACATGCCAACGAGAAAATGTGGTAAAAATCCGTTATAAAATCAACTCTGATCGAAAACTTCAATTAAAATACGAACCATCAAGGTCTGGCCGGTTTCTAATGTCCCCTTCCTTGAACTACTTTACATCTGAATAGATTTGCGCTTTTATAATTTTGACATTAATTCTGGTTAATTCGTCTATCAGATATCAACTCACACAAGACAAGAACACATCATGAATCGACAAGATCGTGAACGGAACAGACAACTGTATTCACAAGAAAACCCAGAAACTTGGACGACTTGCAATTACGGCCAACTACCGAAATGGCTTCAAGACAACGACTATCTGCACAAACGGCATCGACCTGCATTGCCTTCGTACCGTCAGTGTTTCGGTTCGATATTCCGTTTGCACACGGAAAGCGGTAATATAATGACGCATTTAATCGGTTTCGTACTATTTATCGTCATGGCAAGAACGTATTTCGTCAAAAACGAATTTACATTGATCGACAATTTAATGATCAGCATATACTTTTGTGGCGTAATGCTTTGCCATTTGTTGAGTACAGTTTATCACACATGCAAATGTCATTCGCCGAACGCATACCAACTGTTCCATCGGCTCGATTATTGTGGCATATCGATGCAAATCATTTGTTCAATGATTCCGGCATTTTATTACGGATTCCATCACAAATACATCCAATGGTTCTATCTGTACTGTGCCATCGGGTTGATATTTTTCACCGCCGCATTGGTCATCTCAATCAGACCGCGATTCGGTACACCAGCGTACCGACCGCTCCGGGCAACAGTGTTCCTAACGTTCGGTTTGTCGAATTTCATACCCGGCTTCCACTGGTACCTGATTGCTGAGCCAGACTTTGTGTATCCAGTCTACTTGGTGGTGTTGCAAGGTTTACTTTATGTGGTCGGAGCAGTCATCTATGCGTTACGAATACCAGAAAAATTGTATGCAGGGAAATGTGATCTATGGCCGCAATCACATCAAATATTTCATATATTTGTCACGGTAGCAGCTATCGTACACTTTAACAGTATTCATCAAATGGTTCAATTGAGACAAATTGCTGTATAGTTTGAAATTTTCAATAAAAATTATTTGTATTCACATTTTTATCGACATAATTATCACAAGTACAGAGCTGTTCCTCAATCAGCCCCAAGATTCTTTCTATTAACGAAATATTCCCGCCTATATATTTAGTCTACTTTAATTTATATGCTTTCGTTACACAGGTACCGAAATTTTTTATACCTCGTCGCGTCGTACGAGGTACGGTGGTCTTATACGTTTTCTACCACGTTTGTAACACTTCAAATTAGAGTCCGTGAGCAAGAAACATTTTGCAGCCAAATCAGTAAAAAACAAGGTTTTATTTACTAATTTAACCTTAATTTAAACGAGCCGTCAGAACAGCCGGAGCGTTTGCTGCGACTGAGCCCCGTACAAACCCGTACATCTATTGCGCACGTGACCCTAGTTCATCCGTCGCCCTACTCTTACCGTAAGTCTACTGCGCCCGTAAATGTCGGTAAAGTAAAATTCTTATGGAATGTGTACGTCTTAAAAATTGCGCATAGCGCAATTACGAAGCCCCGTGCGATGTTCCGTTCAAACGTAACACAAGTTTCAAATTGACCTAAAATTTCCTCAGTCCTATATTAACCTATATTCACCTATAAATAAACAATTTACTGATAAATATGCTAGTATATAGCTCAAAATAACTATCTATACCGTTATATAGCTCAATATAGCTATATATATTTATATACAGATATCCATATTTGGGATCCTTGAAACACCCCACACACGTAACCACTCACTTCCCACTGATCAGTGACTTTGTAAGTATCATTTTCACCGATTTATATTGATTTTACAAAAATCCAAAATGGCGGTTGACGGCCATTTTGTTAGGAGGTGGAAAGTAGTACGACTGCTTTACATTCGTTAGTACCTTTCAAACAAAAAAAAAATCATGAAATTCGGTCAAAGTTTACTCGAGATATTAAAGACCACCTTCACTGTACGGCCGAGTAGCCGGATATGAGCTCACTCCAAAGGACCTAGCTCATGCTCCGGTCAACCTAATTTCATAAACTTTTTTTTCCCTGATTGGTCTATCAAAATCCGTTCAAATTTGGCCAGCCTACAAGCAAAAACGGCTTGCCGCCCTGTACCTGGTTCACACCGAGGGGTCTAACTCACGAGTCGGTCATCCAATTTTCATAAACTTTTTTTTCGTCGATCGGTATTGTACCTTTCATTTGACGTATCATATACAAGTGTAGCCTTTAAATGGCCAGAGAAATCTTTGGAAAACGTTAAATCACTAATGGGGCCCCAACTCGGGAGGGGTCGACCCAAAATCGCCCATCTTCGAACTTAGCCTCACAATTTCAACTATCTTTCAGGGATTTTTTTTTTTAAATAGGATTTGATTTACTCAAGATATCGACGTGACAGACGGACAGACAGACAGACAATATTTTTATTGCTGATTCGTCATTTATGAACATAGGCAAACACTTTGCCCTTACCGCCTGCTTCTAATTCCATCAATTACACACGGCACCGTAATCCTATAAGCCCCTTCGTACTTCGTATGGGGCTAAAAACATGTTCTTTGTTTGTCTTATGGAGTTACGCACTCTGGCTCTGTCGTTCATTACCATGGCAACTACGTCACTTGGATTTCATTGGTCAATTTGATATGTGTTTGTTGTCAAGACCAAAGTATATAAACACTGAAGTTATTTGAAGCATTTCTTACATTAATTACGTGTATCTGTAGTCGGTTAAAGCTGATTTCGCTACATGTTAGAGGAAATTTACCCTAAAAATATGTGGAAATAAGCTTTATCCGACTCCAGATGCACGTAATCACTGTAAAAAATGCTCCAAATAACTCAAACCACTTATTTATGAAGAACGGATAACAATACCACTCATCCTAAAGGAACTGGCACTTGAAGATGGATGATAAATTGAAAATTTCGTCATAGAGTAAGATCACTCGAAACGAAATGTCGTAACAGATACTTGTGGTGTGGCTGGTATGGAAAGTTTGGTATCGTTGTAAAGCTAAGACTGCAGGCTGATTAGGCATTAGTGTTTTGATACAAGAAGGGTCTACCTGGGTATTACAGATGAGTGGAAGTTTCGCTGAGGATGATGAAAATACAATTTTTCAAATATTGCAAATAATCCAGACAACTTTTGTAAAATCCATTCACGGCGTTTAATGGAGTATGGAATCATCTACCATTATCGCCATTCAAAGAGTCTAAAAAAAATCGTTTTAGACATATCACCATTCAAAAATTTCGAAATTTCGACTTTAGCTGGCTGTTGCTCCGTGGCCAGGTTGTTGAGAGAAGCAATTTTGACACGAATTAACTTACAATTAGTCAGTCATGAGAGCCGAAAAAAAATCGTCGGTGGCGTCCGCCCATTGCGAATCGCGAGTGTGGAATGCTTTCGTCGTTTCTGTTGACTTTCAAAATGTTAATTTGTTTGATCTTTTTGGTGGCCAAAATGAAATTATAGCTAAATTTCCCAAAGTTCTGAAAGTTACTTATTAACATATCGGACAAGCTGAATATTGGCAAAGTGTTTTTCGTTTGATGGCTGTCGTCAATTTTTTGTAGATATTACTGAGGATTTAATGGACAACAAAATATAATCACGCCCCAAATGAATTAAGCAAATTTTTCGTTTCAACCGTTGAAATGACCTTATGGGTAAGAAATGAAACTAGTTGTTTCTCCTTAGACAACCAAAATCAGAATGTTGTAAGTTGGAACGAAGCAAAAAAATTACAAATAAAATATTTGATCGAGGCGAGTTGACGCGGGAGTCGTAGATAGAATGGAAGAAGCGATTGCTAACGATATACGCTGAACTAAGTATTCGTGTGATGAGGGATCTCCACTGGCTTCGTAAATTTTGGGGTTTTGCGTTTGATGCGAGCTCAGCTACGCGACCGGCTTGTCTGCGTAAAACGTTGAGATAACTGGGGGCCAGAGTGTCCCAACAAGTAGCGTCCCAAACGACGTAACGACCACGGACCCAAGGAACGAGGGTCAAGCCGTCCGGTTTTTTCCCGTCGTCTCTGAAAAGACCCGGAGGTTCTAGCGTCGAATTAATGATTTGATGAACGCCTACTGAATAAATTGAAATAACTGACTACAACTTTCCCACACAACTTCCAATCGAATCAAATATTCTAATATTTTCTGTGTTTATACACTATAATGCGTTTTGCAAATACGGCAGCAAAATCCGCCAGACATCGATCCCGAAAAACTCATTCTTAGATTTTGTTCTTTATTATCAACTGAGGAAAGATATTTTGATCTTAGTAACACAAAAAAACAGGCGCTTAGGCACTCAGAATGAGTATTGTTTGACGTGTTTAGCCCCGTACGAAGTATGCCCCGTACGACAGAGACATTAAAATTGGTGATACTGTCATTGAACGAGTCGACAGTTATGTGTACCTAGGATACAAATTGAAGTTGGGTTTGGACAACCAAACTGCAGAAATGAAACGTAGAATTGGTCTTGCATGGGTAGCGTTCGGAAAACTCAGGCTAACTTTCAAAAGCAAAATGAACAATAGTCTGAAACGTAAAGTGTTTTATACGTGTGTCCTTCCTGTGCTCACATATGGAGCGGAAACGTTAAAGTTAACAAAAGCTTCCGAAAATAAACTAAGACTGGCACAAAGAGCCATGGAATGGAGGATGCTTGGAATTACGATCAGAGATAGAATGACAAATCAATGGATTCGACAACAAACAAAAGTCGTTGATGTCATGGAAAGAATAGCATCTCTGAAATGGAGCTGGGCGGGACATATTGCAAGACGGACGGACGAAAGTTGGACCAAAAAGATCATGAACTGGAGACCACCTAAAACACGACCTAGAGGTAGACCACCAGAGAGATGGAATAATGGTATAAAGAGAATTGAAGGCGCAAA
The DNA here is from genome assembly GCF_014529535.1 of Bradysia coprophila. Classification (NCBI taxonomy): domain Eukaryota; kingdom Metazoa; phylum Arthropoda; class Insecta; order Diptera; family Sciaridae; genus Bradysia; species Bradysia coprophila. Next base: position 233,412 of record NW_023503442.1, read on the forward strand.
TTAGCAACAAGTTACAACGAACAAGTGGATAGAAACAGGCTGAAAAAGAAGAAGAAGAAGAATACGAAGTACGTAATCCTATTGTGTACTTGACATGATTGCCAACCTAGCTCAAGTACGAAATTGCGGAAGCCCGTCCAAAGTACCTCTCAAATAAAACAATGACAAGCAAAATCGGATGACATTTAGTCGATTTATGTGACTTACGGCCAAGTAGGGGCCGGTTCTGTTTTACTCAAGTTAGACGTTAGAGTGCCGGCAGACAGACAGACAGCAATTCGTTTTGTTGCTGATTCGGAATCTCTAGGCAACCACTAAAGGTTTCCCTTTACTCAGGGACTCTAATTCGACGTGTTACAAACGTGATAGTAAAAGCATAAGAACGTCATACTTTGTACGGGTCTAAAAACAAGAAATAAAATCAAAGCATTCGGATAATTTCTTAGTTGAATCTTTTTCATTTTAAAACAGTGACTAAAAATGATTACCTAGAAATTGACCTCATACGAAGAAGACTTTGATTTCTTCACCATTTATTTTGAGCTTCACTCCTTCCTCCCACAAAGTCTTGAATATACTTATAAGACTGTTGTATATCTTTTCGGTGGTGTAATCCTGGTGATGTTTCGCTGGATAAAATAGGTTAAATTAGTCTAATTATCTATGAAAAGCATATTTATCATCACCTGGGTAGATCTGTGCCACAATATAGTTTTCTAATCGGGAGTGGAATTGGCTCGGAAGTTTTGGAAATCAGAGGTAATTGAACTGTAACTCGCCAGGTTTAATGTGAGGACCTAAAGGGTTAACAAAGATTTTAAACACAATAATGAAGGGTGATTGTTATTAATTTTACCTAACGGGTTATTGATTTGCGCTACATCACTGTAAAAATGAAACGGTATAACCATTTGATCAGGTTGAAACATCTTTGCTTTTTCACACTTCCCCGTTGATGTAGTGATTGAGTTTTTTTTTCTCTTTGCAATTTCAGCCTGTTTGCTTTCAATTTTTCAAATACGTTTGGTAATTCGAAGAATTTTTTGATTTGGAACACGATCGCCATAACTAGCACCTCGCCTATGTTAATTGTGTTTAAGGAATGAAAATTATATTTTTACACTCGCCAACCATGAAAACACTGAATATCATGCGTCAAAAGTTATCGAAAACCACACTTTTTTAGTTCTCTCCAGGCCAAAATAAAAAATTGGAAAATTTTTAGATCCCTTCGGGTCGGGCGATAACATCCCCATTCGTCAAAATAAACATAGCTACGCGGAAAAAAAAATACGGTCTGAGACATCCAGCTACCACTCACTCGTACATAGCGAGGACAGAACCAATGGTTCACACAGACGTACATTTACTTCAAAATCGACCAATGATGCTTAACTTTGGCGATGTTGCTGCTGTCGACGTTACCAATGCTGCTGCGGGACACGAAATGAAACAATCGGTTTGATCAATAGCTGAATTTATTGATCTCGTAAATTGGTATCAGAGATGCTCATGTCGAGACATCCCGTCGATGACTAGATTCGTATGACTATATGAAGGTGTGAGTAAGCGGGTGGTGAGTATCGAATACAACTGTGATACGAACCGCCGCATTACACCCCCTTCAGAAAATTCTTAGCAAGAATAAAAAGGAAAATTGAGATTTTATACACAAAAAAAATCTTTGCGAAAGCTTTGTTTACGTTACGTTAAGAAATTTCAACTGACAATGAAATTCACACATATCGTTGATTTCGCTAGCTTCACGGCTAGTTCTCGTGTAACATTTCGATTGATCGTTGAAAACTGAAAATTGCTTTTTGAATTTGCCTGTTTTCGGTAGGTCGTTGTTTGAACGATGGGCCATATGCGCTAACCCAGGTTCGTAGTCGCTGTTGCTCGTTCGATTGGAATCATATCCATAATGTTGCCAACATCGTAGTTGGTTTACCATCGGGGGATACGTTTGTTTTTCGGTCGATGAAAATTCTCGTTGAATCTCCATGGCGTAATCGTTCGGTTTCGGTCGATGAAAATTCTCGTTGAATCTCCGTGTTGAAATCGTTCGCTTCCGGTCGATGGAAATTCTCGTTGAATCTCCGTTGCGTAATTGCTCGTTTACGGTCGACGGAAATTCACGTTGACTCTCCGTTGCGTAGTTGCTCGTTTTCGGTCGATGAAAATTCCCGTTGAATATCCATGACGTTTCGAATGTTTCCACTATTAAAGCTGGATTTGTGTTGCGTATTATTGTGCGTAGCTTCTTTGAGTCATCGATTTTTGTAAAATTGATTGTTGAGACTGGATGGACTATATCGTTTGCATCGAATAAAATTTAAAAATCGTCCAAAATGGCGTGCGGTGATGATGAATGGTGGTGAGAACAATGGATGATTTCGATCCGTGCCATGCGGTTTACGAAAAAAATCTTTGCGAGACGTGTTAAGCGGGATGACAACGTTTCAATGATAATTTTGCGTCCGACGAGCCAGTTGTTTGATGTTGCACGAATATGTTTGACTGTAAATCCATATTGTCCATCGGTGTTTGCGAAGTTTAAAACTTATGACGAACATAAGCGCCGTAACTACATTTCAGTTTTTTGATCACTTTCCGACTTTTTACGTTCACGTATCCACTTCAGATTAATCGTTTTTGTTGCAAAAAATGTTCATTTTGTTAATTAACAAACGTCTGGGGTCACCAGTGCGGGACACGAAATGAAACAATCGGTTTGATCAATAGCTGAATTTATTGATCTCGTTAATTGGTATCAGAGATGCTCACGTCGAGACATCCCGTCGATGACTAGATTCGTATGACTATATGAAGGTGTGAGTAAGCGGGTGGTGAGTATCGAATACAACTGTGATACGAACCGCCGCACTGCTATTGAAGATACATGAATATGATATGTTGTTCTGTTCCTAATTGTACACCTGTCCATGTTGCATTATTCTTTATGTTAAACTGAATAAAACTGAATAATTTTCAAATTTGGCAACAGGATTGTATTTAATCTGAGTTGCCATGCTTAATATCATCATTTATAGTAAAATATAGGTAATATAGGCCTTATACGTATAGGATTTTATTAAATTTGACTTCGTATGGGACTGTCGACAATGTCTTCATGCATGATAACAAGGCAAAGAATGGGCAATGTAAGTGATTTTAGGGCTCATGGCGTTCTAGCAGAGAAGAGAATGAAGTGAGAAAGATGATGAGTTTCACATTAAAGATACGAGTAGGTGTTTCGTATGGGTCGACGTTAGCTATGTTTCAAATAAATTTTTCGTTAGTGGTACATTTTCATTTGAATGGTATGCCTAATTGGAAAAAGTCAATTTTCAGCCAGTCCTGGCCTGGTGGTTAATAGAAGGAACACCAAGCTTTCATTTCGATGTTTGTGACTAGCAATAAGCTTTTCAAGTGGCCTACTAGATTTGCACTGTGATTGGCTGAATTAAAAAATAAAAAGTCTTTTTAAATTAAACGCTGAATTCTTAAGTCGAGTTCGAGTGGGCAACGAAAATAACTATGTCACCGATGGTAAATAGTATGGAAATTGTACGAAATCAGAAGGCAAATGCAAAATAAAGACACGACTTGCCAGTGTCGTTTCTCCCTCAACATCTTTGTCGAATTAGTAATTGTAATTACCAAATCCAATTAGATGAATGACTAAGTAGTAGGCGTACCTATCCTCGGACGATTAACTTTTTTTTCGACATTGTTTAAGTATTACAAAATTACAAGCTATTATTTTGAATAGCTTGTATTTTCCTCAAGACGAAAATTTAATTAAAATTCGTTTTATGTAAACTTCTTCTTCTTCTTTTTCAGCCTGTTTCTGTCCACTGCTGGACGTAGGCCTCCCCAATTCTTTTCCATTCCGAACGATTAGTTGCCACTTGTTGCCAATTTGCGCCTGCAATTCTCTTTATACCATTACTCCATCTCTCTGGTGGTCTACCTCTAGGTCGTGTTTTAGGTGGTCTCCAGTTCATGATCTTTTTGGTCCAACGTTCGTCCGTCCTTCTTGCAATATGTCCCGCCCAGCTCCACTTTAAAGATGCTATTCTTTCCATGACATCAACGACTTTTGTTTGTTGTCGAATCCATTGATTTGTCATTCTATCTCTGAGCGTAATTCCAAGCATACTTCGTTCCATAGCTCTTTGTGTCACTCTCAATTTATCTTCGGATGCTTTCGTTAAAGTTAACGTTTCCGCTCCATAAGTGAGCACAGGAAGGACACACGTATAAAACACTTTACGTTTGAGACTTATTTTGCTTTTGAAAATTAGCCTGAGTTTTCCGAACGCTGCCCATGCAAGACCAATTCTACGTTTTATTTCTGCAGTTTGGTTGTCTAGACCCAACTTCAATTTGTAACCTAGGTATGTACACATAACTGTCGACTCGTTCAATGACAGTATCACCGATTTTAATGTCTCTGTCGTCGTCAATGTTTGTCATGATTTTCGTTTTTGACAAATTCATCTTGAGGCCGACTTTGTTTGACTCCTCATTCAGCTGTTGCAACATAATTTGCGCCTGATCTAGATCAGCTGCCATCAGGGAGATGTCATCTGCGAAACGGAGATTACTCAGGTACTCTCCATTTATGTTGATACCCATTTCACGCCAGTCTAATTTCTTAAAAACACTCTCCAGAATCGATGTGAATAACTTAGGTCATATGGTGTCACCCTGTCGTACACCTCTGCCAATTCTGAATTTGTCAGTGCTATTATGAAGTTTTATACACGACGTAGCGTTTTTATAGACGTATCGAATTGTGTTGGAGTATCTTGAGTCTACTCTGCACTCGTCTAATGAGTCCAATATCGACCATGTTTCCACTGAATCAAAAGCTTTTTCAAAGTCTATGAATATCAAGACCACAGCAATCTTGTATTCATTGCATTTCTCAATTAACGTTCTCATCACATGTAAGTGGTCGTTTGTGCTGAATCCTGATCTAAATGCAGCTTGTTCAACAGGTTGGTAGAAGTCGAGCTTCTTGGTGTTCCTCTTCGTAACTATTTTCATGAACAACTTGTAGAGTGTTGATAAGAGACTTATGGGTCGATAGTTTTCCAGCTTTGTTATGTCTCCTTTTTTATGCAGCAATGTTATCACTGCATTTTCCCATGCTTCTGGTACTTCTTCCCATTGAAGACAATGATTAAACAAAGTCGTTATTGCACCCAATAATGAGTCGCCACCTAGTTTAATGGCTTCCACTGGAACACCATCTTCACCGGGAGACTTTTTGTTCTTCATTTCGGCTACTGCAGCATGTACTTCATCAATAGTTATGTCAGGCAGATCTTCCGATCCTACATTCCTTATTATTGGTCTATCTTCAGTGGTAATCGTCGGATCTGGTCGAACTGATGAGAATAAATCTTCGTAAAATTCCTTTGCGATATTTAATATCGCATTTCGATCCGTTTGAATTGTTCCTGTTTTGTCTCGTAATTTGAAGATTTCTTTCTTTGCGTTCGTCATTTTTGACCGTAGGACCTTCATGTTGCAATTAGCTTTGTTGATAATTTTTGTCAAGTCCTGGTATTCTATTGAATCTCTTTTTCCGTCTTTTATCAACTGTTTATGTAAACTAATCAAACTATTTGTTTCAGAATTATTTTTAATGAACACATTCATTCGGCCGAACATGAAAATCCAATCGTCGGACACCTCTATTTCAATGTTCGGACACTAACTCAATTCAACAATTTCACGGGTTTTTTTCATTAAAGTAAGAAAAGTTAATTGTTAATCATACAAATACACCACAAATGAAGTGATAAATAAAACCATTCAAATTACAATTTACAAAGCATTTTTGAGTCACACAATATTGGTATCATTTTCGGTGCATTTCACATGGCATACGTTGAATTTGACACTTCTAATGTTTTCCATATAGTCCGACTACTGAATCAAAACGAAATATCCGGTTGGTATCAACCGGACACCCGAAATACCGTAGAATTAATTGTTTTCGCAATTCCGGTCCATAATCATCACCTTTCCATGCATCCATTTAATGTCGTGTTGAAGGTATTTATTTCACAGTGCGTTTTTGATTATTTTTTCGCACTTGGGCTTTTTCACTTTTTTTTCGCACGCTACATAGCTCAGTACCTTTAAGAAAGACTAAATTTTATAAATAAAAACTTTGCACAGACCAGGATTTGAACATCCAACACCAAAATTCTTCCAAACACCAAGCAACGACCATAGCCATTCGGCTACAGAGTCACACAATTATACAGAACGTATTGTTGAAGCGTACATACTAAGCATTGACTACTTGATTTTATTTAGCGCGTCTCTATACATCACATTGCAATGTGTATATAGAACAGGTTGCTTGATCGTTCAAATGAATTCATGTTTGCATGTGAATGTTTGGTAGAAATTTTGGTAATATTTTGCATTGGAAAGGTGATTATGGCCCGAAATTGCGAAAAACGTTGTATCTGCCACGGTAGGTATGCCGGTATTTTTTCGCACACGACGTCTTGTCGACCTCGGCTTCGCCTCGGATCGACAATCGACATCTAGTGCGAAAAAATACCTTCATACCTACCTTGGTAGATAAATAACTATTATAATCGTGTTTGAGTGAAAATAATATTAAACTGAACATTAATTAATCTCAAAAACAATAACACTGTGCAATATAAGTAATTTTCAACTAGAAAAAAGAATTGTTTTGATCACCTCACAAACTATTTTTCAGGTAGAAAATTACACTTTTTTGTACGTAGTGCCACTGTTTCAATGATTAAAATTACACAGTATTCTTAGTGAATCTAATTTTACGATCAATCGATAGTGAAAACTACAAATTACAACTGAAGGATAGTCATCCACAATATTTTCGAGCAAGAAGTTAATTAATTTACTTTTAATGTCAAAGTGTCCGAGCATTGGGGCGTGTCCGAGGACTGGTACGCTTACAATTATTATGCCGCGCAGCGACATTTTTTGCATTTCACTTGAAACTTTTTCTACAAAACACTCAAAAATTCTTTGCCTAACTTCACTAAAGTCTAAAGGATAATTTTTATTATTTCACGTCTCCCAGCGCCTCATTTTTTTCCAGCGCCTTGGACCATGGTAAGGTACGTGGCTTGGATCTTGTTGATTTTGTTCGATGATAGTGTAGTTGACAAAAACCTAATTTAAAACATTCGAAGACGTGTTGCGAAAATCCGACAGTTGAGACAATGACAAACTGACCATTTTGTCCAAAAAATACAGAGCATCGGTTTGGTAGCTTGATATGCTCCCATTCGCAGTGGCATTCGTTAACGTGTGTGGCAAATATCCATTGTCATCATCGTTATCAGCTGCCCAAACAATACCATGAAGGTTGAAGTCACCGACAACTATGATCTTGTGCATACGGTATTTTTCTACGATGAATTTAACACGTCGATAATGTTTCATTGCTACTTCTAGGTCGAATGTACTTTGGTAGCAAACGTAGACCACCATTGCCTGGGGCTTGATGAGTATTTCAATAGCCACAAATTCACTGTTTAGGTCGACGTCATCAATGAAATCGAATATAACTGCTCTGCTGTTTAATGTGTGAAGGACCAAAATAGCAACTCCACCTGCTCGCCTTAAATTCTGGATAATTCGGTCATTACGGTACACTTTAAAGGCATCAGGAAAGTAAACATTGCTCGCAATACTAGCGTCCGCCTTAGTTTCGGTGAAACACAGCACTTTGTAGGTCGACAGTCCAATTTTCATGCTGATGTTGCGTTTATTTGAAATACTAGGGACGTTGTTATAGTATATCGGCATCGAATCCATGTATTCGGTTTGGTTTGGGCAGGTTTGAGCGGTCGGTTCGGTATCATTTCCAGTTGAACTTCGGAAAAACGTCGTGATGAGCGGTTGATGCTTTCTCTTGCGATCACATACGGTAGTAGAAAAACGATTCAAATTACTCGGGGTAGTGTCATAATTTGCTTGGCTAGAACATATACTGTTTAAAGTGTTACCTGAGAGGTAATCTCCTATGCCTGTAAATGTGTCTCCATTACTGGTGCTACTGGATTCTGGGGACCTAGATCCATCAGTACGGGCGTTTTCGGTTCTTCGTTTTTTGATTCCGGTTCTTGATTGGCAGACTCTTGATTGCTGGGCTCACTATTGACGGGTACTTGATTCCATTGAAATTTCGGTACAGCTGACGTTTTCAACTCCAAATCGAATTCACGTATTCGACTGGTTTCAGGCTAATATATCGGGTCCATTAGTTTAGCGAAATTGGATGTCGAACATTTGATGCAGAACGAAACGAAAGAGTAAGTCGATAAGTCCCTCTCTTTCTTGACCAATTTACGGACCTCTATGTCTGGTGACGTTATTCCAATCGAATTTTTGATGTAATCGGTTATCTCGTCCGAAGTTGTTTCCCGATGCACACGTGAAAGCCAAATAGCTTTTTCTGGTTTAGTTTTGAAACGGTTTAAAGGTCTTCCAATCACATTTTTCGATGTACCAGACATAACTGGCTTGTCTGATTTGGGCGTTTGTTTAGACCTCGACGTTGTCCCTTGTATGAGACAATACCTTGTTTGGCTGCTTCGGCATAAGATTTGTTGCTATTGACATTCGGCACCTGATCAAGCGTCTTTTTAATCGACGAGATGTTTTCATTATTGACTTTAATTGACTCTCCAACAGCTACTTTTTGCAGCGATACAGTTTCATTAATCGTGTCGACTGATGCTTTCAATCCTTCAATCGTTGATGTTTGAGTTTCGATCTTTTGGACTAAAGTTTCAATTACGGTTTGTAGTTGTTGACTATTTTTGGCGGTATGAGACTTTGACGGTGTCCAAGCTGGTGTAACGGTTACGGTTTTAGATAGCGATAATACGGGATTCTGAACATCGATGGTACTTTGAACCAAGTTGACGGAAGCGCTGGATTGTTTACGTTTCGGTGATGGCATTTCATTTGGTTCTCCTAGACATTTATCGCAGACCATCACAATGTTGTCGATGAAGAAAATCTCCTCCACTGTCTTATCAACTCCATAGCATGGCAGATGAATCGGGTCCTTGCAGCGAAAACAGAAACGTAAACGATCAGCAGAAACTCAAAATTTGAACAAAAGCTTTTAAATGGGACGTTACATCTTCCAGGCGAAAAGGAAATTAAATACGGTCCCAATATCCCGCACTATTTACTTGGCGACGAAATGTTTGGTCTCAAACCATATTTGATGGTTCCTTATCCTTACCCAGGTAAAGTTGTGAGCAAGTTAATCTATTTCTCTTAGAAACTTAGAAGTATGCACTAGGAAACAACAATCACATTTAAAGATAATGTTTTGCATATTATCCTTACAAACTTACTCCATGATATATCATTTCGAGATATAGTTTTGGGCCATTCACAAATTACGCACTCACCTAAGGGGGGAGGGGGGTCAGAAATTAGACATTTTTATATGAAAAACGCGTGCGAAACGGGGGGGAGGGGGTCAAAAATTAACCGTCCACCGCGTGCGTAATTTGTGAATGGCCCCTTTGCAGATTACCTTAAGTAGAGGGAATGATACCATTCAATCAGATAAACTTAAAAATCGGCTAAGAAATTGTCCTAATTAAATTCTATTTTTCAGGTCGTGGAACTGGAAAGCTGACCTACACTCAAAAAACGTTCAACTACCGGCATGCTCGAGGAAGAAGAGTCATTGAATGCATTTTTGGCATATTCGCGCAAGTTTTTGGTATTTTCTTGACATGCATTAATGCACCTCCGGAAACAGTCGACTTGATCGTAATGACTGCTGTATGCCTTCATAATTTCCGAATATCGCAAAATGAATCAATCAATTTCGATGAAAATCGCGATTATCGAGAGGGAATGCAATTTCGTATTTGAAGTGGGAGTTTCAAACTCCACTATTTCGAGTTCACCACAAGACATCAACGATGACTTAGCAAGATATTTCCAGGATAATGAAACTCCACCTCCATTCGCCAACAGCGATTCTTTGAGTTTAGCGAGAGACATTAGAGATGAACTAGCTGAATATTTCATTACTGGTGGAAGAGTTCATTGGCAGGATCAATTTATTCATTGATTGATGAGTTGAAATGTTTTTAAAATTATTTATTAAAGTTTCACAAACGAAGTTTAGTTTATTTGACAAACGAAACAGGAATTTCAAATTTACGGACGTCCAATAACATGCTCGCATAACAACAACTTATAAAATCAATCTTCACATTCTTCACGTTCGTGAGACTGCAATATTCGGTTTAGTTTAATATATACATCCTCCTTGAATTTCAACTTCTCTAACTTTCTCAAATCTGGTAAAATCGTCAATAAAAACGCTTATGCTGAAAACAAACGAGACATTGAAAACGTGTTTTGGTCCTAGTTTTCATTGACAAATGCAGCAATCGCAATTTTCGATAGAGAAATTTCTAAATTTATTTGACAGTTGCGACAATTTCGTCATGAAAACAAGGACCAAAACACGTTTTGAATGCCTCGTTTGTTTTCAGCATTAATCCGGATCGTATTCGATTTGTACTGCAAGTGTACTTGTTGGAACTGTTTGCACCTCTGAAGCATTTTGAAATTTTGTCAATATGTTGTTAGCATTTTCAAGGAAAGGCGCAATCGCCGAATCATCTTTTGTCGTCTTTGATCTTTTAGATTTGGGTGGTTGCAATTTAAAACCTTCAGGCGATGTGGTTGAAAGTTGTTTTCTCTTCTGGTTTAGGCTGTCCAGTTGCGTTAAAAGTGCATAATGCTTAGGCATGTGCGGTAATCGATTTGACCCGGATCCACTGGGAACGACTGTTTTATTCGAATACTCCAAGTACAGAGCATAGTAATGCTTCCAAGTGTTTTGTATGTGCTTCCATTCCAACTGCCCATTTGCTCATGGATGTGATCAGATATAGCCTGGAACATTTTCGCCACTAAATCTGGACTTCTGTACTTTAAATCGAGCTTGTAATTATATAGTTGAGGACGTGCCAACACTTCCTCCCAAATGACATGCTCCACATCGTATATTAAATCTTCTTGTTCCAAAACATCCTTTACTTGCAATAAATTGTTTGCTTTTCGTTTCATTTGAGCTAAAATAATAAATTATTCAAAAACAAAATTTCATAACATTGGATAGTTCATTACCTGGTGGAGTGACTGTTATTTGTACTGTTGGATGAGATTTGCGACCTGTAAGAGGGATAACAAGCGAAAATATCGCTTTATTACTAGAAATCAATCGAAATGCACGACTCGAATGACCGAACTCGAAAAATTAAAGTTGGCAAATGGACGAAGATCGAGAATAAAAGAGATTGTTCAAGTCAACAGTGAGAAATAATGGAAACATAAATTAATATGTCGATGCCGCCTCCCCAACTACTTCCTCTTTGGCACCGACATTCTATATATCATACGTTTCGAGTTCTAAAACAATTTGAATTATTGTACTCGGGAGTTCAAAACAGCATCTTTGAATACGTGAGGAGTCACAGTCATATTCCATAGTGAAGAAAATAATTCATTAATTTCTTACCCGTCTTCAGAGGAACAGGATTCAATGAATTGTCTTTTTCGCTGCTCTTTAAATTCTCACGTTTCCAATCAGATAATCTTAATTTGGCTTCGATCGCTCCAGAGTCGAATGGCACAGTTTCTTGCACCTAAAATATTACAAAATTTCTATTTGAAACCAAACAATTGTGTACAACTTCAACTAACCTGATGAGGAACATCGTCGTGTACGTCATTGCTGACTTCTCCTTCGGCTATCTGCTCAGTACTTGGTTGAACTTGTTGCGTTGAGCAATTATTTTGTTTCAATTGAGTCGGTGAGTTCAGTGCCTTAAAGATACAAATCCATAAATGAGAAACGAATAAATTATTGTGTTCATTCAGATCTTCTCGTAACTAACCTTCTAAATAGATGAATGTTTGCAATATGTGTCTGTATAGGTGATGCATTGAACGAATGCATTATCTAAGACCCCGAGCGAATCAAACAGTATTATATATGTATTGATACCTGAATCTCTTCATCAGTTAACGGTTCCAAACCCGTTTTCTTTAGTAACTCTAAATGATCAAGCAGTATCTTCGGTCCGTCTACGAAAATATTTTATTACTGTTTCTGGAATTAACTAACAAACAATAAGGACTTACTTTTACTTTTAATTATGTCATCGTTCTCCTTACATTTCGTGATTGCGAATCTGTATAGGCGCACTCTCACCATTGCGGCACACATCTCGAGTTATTTTTTTTTGTTTGAATATAACTTTTGCTGTTGATTTTATTTGTTTAAAGTGTAAAATAAGACCCACGAATTTATACTTTGCCGCGAATCACTGCAACTTTATCACATCGAAATCCGTATTATGTTCGAAATTTATATTTGAAAGAAATTTTGTGTACACACTGCACGTTTTAAATTGAGGTTATGACGAAATTTTTCAGATGTCAAAAATGACGACGTCAAAAATGTCAATGTCAAAACTGTCACTTCATGACAGAAAGTTTCGATTTGGTTTGACTCTAATTCTCGACCAAATGAAAATTGTCCATTATTGTAGTGTCAGCCCTCTGCTGAAGAAACATCAATTGCAGTGTCAGCTCGTTGCTGACCAAACTGACTCGATTGCAATCCATTATCTGTTAAATATTCACACGGGTAGCAAGTAAAAGACGAAATATTCAAAAAGTAATATTTTTTAGTCAGCTGACCGTCGTTGTTATAAGGAGAATTTGAGTTTGACAGGTAAAAATTGAATTTTTAAATTTAATTCCCGTGAGCAATATCTGGTCGTCGATTCTCGATAACTTTAAGAATTCGTAACTTGACAGATCTTTCAACACTCAACTGTCACGTTACGAATGCTTAAGGTTACGAATGCTTCGAGAATCGGCGCCCTGTACTTTGACACCAATTTGGTCTCACTCTGCAATTTTCTCACTCTGTAGAAGCTGATTTTATTGTTCAACGTTCTTTTATGGCTTTCTCATTTAACGAGTACTATAACGACAGTCATATTCACTGTTTTATGTGTCATCGACCAGGAAGCAGTATGTAGTGGACAATAAAACAGTATAATCAATCCATCAGTTGAACGAGCCATCGGAACAGTCGGCGCATTTGGTGAGCCCCGTACTAGCCCGTATATCTATTGCGTACGTGACCCTAGTGCGTCTGTCACCCTACTTTCACCGTAAGCCTACTGCGCCCGTTAATGTAGTTAAAGTAAAATTATTATGAACTGTGTACAACTTAGAAATTACGCATAGCGCAATTACGAAGCCCCGTACGACGTTCCTTTCAACTGTAACAAAAATTGCAAAAGCCTTAAAATTTTAGTTTATTGAGAATAAATACACATAGGGCCCTAGTAGCAGCCTTAGTCCAAGGACCCAAATTTAAAACTTTTTTCAACAACATTCTATTCGGCCCTCGATTACCTTCCAAATCAAACAAAAATTAGGAAAAACGGATCAAATTTACTCGAGTTATATGTAAAATACACATAGGGCCCAAGTAGCGGCCTTAGTCCAAGGACCCATTTTTTTTCAACAACATTCTATTCGGTGTTCGACTACCTTTTAAATGAAACAAATATTAGGAAAAACATCAAATTTACTCGAGTTATATGCAAAATACACATTGGGCCGAGTAGCCTTTCACTTCTAAGGCCCTAACTCACGGTCCACTCACCTGATTTTAAAAAACTTTTGTTTTCTGGATTGGTATTGACAATGAGATCGATTACATCATAACTGGCTGTAAGTCAACCGTTAAGAACGTTACGGTCCTAAACAATTTTTCAACAGGTAGTGATCACCGAATGGTTCGTGCAAGAGTCACGTTAAATACCAGATTTCAAAGATCACAACTAGTTCAGAAAAGTGAAAGGATTGACGTACAACGGCTTTACACACAAAATGAAGAATTTGCTACGAAAATGACTGCCGAATTAGATAACGTCAACAATCAATGTGAAACATTGGACGAATTGAATACCAAAATCGTCGATACAATAATGGGTTTCATGAAATCCAAATGCAAATCCGTCCAAGGGAAAGAATCAAAACTCAGCAGAGAAACATTAGACCTGATCGCAAGCAGAGCAGAGTTGGTAAAAAACGGAGGACGAGATTCGGTGGAATACCGGAACTTGTCTAAAAGTATCAACAAAGCAAGGAGATCAGATGAAAGAAAATATAATGTCCAATTGGCTCAAAACATAATTGAAGCTAACTGTAATATGAAAGTCCTACGGAGAAAAATGACAAACGCCAAAAAAGAAATCTTCAAATTACGAGACAAAACAGGAACGATCCAAACGGATCGAAATGCGATATTAAATATTGCAACAGAATTTTATGAGAATTTGTTTTCTTCAGCAAGACAGAGTCCAACGGAAGAAACCGAAGATAGACCAATAATAAGAAACGTGGGATCGGATGATATGCCCGACATAACTGTTGATGAAGTCAAGGCCGCAGTAGCCGAGATGAAAAACAAAAAGTCTCCAGGAGAAGATGGTGTTCCAGTGGAAGCCATTAAACTAGGTGGAGACTCCTTATTAAAGGCAATCACGGCTTTGTTTAATCAATGTCTCCAATGGGAAGAAGTACCAGAAGCTTGGGAAAATGCGGTAATTACATTGCTGCATAAAAAAGGAGACATAACAAAGCTGGAAAATTACCGACCCATAAGCCTATTGTCAACACTCTACAAGTTGTTTATGAAAATCATTACGAAGAGGAACACTAACAAGTTCGACTTCTACCAACCTGTTGAACAAGCTGCTTTCAGATCTGGTTTCAGCACAAACGACCATTTGCAAGTGATGAGAACGCTTATTGAGAAGTGTCGTGAATACAACATCGACATAGTCTTGCTATTCATAGACTTCGAAAAAGCTTTCGATTCAGTGGAAACATGGTCGATATTGGACGCATTAGACGAATGTAGAGTAGACTCAAGGTACTCCAACACTATTCGATATGTGTACAAAAATGCTACTTCATGTATAAAACTTCATAAGAGCACGGAGAAATTCAGAATTGGCCGAGGTGTAAGGCAGGGTGACACCATTTCACCGAAATTATTCACGGCGATTCTGCAGAGTGTTTTTAGGAAGTTAAACTGGAGTAAAATGGGAATAAAGATAAATGGAGAGTACCTGAGCAATCTCCGCTTCGCTGATGACATTGTACCGATAGCAGCGAATCTAGGTCAGGCTCAGCTTATGCTACAACAGTTAAGTGAAGAGGCAAACAAAGTTGGCCTCAAGATGAACTTATCGAAAACAAAAGTCATGACCAACATCGGGGACGATAGAGAAATCAAAATTGGTGACACTGTCATTGAACGAGTCGACAGCTACGTATATCTAGGACATAAGCTGAAGTTAGGTCTGGACAACCAAACTGCAGAAATAAGACGTAGGATTGGTCTTGCATGGGCAGCGTTCGGAAAACTCAGACTAATTTTCAAAAGCAAAATTAATAATAGTCTGAAACGCAAAGTTTTCGACACTTGTGTCCTTCCAGTGCTCACTTATGGAGCGGAAACGTTAACTTTAACGAAAGCATCCGAAGAAAAATTGAGAGTGACACAAAGAGCCATGGAACGGAGTATGCTTGGAATAACACTCAGAGACAGAATGACGAATCAATGGATTCGACAACAAACCAGGGTCGTTGATGTCATGGAAAGAATAGCATCTCTGAAATGGAGCTGGGCGGGACATATTGCAAGAAGGACAGACGAACGTTGGACCAAAAAGATCATGAACTGGCGACCATATAAAAGACGAGCTATAGGTAGACCACCAGAGAGATGGACAAACGGAATTAAGAATATTGCAGGTACAAACTGGCAGCAAATGGCAATGGATCGTACGAAATGGAAAGAAGTTGGAGAGGCCTACATCCAGCAGTGGATAGAAACAGGCTGAAAAAGAAGAAGAAGATTGACAATACCTATCCTTTGCCGTGTCATTTACATTTCCATCGTTTATTTTGCCATAAATATCACCAAAAGATCTTAAATCACTTAGGTGGCCCTAACTCACGAAGGACCGACCCGAATATGCCCATCTTCGAACTTAGCCTCACTATTTCGACTATCTTTCAAATTTTTGAAATCGGATTTGATTTACTCAAGATATCGACGTGACAGACAGACGGACAGACAAAATTTTTATTGCGGATTCGTCATCTATGAACATAGGCAAACACTTTGCCCTTACTGTCTGCTTTGAATTCCATCAATTGCACACGGCATCGTAATCCTATGAGCCCGTTTGTACTTCGTACGGGGCTAAAAACAATAATTAGAGTACTTCCTCTCTAACTTTAAATCAAAACGAATATAAAATGAGTACATCCACAGAATGAACTATAATTGTTCTCGATTGGAAGTCGGTATAGGATTTTAGTTTCTCTCTCACTGGTATTTCGTTTAAATAATGAATAATAAAAAAGGATGGTGGAAAACAGGTAATTTCAAATGGAGTCGAATTCTGTTGTGCATTGTCCTACTTTTCGTTCCAAGCTGGGCCAGCATTCCGTATGAGGAAATTAGATATAAACTTTTCGACGGTACCAATCACAATATTGAGGCTGAAATATTGAAATCGTTGCAAACGACAAAAAATGTATTTGCTATACCAGAAGTTAAAAATGCAGTGCTGCTTTCATTTCTACCTGGACTTCTCTTTGAGGTGTGGGTACCGATATCAACTATTATATTTGTTATGGTAAATCTTCTGGCGAAAGAGAGTGATTGGCGGGACGCATTTTCGAGAACAATCGCAAGTGAACTGGAGCGTGGGATAGCTTTAGGTCATATTTTGGCGATGAAAGCGACAATGGAGACAATTAATACAAAATTTGATTTACTGAAAGAGAACGAGGACAATCCAGAAGAACTACGAAGGTCGATCGCAAGCTTTATTCATAGAGAATGCGACATAATGTTAAATTTATTTGCTGCTCCTGATTCATACGTCAAAAAGTCTCCACTTCTCGGAGCTCCACTGCTGATCGAATTGGCTCAATTAGTCACACTTTTTCAGCCTATTGCAAAGGCACTCATCAGCAGAGAAGCAAAGAATCCAGATCTTATATGCAAAGCGAGAAATATCTTGGCAGACTACCGGCCTCGTACAATTAATGCTCGACTCGAGAAACTACATGAAAATTCTACCAAAGCACTTGTGAGATATATAAACGAGTTAAGTCCAAAACTATCCGAGGTGATGTCAATTGCATATAATCAATATGGTTACAATAAGACAACACCTGCCACTATAAATTGTCAAAATCGTTGTAATAGCAATGATTGTTTAAGAGATGATTTTGGGGATTCTTATCGTGTACCTCCTTGGTCATGTGCGGAAGACTACGCCTTGTTTCTGAGACACCGCATTGAAGAGATGTTTAACATCGACTTACTGGACAGTTTATGCGTTGACAAACCAACAGCAACAGGTACTTTTAATTACATAAAATATTTTTTACAGCGGAAGGCAGTGAAATTTGTGAATGAAATAGATTGAATAAGTGTAACAGCTGAAACAAATTCCTTCACAAATTGGAAACTTCACTGCCCGTGGCTTGTGTGTTGTTTGTATTGAGGCTATTTAAGTACTCTGCGTGCACTAACGAATGGCAGGAAACGATATATATGTATAACTTTGAACACTGACTTTTCGTAGATTGCTAATTGAATAATTTTTCCATAGGTTTCGGCTGGCTAACCATTAGGATCAGGGAGTTGAGAGGAATTAAATTATCGAACGACAAAATTTGTGAACATTTTAGTCCATGTGATCCCTTCATAAGGCTGACAATTGGCGGCAACCTGTTCGAAACGCAATCTAAAACAGATACTTATACGTTTGACGTAGATGTTGTCTACACATCGCCAAAAATTTCTAAACAATCAATGATGAAAGTTGAATTGTATGATGATGACGGTGATGACAACCCAGAGTTAATCCTTAGAGCAGAAGGAAACATTGACTCATTCCTGAGAAGGGGATTTAGAAGCTTTCCAGTTGTTCATACAACTACTAGTGGAAGAAATATACAGCTTAGCAACTTTGTTGATACCGTTTCATTCTGGCAAGATGAATACGATTACAAAAATGTATCCAAACAAATAAATTGATTGAAGTCATGCTCAGTCTACAAGACTCAGCAGTGTGATTCTTGATATGAGACTTTGCATTGATTAGAGTTCTACATTTTATCGATTAAAATACCAACGATAATATTAAACTGCAAGCTTGAAAGCAACTGGAAGTTCGAAAGCAGCTGCAAGTTCGAAAGCAGCTGCAAGGTCAGACTTTTATTTATTTTGTTAAATAGAAATTCAATAAAAACAAGGCATCAGAACAGTCGGAGCGTTTGCTGCGACTTAGCCCCGTACTACCCGTAATCCTATTTCGTCCGCAACCATAATACGTATGTAGCCGTAATACGCCCGGAACCCTAATACGTCTACAATCCTCTAAAGCGTCTGTTACCAAAATGCAAGTCAAGTTGGGCATGGTCAAATTTACTGAAAGGGTTCATTTTTAAAATTGCGCATTGCGCAATTACGAAAGCCCGTACGAAGTACCTCTCAAATAAAACCAACAATTTACGACATTATTTTAGAAACCCAAAATTTTTTGTCAACTTTCCATTGGGTATTCAATTGCCTCTCAAATAAAACAAAAATTAGCAAAATCGGATGAGATTTACTCGATTTATGTGCAAAAAACACTTAGGGCCGAGTAGCGGCCTTAGTCCAAGGGCCCAAATTTGGAACTTTTTTGCCACCATTCTATTTGGCATTCAATTATCTCTCAAATGAAACAAAAACTAGCAAAATCGGATGAGATTTACTCGATTTATGGACAAAAAACACTTAGGGCCGAGTAGCGGCCTTAGTCCAAGGGACCAAATTTGAAACTTTTTTCGCCACGTTCTTTTCGGTATTCAATTATCTCCTATTTCGTCCGCAACCATAATATGTCCGTAGCCCTAATAAGCCCGGAACCCTAATACGTCTACAACCCTCTAATGCGTCTGTTACAAAAATGCAAGTCAAGTGGGGCATTGTCAAATTTACTGAAAGTGTTCATTTTTAAAATTGCGCCAACAATTTACGACATTACAATCGCTAAACCGAACTGGTGTGCATACGTTATTTTGCACCAGCTGGTCACATACAATTCCAAATGGGACCAGCTGGTGGAAAATAACGTATGCACACCAGTTCGGTTTAGCGATTGTATTTTAGAAACCCAAAATTTTTTGCTAAATTTCCTTTCGGTATTCAATTATCTCTCAAATGAAACTAAAACTAGCAAAATCGGTTGATATTTTCTCGATTTATGCGCAAAAAACACTTAGGGCCGAGTAGCGGCCTCAGTCCAAAGACCTAATTCTAGAAATTTTTCCACAACACGCTATTTAGTGTGCAAGTACTTCTCAGATTTTACAAAAATTGGCAAAAACGGATAAATTTCAATTCATTTTTACCGTATCATATTGTTTTTAATAAAATCCATAGCGCAATTACGAAGCCCCTTACGATGTTCCTTTCAAACGTAACACAAATTTCAAATTGACCTAAAATTTCCTCAGTTCTATATTAACCTATAATTACCTATAAATAAACAATTTACTGATAAATATGCTAGTATATAGCTCAAAATAACTATCTATACCGTTATATAGCTCAATATAGCTATATATATTTATATATAGATATCCATATTCGGGATCCTTGAAACACCCCACACACGTAACCACTCACTTCCCACTGATCAGTGACTTTGTAAGTATCATTTTCAGCGATTTATATTGATTTTACAAAAATCCAAAATGGCGGCCGTCGGCCATTTTGTTAGGAGGTGGAAAGTAGTACGGCTGCTTTACATGCGTTAGTACCTTTCAAACAAAAAAAAATCATGAAATTCGGTCAAAGTTTACTCGAGATATTAATAAACGAGCCATCAGAATAGTCGGAGCGTTTGCTGCGACTGAGCCCCGTACAAACCCGTATATCTATTGTGTACGTGACGCTAGTGCGTCTGTCACCCTACTTTGACCGTAAGCCTATTGCGCCGGTTAAGAGTTTCCGAGCGTACGCTGAAATTGTAGCCTACATTTCTGTGTTTCGAAATTTTTGATCGCTGATATCTTTTTACGAGAGCCCTTTTTGAAAAATGTACGACCACATTTTCGAGTAAAAATATTACAACTTTGAATAAAAAATAAAATTGTCTGTGAAAGTTCCATGTGCTTTGAGAAAAGTGTACCTTTGATGCAAATTTGGGGCATCGGTACAGTTTTCTCAAAGCACATGAAACTTTCACAGACAATTTTATTTTTTATTCAAAGTTGACATATTTTTACTCGAAAATGTGGTCGTACATTTTTCAAAAAGGGCTCTCGTAAAAAGATATCAGCGATCAAAAATTTCAAAACGTACAAATGTATGCTACAATTTCAGCGTACGCTCGGAGCCTCTTAATGTAGTTAAAGTAAAATTATTATGAAACGTGTACATCTTAGAAATTGAGTTACAAACATTTTTTTTTATTTTTTATCGATGGAGAACCTAATTAAAGACACTTTGTCTCATATCATATGCCAAAAAAAGTTAAAACTTTTTTTATAAATCATTTTGAAAGTCACTGAAAACACGAAAATTCGAATCGAAATACAAAATTTTTTGATGACATACTGTATTTCTATTCGAATTTTCGTGTTTTTAGTGACTTTCAAAATGATTTAGAAAAAAAGTTTTAACTTTTTTTGGCATATGATATGAGACAAAGTGTCTTTAATTAGGTTCTCCATCGATAAAAAAAAAAAAAAAATGTTTGTAACTCAATTGCGCATAGCGCAATTACGAAGCACCGTACGACGTTCCTTTCAAATGAAACAAAAATTTCAAATAGCCCTAAAATTTTAATTTATTGAGTATAAATACACATAGGGCCTAGTAGCGGCCTCAGTCCGAGGACCCAAATTTAATTTTTTTTTCAACAACATTCTATTCGGCCTTTGATTACCTTCCAAATGACACAAAAAATACGAAAAACGGATGAAATTTGCTCGAGTTATATGTAAAATACACATAGGGCCCTAGTAGCGGCCTTAGTCCAAGGACTCAAATTTAATTTTTTTTCAACAACATTCTATTCGGTGTTCGATTATCTATCAAATGAAACAAAAATTACGAAAAACGGATGAAATTTACTCGAGTTGTATGTAAAATACACATATGGCCCTAGTAGCGGCCTTAGTCCGAGGACCCAATTCAACTACATTCTATTCGGCCTTCGATTACCCTCTAAATCAAACAAAAATTACGAAAAACGAATGAAATTTACTCGAGTTCTATGTAAAATACACATAGGGCCGCCGTCTGGTCCGAACTCCTCAGTGATGCCATTAATTATAATCTACTTTATCGGCAAACATTTTAAAAGAAACAAAAAAAAAATTCAGCTGATCGATGGATTGAAAACAATTAGAAACAGGTTGGTGAACTGAACCATGATACACGCATTTGACCATTTGACTCTTATGTAATGACCACGCGTCTAACCATTTGTGTTAAAATGTGTTGTAAATTTCGGACCAATTTAATGTGATTCCCGGATCGTGGATAATGATCTGTTGTGCATGAAACGTTAAGGCCATACCAAACAATGATGACCAAGCAAAGTGTAGTTTTGATGCTGAAAACCAATTGGCTAAGTTTATTGTTCATACATAAATACGAGATGAAACTTCCCTATTTCTTAACCCTAGATCTGGAAATGAGTTAAGCTAGGGACTAATAACGGCCCCATATGGGTACTGGATCATGGTGGATGACTTATTGTGTTGAGTGGAAATATACTGGATGTTGTGTATGATGTTGCCAACTGGATTCCACGAAGCTAAGTATTTGTGTGAAATTGTTTACATCTATAAAACGTTCTTGTGTTTTAGCCCCAGTGGTGAATGGTAATACTAGGGATAAATGCGACCCACTTGGGTTAATATGGACATTGGTATACGCATTCCAGTCTGGTTATTCCATGATGGTAAGAAAATTGCTTGATTAAATTTGTGTACGTCCATACCACCTCTCACACCCATCGTCTCTGTACGCCTTCAAACTCCTTCCTCGCCAACACTTGTCGGCAATAAACGTAATTTAGTAATCGGCCGTACTAACTCGGTTACTCGACCCGAACTATTAATGAGTTTAACTGTCGCCGATCTCACATTTCCGTCCTTACTCGGATGCACCTTGACTATTCTAGCTAACGGCCACTTTATTGGTTGAATATTGTCCTCTAGAGACAGGACCATATCACCTTCCTTGAAGTTTCTTCGCTGAATCATCCATTTTTGGCGAGTCTGTAGTTCATTGAGATACTCGTCGCTCCATGCCTTCCAAAATTCCCTTTGAATCTTTTGTACCAAATGCCATCTTTCTCTACCGTTGACCTTTTTTGTAATCGAATCGTTCTCCGGTCGTGCCACAATTGGTCGGCCAATCAAAAAATGACCCGGTGTTAAGGCATCCAGATCCTCCGGATCATCTGTTAACGGACACAGCGGTCTGGAGTTTAAAATCGCTTCGATCTTCGCCAAAACTGTAGCCATCTCCTCGTACGTTAGCGTAGTGTCACCAATGATTCGCTTTAAATGGTGTTTCATTGATTTGACGCCAGCTTCCCAAATTCCTCCTTGATGTGGCGCTCTTGGTGGAATGAACTGCCAGTCAGTTCCGCTCTTGGTTATATGGTTATTTATCATGTCGAAATCTAGCAGGGAATTCTCCTTTTCCAATGATAAAATTGCTTCAGCTCCAATAAACGTCAATCCATTGTCGGAGTAACAACATTCAGGAAAACCTCTCCTCCCGGTGAAGCGATCAAATGCAGCCAAGAATACTTCGGTAGTCTTATCACTCACGACTTCCAAATGAAGCGCCTTTGTTGCTAAACATACGAATACAGCGATATGACCTTCATATACGGGCACTCTTGGTATTGCCTTCTTTATTTCCCCATTAATGATCACCGGTTTTATCCGTAATGGAGGTGTTCTCACGTTGGACGCCTTAAGATTGTACGGTCCTGCATAGTCGATCCCCACGTGAGAGAATACTGGTGAAATGTTTACTCTAGACCAAGGAAGATTAGCCATCAACTGTTCGCTTGACTCCTTTCTGAACCTGCAACATTTGACACAAGTGTAAATGTACTTTTTGACTTGGTTTCTCAAGTTCATAATCCAAAAACGTTGACGAACTAGACTCATCGTAAGCTTGATGCCACCATGCATTGATTTGTTATGCATATCTGCAATGATCATCGTGGTGATGCTTCCTGATCCTAAGATAAGCGGATGCTTTCGTTCAAACGGTAAATTTGCTTCGGACAATCTTCCACCCACTCGTAAACAGCCATTCACATCCAGGAAAGGGTTCAACGGAAGAATTTTACTCTTTTTGTTGATCGGGTGTTTACTGGCCAAGTGATGGATTTCCCTTGCGAACTCCATACCTTGACACAATTTTATAATTCTCTTTTCTGCCTTTTTTAAATCTCTGGTTGTGATGATCAGTTGAGATTTCTGGGTTTTTGCCCTGATGTTGTTTATGAAAGTGAGACACAAAGTCGTAATCCGGGATTTCTTTGATTCATTTGATTTCTCCAAGAACTTCAAACAAATTGCTGTGATTTTTACCAAACGCTCAAAACTCGTGTACCTGCCGAACAATTCGTCTAGACCGCCACCTGAAGTGATCACATGCGACGATATAATCTTCGTTTTCAATTCTAATGTCGTCTCTGGAATTTCTAAATCTTGGATCCACGACGGTGTGTGTTCTTTTAAACAAGCCGCTCCGTTCCACCACAACTCATGATCAATTAATTCAGATGGATTTATTCCTCTAGAAGCACAATCGGCCGGGTTTTTCGTTCCTTCAATATGGTGACATTGGGTTATGTTGAAGGTATTATGTACTTCCACGACTCTATTCGCCACAAATGTTTTCAGTCTCGATGGGTTTGTCCTTAACCACCCCAATACGATTGTAGAATCTGTCCAAGCGTGAGTGTTATCACAGCATACATTGAGCGCCTTTTTAACATTTTCCATTAAGTTAGCCAATAAGACAAATCCACATAACTCTAAACGAGGTAGAGTAATGGGTTGAATGGGAGCGACTCTCGTTTTTGAAGTCAACATAACGACTTGAATGGAACCATTTTGTTGTACCGTGCGTCCATAAATAACTGCTGCATATGCTTTCTCGGAGGCATCACTGAACCCATGTAACTCGAAGCTCACCGACAGCAAATCTTTCCCGATCCACCGATCAATTTTAATGTGCTCCAAACAGTACAACTCGTTCCTAATCTCCAACCATCTTTGCGCTATGTCTTCGGGTAACTCTTGATCCCACGATAAACCAGCTTGCCAAAGACCTTGAAATAATATCTTCGCCTTGATGACAACTGGGGCTAGCCAGCCCAGCGGATCGAATAATTTTGATGTTTCTGATAGCAGACTACGTTTCGTAGGTCTTTCATTCGTGACTTCTAAGTTTACTTTAAACTGAAACACATCGACTGCTGGATGATAATGAAGACCCAACGTTTTCACCGAACTTTCCAGATTTATTTCCATTGGTAGCTTTATCTCTCTATCTTGTTCGGGTATACTTTCCAACACCTTCGTAGAATTCGATATGAATTTCCTTAATTCAAATTTTCCCTTGGCTAATAGCTCTCTCAAATCCTTGCACAGCTCGATGCAACCTTGCTCATCGTCTGCACCCGACATACCGTCATCCATGTAAAAATCATTTAAAACGACCTCAGCTGCTTTCGGAAGTTTTTCGCGCTCATCCAAGGCCAATTGCTGTAGGGATTTCACGGCCAGATATGTTGCCGATGTCACCCCGAAAGTTACCATATTGTGTTGATACACTTGAACTGCGGCTCCTTCCTTCTTTCTGTACACGAATTTCTGATATTGTCGATCTTCAAGCCTTACTTCCACTTGACGATACATCTTAGTTATATCGGCGGAGAAACTAAATCGATAAATTCTCCATCTCAGCAAAATCGATATCAAATCTTGTTGCAACGTCGGTCCGGTCATTAATATGTCATTCAATGATAACCCTCCGGTACCCTTTGCTGATGCATCAAATACGATTCTGGTCTTGGTTGATGTCGAAGTCGGTTTGAAAACAGCATGGTGAGGTAAATAGTAACTGCAAGCATCCTTTTGTTCGGTCAATGCTCCCAAATGTGTTGTGTGCTCCAAATCTTCATATTCCTGTAGGATCGTAGTATATTCACTTTTCAAGCTTTCATTCGATCGGAATCGTCGTTCCAAACTTGTTAGACGCGAAATTGCTTGACCTTTTGAAGAACCAAGTGTTTCTGGACTTTCCTTGAACGGTAATGCCACTACGAATCTACCATCTTCCCTTCTCTTGTATGTTTCCATGTAGAACTTTTCACAAGCGATTTCTTCTTGGGTCCGTACTCTTTCTTTCGATACTTCCTCCAAATCAAAAAACTTTTTTAACTGTTTATCCAAATCTAATCTCAGGTGAAACGTTGAAATACTTCGGACTATCGGCGTTTCTCTCACTGGACCAGACAAAATCCATCCAAATTCGGTATTCTGTGCGATTGGTTCGACAGATGAGGCCTTGACGAGTCCAGGTAATAATAAATATCCATACACTGGAGCACCTAATAATAAATCTATCCTTGAAGGTACATCGTATTGTGGATCTGCCAATTGAAGTTGCTGTATGTGTTGCCAATCACCTTTAGTTATAAACGCTGATGGTAACGGATTCGTGACTTTTTTAACCACCGGACCTTGCACTATCATACTGAAAGATGGATTACGTTTCGAGCCAACCTCGAACTCAACCACATGTTTTATTTTTCCTGTTGTAACGCCCCCAAGACCGGACGTATTAGCAATTACATTCGTTTTGATCAACCCAAGTGTTTGTACTAAAAATTCACTAGCATACGACGCTTCGCTGGCTTGATCGATGAGTGCTCGGAACGGGTAAAACCTTTCGTCTCTATTCGATTTCACTAAGACAATTGCGGTTGCCAACAGTACCTGCTCGTCCCATGCAATGACTTTCGGATCTCCGGGTGTACTATTGGACGAGGTAGCGTCTTCGACGTGATCAGTATGAACGTGATGTGATTGAAGGTTAGCTACCACTGCTTGGTTTTGATCAGGAGGTTGGATTTGTGAATGGTTGCTACCAGTTGACGATGTTGCGTCCGGATGAAGAGTCGTGTGGTGGTAGCCGTTACATTTATGACATCCCGGTTGTGAATAACATTTGCCTCTATGATTTTTTAGACAATTTCTGCACAGCTTGGCACAAGTTACCAAGTCATATTTGGTGTCTACATCGGCTTTCAGAAAACGTTCGCACTTCAGAGCATCGTGTGCCTCACTGCATCTGAAAGGACATTTTGTCTGTGACTCAGTCGAACTATGAAAGCTCTGATGACTCCTAGGTGGAAATTGCGCTCCTTCAGCATGAAGTTTAAGGTTGTCTGCACGATACTGACGATTACCATACGAAAAATTCCTTTTATTCGTCGATTCCGATGTCTGCTGACTGCTTGATTCCATGGAAAATCGGAATTTCTGTTGGCAACCTAGAGCATGATAACGACCCGCTAAGAACTCTAAGAATTCTCTAATGGTAGGACGGGTCTTAGGCTTCAAAGTTTGCTCCCACAAACGTCTCGTTGCTGAATCTAGCTTCTGTACCAACAACAATAGCAAAATTGGATCCCATGAATCTGTGTCGATTCCCAGACTCTTTAGAGCTCGCAGATTTAAGGTTGTGACGTCCATCATCTCCTTGAGACCTTGACTCGATTCCGATTTCAGATCAGGTTGTGCAAGAATCCTGATTACATGACTGTCGATCAATATGACTTCATTGTTGTAACGGTCCTTTACTGCTTCATACGCTGGTTCAAACGCATCTTCCGTGATATCAAATTGAGATATCAGACGTTCTGCATCTCCGCTTAAACATGATCCCAAGTAGTGCATCCTTTGAAGATTGTTAAACTCTTTGTTGTTGACCACTAAAGAGTCGAACATATTTTTGAATGAGATCCACTTCGTGTAATCGCCACCAAACACAGGTATGTCGATGGCTTTGAGCTTAATTCTCGATTGATTATTCGTTTGTAACACCAAGTTTTCCGGCAGCTGCAACGGTTGTACTCAAGTACTCTTTACTCAAGTTTTGCATAGCCGTACAAATCAGAATCGTGACCTTGTCGAACATTTCAAACGCGCGTATATACTCTTGTTCCATTAATCGATGAGTCAATTCAAAATCTGGGCCCACTGTCACCTTCAGCTCTGATGTTACTCCTTCGACGATTTCTTCGTTAAGCGAATTTATTCTGGCCCACAGACCATCGATCACCTTTCCTTTTCCTTCCAGCTATCCTTTCGACGTTTTAATTTCTGGCGCTTTACATACATGCTCACAAAAGTTCAAAAACTTGTCAATGTTCGCCCTCTGGGCTTTTATCTTGCCTTCCATGGTGCAAATTACGTGCAACGGTACAGTCTAAAGTTCAATGACCGCCACGAAAAAACGACAAAAACGCCTTGAACGCTTCTAAATTGATTTCACCACACGATGCACGATACGATATTACGCCTCGAGATATGCCTTCACATTCGCTACGTATGCGACCTTATATACTCAGCTTCAGTTTGTGTGTTGCAAATAACTTTCCTTTGTCCAAACTTTACGCGCGCATAAAAATTTCTTTGTTCATCTGGTCGCTCGGTTGTCCTTGCCAGTTAATTAAGCGTAGTTGGATGAAATTTCTCTTTGCCTTAATAATTTCCCACTTACTTCGTTCAAATTCGAAAGGAACACGACTTTATCGTTTTTAAACAGGTGGCGTATTTCGCACCCTGAATTTACACTTTTACACTAAAAAATCCAAAACGAGTGCCAATTGAAATCTGGGATTCACCCACTGATCTTAGAACCTCGTATTAAACGAAATTCACATGAGCATTCAACGGTAATCTCGCAACAAAGAAATTCGACGCTATATACTTTCTGCACTATCATCCAGGTATACCGTACAACGTTATTCTCATACGCTTGCCGAACTTTTATATACACACTTTGTTCGTTCGATCGTTCGATTTATTACATTTGCACTCTTTATATTAAGTCTTATTTGACTACACTTCTTATTATTGACTATGAACGCAACATTTTCATGATAACGGACCTTCTAAATTTACTGCCTTTGTTAATGACTTCACATAAATTCGATATGCTCAACTTGCTTTAAATTATTAATTTATTTAGTGGACTGTATACACATTACTTATCAATTTTGGCCTCGAAGGACCATGTTTAAAACTCAGAGGTTTTTTCTCTTACTTTATATCTTTATTACTATGGAAATCAAATTCCGAATAAGTGCTACTTAGAACATCACCCTTAGGTGTATAAGATGAAAAAGAGGTCGAGAGCTCAAGTCCTCCCGCCTTTATGCATACAATTTACTTATAATAACTTACAATAATTACACACAGGGGTCAGTGTTAATGCTAATGTACGACGTAACAATCTAAATAATTCCCGCGAAACGTTCGAATATTGTACAGTAGTGGCCTTAGTCCAAGGACCCAAAATTTTTTTTTTTTCAACAAATTTCTATTCGGCGTTCGATTACCTTCCAAATGAAACAAAAATTACGAAAAACGGATTAAATTTACTCGAGTTCTATGCAAAATACACATAGGGCCCTAGTAGCTTTTCACTTCTAAGGCCCTAACTCACGGTCCACTCACCCGATTTAAAAAAAAACTTTTTTTCCTGGATTGGTATTGACAATACCTTTCATTTGCCGTGTCATTTACATTTCCATCGTTTATTTTGCCATAAATATCACCAAAAGACCTTAAATCACTTAGATGGCCCTAACTCACGAAGAGCCGACCCGAATATGCCCATCTTCGAACTTAGCCTCACTATTTCGACTATCTTTCAGGAAATTTTTGAAATCGCATTTACTGATTTACTCAAGATATCGACGTGACGGACAGACGGACAGACAAAATTTTTATTGCGGATTCGTCATCTATGAACATAGGCAAACACTATGCCCTTACCGACGTGCTAAACCTTTGTATGAAAGAAAGAATGGCGTAAAATAGTATGCTGTTTGTTATAATTAGCACCAGAACGAAGGAACGTAACAGCGAACAAGTGACGGATGATATAGTCCATTGCCGAAAGAGGAATTTACTTTTACGCATTTTTTAAAGACAATCAGGCCCGTAGCTACGGGTGGGCTGGGGTGGGCTAAGCCCACCCTGGACTATGTCTGAGCCCACCCTGGCGAAGGAGAAAAATAATAAAGTTGGGAAAAATTTAAAAGAAGTTAACAGTCTTAGTACAGAATGTGGATTTTATCATTGTTGCTTTCGTAACTTCAGCAGCTAAAATCCTTTAGTATAGTACTTTTAGACTCATAAAATCCCTCCAAGATTCTAGACCAAAAACTTATCTGATTTCATAAACTAATATTGATGAAAATTTAGCCTTGACGAGTGTAGGACACTAAAGTTTTTGAACAAATATGATGAAGTCGCCTAAAAAAGTAGAATACTCAAATTAGCAATCACTGCTAAAATCAACATTTCAAAAAGCGAAGAATTGGTTATCAATTAGTTTAAGTTTAGTACACAAAATTTGCTGGTAGTTTAGGATTCCTAGATGTTTGCAAAAATTATCATTAATGAAAAATTTGGAAATGATTTTTACCACGGCAGAGTAAAATAAACCGGGCAGGAGCGGTTCATTTTTGAAACGTCAAATAAGGGACCTAATACACTGTTTGAAAATTAACTCAAATGAAAACTGACATAAATTGAAAAATTTTATTCGCAAAACACAAAGGCTACTAGATAATACAGGTCCCTAGTCAAGTCAAGCGCTCGTGCCTGGTTTACTTCACTCTGCCGTGTTTTTACGAGACAGTGATTTTCTTTTAATATAATATAATACCCTCAGCAATACAACCGTTTCCTGAAATTTAATATAAGGTATTTGACCGATAGTTGGGAGAATCGAAATATTTTCAATTTCGAAGAGCAAATATTACTTTTACAGTAGTTAATTAATTTTAAATAGATTTTTGCATTTGCATTCAATGTTTTGAGTACATTAAGACTTGCGTTATGGTGACCGTGGCTTGTGGTATTTCATATAAAATCGACAGACCAATAGTTAGAAACGTCATAGTACAAATTACGGTTTTCGTGGATTTTTTCAATATGTAAATTTCCATAAGCATCTCAAGATCGCACTCGCAACTCCGGTTAAATACCTATATACCTTGCACTAGAACTTCATTAAAATTCATTTAATGTCCTTTCGAGTAGGTCGACTTACCCACATATTTAAGATCGTAAAGAATATAGCGAATAGGACAAGTTTGGTATTTTCGGAATATCTATGAGATGAGATATAGTAGCAGTTGAAACTATAACCAATGATAGTTAGACAGGGCAAGGAATCTTTCCGATGGTGATAAAATGAACAAAGTCAAGATGTTAAAATAAGTACTAATTGTTGCATATAATTGTTCGCCAGATCAGAGGCCACCAGTACGTAGCAATTAATTTAACTTTCAAACTTTCCATACATTTTCTTTAAAAAATCTCTGGAACGTGGGCACCCAAAAGAACGTTTTTTTAAAAGATTTTTCGAAAAAATTGAAAAACTACTTCGCAGTGTTTTGATATGTTAATTTAGTAGCGCAGGTCTTCATTTTATTTAAGCCAATAAAATGAAAAATCGTGGGGGATAATTGACAAAACCCTAAATTTGTACTTTGATGCCTCATCCTGACTCACAGTTACAACCTTTACGAACAGACGATATTTTTATTAGAAACGTACATCAATTCTCTACAAACTACCAGTAGTTCAAAATCGACCTGGTCACTTAATTCCTGTGTATTATCTTTTTTTAAATTCATGATTTTGAAATTTTTAAATTTTCCGAGGTGACCAAAATATTTTCACATTGAGGATACAATAGATGTCTGAAAAAAATTGTAGCATCTACCATCTACGGTGGTTTTACGAAAAAAGCTTCCAAAAAATCGCCTGCGGCGCACTTCGCATTATATTTTTAATTACAAACAAAGAAAAATTGTATCGGGCTTGAGCCCACCCTGAGATTTCACCCTAGCTACGGGCCTGAAGACAATTCATAAACAGAGTCATAAATCTGTTCAGAATGATTTTAAGAAGACAGATAATTTGAGATCTGTTAAATCTGTAAGGCCACCGGTTATCTGCCTTTATGAGTTAGTATAACATCGTTAAAGTAAATTTTCAAAATGTTCACTTCGTTTCCCTTTGCTGTACTATTTTTTCTACACCAGCATGCCTGGAAACTCTAATGTTCGTAAATTAACAACCCGTTTTCATTGTGAATAATTTTCTGAGTAAAGATGCTAAAAATATTCGAAGTTTCTGTTCCTTGAGATATTGAAAATGTCATCAAATATCCGGTGTTGGATGTGCCTCCAATCAGAACAAAGATTGGAGCTAACGGTTTGTGGCCATATCTATTGCCGAAGGTGTTTGTTTCCGCGCATTCTACAATCGCATAACTGTCCGTGTGGACAAATTCAATCGATTGGGCAGTTAAGATGAGTGTATGTCAACGATCGGTGCAGAGTTTGTTTGGAAACAAACTTCACAGTTGCAACGGTTTGTGGACATGTATTTTGCCGCGAATGAGTGGTACCAGCAATATTGCTAAAGAACGAGTGTCCAGTCTGCCGTCAAAAGTTGGATAATCGGCATCTTACAACCGTAATGTGTAATGTGAAGAATGTGAAAAATAAATGTCCATCATTAGCAAAATGTTTTACTGTAGAGTCTGTAGCGGTCTGCCATCCCCAGTTATTATAGTCGGTGTCCGTGTCTCAAATGTCTTACTTTTATTGCTTATTGCAGCTCAACTGCATCTTTCCACCTTGTTTTGGTGTTCCTGCCTGTGGTTACACTATTGATCGTACTAGAGATATGCAGAGTTCACACTTGAGGTTGTGGTTTAGTGTTTCTGATCAACACCGATTTCCTGTTCGATGCAAAATAGCTATAACATTACCACTCTTGATCAGCAACCAGACTCAATTAAGCTGCCGACATTCTCGAATTGTTTTCCATTCACCTTCAGCTCATAGCTCGTAATTTCAAACATTGTTCAAACAAGTAATTTCCTATACAGACACAACAATAAAATCTTCTCAATAAAATGTTTTTGAACCGGACAACATAACACTGTTAAAAACAACATAAATTAAATACAAACTGAAGAACAATAACAACAGTTACCGAAAAACAACAACACAACTTATAAGCAATTGAAATTAAATTCAGTTTTTTGTGTTTGCCATTTCTATCGTTCTTTTTCACAACAGTTGAGTTGCTCTAAAAACCACAACACCTAAAACTTCCTTTTGACGTAAGTTGTTGTTTTTTTGTTGCAACAATCGTGTGTCGAAAGACAAACAAAATTATAGCCGAACCTCTTCGAGAGCGTTGTTCAGTACACCCGTCGAGACTCAATATAGAAAATAGAAACGCAGAACTTACGGTATCAGAAATAAGACTGTTCCGTAATTTTGACATCGAAATTCAGAGAAACATTGAAATTTTTAACACAAATCAGCGTTCTCGACTAATAGCTATCTCTATAAATTCTCAGCTCTTTTCTACTGTTAACAATTTATCAGTATTTTTCTTGTCGTGACAACAACAGTGAACTTAACTACACACGAGAAATTATAGAGGAAGTAGTGGGGATTCCCTAGTAAAAATAAAAGTCTCAAAGGTTCGAAAAGGGACGTCTCGCAATACGAAGGATTTACACAGTAAATTTTCGGAATAATTGTTTTGGACTTTTGTCTGATTTGAATCAATGAATAATAATTTTATTCTCTACTATGTTCTAGCCGAGTACAAGGCATACATAAGAATATCACAGATATAAACATAAACATAAATAAATTCAATAAATCCAATTAAGCGTAAGAAATTAATCATTCAAATGCAAGAAGATAAGCAGAAACACAAACAACGAAAATCAATATTAATCAAAAGTCCACCAAGGTGGTACGGTCAAATAACCTAATTATCAAATTGAATCACCAAAAAGGTGTCGTCAAATAGAATAAATGAAAAAATCGAAAAATTCATCATCAGCAATCAAATCAAATTAAATCACCGAAACGGTGTCGTCAAAAAGAACAAACGAAATTATCGAAACATCTGTCGTCAGTAATCAAGTCAAAAGAAGCAAACAGTATTTAGCAGGATGAAAATGAACCAAACGTTGAATCGTCAAGTTCGATAACATTTCGGCGAAACTCTCGTGAAGGTAACGTTGGGTCAACATGGGCGGCAGCAAAGTTGAACAGACGACATGCAAAAATAAACGGAGAGTTCGTCAGGTATTCACGTCTGTATGTTGCTAAGCGAATCAGTGGGGGGTTGCGTAATGCTCTGGATCCGCTGTACAATTCAATACGATCTCGAAGTGGTTGAGAGTTAACTTTCCCAGTCAACACATCGTGAATGAAGAAAACTGCTGCGTTAACACGTCGTCTTGCTAGTGATTGTAAGAGCAGCTCACTGGATCTATCAACGTATGGACGTAGATGACGGGTTCCATCATTCGAAGGGATGTATCGGATGGCGTTGGCGTACAAAACAAACTGCCTTTGTACGCTTTCAAACGTTTGGATGTGAACATCGTGCCGCGGCAACCAAACCGGGCAGGCGAATTCTAGGTGAGATCGCACGACTGAGTTATAGAGCATTTTTGCAGTGTTGGAGTTGAAACGCCCATAACATTGGCGTTTGACGAAAGATAACATGGAGTGTCCTTTGTTCGATGATAGCTCGTAGTGTGCGTCAAATGAAAAGTTGCCTCTGTAAGTTACGCCGAGGTTTTTCACGTTGTTAACTCGCTTGAGTGGCTGACCATTTATAAGAAAAACGGCAAGGACCGGGCGCTGTTTACGGGAGATCGTCATTATTTTGCACTTGCCCGCATTCAATTCGAATCCAGTATCAGTAATGGTGGAAATTTTATTGTGTATAAGCTTTTTGTCGTCGGCGAAGTTCAGCCCTCTGGTGGCAGTAAGTGAAGCGTGTGAGTCATCGAAAAACACCAGGAAAAATGTTGGACCGATGATTGAGCCTTGACCAACTCCAGAAAGTACATCAATTACTACGGACAAGTGAGAATTTATCTTGACCGCTTGTTTGCGATTTTGGAAGAGCGATCGGAACCATAACAACAGGCGGTTACTCAGTCGGTATATATATTTGTCAGCTGCTAATTAGAAGAGTAGGAGCACTTGGAACAAGTCATAAACCAGAACGGAGAATTCAAATAGGTTAGATTCCACTCTCCTCCCTGGAAAGAATCCATGTTGAGTTGGCGATATGTATGGGTAGATGTTATATCTGAGCTGAGCGAGGATAATGATGTCCAAAACTTTTGCCAGATTAGGTGAAACATTAACGCCTCTGTAGTTGGTCACGTTTGATTTGTTACCCGACTTGTGAACAGGAGTAAGATGGCCGAGTTTCCAAATTTCTGGATATGTTAAATCAGCTAGTGACTTCGGGTAAATGATGGAGAGAGGTTGGCATAGTAGATCGGCGCAATTGCGAAGAAATAGTGGGGCCATCTTATCAGGGCTAATGCCCTTGCTCAGATCCATTCGCAGTAGAACTTGATGTACTATATCGGGTGTGACTTCAATGTTAAGATCGTTTCTAGCGTTAACGAAAGACAGAAATGAAGCGTCGTCGTTGTCTTCGTTCGCGTGCTTTTTATAGATCGTAGCGAAAAACTTGGCGAAGAGGTTGGCTTTATCGATATCGGTCGTTACATTCTCATCGTTATCATACATTGTGGCTGGTAGAGATGTTTTTTTGTATTTCGAGTTAATGTAGTTCCAGAATTTCTTCGGTTGTTTTTTGTAATTGGCGGCTAAATTTTGTAAAAACCCGTTGAAAAGAACGTTTTGGTGCAATTCGAAGTCAGTTTTAGCAGCTAAAAATGTAGTCTCGTCTGCAACGCCACCATGTTTCTGACGATTGTTTAAGAGCTTACGGTATGCGCGGTTCCTTTTGTTCTTTAGGTTTATGAGCCTTTTGTCATACCACACGGGGTGGTTGGATACGCGAAGAGAAGCTTTCGGAATGTGCTCATCGAAGATTCGGTAACAAGATGAGTAGAAGGCATCGACCATTCCATCGACATGCATATTGGTAAACAGCTGTTCGTAATTAATGTTCGAAATAGCTTCGCGGATTCTGTCGAACGAAGCTTTCTTGAAACAGTAGATTTTTTCCGTCGAAGGAGTCAGCGGACAGACTGATGGTTCGCATTCGATCATGCAGTGAAGAGGGACGTGCGCTTTGTCTTGTTGATCGTCAGATATGATCGGCATGTCAGCTTTGGCAACAAGAGCTAATTCGGGCATATTTGTGAATATTAAGTCAAGCACGTTACCTGAATCGTTTTCCAAATCGGTTAATTGGAAAAGGCCGCTTCCTAATAAAGTCGATGAGAGGCGTCTAGCAATGTTCGATTGTATAGATGTTGAGTCGCCGATCAACGGTAAATAATCAAAACCATCATCGTTTTTGATCCAGTTAATGACGGGCATGTTGAAGTCACCAGTTACCACGAAAATATCACGTTGTTCCAATAATGACTGCGCTTTGATAATTGATTCGACATGAGCAGCATAGATTTCTTCGGGCGAGCTGGGTTGGATGTAGAGTGCGTAAATGAACAATCGCGACTTAGAGGAATTGAAGTGCACTTTCACACAATTTGCTTCTAGCTGTGCCAGTTCGGGAAAGTCGACGATGTCATTGTCAAACTTAGAGTCCACGGCAATCAACACTCCTCCACCTTTTGATGCATCTATGTTCGCATCTTGGCGATCTTTTCGATAAACCGTAAAGCGAACATCGAAGAACTCGCCGCTGAATTTGTTGCTGGCTAGCCAAGGTAGCCAAGTTTCGATTAAAACAATTATGTCGTAATCCGATGAGGTCGATGATAGTAGGATCTCGTCTTTCTTACCGGACATCCCACGGACGTTATTGTAATACAGTGATATGTGACGCGGTGGAGTACCGCTTGACTGAGATGGATGAGAGTGTTGTGTATCCGTCGTTTGCAGTTCAACCGAGGCTAGATTACCTATGGTTACGTCGATCGGTTGTCTAAAAAAGACGACGCTAAGGTAGAAGAGTCCTTTTTGATCCAAGGCTTGATATTCACATGACGGGGCCAGAAGTTGGGTTGTACGATCAATTGACGAATATCGTGGCTTGTCTCAATCTTGACATAGCTTAACGTGGAAATGTCTCGCCACGTCTCACTAGTCGATGGATCCGTAACTGGTTCTTGTTGACTTGGGCGTTTTCAGCAATATAATCCGTTATGTTGTCAGGTGTGACGTTAATGTCAATCGGAGACAAGTGGTAGTGGTTCTCGAATGGCTTGTGTGAAATCCGTTGTCCCAAGAGATGAGTACTTTTCGGTAGTGCTGTATTATTTGATTGATTGATGGGCATTGAGTGATAACTCGGTGAGGTAATTGGAACCTGTGTCTCTTGTACCGTATCGTTGGCGACAACATTGTCTTCGAATGGGTCAAGTTCTACCAGTTTGATAAGCCGCTCTCGTAGCTGTTGCGTTAATTGTTCATCGTCACCGTCGAAATGGTTTACTGTATCGTGCGAGTTCAAGTTGGCCACCTTCGTCGCGATACCATCGCATTTGTCACTTATCGAGGTAATTCTATTACCAATTGATTCACATTTGTCTTGGATCGTTTGCAACGCGTCAATCCGAATTGAGTCGATTACTGGAGATTCTAAACGCTGAGAATTGTCTTTGCTGTGGATCGTCTTACAGATCGATTCAATGTTTGACACGATATCCGTTGTGGAATCAAGTTTGTGTCGTAAATAGTCGAAAGAGATCCAAGTATTTTGCTCAAAATCCGATAGCATCTGATATAAATCATCGTTATTATTGTTATTATTTCCAGCGACTGATGAAGAGTGATTGAACGAGAAGGACCAATCTAGAGGATCTCCATACTAGACTCACTGAGTTGCGCGAAATTATTGTCTAGTCGTTTTACTATAGACAATAGTTCAGATAGCATATCGTCGTCATTACGCTCTGTACCAACACGATTATTAACGCATGCAGTACTCACAATCGTAGATGCGTCGTTCGATCTGCGTTGGATGTTTTTCAGCTTGTTGATACGATCGATGCATTTGTAGCACATGAAAAGGGCATTGTTAGTGTAGGCATTGTTAACTCTAATAAAACATTCGATTGATTAAGTAACGATTTTTAATAAATTTGTAAGCGATTTGATTTTAGCAAATTTCGAGCAATATGAAAGTTCTACGGAGAAAAATGACAAACGCCAAAAAAGGCATCTTCAAATTACGAGACAAAACAGGAACGATCCAAACGGATCGAAATGCGATATTAAATATTGCAACAGAATTTTATGAGAATTTGTTTTCTTCAGCAAGACAGAGTCCAACGGAAGAAGCCGAAGATAGACCAATAATAAGAAGGAAAATGCTATTCGCAGGCTCCTACCAATAGCCTTTTTTTTAAGTGGAAAGGCTAACTTAAAATGTGAATAGTTAATAAGGGGCCTGATATTCTTGGCAGGCGCATGCAAATAGCAACGTCGTTTCTAAGAAGGCTTTTGTCACCTACGGTGTCAGCTAGTCTCCAAATTCAGTCGATATTTTCTGATTCCATACTGTTGTCAGTACAACTGTTCTTTATTACGTTAATGGAGATGACACGATAGAATTTGGCTGCTACGGACAACGTGATCAACTCAGAGGTACAGGTTACGTCGCCTCTGAGTTGATGATGTTTTCCTTTCAGGTCGGTATATTTGATCTTTAAAACAATTACTGTGAATTCTAGAGAATGCAACGTGTCATTATGGAGTATTTGGAGATTCTTTAAAAAAAATCACAAAAATTCTTAAAGTAAGCCCAAGAAGACATTTTGAAGATGCTTTTCACATAGTTGCATACAACGTTGTGTGTAACAGAGGTAATAAGGGGCGACTATTTTCCGCTTTACGATTTTCGGGAAAATTGATTTTAATAAGAAGGAAGCAATAAAAAAAACAAACAGGAAATAGCCTTTTCATTTTGTTAATTACGTTAAGCGAATGCATTAAATAAAAGAGTACGTTCTAAACGCTAAAAAGTATCAGAGCTAAGTAGACTTTTTTAAGATTGACAAAGTGTTGTATTGCTTTCTTCTTCTTCTTCTTTTTCAGCCTGTTTCTATCCACTGCTGGATGTAGGCCTCTCCAACTTCTTTCCATTTCGTACGATCCATTGCCATTTGCTGCCAGTTTGTACCTGCAATATTCTTAATTCCGTTTGTCCATCTCCTGGTGGTCTACCTATAGCTCGTCTTCTATATGGTCGCCAGTTCATGATCTTTTTGGTCCAACGTTCGTCTGTCCTTCGTGCAATGTGTCCCGCCCAGCTCCACTTCAGAGATGCTACTCTTTCCATGACATCAACGACCCTGGTTTGTTGTCGAATCCATTGAATCGTCATTCTGTCTCTGAGTGTTATTCCAAGCATACTCCGTTCCATGGCTCTTTGTGTCACTCTCAATTTATCTTCGGATGCTTTCGTTAAAGTTAACGTTTCCGCTCCATAAGTGAGCACTGGAAGGACACAAGTGTCGAAAACTTTGCGTTTCAGACAATTATTCATTTTGCTTTTGAAAATTAGTCTGAGTTTTCCGAACGCTGCCCATGCAAGACCAATCCTACGTCTTATTTCTGCAGTTTGGTTGTCCAGACCTAACTTCAGTTTATGTCCTAGATATACGTAGCTGTCGACTCGTTCAATGACAGTGTCACCAATTTTTATTTCCTCAAAATACTCTGCAGAATCGCCGTGAATAATTTCGGTGAAATGGTGTCACCCTGCCTTACACCTCGGCCAATTCTGAATTTCTCCGTGCTCTTATGAAGTTTTATACATGGAGCAGCATTTTTGTACACATATCGAATTGTGTTGGAGTACCTTGAGTACCTCTACATTCGTCTAATACGTCTAATGTCGACCATGTTTCCACTGAATCGAAAGCTTTTTCGAAGTCTATGAATAGCAAGACTATGTCGATGTTGTATTCACGACACTTCTCAATAAGCGTTCTCATCACCTGCAAATGGTCGTTTGTGCTGAAACCAGATCTGAAAGCAGCTCGTTCAACAGGTTGGTAGAAGTCGAACTTGTTAGTGTTCCTCTTCGTAATGATTTTCATAAACAACTTGTAGAGTGTTGACAATAGGCTTATGGGTCGGTAATTTTCCAGCTTTGTTATGTCTCCTTTTTTATGCAGCAATGTAATTACCGCATTTTCCCAGGCTTCTGGTACATTTTCCCATTGGAGACATTGATTAAACAAAGCCGTGATTGCCTTTAATAAGGAGTCTCCACCTAGTTTAATGGCTTCCACTGGAACATCATCTTCTCCGGGAGACTTTTTGTTTTTCATCTCGGCTACTGCGGCCTTGACTTCATCAACAGTTATGTCGGGCATATCCTCCGATCCCACGTTTCTTATTACGAAGTGACTAATGGCACGCGCGTGCGATTAGTGTATAATAGCCAATTTGCACGCGCGTGCGATTAGAGTTTAATAGACTATTCGAACGCGCGTGCGATTAGTGTATAATGGACTAATCGCACGCGCTCACAAAACAAAACGAAGTCAACTAGTTATTCCTTTTACAAAATGACCGAGGTATAACTACTG
Organism: Bradysia coprophila; assembly: GCF_014529535.1. Classification (NCBI taxonomy): domain Eukaryota; kingdom Metazoa; phylum Arthropoda; class Insecta; order Diptera; family Sciaridae; genus Bradysia; species Bradysia coprophila. The sequence goes on from NW_023503442.1 coordinate 273,502, forward strand.
ATCTCTTCTACAAAATAAAACGAAGTCATCTAGTGACTCCTTTTACAAAATGACCGAGTTACAACTAATGATTCCCCCACAAAAAACAATGAAGTCACCTAATGATTCCTTTTACAAAACGAAACGAAGTCAACAGTGACTTCGTTGACAATATGTCTAAGACACAACTACTGATCCCTTTTACGAAATAAAACGAAGTCATCTAGTGACTCCTTTTACAAAATGACCGAGACACAGCCACTGATTCCTTCTACAAAAGAAAACAAAGTCACCTAGTAACTACTTTTACAAAAACATAAGCTACGTCGACCCGTATGAAACACCTATCAGTGTCAAAGCTTCAATCATATTACAATATTACACTGTAAAACTGCATCTCTAAATAATTAATGAAAATCGCTTGAAAATGACTCAAAGAAGTGGGCAAAAACACTAAAATCCAATATGGCGGCAGCTATTTTATTAGTGCTCTAAAAACAATACCTTTGCTTTACAGTCATACATACCTTTTAAACTAAAATAAAAAATTCACGAAAATCAGATGAAATTGACACAAGATAGAAGCAGAAAAAGCAACCCTAACTTCCGATCCCATCATCCGATATTGACAATTTTTCCCCTGTTAGGGGAGGTATAGATTTCGTCAGCTGTGCCTAACGATGCCATTGGTTGCATAGCTCCGAAGATTTATATGCGAAAAACCAGTCCCCTATAATAGCTCTAATTTTACGATTGCGAAACGGGAGCAAAACAGTTTATCAAAATCTGAATCGATTTACTCAAGTTAGAGCGGTGACAAACATTACAGAAGGAACTATTTTCTCGTTGATTTCGCATCTCTGGACAACCACGTAAGGTTTCCCCCTACTCAGGTAATGCCAAATATAACTGAATACTACATCTTCAGAATTGCTCCGAACTTTGCACCATCTGTGACTGTCATAGGCACAATTATTCGAAAAAAGTTTTAACGTGTGACTACAACCACAACTCTGCTACTAGAATGAAAATAAGAAATATTTGGAGTGTAAATAGAAACACACAACCCATCAACGCACTTCAAGCATGAGTCGTACTCTGAATAGGGTACTGAAACTTCGCAATATGTCACACAACTAAAAAACACCGGAGAAATATTTTCATGTAAAATAGAGTACTTTCTGCAGCAGACCACTTTAGCGTGGAGTGCGTTGAACACAAGCAATAGATATCTTTGAAAATTTGAAGGCTTTTTGTCGTTGGAAGAATGAGTGTTCAATGAACACTGTTCATGCTAGTAGCAGTGCTGTGCTACAACACATTGTATATGCAAAATAAACTACAATTCTAATACTTTCTGACTAGCCAAAGATTAGGGCGCGTGCGAATAGTCTATTCAACACTAATCGCACGCGCGTGCGAATAGTCTATTCAACACTAATCGCACGCGCGTGCGAATAGTCTATTCAACACTAATCGCACGCGCGTGCGAATAGTCTCTTAAACACTAATCGCACGCGCGTGCGAATAGTCTATGATACACTAATCGCACGCGCGTGCCATTAGCATCAGCCAACCGAAAACCCCGGTTTTCTTGATAAAAAACCGCGGTTTTTTAACGCCCAAAATTGCCCGGTTAACCGGTTCGGTTTAAACCGGTTTGCAATCCCTAAACATGAGACATGCCTAATAGTAATGAACAAAAAAAAGACTAAAAAAACATGTGATAGATCTGTTTGCATTATGATGTTTCTTATAATGCAGCCAATTATATATTTCATATAAGTAAATCAGTTAATAGAACAATTTGAACGCTTTAACGGGTCATGAGACGAAGCAAACAAAAAATTCTGTTGTAATATTAGTTATGGAATAATAACGTATTTCACCAATGGTTTAGGTTTAGCTTTTGACCGTAATATGTGCAAGTTAAATGAAATAATAAATAATTACCGTATAAAGCGAATTTACTTCATCTGGCGCAATAGGTTTTTATTCCATAACTACAAAAACATATACCACGTGTAACGAAATTAAAATAATTCGAACGGCATTTTACATGGCATTGTCAACAGTAATTTCTGTTGTTCTATTACGGAATAAACACCGATTTCGCGAAACGATTTAGATTAAGCTTTAAGCCGCAATGTGTGCAAATTAAAAGAAATAATTTTGCACGTATTGCCGTTCAAAGCTTATTTCATCTGGCGAACGATTTTTTTCTTCTTCAGAAATATCAGAATATGGACGATTTTCATACGAACGGTCGTACGAAAATAGTTTGCATTGTCCCCTTTGCTATACTTGCATCTTTCTGGTGCGGCGCTATAACATGAAATGATGCGGAATGATAGCACAGATATTATATCTGCACGTAGCCGAAAGAGTGGGGTTACATATACACACTGCATCAATTCGTATTCGTTCGTTCGAAATAAAACAAACAACGAGAGAGTTTGTTGTGATTTTCGGCATTCTTGTATAGCGTAAGAACTGAGTATATAGAGAGTATTTGTAGAACCGCAAAGGCAGAGACGAAATGGGAATGAGGTTACTTAAAACGATAAAATTACAGATGGATGAACGGATGGACGGATGGACGTGTTCGTCAAAGATTGATAAAAATTTTAAATTTAGGTCCCTGGACTGAGACCACTACTCGGTCTCTTCTATAAATCAAGTAAAATTTTATCCGATTTTGCTAATTTTTGTTTTATTTGAGAGGTATTTGAATACCGAATGGAAAGTTAGCAAAACATGTTGGGTTTCTAAAATAATATCGTAAATTGTTGGTTTTATTTGAGAGGTACTTCGTACGGGCTTTCGTAATTGCGCAATGCGCAATTTAAAAAATGAACACTTTCAGTAAATTTGACCATGCCCAACTTGACTTACATTTTGGTAACAGACGCATTAGAGGGTTGTAGACGTATTAGGGTTCCTGTCGTATTAGAGGTGAGCGGGCCGAAGTTTTTTCAAAGCCCGACCCGACCCACGCCCGACCTGAATCAATTTTTAAAACCCGAGAACCCGAAACCCGACAGATACTAAAACCCGGCCCGACCCGAAATAAATTTTTGAGACCCGATGACCCGAAACCCGACAGATACTGATACCCGTTAACCCGAAGGATATTGAAACATCGAAAATATTTAGAAAACGCAAAAAATGATTTCATTTTGAAACAGTTTCTTGAATTTCTTCCAAGAAAAACGAAATTGCCTAAACTAGTGTCATTTGTAAGTGTTCGAAGCGATGACTTTACATAGAAAATTTTAATTCGGGTCGGGTTTGAATTTTAAATTTAAAACCCGAACCCGCCCGAGCCCAAAACGATTTAAATTTTCGAAACCCGATAACTCGAAGCCCGTTAAAATTGAATCGGGTTCGGGTTCGGGCCGGGTCGGGCTCGGGTCGGACGAGGTTTTTGGCCAACTTCGGGTAGCCCGCTCACCTCTATTTTTCCAGCATATCTCTGGATGTCTTCGCTCACAAATCGTGTGTGATATGTCAAATGAAAGGTATTGACGAGACAAATCTAAATAAGTAATGTTTAGAAAAATTAAACTTGTCGATCAGTAACTATTGGTGAGAAAGCAGGAAAAACAGCTAATTGTTTTGTTTATTCTTCACCAGCTTTCCAGCATATCTCTGGATGTTTTTGCTTGAAAATCGAATTTGATGCATCAAATGAAAGGTATTGACGAGACGAAACAGAAAATCGAGCTGGTAAACAGCAGGTATAGGCGAGACAGCAAGCAAAAATGCATATTTCATGTTTTCCCGCATCTCCCAAACTTTCCTTACAGGGCAGATTCTGCCAATAGTAATCTTTTGCGATACACATTTTAAGACTGAAAACTCAAGATTTAAGATGACTTTCGGGTATGGAAAAAACCGGAACAACCATTATTGGCGGAGAAAATTTTTTTACAGCGGAGTTAGGCCGCTATGACCGCTAAGATCAATAAAGTGGCTGCTTCGCTTCAGCCTACGAATATCGTCTTACCAAGATGCTAATGATGAGAAAAAAGTTTCATATTTCAATAAAAAGAAGATTTACTATGAAAACCATTGAAAAAAATATTTAATTTTTTTTAATAGAAATTATTGAAAAATATTGTTGCCATCCCGATGCCATCCCACTTATTAGAATCTTAGTGAGAATCCAATTAGAACGAATTAGAATGGTTCGGATATCCTTTTAGTTTCATCAAAATTACAGCTTTTAAAGTGAGATATAAAATCAAGCACACATTTTTCAGATATTCTGTTTACACTTTTGTTCTACAGAATAATAATCTAAATCAATTAAAAATAAATTATTTATACTGCACACGGTCTATTGCCTATGACGCGAACAGTAATACTTTGTTAAGTTCATTGAATTTCGAGACACCAACATTTTCACATGGAACTTCATCCGATAATGCTGTACGTGATCCTGACTGTGAGACGTACTATCCAACGAGTAAATGAATATGTTTACGTAGATTCAATTGTATTTTGTCTGTGGCTCGCTTTAGTTTTTACGAGGCGCTTGAGACAATTGTTCCCTGATTACGAGCCTTACCACAACCGGAATCAAAAATGTCGGCGGCGACTAAAGTTGGCTGAGACTAGTGTCGACGGCGACTAACTTCGGCTGGTTAATTTTAATTTTCGGCGGCGCTCTTTTTTGACCTTTTTTCGACTGGCGCACGGGTCTAGAGGAGAGTAAAACGAATTTTCGTATTGCATTTGAAGACCAGTAAATAATCATAATTTAAATGCAAAATAAAATATGTAAAGCGTTCGATGAGGATGTCCTAAATGTGCATTTTATGAAATGTTTGTCAAAATTCATGGACTTCAGATCCTTCGGTGGCTCTGCAAGAAGAATTCAACTCTTTTACTGCGTCTTGTGAGTACTTTGATAAAGTAAAAGTACACTCCGACACATCATGTTACTGTTAACTTTTCGGGAATCCAGCTCTTCCAATGAACAAATACATTTTTATACGAAAATATTGATTTGATGAACGCCTACTGAATAAATTGAAATAACTGACTACAACTTTCGCACACAACTTCCAATCGAATCAAATATTCTAATATTTTTTGCGTTTATGCACTAAGATTCATTGCTTGATCGGATATGACGATCAGCAGATCTATAAACTTATGAACTTATAATTTTTACTTTATCAGTAGTCGACTTATAACTTATAACCACGTGATTTATAAGTTGACTAATAGCCTATACGTCATTTGCGCAAACAATCTATATCTTAGTCATTAAGTGCTTACACGACGTTTACAAGGGCGTTGATAAATACGTTAAATCCGTTAATTGTATCTACTACATCCACCGAAACTAATCAATCGTAATCCGATGCGTTCATTGTCCATTGTTTAGACCAATGTGAAAAACACGGTGCTCCTAAGTCTCTCATTACTTTGGTAACATTGCGTATTTGAATCTTGATGTAACCTGCATCAGCCTTCAAATCACCTGTCATTCTTGTAGTTCTTAGGGTTAGAAAGACTACATACCCGTATACATCTTTTGATGATCTACATTTTCTACCCAGGCAAGAGTACCGTTTCGCGGATGGCCTCTAGCCAGCCTCCCTCACTTGTTTTTGTATATCAGAATATAGTGCGCAGTGACGGTGCACGAATGGTTGGCGGTATAGTCGACGGTAGGTCCTACAACGGCAAGTATTCGCTCTTAAAGTTATGCCACCAAATTTCGGAAAAGTATTTGATCCTCCTCCCATTTCTACCTTTCATCGTATATGAACGAATAAGCCACTCCAATTTGTCTTCATTCAGATCCAAGTTTCCTCGAGAGTTTTGCTTCGGGTCGGACTGATTCTAATTTTATCAATAACCAAACATTTATACATACCTTACACATCCACTAATTTCGCTAATCGACGTACAAAAACAAAACAAATAGCGATTTTCCAATTTCAATTATTTTCATTCCAGGTTAAACTATGGGAAATATAATAGTTTTGGGGGATAGGTCTTTCAGACAATTTACAAAATGTTAAATATTTGTTGTTGAAAAGATCGTTTTCGTAATGGCTGTGAAAGATATGGGAGATTTGAAACTCAACCGCAGATAGATTTAAAAGCTGATTGTCAGATCTGTAACACGAAACAAAGCTGACTGAATCGGTTCAAGTCAAGTGCAGTTGGGTGTAGAGCTTTTGCATGGCTTACCGGCAAAATATTGCTGGACAAACCGGTAGTCAACTCCTACTAGTTTCTCTCCTAGATCATAGATGACACTAGGTTTGTAGGTTTGTTCCTCACCTTACCACTAGCACAGTAAAATATGTCTTGCTGATGGATGGGTCTCAAATAGTAAAAACATAAGTGGTGAAACTAGAGTTGTGCGCCGCCGGATGGAGGTACTCAGCCGAGCGCCGCCGCCGTTACATTAAAATGACATCGGCCGCCGCCACTTTTCATCGGCTGGACAACAAAATAAGTTTAGGGCCTCATTCAATTAAATATCACGATTTTAAATTCCTCCGATGAAGTTTAGCTTTTCTTTCTTCTTCTTCTTCTTTTTCAGTCTGTTTCTATCCACTGCTGGATGTAGGCCTCTCCAACTTCTTTCCATTTCGTACGATCCATTGCCATTTGCTGCCAGTTTGTACCTGCAATATTCTTAATTCCGTTTGTCCATCTCTCTGGTGGTCTACCTATAGCTCGTCTTTTATATGGTCGCCAGTTCATGATCTTTTTGGTCCAACGTTCGTCTGTCCTTCGTGCAATATGTCCCGCCCAGCTCCACTTCAGAGATGCTATTCTTTCCATGACATCAACGACCCTGGTTTGTTGTCGAATCCATTGAATCGTCATTGTGTCTCTGAGTGTTATTCCAAGCTTACTCCGTTCCATGGCTCTTTGTGTCACTCTCAATTTATCTTCGGATGCTTTCGTTAAAGTTAACGTTTCCGCTCCATAAGTGAGCACTGGAAGGACACAACTGTCGAAAACTTTGCGTTTCAGACTATTATTCATTTTGCTTTTGAAAATGAGTCTGAGTTTTCCGAACGCTGCCCATGCAAGACCAATCCTACGTCTTATTTCTGCGGTCTGGTTGCCGAGACCTAACTTCAGTTTATGCCCTAGATATACGTAGCTGTCGACTCGTTCAATGACAGTGTCACCAATTTTGATTTTTTTTCTTTGAATGGTAGCAGTAGTAAATCTTCGTTCTTAGTGTTAGAATTAAATGGTATTTTTTGTAGTTCCGCGTGTGATAATGTTTCTCAAATTACGTTTTTTCCCCATAATAATATCGATGAACCTTTCCACTGTAAAGTCTTTCACAAGCGGTAATGTATGTATGCTTAAAGCTGATTATTAAAGACTGTTGTTCTGTTGTTGGGACAAAAGATGCTACTTGTTGCCGTGCGAGACTGGTAGCTCTCGTCAATGCCTTTGAAAATTTTGAAAACAAGTTTCAGTCGACTTCAACCTCACCTAGCATTTCAAACATTTGAAAAGTTTTTTTTAAATCTCCAGGTAGGAGAATGCCTTTCATAAAATTTTATTTCAAAAAATTAACTACATTCATCAACGAACATCATCAAACTTTTTAATGCTCTGAGGGGATCCACAAAGTCTGCATTTTCCAGACTTACCATTATATCTCGTAACTAAGTTTCCATATATTTCTGAATATTTTGCACTCTCAAAACGTCCAAATCTACCTATGACTCTTTCGCTTACGTTCTTTATGGACCTCTGCATATTATGAAACATTAACTCGAGGCACACCACTAAAGTAATTAGAGAATACTATAGGCTTTTGACAATAAACTTTAGAAGTTTTGTTGTTCTCTAGACTATTAGCACAATAGATAAAAATTTGAAAGAAATGAAGGTTTATGTCAGACTATCTGCAAAAAACATTGACTTTTGTATGAGTTTTGAGTTTTTTTTTGTAAGTTATTCGAAATCTATCGGCGCACCGCGGCTGAGCCGAGCCGCCGGGAAATATCGTTTTCAGCGCGCCGTCGCTGACACATCTACACTCGGCTAGCCGCTGCCGAGAATTTTTGACCGGTGCACACTTCTAGGTGAAACTAGTTAAAAATCAACTTTCCACTAACCCTTCGGCGGGTTGCTAAGGTAGAACATGATTATGCCGTGTATCTAACGGGTCTCGCTGTGTCGCATATTCTTTTACATTGGCTACTGACGTGATTGTTATGCTGTTATCGATAATATTTACTATCATTGAATAGATTGAAAGCTACTTTAGATTTGGGAAATAAATGTTAACCTCTGTAATGGCGGCGTAGTAAATTTTTGATTTATTATGATCTTTTCGTTATATCTTTCCGAAAAACAAAACAACAACAAGGCGTCAAGTGGTATTACATATATATTAAAAATTGTTCACATTAGCCAGTACGTCCAGTTTACAATTGACTTTCAAAGCTTTCAAATCGTTGGTTAGGGAAAAATACCCATAGGTTTTCGAATTCATATCTGCAGCAATTTCTTATTTACCATCTGTAGAGTAGTGAACCGAAGAATAAAAAAAAGCAATCAAGCAATGGTAACACGCACTGCAACAACTTACAATTCTGAGTTGAAAATATGGAGTGGACCAGAAGGTGGTTACGAGTCCAATGTTGCGTTGGGAACGTACATTTTTAACTATTTGAAGTCAGAGGTCGTTAAACATCCGGAGAAAGTGATTCAGGTTAGGAAGAAAGAAAAAAAATTTAATTCCCGGCAGATTCTATTTAAAGTGCCGAATTCTAAAGAGAGAAAAGAATTTGATTTGTGATCAAGTAAAACGGGTAAAAGGAGAAGAGAGAGAGAGACTGAAAAAGGACATTAGTTAATTATAGTTAATTCTTGTAAATTGTCCTTGCTGAAGACTACAAGTGTAGCTTAAAGCATACAAACAGAGAAGTTAATACGCATTTGCTAAAGAGACCCTACTTTTAATAGAGTTTAAATTTCTTGCGAATTGTCGCATGAGATTTAAATTTGTGTATTCTGATAAAACGAACAGAGTAAAATGACCTTTCATGATGATTTAAGAAAAAAATACTTTCTCAAAAGTACTGTTGCTACATCTACGCATGATACAGGAATCATAAATACTTTGACACATTCGTTAATTACAGTGGAGGTGTGACGCAAGTCCTTTTATTCGCTTACAAAAGAAATGATATCGGTGGGGGTGACGCTAACAGCTTCGACTAGCAAAAATAAAGGCAAAAATTTTACCAAAAAAATTCTAGAAAAAAAATTGCCAAAAAAAACTGCGTCACAAAGTCGCAGATGATTCGGCTTTATTTTCGGGTTTCCTTTGTTTCAGGACGTATTCTACAATTTAACAATTTTCTTAATAGTACTTTCCTCAACATCTGCAACTTGTGACGCAAAATTTTTTTGGTAATTTTTTTTCGTTCAAATGTGAATTTCCAATTTTTCCCAGACACGAAACAAAAACATTAATTCGCCAAACCATTTTTGAAAACATAAACAAAGTGAAACTTTAAAAAAATACGTTTAAATTCCGATGAATAGCGTGAACATAGTGCCACACCCGCGGTGACAGTTGAAACGAAAAAAGTTCTCATATCTGCCCACGGGAAAGAAAACGCTGCACTTTCCTCAATAGCAATTTCATTCGACCAATCGCCAACAAAACCCTATTTTCTCATGACCTATTATTGGGAGAAAATAAGTTTAATCACACCACACACATGAAAAAATTATTTTTCCCTTTATAAAAGGCAAATTCAACATGTTTTATGATCTGGGAGTTGTTGTGGTTTGTAAATGATTCCACACAGAAATTTTTCAGTAAATGAGAATCTAGATCTCTAATCAAAAAACATATTGAATTTCATTTTTTTCTACCTGTAGCGTAAAAACCAGGCAAAAATTTTCCGAGCTTTACGGACTCACCAATGACCTGCCTGCCCCAAAATAACACCCGAAAAAATCTATGTCTGCGAACATGAACCTGTGAATTTTCCATTCTAGTCTAGTTGTTGTGACGATGATTTTCCATTCCTTTGTAGTGTTTTCGCAGGTTCTCCACAGACATTCCCGTCCGTAGTATTTAGTTCTGGATGCGGACACGCATCGGAAATCGAGCGGTTTAACTGTTTTTAATTTTTAACTCTATAACTGCATGTAGATACACCACGAAACGGACGAAAAAGTTACAGTTGCCGATATGCATGGAAGAAGTATTCGACTGGCTGTTGCTTTTTCAGAAATGCAACTGAAAGCTGGAGATGCAGTTGTCATCGTTTCACGAAATATTCCCCTACTAATGCCAGTGTCTGTTGCACTTCAGTATTTGGGAGTGGTCATAACCTATTTGGATGAAAGTACAGTTCTACAAAACGGTAAGTGTACACTCGCACTGTTACAGACGAAATTAGTTCAAAGTCGTTTTGAAATGTCAAACGTCATCCATACTTCCTCACGAACGTTTTGACTAAAGCAAAGCTGAGGTTGCGCTGGAAAACTACTGCAAACAGGTGGTTTCGCATAATTGCATATTTGATGCGTGTGAAACATGGCGGCGACGTGACAGATATTTACATCATTTGGAAGGAGACGACGAAGTTGCTAAATGCCAATTCAAATTTAAAGATGGCGCTTTTGACGCATGGACATGTACTGCTACGTCTTGAGGACACGTGTCAAACGGAATTTAGTTTTCATTATATTTCATTTTCGTTCGTCCGTACCCTTTGCTTAAGTTTTCATATTTCACTCTCCCTGAACACTCTATAGCGACAATGATTCATTATAAGAAACATTCGACTTCAGCCAAGCATGGCAATTATCACACAAGTGTTGTGCTTTATCGGAATCGTGCATCAATTGTTTTCGATAAAGTTTACACTCATGGTCAATGTTTATATTCGTTGGTAACATGAATGAAAGTACTGTAATCGATGTTACACTTTACTATCAATGTTAATCAACTTGTTTTTCGATTTTATCTAAAATCTTTATCATTTTTGCAGTATCCGCCTCTGATTTATGAATGAGTGTTGTTGATTGAAATACAACGCCGGTAGCGCGATTATTATATATAGATATTGCATCCTAAAAGCTACACTAAGGGAATTTTTCAAATTGTCCAGCTTATGTTGAAATTGTTAGCCCCGTACGAAGTACAAAGGGGCTTATAGGATTACGATGTCGTGTGTAATTGATGGAATTCGGAGCAGACGGTAAGGGCAAAGTGTTTGCCTATGTTTTAGATGACGAATCCGCAATAAAAAATTTGTCTGTCCTTCTGTTCGTCTGTCTGTCCTTCTGTCCGTCTGTCTGTCCTTCTGTCCGTCTGTCTGTCCTTCTGTCCGTCTGTCTGTCCTTCTGTCCGTCTGTCTGTCACGTCGATAACTTGAGTAAATCAAATTTCAATTTTTTTTACCTGAAAGATAGTCGAAATAGTGAGGCTAAGTTCGAAGATGTGCATATTCGGGTCGGCCCTTCGTGAGTTAGGGCCACCTAAGTGATTAAGGTCTTTTGGTGATATTTATGGCAAAATAAACGATGGAAATGTAAATGACACGGCAAATGATAGGTATTATCAATACCAATCCAGGAAAAAAACGTTTTTTAAAATCGGGTGAGTGGACTGTGAGTTTGGGCCTTAGAAGTGAAAGGCTACTAGGGCCCCATGTGTATTTTGCATAGAACTCGAGTAAATTTCATCCGTTTTTCGTAATTTTTGTTTGATTTAGAGGGTAATCAAAGGCCGAATAGAATGTTGTTGAAAAAAAATTAAATTTGGGTCCTTGGACTAAGTCAACTACTAGGGCCCTATGTGTATTGTATATAGAACTCGAGTAAATTTTATTCGTTTTTCGTAATTTTTGTTTGATTTGAAAGGTAATCGAAGGCTGAATAGAATGTTGTTAAAAAAAATAAATTTGGGTCCTTGGCCTAAGGCCGCTACAAGGGCCCTACGTGTATTTTACATATAACTCGAGTAAATTTCATCCGTTCTTCGTAATGTTTGTTTTATTTGGAAAGTTATCAAAGGCCGAATAGAATGTTGTTGAAAAAAAAAATAAATTTGGGTCCTTGGCCTAAGGCCGCTACTAGGGCCCTATGTGTATTTTACATACAACTCGAGTAAATTTCATCCGTTTTTCGTAATTTTTGTTTCATTTATAAGGTAATCGAAGGCCGAATAGAATGTTGTTGAAAAAAAAATTAAATTTGGGTCCTTGGACTAGGGCCGCTTCTTGGGCCCTTTGTGTATTTTACATATAACTCAAGCAAATTTCATCCGTTTTTGGTAATTTTTGTTTCATTTGGAACGTAATCAAAGGCCGAATAGAATGTAGTTAAAAAAAATTAAATTTGGGTCCTCAGGCTGAGGCCGATACTAGGCCCTATGTGTATTTATAATTTTTTTTTCATTTGAAAGGAACGTCGTACGGGGCTTCGTAATTGCGCTATGCGCAATCTCTAAGATGTACACATTACATACAGTCTTTAACATTTCAGATGTCTCACTGTCAAACTTTTCAGAGAATTTCATTGTGTCATTTGAAATGTTAAAGCCTGTAATCATTTTACTTTAACTACATTAACCGGCACAGTAGGCTTACCGTCAAACGAGGGCGACAGACGCACTAGGGTCACGTACGCAATAGATATACGGGTTTGTACGGGGCTCAGTCGCAGCAAACGCTCCGACTGTTCTGATGGCTCGTTTTCAACACGTGACCTGTTCACAAAGAAATGGATTTAATTGAGGGATTTAATCTATGTTAACGCATTGAGCTATAGGTCTGTTCCATCATACTGTATAAACGATCTTTGATAAGCAGAAAACAAAATGATGTCATTCACAAAACGTCGAGCTTTTGTATTGCCCGAAAGCTCTCCAAAGCACAAATAAAATGCGATACCTTGTTTTGAGATTTAAAGTAGTTATCATTTTGGGACTAGGGAATCCAACCGGTCTTTATCATTTGTTGAAATCCACGCCATTAATCGTATAAATTTATACGTCAGAGAGAGCTTTTTTCTCCTTTGTTACGATCTGTCAGTTTTTCTATTTTGCGATTTAGTATGGAAATGTTTTAAGTGGTTTTTCATATTTTTTTGGACCAAAATGTTTTAAAATGTGTTTGGAATCGATTGGCATTAACAGATTGTGTGAAAATATTTTTTTCTTTTTTATTATTTTGTTAATGTCAATCGATTCCAAACACACTTTAAAACATTTTGGTCCAAAAAAATATGAAAAACCACTTAAAACAGCAAAGATATTTCAATTTTAGTTTTCATTTCCATACTAAATCGCAAAATAGAAAATCTGACAGATCGTAACAAAGGAGAAAAAAGCTCTCTCTGACGTATAAAATACGATTAATGGCGTGGTGAATGACTTGACGCTAAAAATAACTTGTTCCGAGCCTTTCAAAGGAGAGGCTTTTGACACGATCTCGTACGGGTCCGCGTAGCTTATGTTATTGATATAATATTGATAAAGGGCACACTAACGCCTCGACGTAAGCACTTCTTTGATAATGTTGGTGAGAATTGTCTGGTCTTTTGAGTATGCTTCCAGTTTGTTTATCAATGTCCCACTTTTATGTTGGACTGTTGCAGACTATTTTCGTTGATAACGTAAATAAGTTAATCAGTTTTACATTTTGAAACCTGTTGAACTATTTGATAATCACGATTATTTTATCTGATTAAAAATGTTGGCAATAACAAACTGAAAATTTACAGCCGGTAGCAATGATACCGCCTTGAAGCGAATCGCTCCGCGTTTCGTAATTTGTCAACATTCGTACGCCGAAACTGTGCTAAAAGAAGTGGTGGCCGAAAATATATTAACTTTCGACGGGAATGATGAAGGATTTTTATCAGTGGAAGGATTATTGGCAAAAATTTCATCAATTGATGAAAAATTCAGGTACGGTATTGCATTGCCATCAAAAATTCAATATTCTCGTATGAGGCCGTCGGGGCCAGCCAAAGAGATATGGAGATTATCCATTGAGGGCGTCCCTTGGGGCTTCCACATGATTTATGTGCCCTTTCGTCAACACCATTTCAATATCTGTATCACGACATGTCACACTTTGCGAGAGCCGCTCCCCCTTAGTGTGAACGTTTTTTATAGATGACTTTATCTGGTAGAAATGTTTATAGATGGCGTTATTCGAATCACACATGAAAGTCAAAAAAGACGTTGACGCGATTGACTTCTTCCTCGCCAGTTTCTTATTATCTAAAACATCCACCACTTGCCGAGTCGTTCTCATCCATTTGTGTGGACATTCTTAATGGACTTTAAGTAAAGTTGACAAGTTTTTGTCATATAATCATCAATGCGTCATTTTCATCTGTACTCTGTAGACTCTGTACGAAGAGAAATGCTAACACCACTGTGTATAGATGTTAGATTTATCGGGTTAGGATGGTCCGGTTCCAGGCCATGAATCGCAGATCAAGTGTTCCTTTGTTTCTTCTCCCATTCATCACGTAAATCGCCTAAGCCTTCCAGTTTCGGACTTTGGGCATTCACAAATACCGTGAACGCCCGTTTCCTCCTTTAAGCCACAGCTGCATTTGGGATCGTTTGAGATCACCATTCTCTCCAGATGTTTGTTCAGGCCACAGTGCCCGGTAATCGTACCCACCTTTCCCGAGATGCGATCCCGGTCCATGTCGAGCAGCTTTCCGGCCAACTTTTGCGCTCCAACACTTCGTGGATTCGTTCCACACCCAACCTATTATTGCCCTTTCACAAAATGATTGTGAGATTGGGATAAACGGTACTGGTTCGTTTGTCACACGCCGGTATGGCCTGGACTGTGTATAGGAGGAGATGTGGTGTTATCACTCCTCTGTTGCGAAATTTTATTGAACGAAATTAATTTTTGTGACTTCATAGACCAGTTACTATAGATCAGCCAGACAAAGTCACGGCTGTTATGCTTACAACTAGCGGAACAACTGGTGCATCGAAATTTCTATGCCTGTCGCATGCTTCTATCCTAAATCAATGCTTAAGATGCCAGTAAGTAGAACCCAATCGGGTGCAATGGAACGAAGTCTCAGCATCGCAATGATCTCTCGTTTACATTCTAGCAATTTCGTCAACTATGGAATAATATTTCATTTTGTTCCAATGAATTGGATCAGTGGACTTGACGGTGGATTTGGTGATTTGATCAGGGGAAAACTACGAATCACAACCGGTGAGAGACCCACTCCGCCCATCTTTGTCGATGTCATTACAAAGCATCGTGTGACCGAATTATTTTTGGATGCCGGAACATTGGCCGTACTTGCTCAATATTTCCATCAGACTCGGCCGAATTTAGATTCGATTAAATTGGTGTCATGCGGTGGCACAAGCGTGTCCGATCAATTGAGACTATGCATACAAGACTATACTCCGAATGGGGTCACGATTATAGGTTATGGGATGACAGAAGTAGCTGGAGTGTTGGCTGCTTGCTACAAACCGAAAGGCATTTCAGTGGGCTTACTGTGCGAAGGCATTCAAATTAAGGTACTTACAGTGCAAGTGACACAAACTGAAGGACTGTTTTATTGATCGTCGAGTGTTTGTTGGGAAATTCAGATCTGTAGCCCAGATGGAACGCACCTTGGTCCACATGAAACTGGAGAAATTTGCGCTAAGACTCCGCATGAATTTCTGGTAAGAATGTCGCCAAGCAACATTTCGAATAATCCAAAATATCATTCTATACCGAATAGGATTGCCTGAACAACAATCCACCCAGAGAAGAGTTTTATGATAAAGACGGCTGGTTCTTGACAAATGACATTGGATACTTTGACGATGAAGGCTTCCTGTATATTCTTGGAAGGAAGCAGGATATGCTTCAACATCTTAACCATTTGGTTAATCCCATTGTTGTCGAAACGATTCTGGAGAGTCATGAAGGAGTATTTAAGGCTTGTGTTGTTGGTGTCACCATACCGGTATATTACGATCTTCCGGTTGGCATTGTGCAAAGAGCTGAAGGCAGTACGGTGTCAGAGAACGAACTGCATGATTTTGTTAAAGGTTGTTAAACAAAAGAAAGAAAGGAGATCGGAACCGGTTAAGTTGAAATGATCTGAAACATGCTGTGACTACCTGACCTAACTTGATCTGAAAGGACCCGAAACTAAGACACGAATAGGGGCCATCCATAAATTACGCACGCGGTGGACGGTTAATTTTTGACCCCCTCACCACCGTTTCGCACGCGTTTTTCAAATAAAAAGGTCTAATTTCTGACCCCCCCCCCCCTCCCCCCTTAGGTGAGTGCGTAATTTGTGAATGGCCCCAAAAGTAAATTCGCTTGGTATATTTTATCAAGGGAAGACATACCTTCCTCTAGCTTCACTATCTTCCATGAGTGAACAAGGAGAAACGACAAATTGAGGATACAACCATTCGTAAAATTCGTCTCTTTAAATATTAATATTCTCTAGTCCGACACAAAATTTTAGGCAAGTTCGGGTTTAAGGATCTGGGAGCCCCTGCACTCTACATGGGCCTGACCTAACCCGATCCAGCTCAGTCGGAGATCGTAAGACTCACAGCGTATGGGACACGGGTTCGATTCCATGAGTGAACTTGCTCATACGGTTTTTCTTAATCATGTGCAACAAAGACGCACAAACAACCAAAAATCATACGGATTTCTCATACATGACCACCATGTTGATAGAAAAATGACAGAAATACAATTCACAAGTAATTAATTTCACGCAGAAATCATTTACATACCAAATTTCAAGTTGAATTGCCGTCTCGACGTCACAAAGACTTACGTTGGACAGTGGTTCGAAATCCACTCTAATCAGTAGGTCCAATTTAAAAAAAAAATGGCAAGCACAACAGGCCCAACTGAGGCTTATGGTTCGTCTCACCCCTCGTAATCTAATCTAACCCGATCTGACATGACAGTTTTTGCGTTCATTAGGCAGGGCCGGCTTTATCCAAAGGCTAAGAGGCCGTGCATATAGAACGTCCACGTTTTCTACAGATTTTCGACGTCCAATTCTCCCTTGTCACACTATGTCCGTTTTCGAATACCTTACCCCTTTTTCCGGGCGACGTCAACTTTTATTTAAAAGCGAATTTTCTTCATTCGAAAAATTCGAACAATTTCGTTCCGACTGGTTTAATTTTCTTTAAGCACGATTTACTTTATTTACTTGCACCTTTGCACCGAAATATTTTTAGGTCATGAAACTATAAAGAAACGTCAAGAAATAAAGTGGACGTCCGAATTTCGTTCTACCCCCTCCCCCTAGTCACAACGCGTCCGGTTTTAGGGAACACTCCCTTCTCCCTAAGCGCTGACGTGTAAAAACAGCACACAAAAATGTAAATTTTCTCACACTCGCGCCGCTCGCAACTTTTTTTTAATCGATAGTCCAGGGCGCTGAGATCGTTATATCGGCCCTGTCAATGTGTCAGTAGTTTTCAGGTCACCTGCTTTAGACTCCGATTCAAGTAAACTTGACCTGTTAAGTAAGTGACATAAGTCCAACAAAGAATATTTTTTTCTGCGCAGATAAACTTCCGGATGAGTATCACAGACTGAATGGAGGTATTTACTTTGTTGATACGTTTTCTCGCACGCACACTGGCAAAATAAAGAGACTAGATGTGAAAAATTTGGCCTTACAATTGTACACTGAGAGAGTGGCTGCAGAGCTAGCAAAACATTAGGTGCAGTAGACTTAGTATGATAATAAAATTCGTCTATTAATGTGTCAGATGATGTTTCATTTTTGCTGTTGTATCTTCTTCGTTTACATCCTTTATATCGTCCACTGTGCTGGATTGAATCAACTTATCCCGGACCATTGTCATTCGTTGCCACCTGCGGTTCTTATGATGTTGTTGCTAATCGTTTCATTGTGATGCCTTCGTTATTGGGAGAGTTTCGTCTTTGTATGCCAATAGCCTTTTCTTTGTGATAAACTTGCCTTACGGGAGGTGCGGGAATTCAGAAAAACCCAACTTTTAGCAAAATGGAAGCGGTTTATCAAGGTTGGTAATGGGTATCTTATCATTGAAAGAAAAAGTGATACCTTGCAACACTAAAACATTATAGTTATTAGTGAAATTATGAGTCGCCCGAAATTTCCTGTCGTCGACAAAATTGGATTCGTATGATAACAAGCTTCAAATTGGAGAAAAACATTCAAACAATAATGATTTCGTTCTATCAAAAGGAAATCTAACGTTTCGATGTTTTGCCCACTTACATTTTTATGTCAGTCAATACCGAAAAAGAAAAAAAACATTTTTTTTTCGAAATCTACGTATTCTCGTGTAATTTGACCAAAAACAGATTAAACACGAAAAGAAATCTGCTTCAGATTTTAACAACAGCGTTGGTGTCGTTATTTTAGTAACAGTAAGTCTAGAGGTGTGCACCGCCGATTTTACGCCGGCTAGCCTCCGATTTTTGGCTCGGAGTGCCGCCGCGGTGTACAAACGAAAATACCGCCAGGCGGTGTACAAACGAAAATACCGCCAGGCGGTGTACAAAGGAAAATACCGCCAAGTCGGTATACAAAGGAAAATGACGATAAGGTACATGAAAGAAAATACCGCCAAGGCGGCGTTCAAAAAAAGGCGGAAAATCCTTTCACAACATACACAAATGTCGCCCGGCGCTATACAATGGAAAACACCGCCAAGTCGGTATATAAAGAGAAATGCCGACCAGATCGGTATACAAAAGAAAATGGCGGTAAGGTACATAAAAGAAAATACCGCCAAGGCGGGAAATACTTTTGAAAAAATTGGATGACATTTGTACCCGAAATTCGCTATATATTCTTCTTTCGTCACTAATACGCATCACTAAAGTATATATCATCTGCTGAGCCATTAGCATCGTTTTAAGAATTTCAACTCAACTGAACCGAAATCATTGCACAGATTTACTAACTAAATTACTGATTTTAGTCTGAACAAAACTGTGTTCTATGATTGTAGTTGAATTCGCTCTATGGATCCGTTCCGGTTGGGGTTTCTGTTGGTTTTTTTAAGAAGTTTAAGTATGAAAACTGACGAAAACAATTGTCAATGAAAATGATAAATTTATTCGCTTGCATACTGTTGTAGTGCCACTATGTACTTGCACTGTATCCCCTGACTAATTAGTTAAGCTTTAGTTCTTTCATTAAGTATATATATATATTAACCATTGTGTGCACCATTGGATTATGAATAAATCAGTTTGAATAACCACCATCAGTAACCACCAGCCTGAATAGACCCATTATACTGTCCTGGCCATACAATACTTTCTATCCAACTTAAATAAGGATATACTCGAGTATAGATACTAATGGATCCATACCTAAAGTTCTCACACGCTTTACCGACTGATGTTATACCAATGATTATATATGTACAGTGGTGGTGCTTGTGCATAATTTGAAGTGGTCCACCTGGAAGAAATATGTATGACAGGTAGATGCAGACTATAGTATGAAAAACTGGCAGCTTACGACCGACCTGAATCTCCACGACAAGCGGTATGTCTGTGCGTCGTGGATCCAGCACAAAACTGAGTCGTTTCACGAACTCCTTCAGGAGTTCTGTAGTTTGGTTTGTTTTGTTCACTGCATGTTTTGTGGTCAAACACTTCAATGTGCACTTTCTTCAAAACGTCAATCTGCTGTATCTGCTGTCCAGAACCCCATCCAGTAATTGTAGCGTCGATGCTACCGACAGGTGTTGGTTCTTCAGGTAAGCATGCCGGTCGAATGGCATCGGTAAAATTAACCGAATGTTGGAGTCTTATCAAAGCGATGTCATTGTAATAGTATAGTTTCCGATAGAGCT
The DNA here is from genome assembly GCF_014529535.1 of Bradysia coprophila. Taxonomy (NCBI): domain Eukaryota; kingdom Metazoa; phylum Arthropoda; class Insecta; order Diptera; family Sciaridae; genus Bradysia; species Bradysia coprophila. Next base: position 293,354 of record NW_023503442.1, read on the forward strand.
TATGTGGAAAAAGCTTAGAGACCTTTACGTCGATATGTGTGGATTCATTTGGATTGCTTTGATCGTGTTCACCTAATCGAACGTGAGATATTGGGCCGCTAAAATTCATTTAAGTTTTACAATTCAGCCGATTAACTGGGGACTTCAAATAATTTCCAATTTCATAAGTCGATTACAAAGCCTAGCCGTACCAAAGCAACTCTCTAGAAATTGGAGAGCTGCGCAACTCATGCCTTGTCTGTTGAAAAGCAATTTAAGAAAACGATTTGACAATTTTCACTTACTATATAGGATGGTTAAGGCAATGCGCCGCAGTGAGCACGAATTGATCACTAATCAATATGCCACCACATCCAAAATTATCATCATCTCGCCAAGCGATCAGAGCCTAACGTTAGTTAGTTTACTAGAATAAATCAATAAATTTCTTTGGATTGCTCAAATGTTACCATATGCGGAAACTCTCGTCTTTGGGCTACTTTACCACCAATGATGACCGGATGCGTGTTGTAGGCACAATTCGACACTTTCGTTTCGAATACTATCCGATCGTCAAAGCGTGACCAGTAATATGGCGTACACGCCAGCTCTTTATACTCCAGGCATTCTATATTCGAAATTTTGATATGGTGTCAAGTGATGGATATTTTCGCAACAGCGGTGAAGCGAAAGGAGCATTTGCAGTTTTACACATCATCACATCATCATTGTGTAAACTGCCACTATGCACCTCTATGAGAACTTATGTCTGAAGCATAGTAAATTGTGAAATAAAATTACTTGCTGCACTGATTGACTTAGTGGGTCTAACTTTCGGACAGCAGACAATGGGCACCATTCGTCTCCCCGTTTTCTGGCACCTCTCAAATATCATCTCTTCATTGGCACACGGCTTTTCACATTCTGTTATTTTTGTACAAATACCCTCTTGTTGCGTGCCATTAATGACACAATTGTCTCCTAAGTTTTTGGAACGACACCGGCCGGATTAATTTTTCTACAATCGAAAATTATGTGCGGACAGTCAATATACCTTCATTTCCATCGAGACCTTGAGCCCTCGCTTGAACCGTTGTAGCTAATGCTAAGGCAAATATAATGGTAATTAGGTGAACACTCAACAACGAAAACGATATTTTATTAAACATTTTAAATTCAAATTTCATTCAATGACCTATACCATTGGTACGTCTTACGTTGACTGGTGCTATGCTTATCAGAAACTATATTCACTCTACTTCGCACTAAGTCTAGAGGTGTGCGCCGATCTTAAAATAGTCGGCGGCGGTGCGTCGGACTGGTAAGGGATCGGAGGGATCGCACCGGGAGAAAGAATCATAAAACTTACTGACATATTTCTGGCCAAGACATTCTTGAAATCGATTTTTCACCATGAAGCCATGATGGCTCATTTTTTGCCAAATGGAGAAAATTGTAGATATGGTTGTGGTCTACATTTTTCTCCATTTCACCAAAAATGAGCCAGCATGGCTTCATGGTGAAAAATCGATTTAAAGAATGTCTTGGCCAGAAATATGTCAGTAAGTTTTATGATTCTTTATAGTCGGCGGCGGTGCGCCGATCGATAAATTTACAAAAACATTCGAAAAAGCGTGCGCAATCCTTTTTCCGAATACTGAATTCTTACTATCTTGCGATCTGAAGTATCAACTACTTATACAAGAAGTATCAACTGAGACGTATCTCACCTTTTATATTTTGAATGTACAATCACTGACCTATTATTTTAAAAACATCTAATTTAATGAATCCAAGAATGATTAGTGAGTTTGCGTAAATGACATATAAGCTATAAGTCACATCTTCATACTAGATCGAGGGGTAACCGACTCGGGTAATTGACTACACACCCTCAAAGGAATTGCCGGAGTATCCGGTAAATAATTGTAATTGATGGAATTGACTGGAATTGACCAGAATTGACTGGAAATATGTGGAATTGTAAGGAATTGAAAGTAAATGAGAGTAAATGCTGATAAGTGTGATTATCGGAAAGAAGTACCAGCGAATGCAAAACCACATTATTTCCTTTTTGTTTTAATTTCAAAAGCTCCCGCGCAATAAATAACAGTGTACAGTGTTGATCAGTTCCATTTTAGAACAAGTCCAACGTTCTTTTAAGTTCAAAAAATGCACACTGAAGGATTCTTCTTCAGAGGATTCTTGTGAGTCAGATACGGGAGAGTTTGAGCCGCAACAAACAAGTGAATATTCGTCGGAGGAATGTTAGGCCGGGGCATTGCCGATGCGAAATGCTCCAGTTTCAAACCAAATTTACAAAAAAATGCATCACCGACAATATCATCTATTCCATCAACTTTTCAAAAGCCTAAAATCTTACGATGTCGATCACTTGAACGAAACAAAAAATTGAATACCTTGGTTTTTGCTGACGTGTGCTGAACAAATCCATTTCCTGTCGAGGTACGGACAACGTTTTGTGCATCGGACAACTGAAATAGACACAACACATCAATTTACTTGAAAACATACACACTTCACATTCACCATATCAAATTAAATCAATCGTATAGTCATCAAAAAATTCATGTAATTCCTTTCCCGCACAATAAATCGTAAAGAAATGAAGTTTTTTTCATGCCTTGGGCATAAATTACGGAATTTTCTCGTAACTTAAGCCCTCAGCATGAAAAGTTGTATACGCATCTGTTGTGGACGGTTTATTTTAGGCACTTTCGCGTGTCGCCCTCACTTCGTTCGCGCTACAATCCTCGAAATTGCCTAAAATATACCGTCCACAACAGATACGTAAATAACTATTCCTGCACGATATATAGTTCGGGAAAAACTGATATTTCTTAATGAAAAATCATGGCAAAATATGTCGTATTTCAGTTGTCGGATGCACAAAAGTTTTTCGTCATTTCCTGACTTGGTACGAAAAATACTATTTATCTAAAATAAACAACGATGTGCGATGTGAAATCATTTTAAACAAAACTGCAGTCAATTGGACGGTTTAATCTAATTGAAATTGAAAAATCTCATCTAAAAAGTATCCCACAAAAACCTCAAAGAGGAAAAGGTGACGCTAGTGTAGTAAAAATTAAACTTCCAAATCATTTGATATCGGTTTTGGTGACGCATTCTGCGCCTCAACGTAATCAATTTTTACCAAGAAATTTTTAACAAGAAAATTTGTCAACGAGAAGTTTACCGATGAGATTTTACAACGAAAGCTTTACAAAGAAATGCGTCACAAGTGGTAGATGCTGAGGAAACCCCTCATACGACAATAATCATCTGCCACTTTGTGACGCATTTTTTTGTAAAGCTTTCGTTGTAAAATCTCATCAGTAAACTTCTCGTTCACATATTTTCTTGTTAAAATTTTCTTGGTAAAAATTGATTACGTTGAGGCGCAGAATGCGTCACCAAAACCGATATCAAATGTTTTGGAAGTTTAATTTTTACTACACTAGCGTCACCTTTTCCTCTTTGAGGTTTTTGTGGGATATCAGTTGTTTTGGATGTTTTGGGTTTACATAGAGTTAAGCAAGCTCTGCAAGTGACAATTTATCCCAAGTCTACTCTACATACCGTACAATTACAGTGGGCTTTTTTTGGTTCGGAACATTTTGAGACATTTTCGAATTTTAACAGTCATCGATGTTCCCAGTCAATTAAGTTGTTTCCACTTATGATATTTTGCGCCAAGTTATCAAACACTGGAAATCACTTAATGCACTGGGTGCGTCGATGGACATTAAAACTCTGATAAATGATCTAAAATTGTGTTTTCTTAAGTTGAACATGCAGTATCGCCGAAAATATTTCAAAAATACGAAATTTCAAGATAACCGCCGTATTCTCGAAATGTCGATAAAAGTTTACCGTCAACGAAACTGTACAAGTGACACTTTATCCCAACTCTCTACATGCCGTATCGCCGAAAATATTTCAAAAATACGAAATTTCAAGATGGCCGCCATTTTCTTGAAATATCGATATAAGTTTACCGTCAACGCAACTGTACAAGTGACACTTTATCCCAACTCTCTACATGCCGTATAGCCGGAAATATCTCAAAAATACGAAATTTCAAGATGGCCGCCATTTTCTGGAAATATCGATAAAAGTTTACCGTCAACGAAACTGTATAAACGATACTTTATCCCAACTCTCTACATGTCGTACAGCCAGAAATATCTCTAAAATCCGAAATTTCAAAATGGCCGCCATTTTCTTGAAATATCGAAAAAAGTTTTCCACCAACGAAACTGTATAAACGATACTTTATCCCAACTCTCTACATGCCGTATAGCCGAAAATATCTCAAAAATACGAAATTTCAAGATGGCCGCCATGATCTTGAAATATCGAAAAAAAAGTCTTCCGTCAACGAAACTGTACAAGCGATACTTTTCCCAACTCTCTATGGTCGAAAATATCTCAAAAATACGAAATTTCAAGATGGCCGCCATTTTCTTGAAATGCCGGAAAAAGTTTTGACGGATTACCAATTTACTGCAACTATGTATGTGCCATATAAGCCAAAATACAATAAATACAAAAAATTCAAAGAATTTCCAAGATGGCTGCTTTCCACCATTTTGTTGGACATTCTAACCCTAAAACAAATTCCACATTGAAACCTGAAACTCCCAAAATGATCTAAAAAATTTTGCGAACAAACAAATTTTTCAAATTCATAATTTCGCGCACATTTTATATGAAGCACGGCAACATTGATCTACAACACAATCATTATAATAGAGATGTAGCTGTCATATTTTTGTCATATGAATGAAATAATGGCTTTCATATAAGTGTGTGTTTTAAGTGTGTTTTTGGTTTTTTGCATGAAAATGTTTTAATTAAATTTACAGAAATTAAGTAAAAAACTTCAATAAAATTTATTGATTTGCCGATGAAAAAGTGTTAAGATTGAATTAATATAAGTTTTAGCAAAAGCGCAAACAGATGTAGTGGTTCGATACGTATATCAAACCCACATGAAACATTTCTATTTAACTCGAATATGGAGAATGTGCTGAAAATGTGTGAAGATGCTTCATTTCAAGTGGTTTTCAAGTGGTGTTTTCTCCGGATGTAGACCACTGTTTTTAATGATCTATAGCTCGTTGAACTCGTATTGACGAGCACTTTCGTGTGAACATAATTTTTTTTTGATTTGGTTCAGTATGGAAAAGTTAAAATGTTCGCCTATATATAGGTTCCTTAGTCTTCCGTTGGTTGTTTTCTTTTCTTTGGGAGTCGACTAGAGATGAGCGGGCCGCCCGAAATACATCGGCCCGACCCGGCCCGACCCGGCCCGATCGGGTTCGGGTCCGGGTTTTGAAAATTCATTCGGGCCGGGTCGGGTCGGGCTTTGAAAACAAAAATTCGGGCCGGCCCGACTTAGAAATACAAATTTAAAGTAAGCCAATAAAAGCCTATAAAGCATGAAACACTAACTTATTTTATTATTTTACTTCGCGTATAAGATTATTGCAAAGCTTTTATGCGTAAAAAATGATTTTTCATTAAATTTCTTATAGTAAAAAAAAGTCGGGTCACGTCGGGCCGATGATTTTTTCGGGTCGGATTGGGTCGGGCCGCGAAGAGAAAAGTCTCGGGTCGGGTCGGGCTCGGGTTCAAAAAATTGGATCGGGCCGGGTCGGGTCGGGTATTGAAAAAACGTCGGCCCGCTCATCTCTAGAGTCGACTAGCGTCACGAACCTCCGCTATCGCTTCGGTTCATGATGAGTAAAAAATAAAGATTCTAACAAAATGAGTCACAAATGTAGGACAACATAGTTGTTCCAAATTTTATCTGACGATTCTTTTTCCAAAATGCTTAAGGGTTTAACTTTGACTTTAAATTTATATATAATTGAAAATATCGAGCAATTATTTCGAAAATTCGTGGAATTGAAGGAATTGATTGGAATTATAGGAATTGAAGGGCGAATCCGGCAAGTAGTGGTGTTAATCCGGTAATTAAAGAAATAAAAGGAATTAAGAGCAATTAAAGGGAATTGAACGTAATTGAAAGGAAATTGAAAGGGAATTGAAAGAAATTGAACGGAATTGAAAGGAAATAGAGCGAATCCGGCAATTAGACGAGTTGGTCCAGTAATTGAGGTAATTAAACGGAATTGAAAGGAATTAGAAATTGATTTGCCACCATTTTGGCCAGTCGGTTACCCCTCGTACTAAATGTTCTGCAGGTTTCTTATTTCCAACTAATAATTTAGTGTCATTTACGCACTACTATTATCTTTCGATTTATGCAATAACCGTTCGCGTTGTATTTAGTCCATCTTCGATGTAGGAGTGATAGCGTAGTAGAAGGTTTTCGCAAATAAGAGATTTAGATAAACTTAAATTTATAAGTAATAAGTGTATAGACTACGCCAAAATGATTTTTTCCCCAAATTTTTTACATAAAGCAGCTAAAAATTGAAAATAAAGATATCCGTGTCTCGTCTTTTGACGAAAAAACTTGAAATCGGAAAGATTTTCCACTTTATAAATTCCTGAAACATGTGATTTGCGCCATTTTCCACCCAATTCCACATAAGGTCTTAAGTTTGCCACTTTACAATTACAGTATTATTCACCCAGTTTTGACTGATTCACTGAATTTTGTTCTCTTTCTTCTTCCTCTTATCTGCATCAACAGACAATAAGAGAAACGTCGTCTGCCGTCTGCCGCGCTCCATTCCATTGCACAGACAATAGAGTAACGTACCCAAGGGTTCACGTTAAGGGAGGATACAGAAAAGACAAATGCTGTTTCGACCTCGGGTATCGATGGCGGTCCCAGGCCAGCGTGATCTGACCATCCTCAGTTGTATCCATCGATACCCTTCCCAAGACAGCAGCAAACTTTTTCTTTGGACTAGTATTTAAAAATTTGCATAAAACACTTGCCATCTACTGATGGAAATATGGTACGTTATAGGAAGCTACTTCGAAGATAACCCTATCGTAGCATGAGAAACAAAATCACCGTCGTACAGTGCAAGTAAGAAGAAAAACCCAAAGTTCCAACAAAATTTTTTTAACAAAAAACTCCTTTCTACGCATATAGAAACATAGCAGCAGAAACCTGACTTATAAATTAAGAGAGATAAACATTTGCTAAAACCTTGTACTCAGGCACACATTTTTGTATAGATTTTTCAATTTAAGTTTATATTGCCGCCCATTAAAATGGCTGAAAACACTAAACGTATAAAATTTCTGCGCAACGAAAATACAATCGGCGGCGGCGGCATGAGCTATTATTTTTCGGCGGCAGCGCGCCGAAAATTTAGCAAAAAATCGTCGGCACGCCGGCGTAAAATCGTCGGTGCACACCTCTAACCAAGTCTTAATAGTAGATTATACAACTGGGGAATTTAACAAAAATTATGCTTCAGTACACAATATACGAACGAGCGACAGCGAGTGTTGTATATTCTGTACGTAAGCATAATGTGAGTGTTCCATAGTTGCATATACTCATATAGTACAATGATAATGAATAAAAGAGATGTCATTGCACCAAGTGTGTGTTCATCAAAAGGCGACTATCGCAATTCTATTCAGATGTATGTTCTAACTCAACTTTCGATAATTCAATTCAATTTATTCAATAATTAAGAACAAAAAGGAGGATCCTTATACAAATGTTCTGTGCGAAAAACAAAAAATAGCAAATTTACAAATTAATTAAACGACATATATAAAAAGAGAAAAAGTCGTGTCAAAAACGAACTATATAGACGGAAAGTAGACGTTAGAGTTTGGTTACAGTAGAAGAAAATAAACAAAAAAAGAACAAAAATTAAATAAAAACTAAATTGACTCACATTAACACGCACCGGATAGTCACACCAACTCGCTTGCAAAATCCTAGAAATAAAACAGTAAAAAGGAAACGTAAAAGATACAAAAGACTCTGATCACATGGGTGGCAGCACGCCCAAGCAACACCCAATCGAAATCTACAACGACGTAAAATATGCCATACTAGCGTCATTAAACTTCGCCGCCGATGGTAGCCCCCCTAATATGAACCGGAATAGAGTTATAATCGGCTACTGACCGAACGAAAAAAGAGCGGTTGTACTGAACCGAAGAATGTCTGGGTAGTACGTAATTCCGACTGCGCACCGAGCTACCGACACATAGCATCTCGTAGAGAAAACCACGCTCCCGCCGTTTCGCCACATTATAGATGACGGTAGAACACCGCAGCCTGAGGTAGGTCATCAAAGAACACCCAAGGACATCATTGTCGTAGCCACGAGTACTGTCGTAGCGTCTCAAGCGATAAACAAAACGCAAACATGCAGAAAATGCTCCTTCTAACGACCGAATAGCAGAAGCAGAAAGGTTGGTAGAATAGACTGAATCCCCATACGTAAAGGCAGGTAAGACAAGAGACTTAACCAGCATAATCCGAGTCTTTTGAGAGAAAAGATGACTGCTCTGCCACAGACTACGAAGCCTTCCAAAGACTTTCGAGCAAACATCGCTCACTTGATCCGTAAACGTCATTTTTTGTCCATAACGAGTCCAAGGTTCTGCACTTTATCAACATAGGGGATAACAATACCATTCAACAAGACACGAGGGATCAGACTCGGAGAGGGAAGCCCATGACTTGTTTCAGAGAACCAGCGACCGACAGCATAAAGGTCCTGGTTGATTCTGAAAACGCCCTCATTAATCTTACTCTTGGCACATGAAAGGAATAATTGCACATCATCTGCAAACATATGGTGAAGGGCAGCTTTGAGGCAGCTGGGCTGGGCAGATCATTGATGTACATAGAGAACAGCAGTGGGCCAAGGACAGATCCTTGGGGAATACCGACATCGATCTCACTAAGCTCGGAAAAATGATCACCAATGCAGACACATTGGAAACGCCCAGAAAGATAGCTACGAACAAGAAACACAGCAGACGAAGAGAAGCCAAACTTGGAACGCAACTGAACTTATACAGGAGTCTACCGTGATTCAGAGAATCAAATGCCTTGAAAAAGTCAAGCAGCACCATAATTATCAGAAATTTCTTCTCGAATGACTTCCTGATTTCATCAGAGACACGCAACAAGACTATGGCACGCCCGAAAGAGCGGCCATCTTGAAATTTAGTATTTTTTAGATATTTTCGGCTATAGAGAGTTAGGATAAAGTGTCGCTTGTACAGTTTCGTTGGCGGAAGACTTTTTTCGACATTTCAAGATCATGGCGGCCATCTTGAAATTTCGTATTTTTGAGATATTTTTGGCTATACGGCATGTAGATAGTTGGGATAAAGTGTCGCTTGTACAGTTTCGTTGGTGTAAATCTTTTTTCGATATTTCAAGAAAATGGCGGCAATTTTGAAATTTCGGATTTTAGAGATATTTTCGGCTATACGGCATGTAGACTCTACCACCGCCATTTGGCCGCCATTTTCTGGAAATATCGATAAAAGTTTTCCACCAACGAAACTATATAAACGATACTTTATCCCAACTCTCTACATGCCGTACAGCCGGAAATATCTCAAAAATACGAAATTTCAAGATGGCCGCTATTTTCTTGAAATATCGAAAAAAAAAAGTTTTCCACCAACGAAACTGTACAAGCGACACTTTATCCTAACTCTCTACATGCCGTACAGCAGGAAATATCTAAAAAATATCTACATTGTAGAGAGTTGGTATAAAGTATCGTTTGTACAGTTTCGTTGGTGGAAAACTTTTATCGATATTTCCAGAAAATGGCGGCCATCTTGAAATTTCGTATTTTTGAGATATTTACGGCTACACTGCATGTAGAGATTGGGATAAAGTGTCACTTGTACAGTTTCGTTGACGGTAAACTTTTATCGACATTTCAAGAATACGGCGGTTATCTTGAAATTTCATATTTTTGAAATATTTTCGGCGATACTGCATGTTCAACTTAAGAAAACACAATTTTAGATCATTTATCAGAGTTTTAATGTCCATCGACGCACCCAGTGCATTAAGTGATTTCCAGTGTTTGATAACTTGGCGCAAAATATCATAAGGGGAAACAACTTAATTGACTGGGAACATCGATGACTGTTAAAATTCGACGCATTTTTTTGTAAAGCTTTCGTTGTAAAATCTCATCGCTAAACTTCTCGTTGACATATTTCTTGTTAAAATTTTCTTGGTAAAAATTGATTACGTTGAGGCGCAGAGTGCGTCACCAAAACCGATATCAAATGTTTTGGACGAGGGGTAACGCACTTCTTCAAATTTAATCCATTTAATACATTTAATCCAAGAAATACATGGGATTAAATGGATTTAAATCCATTTAATCCCGAGTGCGTCACCCCTCGGTTTTGGAAGTTTAATTTTTACTACACTAGCGTCACCTTTTCCTCTTTGTGGGATTATTTAGTTGGTACAGTAATTCAACTGAAAAATGTGTATGTATTGTGTCAAATGAAATTGATAGCTTCGACTAAATTGAAATACAGGACATACTTATTGTATTATTAGCTTTCAAAGCGCTATGGGTTGTTTAGAACAAGAAACTCTTAAACCACATCGAATAATGAAATCTTATTTTGAATTCAGTTTAAGAAACATTTAAATTGAATAATTTTAAATTACACATTCCGCACGAACAATATACAAACCTTACGAAGTGACGCGTTTTTAATGAAAATCCTCGACCGAATTAAGTTAATTTGTGTGACCTAAGCCATGTGCAGAGTAGAAAATTGTTTGTAATTCACTAATGTCCTCGAATTATTAACATTTTCCGGCCCGAACAATTCCAGCGATTGAGAACAGTAACTAAAATGTACGGTACCAAACAAAGTCGTTCCAGTAAAAACAGTTCGTTTGCATTATACATTCTTTCCTCCCTAAGGGAATAAACAACATGGATCCGAATATTGAAAAAATTGTAAAAACATTTTTCTGGCTCCGAATTTGGCGAAATGAGAATAATCCTCCTTCAAAGCTATACACGTCCGTCCAAATATTAATTTTCGTGGTGTTCTATGTGCTGTACTTTATGTCCTTAGCGATTGGGGCTGTCATCAGCGATAGCTTAATGGAAACAATGTACCTGTGCGTGACATCTTTGTCTGTTTTTTTAATGTCGGTCTATCTGCTCACATTTTTGTGGCGACAACACGAAGTGGAAGCAATTCTACATGACATAGCAATTTACAAGAGCTGCGGATCAGAAGATGTCAGAAATAAACTCTCAACTTTCACAACATTTTCCAATTCGTTTAAATTTCTGGCTGTTTTTGGATCAATCATTGGAACGGTGCTACCCGTGTTCCTGGGCTCTTTGCCGTTTCAAATTTGGTTCCCGCTCGATTCAAAGGGCAACATAGTGTCGTATTGGCTGGCCGTTGCTTATTGCCTCATTTCGTACACATTTAGTATTGTGACAGCCGTCTACTTGCGACTGTTCGTATGGTTTGTGATGCTAAGTTTGTCATTGAAATACGAACTGCTGGGCATTCGGTTTAAGGCTCTCGGTGAACACAAACGGAGCGGAAGTATGAACGAACTGAAAGAATGCATAATTCGCCACCGCGAACTAAGAGAGTTAATCTATTGATTTGATAACGACAAGCGACAAGCATCGAATAAAATTTTATTCTTATCAACAGAACGATCCGCCGATTCCGCAATTGTTTCGCCCACATCTTTTTATTTCAACTGATGATTGGCGCCTTTTGCATATGCTGTCCCGTTCTACTCATGTCTACCGTTAGTTCTCTTTTTTTTAATCTCTGAAAACGTTGAAATCGTGAATTAAACACGTTAAGGGAAACACCGACGTTTTTGGCTACATTTTTTATCCGTGCTTGATCACCTACATGGTTGTGGACATCTTAACCATCACCTTCTTCGGCAATGAAATCACCATCAAAAGCAATGACTTATCATGGTGCATCTACGAATCGGATTGGATAAATCAGACGCTCAACTGCCGAAAAAACATTCACATTTGCATGGAGTTCCTTGTGCATCCACAGAAATTGGTTGTCGGCGTTCTGTTCTCACTGGATTTGCGAACGTTCACCTCGGTTAGTTTTGATTTGATTTTGTCACTGTAACTGCCGTCGCCGCAACTCACTTTCATTTTCAGATCTTAAATTCAGCCTATTCCATGTTCAATTTATTGAGGAATCTGTAGTGCATTCGTTTCGAGTACGAAACTCTTCCTGATGGGATTCAAACCGACCTTGTTTTTGACAAAAAGAAAAGAATAAAAAAATGAAAATCATTATCCGATCGCATCAAATGTACAGCTGAATTCTTTAAAAAAAATAATTTTTGACCGTTAAAAATTTGAATTTTGTATGAAAATTCAAATTTTTTTCGTTGGTTTGTTGGATTTTCATACAAGCCTGTCTGTCAAAATTATTTTTATAAAAAAATTCAGCTGTATATGTAGGCCAATGAAGTCTTTCATTTTCGGTGATATGTTTATCCGGACACAATATCAATACCTCATGGGAGGTAGAGGTGTGCGCCGGTCAAAAATTCTCGGCGGTGGCTAGCCGAGTGTAGATGTGACGGCGGTGGCGCGCCGAAAACGACTAGTGAGCGGCTAGGCTCTAAAATATTCTAAAAACTCACCAGCTACCGCCAGTCACTCTAAACCAATCGCAAGCTACAGCCAGTCACTCTTAACCAACAGCCAGCTACCGCCATTCACTCTAAACCAATCGCCAGCTACCGGCAGTCACTCTAAACCAATCGCCAGCTACCACCAGTCACTCTAGACCAACCGCCAGCTACCACCAGTCACTCTAAACCAACCGCCTGTGAATATTCACCTTTTTACAAAATACCATAAAGAGGATATAGTCAATAATCAACGAAATTCATCCTTTTACGAACCGCCTCTGAATCTTTACCCTTAAACAAAATGCCATAAAGGGGATGTAGCCAATAACCGACGAAATTCATCCTTTTACGAACCGTCAGTCACTAAACCAACCGCCAGCTACCGCCAGTCACTCTAAACCAATCACCAGTCACTCTAAACCAACCACCAGTCACTCTAAACCAACCGCCAGTCACTCTAAACCAACCGCCAGTCACTCTAAACCAACCGCCACTCACTGGCGGTAGATTTATACTGACTGGCGGTACGTTTATAGTCACTGGCGGTAGGTATAAACTGACTGGCAGTGACTGGCGGTAGATTTAAAGTTACTGGCGGTAGATTTATAGTTACTGGCGGTAGGTTTATAGTTACTGGCGGTAGATTTATATTGAATAAAAAAAAATCAAAAATATAGAAAAAATTAATAAACTTTGAGTGGCCGTGGCTCCTTGGGGAGGGGTTTCACCACCAAAAAAAATTCAATCCCATTTGTTCACCTAAACTGCATTTTTGCCCTGCTGGACACTTATAACTTACCGCTGGGCATTTATATCTTACCGCTGGGGACTTATAAGTTCAGCTGGGCACTTACAGCTTACCGCTGGGCATTTATAAGTTACCGCTGGGCATTTATAAGTTACCGCTGGACACTTGTAAGTTATCGCTAGGCTCTTATAAATTACAGCTGGGAACTTATAACTTACAGCTGGACACTCATAAGTTCAGCTGGGCACTTATAAGTTCAGCTGGGCATTTATAACTTACAGCTGGGCACTTATAAGTTCAGCTGGACACTTATAAGTTTCGATGGGCACTTGTAAGTTATCGCTAGGCACTTATAAATTACTGCTGAGCACTTATAACTTACCGCTGGGCACTTGTAACTTATCGCTAGGCACTTGTAACTTATCGCTAGGCACTTGTAACTTATCGCTAGGCACTTATAAGTTACCGCTGGGCACTTATAATAATAATAATTTCCATTTATTTAGCATTCTGCTACTAAAATCACAAAAAAAAAATTACATTCATCATAATAAATTAATCACACTTCAGACCAACTCTTCTTTTCTCAAACTGATCTCTTACTCCTCCATTTCTCATCTTTTTCACCTAATTCATCATTCTATTAATTCTATCCTCTATTGCACCATTTCACATATTTATTTTTACAAAGTCTTTTATTTTCCTGTCAAATTGCACTTTTATCTTTTCACTTTTTATGTCAGCTGGTAGGTCGTTGAACTGCTTCAGTCCTTTGTATAGCATTGTGTTCCCAGTTTTCGTTTTGTTGATTTTTGGCAGCCTGAAGTCGTCGCAATTTCTTAGATTTCGGCCATGTATTTCACTCGTCCTTTGCGTTTGCTCGATTAAGTATTGTGGCGTCATACCATTCTTGATTTTAAACACCAGTTTCAGCGTCTGCATCCACATTCTTTGTTTGACGTTTAGCATTTATAGTTTGTCTAGCATACTTCTAACATTTGTGTCCCTTCTGCATCTGAGAATGATTCGCACTGCCTTGTTTTGGAGCTTTTGCATTCTGTCCATTTCATTGTTGTTGGCCGTTAGAAGAAGTGAAGCACAATAGTCGAAGTGTGAGGCAATGACTGATTTGTACACATTGATTCTAGCTCGGAAAGACAGGTTCTTGGAAATTCTACTGAAATCGCCATTTCTTTGTGCTATTTTTTTACACAGCAGTTGGACATTTTCTTTCAGATTGAGTTTTTGGTCGATCTTGATACCTAGATACTTTATACTGTCAACGGTCTCAAGTTCCACGTTGTTGATAGTCAATCTTACTACACTTGTCACTCTTCCACCTTGAATTTGAATAACTTTGGTTTTATGTTCGTTCAGTTTCAATTTATTCACTTTAAGCCACTTCTCGACATTTTTTAATTCACGATTCATTCTTTCACTCAGTTCGTTTATATCAGCTCCATATACATATAACAGAGTGTCGTCGGCAAACAGGTTAATTGTTGCATTCATTAGTGTGTCCGGCATATCGTTGATGTAGAGTATAAACAGATAAGGTCCAAGAACCGATCCTTGGGGGACCCCTAGATCGTTCGCAATCTCACTTGAAGTTGTTCCATTTACTATCGTACATTGTCTTCTGCGTTCCAAATAACTTTTAAACCAATTAACAGAGTTATCATCGAGCCCAAACATCTTCAGTTTATCCAACAGCCTCTTCCTATCTATCGTTTCAAACGCTCGCTTCATGTCCAAAAAGACCGCAATCACGCAGAACTTTTTGTTCAATAGTTTTTTCCAGTTTGATATAACAAGATTTAGCGCGGTTTCACATGAATGCTGTTTTCTATATCCCGATTGCCACATAGACAGTAACCCATTTCGTTCGATGTATTCCACCAACTGGTCCTTAACTATGGTCTCCAGAAGTTTTTCCAATGTGCTGAGCATGTTGATTGGACGGTACTCTTCTGCCATTTTTGGCATTTCAAAAAGCATATAATAATTATTATGTGGTAGGAGGGGTAATGAGATCGTTACACTTCTGTGCATAACACGAACGAGCATTAGCGAGTGTGTGTGTTATGTACAGACGTGTAACGATCGAGTGTAGCCCTACTTGCACATATATGATTTTATCGTTCCGGGGTGAGTATGTCATACATAAACGAAAACTGGAAAATATACTGATACACACATGCACACACACATTGTGCAAAACAAAACGTGTCAACAAATCCATTTCATTCGAAATCTCAGTAGCCGAATCGGTTAGAGCGCGTCACTTTTATGCGATGGTCTTGGGTTCGCTCCTCGTCAAATTTTTGTTGTTTTAAAAAAAAATAATTTTTAATCAAATATTCACGTAGACTCTTCAAACTAATTTCATTTTCAATCGAAACGATATCTGTTTCGATGTATGACTCAACAAAACGTGTTATTACGTCGTACACGTTGATCACATCGAATTTTCAAAGGTTTGTATCTCGGCAGATATTAATCCGATTGAAAAACTAATTACGTTACAGAAGTCCTGTGATCACGTACCACACACTGGCATTTTGTTTGATTGAAATCCGTTTAGTCTAAATTTAATTATTTTCGTCGTAAACAAAATACAAGAGAAAGGGTTCACATATCAACTACACACACACTACGCCATGAGTCGTACACGTTATGTACTTTTCGAATTGAATCACATTAGCCGCGAGAATCCAACTAGCAATTTAGCAAATCGTACGTATTCGAAGACTCAGTGGTCGAATGGTTAGCACTGCTTGCTTTCACGCAAAGTTTCCGAGTTCGGTTCTCGTTGGGTACAGGATTTTTTTCCGAGTTTCTTCCATATATGCGAATGCAACACAACATTTGAACAGTTTAGTTTCTTTCATTTAAATGCAGAGTAAAACAAAACTCCCTAGGGACTGGTCGCGGTCGACGATAGATTAATGTATCATATAAAGCTTACATACAGAACCGTTTAATGTATGAGATACTCACTCCGGAACGATAATATATATTACACACTTGTCAGGAAGAAGTCGAGGCTTGCCGAGACTGATAGTGACAAGTGTGTACTCTATTTCATCACATAAGCGAAAACGAGACAACAGCATAGAACTGAAGTGTAATTTTTGAATAACACTTCTAGTGAAGTAATTTTGACATCCGAACACCGCGCGTATGTGATAAAATACATTATCACATACGCGCGGTGTTCGGATGTCTGACATCCGATGTCAAAATTACTTTACTAGAAGTTTAATTCAAACATAGCTAACGCCGACCCGTATGAAACACCTATTCGTATCAAACGAGCCGTCAGAACAGTCGGAGCGTTTGCTGCGACTGAGCCACGTACGAACCCGTACATCTATTGCGCACGTGACCCTAGTTCGTCCGTAGCACTACTCTTCCCGTAAACGTCGGTAAAGTAAAATTCTTATGAAATTTGTACGTCTTAAAAATTGCGCATAGCGCAATTACGAAGCCCCGTACGATGTTCCTTTCAAACGTAACACAAATTTCAAATTGACCTACAATTTCCTCAGTCCTATATTAACCTATATTTACCTATAAATAAACAATTTACTCATAAATATGCTAGTATATAGCTCAAAATAACTATCTATACCGTTATATAGTTCAATATACTACATATATCTATATATAGATATCCATATTTGGGATCCTTGAAACACCCCACACACGTAACCACTCACTTCCCACTGATCAGTGACTTTGTAAGTATCATTTTCACCGATTTATATTGAATTTACAAAAATCCAAAATGGCGGTCGACGACCATTTTGTTCGGAGGTGCAAAGTAGTACGACTGCTTTACATTCGTTAGTACCTTTCAAACAAAAAAAATCATGAAATTTGGTCAAATTTTACTCGAGATATTAACAAAAAACACCACCTTCACTCTACGGCCGAGTAGCCGGATATGAGCTCACTCCAAGGGACCTAGCTCACGCTCCGGTAAACCGAATTTCATTTTTTTCCCTGATTGGTACGGTCAATACCTATCTAATAAAGCAAAATCCATCAAAATCCGTTCAAATTTGGCCAACCTACAATCAAAAACGGCTTGCCGCCCTATGCCTAGTTCACACCAAGTGGTCTAACTCACGAGTCGGTCATCCAATTTCCATAAACTTTTTTTTGTCGATCGGTATTGTGAATACCTTTCATTTGACGTATCACTTACAAGTGTAGCCTTTAAATGGCCAGAGAAATCTTTGGAAAACGTTAAAGCACTTATGGGGCCCCAGCTCGGGAGGGGTCGACCCAAAATCGCCCATCTTCGAACTTAGCCTCACAATTTCAACTACCTTTCAGGGAAAAAAAAATTTGAAATAGGATTTGATTTACTCAAGATATCGACGTGACAGACGGACAGACGGACAGACAAAATTTTTATTGCTGATTCGTCATCTATGAACATAGGCAAACACTTTGCCCTTACCGCCTGCTTCGAATTCCATCAATTACACACGGCACCGTAATCCTATAAGCCCCTTCGTACTTCGTACGGTCAAAATTTACTCGAGATATTGACAAAATACTCCACGTTCACTGTACGGCCGAGTAGCCAGATAAGAGCTCACTCCAAGAGACCTAGCTCACGCTCCGGAGAACATAATTTCATAAACTTTTTTTCCCTGATTGGTACGGTCAATACCTATCTAATTAAGCTAAAACAGACGAAATATGTTCCAATGTGGCCGACCTACAAGCAAAAACTGCTTGCCGCCCTGTGCCTGTTTCACACCAAGGGGTCTAACTCACGAGTCGGTCATCCGATTTCCAAAAACTTTTTTTTTGTCGATTGGTATTGTAAATACCTTTTATTTGACGTATCACTGACAAGTGTAGTGCTTAAATGTCTGGAGATATCTTCGAAAAACCGTAAAGCACTAATTAGGCCACAGCTCGGGAGGGGTCGATCCAAAATCACTCATCTTCGAACTTAGCCTGCCTTTTGACAATACCAAACGGGAAAAAAAAGAATTTTCAAAATCGGATGCGTTTTACTCAAGTTATCGTGCAGACAGACGGACAGACAGACGGACATTTCCCCTTACTCAGGGAGTCCAATTCGACGTGTTACAAACGTATGCGTAAACCTATCAGACCCCAGTACTTCGTACGGGTCTAAAAATAGGTGGTACGCAAGCGTTTTTGGGAGCTAGGGCTACAGGAAGTTTCCATACCAATCATCGGTGCATACAATTATAGACTGGTCGAGAGAGAATTAATAATCGTGTGGTGGATTCAACAAGCAACTCAACGTACATCCGTGGTGAATTAAAGGCTGGCTTCTTTTACGTAGAAATTTCCTGGGTGGAAGTTAAAAAGAATTCAAAGGTCATCATGGAGTTCACACTAATATCAAGGGTAGCGTCAGCCGGTTCGGTTCGTCAAGGTCGTCAAGTAAGTTTTGGATTAAAAAAACAATCAGTCGACACAGTTGAAAATACCGACACACCATGGTACAAGCATTCCAAGGAAATTGTGGTAAAATCAGCGCAAAGGATTGACTTAGGTATCTGGCATGTAGTCGAAGAAGAGAAACGAAGAATCAACCGGGGAGGACGCCCATTAACTGTAAATTCAATGATCGTACACGTGTACCGGCGAGTACTGAGTAATCATCTGCTAAATATTTCAATTCATCGATTACCTACGAAAATATGCAACCACACATGGCGTAAAGGTGGAATGGATTGAAATTTTGAGTCGTTTGCGAGACTAATTTGGATAAGTGAATTTAATCGACTTGAATTCCTTAGAAAATTTTTGTATATTTTTTTGGTTAATTGAGTGTTTGGCTAAGAGTAATTATACCTAGAGAGGAAATTTCGAACAAAATTACGTAAAATATGTGGTCCCAACATCAAATACGAAATGTTTATTGGTATATGTGTTTGCCCTCTTAATTAAGAGGGCAAATTGAACTATACAAAGCAAACGCATACATGTATTGGTGTAAAATTATACGAAATTGTATCTTATACAAACTGATGTTGGGACCACATTTCGTCGTACCAATTTCCTCTCTAGGTATAATTACTCTAAGGTGTTTGGTGGATACAATTGTTTTGTATAAGTTTCGTTAATTTCAAACAGATTTCTCTATTAGTCGCTTTGCTGAAAGGGGAGTAATGTTGTGACCCGTAAACGAGGCTCACACATACACACATGTATCATATCAAGCGGCGTCATATTATGTAATGAGAAGTAGAGTTAGTCTACCACCGGTAATCGATCAGTTAACAAGCTCAAATAAATAGATCAAACAAATTACACCGATTCGTCTTTTATCATAATGCCAACAGCATTATAGTTCCTAAATTTTGGGATGACAGCTGATTCCTCTGACACTTCCTAACTTCCATCGGATTTTTTGATGGATTTTGGTTACTTTCGACATAAGTGAGGTGTTCCACGGTTGGTTCCTAACTTTTGGGATGACAGATGATTCCTATGGCACTACCTAACTTCCATTGGATTTTTCGATGGATTTTGGTTATTTTCGATAAAAGTGAGGTGTTCCAAGGCTGGTTACTAAATTTTGGGATGACAGATGATTCCACTGGTACTTCCTAAGTTCCATTGGATTTTTTGATAGATTTGGGTTAAGTTACATCCCGCGTTTTTTCATAAGTAAGTTCGGGGAGGGAAGTGCTATTCAAGTAAACAAGTTTTAGCAGAATCCCCTGAGCTGTTTCTGAGAACCAACATCAGCGCCAGCCAGGGCTTGTGAAACACTGAGGACTTAAGACTACTGACATTGGAATTGATAGAGGGACAAATTCTACGACTTACAGTGTAAACATAGCTAACGCCGGCCCGTACGAAACACCTATTCGTATCAAAAGCCTTTAATGTGAAACTCTTCATTTCTCTTACTTCATTTTCTTCTCTGCTTAAAAACTATTCTTCCTTTTAAATCACTTACATTATCCACTCTTTGCCTTGTTATCATATACAATTAAATTGCCGGAGGCAATATAGACAGCCCCGTACGAAGTCAAATTTCATAAATTCCTATTTAAACAGCTATATACCGCTATATTTACCTATATTTCACTGTAAATAAACATTTCACAGAGGAATATGCTATTATATAGCTCTATATGCCTGTATATAGCTCAACATAGCTGTATATAGGTATATATAGATGTCCATATATGGAATTCCTGAAACCCCTCACACTTAACACATTATTTCCATGTTAACAGAAACTCTCTAAGCATCATTTTTCCCACTTTATATCACTTTTAATAAAATCCAATATGGCCGCCGGCAGCCATTTTGTTAGGAAACCGAAGATAGTACCGACGCTTTACATTCGTTAATACCTTTCAAACAAAAAAAAATATCATGAAATTCGGTCAAAATTTACTCGAGATATTGACAAAATACTCCACGTTCACTGTACGGCCGAGTAGCCAGATAAGAGCTCACTCCAAGAGACCTAGCTCACGCTCCGGAGAACATAATTTCATAAACTTTTTTTTCCCTGATTGGTACGGTCAATACCTATCTAATAAAGCTAAAACAAACGAAATATGTTCAAATTTGGCCGACCTACAAGCAAAAACTGCTTGCCGCCCTGTGCCTGTTTCACACCAAGGGGTCTAACTCACAAGTCGGTCATCCGATTTTCATAAACGTTTTTTTTGTCGATCGGTATTGTAAATATCTTTCATTCGATGTATCATTTACGAGTATAGCGTTTAAATGTCCGGAGATATCTTCGAAAAACCGTAAAGCACTTATTGGGCCCCAGCTCAGGAGGGGTCGATCCAAAATCACTCATCTTCGAACTTAGCCTGTCTTTTGACATTACCAAACGGGGAAAAAAAGAATTTTCAAAATCGGATGCGTTTTACTCAAGTTATCGTACAGACAGACAGACGGACGGACGGACGGACGGACAGACGGACATTTTTTTTCTTGCTGATTTGGCATCTCTGGACAACCACAATAGGTTTCCCCTTACTCTTACCCTTGGGAGTCCAATTCGACGTGTTACAAACGTATGCGTAAATCTATAAGACCCCAGTACTTCGTACGGGTCTAAAAATTGTTGGTCTCGACATTTTCTTCATAGAGCAATAGCTGTATGAAAATTGAAGATGTTGAGAATCAACTGCAAGAAATGCGAAAAGCTCTAACGACATTGAGATCGACAACTGCATCTAATGTGAAAGAAGCAGCACAACTGAAAAAATCCAATAGACGTGAAAGCAACGGTAATCTGGATGAAATTATTCTGCAAAACAAAACAATAATCGAGACCAAAAATGAGTAGCTTCGAGAACAACTTAAGTCGTTGAAACCAGACCATATAACTGCAAATAAGGCAGCGGCTACGAAACGCAGGAATGATCTTCAGCAAAAGAAAGGAAGAGGCACGTAGGACTACAGACGTGTATACGGGCGATCTGCAGTGTGTAAGCAATAATCTGGAGTAAAACTCAATAAGGTGCACCCTATCATAGTTAAAGTTAGTGCAAAACGTGCAAAACCAAAGAGTACCAGCCCATAATAATCGACAAAGTTCAATATTAAGTTTGTCTCGGAAAAAGGCAAAATACCGCTGAGATTTGTATAAAAATCTATCCAAATGGCGGCCATCATAATACCGACAAGGTAATTGTTTAAATAAATAGAAAAAATGCTCATTTGCCGAGAGGCTCTCTGGGTTTACATACAGTAAACTTTCTCATAGTTTATGCACAACAAACTCTCACACAGTGGTTTTGCCGAAAGGTTCATTATGTTACTCTAACTCTCTTAACAGGATATTTCTGAGGCGCGAAATATTTCGTTCTCTCACAGAATACAACATAGAACAGATCTATTCAGTGTTCAACCTTCAACAAAGCAGCTCGTTGCTAGTGCGGTACAATTATTGTAAAATCAGTTTGACACACGAACAGCCACTTAACCATCAAATAATTGGACATCTTCAAGCTGGTACAGCTCTGGCTTGTTTAAGAAAGGTAAGAAATAAATTTACGAACATAATGTGCTCTACGGAAAAAAACTTTTCTGTGTACAACGGCAGCATCTAACACAATAAGCCACGTGTCATACACTAAGCAAAGTATAAACTGTTTCAGGCAATTAGGACAGAACCACTTCACCAGTATAAGGATAATATCGTCAAACTGCAATTTGCGGATTCACATCCGGCAACATTTCCCACCGTTCTTCACTGCACATAGCTTCACTCCGGAAGGTCCCCCAATTCAACCACAGTTCAAGGTGCATACCCCACCGGTAGCCAAAATGTCTCACTCGTATCCAACATCAAACTCAGAGGGGGCCATTCACAAATTACGCACGCTCTTAAGGGTCAAACCCCCCGACAAAAGCGTACGCTTCATACATTTTTGAAATTTTCTCCATACATTTTCGCGTGCAAGGGGGGACGGGGGGGTCTGAAATTTCGAATTTGGTGCGTGCGTAATTTGTGAATGGCCCCAGAGGATTATTTGTTGCAGGAAACCGGAATACCTGCTGAACTCATAGACATTGATGAGGATTTTGACGAAACCCTAAATCTGACGGTCACGGATGAGTATATAGCGGATATAAGTGTCATCGCAGCAAACCTGGAAATTGAAAGCACCCCGAAGGATTTTACGAAAGAGGATAGAGCAGTTACAAGTGTCATCGCAGCTGTAAGCACCCCTCCGCTGGAGTCTACTAGTGATAATTGTGAAGCCAACGTGGTCATAACCACTCACTCAGCAGGCCAGAAACCGCGAAGCAAGCGAGGACGGACCGTCTGAAAGTGATACACCCGCAAAACCTCCAGCGAAGAAACTGAAGAGAACAATGGCTCCACTGGAAGAGCAAATCGATCAAAAGGACCAAATGGTGAAACACTTAGTAAGACTGATACCAGACATGGAGGATATCTCTAAAAATTTTGGAACGTAGCGTTAAGAAAGCAATCCGAGAGGTGAAAGACGCCAAGATCAAATATAATTTTTGCCAACCCGAAAGAGGCAGATTTAAATGTGTCTGTCCGACCGAAAAAGCCAAAGCGTTCGCCATGAACATTGTTCCATTACTCAAGGACCTCTGGAAAGATTCAAAAATCAAATCAGTCGATTTTGGTCCAATTCCAAAGATGATCAAAGCATCAATCACTTTCAAAGATCCGGTTCCCGAAATGTTGGATGTCTTCGAAGACATCGACCTGAAAAATGATACCATCGACACGAATGATTAAAGGCAAGAGACAGACCATCGTATTCATCGGGGTAGACGAAAAGTCCGAAGCGGAGTTGAAAGCCATTGGTTCCAGACCATATTTCGACAGCGGCCGCATAAAAATCAATTTTGAACAAAGAATACAGTGCCACAACCGAGAAGGTTGCCTCGCCTTCTCGCCTATGCAATCTCGAAAAATATTTCCGCAAATTAGTTCGGCCCTCAGCCACTCCCACATTTTCCATTCTTATAGCCACATTGGCTTTGATTATAAAACCCCGTCTGGGTCTATGGCCTACGGGCATTAGAGTTAAGAATTTCTCTTCCAATAAACACTTGAACATTCACTTCAAAGCTTTTGATCTTTCATCGCTACAAGATAAGTTCGTTTATGGGATCATATCTCCAACTAAATACTACGCAAAAATACCAAAATAGCTCTCTATACCATTGTGAGGATAGGTAAGTGTGACCATGAGGTAGATACTATAGGATCACTTAGTGCGGACAAAGAATTCATAGCCAAAGCAGCTTCTCGCAACGGTAAACTCTACAATATAAATGGATAAAGAGCCGGAATTTTTCCAAATTAATTTGCATAAATCATATGCTCCGACCACAGAACTGAATGATAGGCTAAGGCACAGGAACTCATTCATTGTATTTATCCAAGAACCGCCGACAAGATCAGGCAATATCAAAGGCTTAAATAGGAAAAAAGGTCACATAATACATGCTAGCAATAGCATTAAGATTAGGGCAGCTATATATTGCTCCAAAAATATTACACTCTATCCGCTATACCAAATTAGTACAGGCGACCTCGCCGTAGCAATGATTACCATCAAAAAAGATGGCAGTGACAAGTAATAAGCTCTGGCTATTTTCCTTACGACCCAGCTGACAATCCACCAAGCTCTGAATTTATTGAGCTATATGAATACTGTAAAGTCAATAATCTACCACTGCTAACAGGTATAGACAGCAATGCACACCACTTGGCTTGGGGTAGCACGAACAAAAATATTAGGGGAGAAAGCTTATTTGATTCCATCTTAACGACAAATCTAAACATTCTGAACGTAGGTAATAAAGCGACTTTTAAGAATAAATTAAAAAGGGAGGTCCTAGACATTACACTGTGCTCGCAAGATATTGCACCTTGTATCAGTGACTGGTCAGTCAGTGACTACATTCAAACATCAGACCACGAATGTATAACCTATAAATTAGGACTAGTTAACCTTCCCCAAATTTTATTTAGAAACCCTGCCTCCACCAATTGGCAACTCTATACACAATTAGTAGAAGATAAAGTTATTAGTACAATAACAGATTTTCCGAAAAGCGATTTAGAAATAGAAAAAGCGTGCCCCACTCGCAAGCATAAAGCAGGTAATTCTGTACCGTATTACACAAATGAGGATAGAAAGCAAACAAAGATTGTTCGCAGGAACTTCAATCAATGCAAGAGATCAGGGATATGGACTAGCTACTATGAGGAACTCAGAAAATACAATAAAATTCTTAGATTGAGAGAAAGAATCGGTTGGAGGAATCAATGCAGTGAAATAAATAGCGTCCACGACTCAGCAAAAATGTTTAAGGTTCTATCAAAAAATCCCACTCAATCTGTGAGGTCTCTACTGTTACCCTAGGGGGCACGGCCTATTTTCGATAATTTTTTCGATAATTTTTGAGAATTTTGATAATTTTTCGATAATTTCGATAATTTTTTGATAATTTTCGAGAATTTCGATAATTTTTGAAAAGTTAAATAATTTTTTGATAATTTTCGATAATTTTATTTCGACGAAAAAACAGGTAGTCTCATCATGTCCGGAGCGATAGCGGAGGACTTGACGCAGTCTAACTTCCAAAAAAAGAACGAAGAAAATTTTTTGAGACGCGGCAACTATATATAGGCGAGAATTTAAGTTTCTTTCCTTTGACCTGTATCACCACAAATCCTATTCTATCTTATTCGCGCTTCAAATACGAGCAAAACGAGCTATCACTCGACTATGTAACTTTAAAATTGCCGGAGATACATCGTTTTGAAGTTGGTCATTTTGATAGAAAATGCACCAAATTAACGTTTTCCAAACAATCAAAATCTTTCAACTTACTCTGTATGTTTCTATCTGTCTATCTGTCTATCTATCGACGGTCGATCTCGGAAACTAGTCAGCCAATCTCCATGAAATTTTGCAGGAACCTCAGGGTGGGCATAAAAATGAAAATGTGATACGCCATTACCCCAGGAAAAACCAGAATTTTGTTTTATTGGCCTCGAAGTGGTTTCTGAGTGAGGTTTTCGAGGGTCGGGAACGCGTTTTCGGTTGTAGCTTAGCTGTATTGAAACCTGCAGAGGCGTGTGACCCATCAAATGAAAGGTATTCGTAACACGATTCGAACAAAAAAATAATTTAAAAAATCGGGGCAGATTCGTTTGAGCTAGAGTGATTAGAGTGACCAAATTTTGAGCTACTCGAGCGTAGGATGAAAGGACTAATATTTTTTGGGTTATGAGAGATAGAGAATTACTTTCTTCGGCAAAGTCTCAGAGTTTTACGAGTAGAAAAGAGGGGCATATGTGAAAAATGTCGAAAGTTGGAAATGGGTGTGTCAATTGGGGTTTTGGAGATATTTTTTGAATGGTGGCAGATAGAGAATTACTTTCGTCAAATTTTCTGAATTTCGTCAGATTTTGGAATTTCGTCAAATTTCGTCAAATTTTCGATTTTCGTAAAATTTTTGAATTAAAACTGTAAACTGTTATAAAAAGCAGTGTTGACTAAACTTCTAAAACGACTGATATACCAACAAAAATCTCTTCGAGAAAAGTGTGACGCAGTCTTTGAAATACAATTTCTAAAATGAATGATATCGCTAGAGTTGACGCTTTCAGCTTCGTTACGCAAAAATTAAATTTTACAGCCAATTAGTTCAAACAAGCTAGCTTAGGTTTTCTCATCATCTGCCAAATAATTTTTACAAAAAAAATTTAGACTGGAAACAACCAAAATTTTACCAAAAAAATCTGCGTCGCAAAGTGGCAGATAAATTTTCTTGCTGGTCTGTTCCTGAACATCTGCCACTTTGCGACGCAGATTTTTTTGGTAAAATTTTGGTTGTTTCCAGTCTAAATTTTTTTTGTAAAAATTATTTGGCAGATGATGAGAAAACCTAAGCTAGCTTGTTTGAACTAATTGGCTGTAAAATTTAATTTTTGCGTAACGAAGCTGAAAGCGTCAACTCTAGCGATATCATTCATTTTAGAAATTGTATTTCAAAGACTGCGTCACACTTTTCTCGAAGAGATTTTTGTTGGTTAAAAACAATAGTAGGTAATCAAGGTTTCATCATCGGACTAAATAATTTTTACCAGTACATCAAATAAGATTCAAATATTCAACCAAACTCGGAAAATTATAAGAAAAGAGATGAATGAATCTCGACGTAGATTTTAGCTGTTTCGTGTTCGCTTATTGATCGGAAAATCAGTTGAATAATTGACTGCAGCCTTCCTTTTGCGACCTCCTCGCCGGTATTCGTTCGAGTCATTTCGATCGTCCTCGTTCCGATGGAAAATGGAGTTGTTTTGTTCCCCATCACAACGACTTGCTTCCAGATTGCTATCATCATTGTTAGATGAACTGTCTTGATCGGGCGGTGAGGTAGCTTCTGTGGTGGATTGATCATTTTCTTGTTCTTCATCGGGCGAAAAACAATCCTCGTTCTCACTTTCATGAGAGGAGGTAGCATCATCATTGTCGGACTGGTCGTATTCAGGAATTTCAGAGTGGGCCTCTTTCAAGTGTGCAGAAAGAGTGGAGAAGCGCCACCTGTAACCGCTAAAACGAACACCTTTTTTACGTTTCGCTTTATACGGACTCTTGTATCGTTGCCATGTGACTCGGAAGTTTTTGTCGCAGTCAGGATGCGGACAATTCAAAACGACCGAAACGGAATTACCATCTCGTGTTTCATAGCTCCCCGTTACCACTTGAAAGATCAGTTACCCTTCAGGAATCTGCAAAATATATAAGACTGCTTTGTGACAAAACCTAATTTTATTATTGTGACTAAAATAAGTCTGCTACCTGTAAAGTGGCATGATTTCTCATCCAAGAAACCACCGAACGCTGCAACTCAGCAAAATGTTGTCTTTTGGCATCTGAAGCTGATTTTACATTTTGTTGTGAATTGGAGCCCTTGTCGTCATTTGATAGTACGTTTGCACAAGCGTCCGAAATCAATTTGAGGATAATTCTTTGTCCGCTCGAAAATTTGAATTTACGTTCCCAAATAGTCGTCGAGCACTCGCTGGTCGGGAATCATAGCTTTCTCTAGCTCAGTTCTTACGAATTCTTCGATGTCGGCAATACATTCATCATTCAATTTAGAAAAAACAGACGCTGAGTCAATATCACGATGAATTAAAATTAGTCGTAAGCACTGCGGTATTTTTGTCTTGATTCGTATTTCTATTTCTTTAAAGAATTCTTCGCCACTTAGTGATTCCAAATTTACTGTACTCATTTTTACAAAATCTCAAATTTAATCTCTGGATCAAAACTTGTTAAGGCCAGTTCATACTCGCATACATTTTTGCGATATATGCGACCATGAACTGGCCTTAAGGCCAGTTCATACTCGCATACATTTTTGCGATATATGCGACCATGAACTGGCCTTAAGGCCAGTTCATACTCGCATACATTTTTGCGATATATGCGACCATGAACTGGCCTTAAGGCCAGTTCATACTCGCATACATTTTTGCGATATATGCGACCATGAACTGGCCTTAAGGCCAGTTCATACTCGCATACATTTTTGCGATATATGCGACCATGAACTGGCCTTAAGGCCAGTTCATACTCGCATACATTTTTGCGATATATGCGACCATGAACTGGCCTTAAGGCCAGTTCATACTCGCATACATTTTTGCGATATATGCGACCATGAACTGGCCTTAAGGCCAGTTCATACTCGCATACATTTTTGCGATATATGCGACCATGAACTGGCCTTAAGGCCAGTTCATACTCGCATACATTTTTGCGATATATGCGACCATGAACTGGCCTTAAGGCCAGTTCATACTCGCATACATTTTTGCGATATATGCGACCATGAACTGGCCTTAAGGCCAGTTCATACTCGCATACATTTTTGCGATATATGCGACCATGAACTGGCCTTAAGGCCAGTTCATACTCGCATACATTTTTGCGATATATGCGACCATGAACTGGCCTTAAGGCCAGTTCATACTCGCATACATTTTTGCGATATATGCGACCATGAACTGGCCTTAAGGCCAGTTCATACTCGCATACATTTTTGCGATATATGCGACCATGAACTGGCCTTAAGGCCAGTTCATACTCGCATACATTTTTGCGATATATGCGACCATGAACTGGCCTTAAGGCCAGTTCATACTCGCATACATTTTTGCGATATATGCGACCATGAACTGGCCTTAAGGCCAGTTCATACTCGCATACATTTTTGCGATATATGCGACCATGAACTGGCCTTAACGTAATGTTATGCTTCCACAAAGTAAATATGCCCAATGAAATAATCGTTATATGGGCATGGACAAATAATGCAAATCTAGAAATTAAGGTTTGCAACTTCTTCAACGTGCAGAAAAAAATGTTTTCGTCTCAATGCATTACATGAAATACTGTTTGCAGATTCTTACAACAAATTGAAATCAACGGACAGAACAGCTTTGAGTGGATTGACTTTATTCAATTATTTATATGCAAACGTGAATATGTCAACCGTAGATGAATTTGACCCAAGTCCAACTGTACAACTTTAGATGTTAAAAAGAACAGCCACAATAATCCAATAATATCCTTTTAATGTCAGAATTGTTATTTATTTCGTCGACATCGCTACATAAACTAAGTTGGAATATCATAATATAATTCGTTTCATTAGTTTTGTATGAAAACTTTCACTTTACACTTAATTTTAGTGACGAAACCGAAAAATTTTCAAATTCGCAAGTTTGATAATTTTTTGAGAATTTTCGATAATTTTGATAATTTTTCGATAAATTCGATAATTTTTGAGAATTTTGAAAATTTTCGATAATTTTTGAGAGGGGGAGTCCTACCACCATTCTTATGGTGTTTAGTTATTAACGAACTGCTAACCATCTTAAACGACAAAGGCTTTCAAACGGAAGGCTTTCAGACGACTTAGAAAGCCTTGTCAGAGGTAAACACGTACATACCTTATGTAACCTTGTACAATCTATCCTAATCATTGTAGCTAAGTGGTGCGATGAAAACAAACTTACAATCAATCCAAAAACGACAAAAATGATCTTATTTAATAGAGGTAGAAATATGGTAGGTATCGAAATACCCAAAATCAAGGGAATCGAAATTTTATTCGTTAATTCCGTTAAATATTTAGGAATAACCTTGGATAGCAGCTTATACTGGATCCTTAATTTAGACGACAGGTTACAAAAAGCAACTATTGCACTATGGCAATGCAGAAGAGCATTCGCCTAAAGTAATGTTCTGGATATACACAGTACCTGACTGGCTCGAAAAAGCCCATCGGGGGCTCCATGCAACTCAATTTAAAAAGGCCCACAAATTAAAAATTCTCATACAAAAATCCAAAAGGCCCATCGGGAATTCCCCGAATTCACCATATGGCCAGTCCGGGCCTGGATATACACAACTATCGTAAGGCCAATGCTAACATACGGATCTTTTCTCTGGCAGCACATCTGCAAGAAAAAGTACGTACAAGAAAAACTGAGCAAATTCCAAAGAATGGCTTGTAGAGCAATAACAGGAGCCTGGAAATCAACACCTACGGCAGCTCTAGAAGCGATGTTAAATCTACCACCCCTTCACATATTTATTGAGACTGAAGCTATTAGTACATTGAATAGATTAGATAAAATTAACAAAACTCAATTTAGCAGGACTCTTTTGCGATGACCCACCGGTAACAGTCTCTATTCCTCTGGGGAAACATTCTTCCATATTTCTTGCAGAAATTAGAGCAATACTAGAATGTGTGCACCACATTGGGAACCTAAACATCACAAATAGACAATTTATATATGCTCAGACAACCAAGCAGCGCTGAAAGCTCTATCGGCATTCGTGTTCACTTCAAAATTAGCTCTAAACACATGGTGTTTGGGACGATATGAAATAATTACTGGGACAAATTTGTATGTTAATTGACAGCTCTGAATTGTTTCTGTTCTTGTATTGAAGTTTTAGTTTTTGTCTGAGATTTACCGAAGCACGGATGTGCCAATAAACCAATTTAATTTACAAGAAAATGTTGGATGTTTAATTTAAATTGGAAGGAAAAGGCAACCGTCATTATATGTCTATAATTGATTGACTGGATTGAATGGCTGAGACACCATTCACCGTGGATTTGTTTTGGATTACGAGTCAATATTGCTTCGTTAATAGGAATTTGCAGACAATAGAACACACGTGGACATTGTGTAAAAATTCATCGAGCATACGGTTCCCATCATCTGTTCCAGAAATATAGTGTAATATTTCTGTTGATGGTTGTTCGTGTTATGAGTTTTATGGTCACACAAGTTTACATTGGACGATCTGAATTTGAGGTTATGTTCAACACATTCAAATCATTTGGATTCCTAGCCACTCTTGCTTTGAGGAAAATGAAAGAGCGGACGAACTAGCCAAAATGGGAGCTCTTAATTCATTTAATGGGCCAGAACCAGTGATAGGTATACCTGATTCTCTCATTAAAGCAAAAATTAAGAAAACAAGGGAAAAAACATTCACACAATACTGGCAGAATATTCGTGGTAGTCGACAAGCAAAACAGTGTATCAATATAAATAAGAAAAACTCAAAGTATCTAATAAATATCAGCAGAACAAGACTAAAAATATTCACTGGAGTGATGACTGGATATTATGGCTTCAACAAACACTTATATCTTCTTCTTCTTTTTCAGCCTGTTTCTATCCACTGCTGGATGTATGCCTCTCCAACTTCTTTCCATTTCGTACGATCCATTGCCATTTGCTGCCAGTTTGTACCTGCAATATTCTTAATTCCGTTTGTCCATCTCTCTGGTGGTCTCCCTATAGCTCGTCTTTTATATGGTCGCCAGTTCATGATCTTTTTGGTCCAACGTTCGTCTGTCCCCCTTGTCCCGCCCAGCTCCATTTCAGAGATGCTATTCTTTCCAGACATCAACGACCCTGGTTTGTTGTCGAATCCATTGATTCGTCACTCTGTCTCCGTTCCATGGCTCTTTGTGTCACTCTCAATTTATCTTCGGATGCTTTCGTTAAAGTTACCGTTTCCGCTCCATAAGTGAGCACTGGAAGGACACAAGTGTCGAAAACTTTGCGTTTCAAACTATTATTCATTTTGCTTTTGAAAATGAGTCTGAGTTTTCCGAACGCTGCCCATTCAAGACCAATCCTACGTCTTATTTCTGCAGTTTGGTTGTCCAGACCTAACTTCAGTTTATGTCCTAGATATACATAGCTGTCGACTCGTTCAATGACAGTGTCACCAATTTTGATTTCTCTATCGTCCCCGATGTTGGTCATGCCTTTTGTTTTCGGTAAGTTCATCTTGAGGTCAACTTTGCTTGCCTCTTCACTTAACTGTTGTAGCATAAGCTGAGCCTGACCTAGATTCGCTGCTGTCATCAGCAAAGCGGAGATTGCTCAAGTACTCTCCATTTATCTTTATTCCCATTTTACTCCAGTTTAACTTCCTAAAAACACTCTGCAGAATCGCAGTGAATAATTTCGGTGAAATGGTGTCACCCTGCCTTACACCTCGGCCAATTCTGAATATCTCCGTGCTCTTATGAAGTTTTATACATGAAGTTGCATTTTTGTACACATATCGAATTGTGTTGGAGTACCTTGAGTCTACTCTACATTCGTCTAATGCGTCCAATATCGACCATGTTTCCACTGAATCGAAAGCTTTTTCGAAGTCTATGAATAGCAAGACTATGTCGATGTTGTATTCACGACACTTCTCAATAATCGTTCTCATCACCTGCAAATGGTCGTTTGTGCTGAAACCAGATCTGAAAGCAGCTTGTTCAACAGGTTGGTAGATGTCAAACTTGTTAGTGTTCCTCTTCGTAATGATTGTCATAAACAACTTGTAGAGTGTTGACAATAGGCTTATGGGTCGGTAATTTTCCAGCTTTGTTAACCTAGATGGACCAAAATACACAATGATAGGTACAATATCAATGCCATGCGTGTGTCGGCAGCTCGGCAAAACATTCCGTGGGGAGACGTCTATTTCCAACAAGACGGAGCTCCGGCACATTATGCTTGTTTGGTCAGACTAGGCGTGGGCGATAATGAAAATGATTATCGATAATTATCAATTATCGATAATCGATAATTATCGACTTTTTTTATCGAAAATTATCAAAAAAAATATCGATAATCGATAATTATTGATATTTTGATAATTATCAAGATATCGATAATTCTATATATCGATATTTCGGTCCGAAAATCCGATATTTATCGATATATTCCGATATATCGGTATATTATCATGAATTTTCAGATAAATATCAAAATATCGATATTTTGATAATTATCGATAATTATTAAATTATCGATAACGACATGATTAATCGATTATCGATAATTTCTTTCGATTGATATTATCGATAATTTTGAACGCCTCCCATCCCTAGGTCAGACCATACTTAGACATAGTGTTTCCACATCGATGGATTGGCAGATTAGGCGGTATTCTATGGCCGCCTAGATCCCCAGATCTAACACCGTTGGATTTTTTTGTGGGGATTTCTGAAAGACAGAGTCTATCGAACCAGACCAATGAGTATTCAAGAAATGCAGGATCGAATCTGTTTAACTATCGATGATCAAACGTTCGATAACGTTAGACAATCGTGTGCAAACCGAACTCTCCTTTGTATTCATGAAAATGGCAAACAATTTGAACACTTACTGAAGTAATCCGGTTTTTATTCTACTATTGCTCTCGTTGTGTGTTGTTATTCTTGTCAATTTTTAGCCCCGTACGAAGTACGAAGGGGCTTATAGGATTACGATGCCGTGTGTAATTGATGGAATTCGAAGCAGACGGTAAGGGCAAAGTGTTTGCCTATGTTCATAGATGACGAGTCCGCAATAAAAATTTGAGCCGTTTGTCCGTCTGTCCGTCCGACCGTCCGTCTGTCACGTCGATATCTTGAGTAAATCAAATCCGATTTGAAATTTTTTTTTCCCTGAAAGATAGTCAAAATTGTGAGGCTAAGTTCGAAGATGGGCGACTTTGGGTCGACCCCTCCCGAGCTGGGGCCCCACAAGTGATTTAACGTTTTCCGAAGATATCTCTGGCCATTTTAAGGCTACACTTGTAAGTGATACGTCAAATGGAAGGTATTTACAATACCGATCGACGAAAAAAAAGTTTATGGAAATTGGATGACCGACTCGTGAGTTACACCCCTTGGTGTGAACTAGGTACAGGGCGGCAAGCCGTTTTTGCTTGTAGGCTGGCCAAATTTGAACGGATTTAGATAGATTTCGTTTTATTAGATAGGTATTGACCGTACCAATCCGGGAAAAATTCAGTTTACCGGAGCGTGAGCTAGGTCTCTTGGAGTGAGCTTATATGTGGCGACTCGGCCGTACAGTGAAGGTGGTGGTTTTTAGCCCCGTACGAAGTACAAAGGGGCTTATAGGATTACGATGCCGTGTGTAATTGATAGAATTCGAAGCAGACGGTAAGGGCAAAGTGTTTGCATATGTTCATAGATGACGAATCCGCAATAAAAATTTTGTCTGTCCGTCTGTCCGTCACGTCGATATCTTGAGTAAATCAAATCCGATTTCAAAAATCCTGAAAGATAGTCGAAATAGTGAGGCTAAGTTCGAAGATGGGCATATTCGGGTCGGCCCTTCGTGAGTTAGGGCCACCTAAGTGATTTAAGGTCTTTTGGTGATATTTATGGCAAAACAAACGATGGAAATGTAAATGACATGGCAAATGATAGGTATTGTCAATACCAATCCAGGAAAAAAAAGTTTTTTTAAATCGGGTGCGTGGACCATGAGTTAGAAGTGAAATGCTACTAGGGCCCTATGTGTATTTTACATAGAACTCGAGTAAATTTCATCCGTCTTTCGTAATTTTTGTTTCATTTGGAAGGTAAACAAAGGCCGAATAGAATG
Source organism: Bradysia coprophila (assembly GCF_014529535.1). Classification (NCBI taxonomy): domain Eukaryota; kingdom Metazoa; phylum Arthropoda; class Insecta; order Diptera; family Sciaridae; genus Bradysia; species Bradysia coprophila. The sequence continues at coordinate 328,205 of NW_023503442.1, forward strand.
TTGTTGAAAAAAAATTAAATTTGGGTCCTCGGACTAAGGCCGGTACTGGGGCCCTATGTGTATTTATACTCAATAAATTAAAATTTTAGGACGATTTGAAATTTTTGTTTCATTTGAAAGGAACGTCGTACGGGGCTTCGTAATTGCGCTATGCGCAATTTCTAAGATGTACACATTCCATAATAATTTTACTTTAACTACATTAACCGTCGCAGTAGGCTTACGGTCAAAGTAGGGTGACAGACGCACTAGGGTCACGTACGCAATAGATATACGGGTTTGTACGGGGCTCAGTCGCAGCAAACGCTCCGACTGTTCTGATGGCTCGTTTGTTAATATCTCGAGTAAAATTTTACCGAATTTCATGATTTTTTTTTGTTTGAAAGATACTAACGAATGTGAAGCAGCCGTACTATTTCACCTCCTAACAAAATGGCCGTCGGCCGCCATTTTGGATTTTTGTAAAAACAATATAAATCGATGAAAATGATAATTACAAAGTCACTGATCAGTGAGAAGTGTAGTTTGTGTTACATTTGAAAGGAACGTCGTACGGGGCTTCGTAATTGCGCTATGCGCAATTTTTAAGACGTACACATTTCATAAGAGTTTTACTTTACCGGCGTTTACGGCCGCAGTAGACTTACGGTAAGAGTAGGGCGACGGACTAGGGTCACGTGCGCAATGGATGTACGGGTTTGTACGGGGCTCAGTCGCAGCAAACGCTCCGACTGTTCTGACGGCTCGTTTCATAACTAATCCGTTGGTGGTGCGTTGAACATTGGCTTCAGGAAATTAAATTAAACCATCAAAAACAACGAACGTAACCATAGCCGAGTAAAACAAAAAAAATATTCTGATTCATCAATTGGATCAACGTTTACACGAGTGGCATCATTTTCATTTAATTTTAATAATTGTCCAAATTTTACACGAGTGCCATTCTTGCTATTTGATTTTGTTAATTTTGTCAATAATTATTCAAATTTTACACGTGTGCCATTAAATTTATCACAACATCAGCCAAGCATCATATACGTATTATGTTTTAATGCCAGCGGAATGTGAAATACTGACACAGTGATTGTGAATGTGATTCACTTTCCACTAGCATCTAAAATTGATCAATTTTCCTGAAAATGTGTTCCTTTCCTATAATTCTAGAGAAACCACTCAAGATGGACTTGAAAATTTCGTTGGTTGTGTAAAATCATGCAACCAAAATAACAAAACAACGGCGAGTCAGTACCGAACTCGATATGGAACGATGATTATAAATAATATTGCGGGAACGAATTCGTTGAAATCGAAATTGCCAACCTGTCGATTCCTCAGTACTTCTAACGAATTTACACGAGTTCCTGTCTGTGTGCAGTACACACTGTGTAAAGATCAACCGAATGATTCGACCTTGTTATCGTACCCAGAGCCAACGTCACTAGGTTCTGACTAGTTTTTTGTTCAACCTGAAGCAGATGACCTTGATTCGCTTGTGAGCTTCGATCCGGAGGATAAGGATGATGAGTTTATTTCTCAAAATGATCTGATCACTCTCTGAGAATTCGACAAAGGCTTAAATTCACAGTTCCTTGAGACTAACTGTGATCTGAACCAACACACAATTATTTCAAATGGAGGAAGCAAAATCTGTCAAAAACTATTGAAAACAATGAGCTGTACGGAGTTCACAGAGAACTTGGAGCTAACGGATGATAGTGATACGTAGGCGTTGCTTAGTGTCGAAAAATTTCTTGATAAATTGACTAAAACTATTTCTGATATTTGCTCCCAAGATTTCGTTAAACAACAATTTGTGAAATTTGAGAAATATTTTTTAAATTTGAGAAATTTTTAGTAAATTTGAGAAATAAAACAAAAAATTTCGCGAAGATGTCCTTTTCCATATAATCATAATGAAAATACAATCATTTTTTCGCTCGTTTGTTCTTTGATGGAACACAGTCAGCAGACAATCGTTTTCTGCGAATTCATTTGTCTCTCTTATGAAGAGATGTATCAGGTCTAGCCTGATCCTGCTCAACACTATCAAGGCTAGCTAGTTCAATCAATGGTTCAGCTGAATTGTCTTCAACTGTCGGCTGATGTTCGTTCGGTTGAGTAATTGGCGCAGCTAAATTGTCGTCAACTCACGGCTCCCCTCAACCGAAATAAAGTTTTTTTTTTGGGTACCCAATATATGACTCTTGATATGGATGAAGGGACCCCTAAGGAGTATAAAACAGGTTTCCTTCACTCCAGGTTTGCTGATCTCCCCATACGAAAATTTTCAAAATTCGAAGGTTCAACAGATAAGTTCTCTAACTTTAATTTTTTTAACTTAAATCTACTTGTATTAGATAGATTGAGGTCTTAACTATGTAATAAGACTTTAGCAATAGCATTCGATCTGATTCAGGCGTATATTGAACGCATAAATGCTAGTAAAGTCGACCTACGAATGTACGTGGATTATGAACTAACTAATATCTTTTACCAAAAAACAGACAAATTATATTGGTTTCCGAGTGAAAATTAAGAATGTAGAACTTAAAATGTAGAAGTACGGCCGGCATATACTGAAGAATCACCCTATATTGATGGAAAAAAATTATTTTGAAATTGAAACACTCTGTTTTAGTTGGTTGATGAATTGTCCTCTTTTGTTAGAAATCAAATACAATGCTTTTGTTTCAACAACAGATTTATACTATCGATATGAATGTGTCTGTGTATTTCTGCAAACATTTATGTAGCATAGTACCCATCTTTTTCATGTTAAAAAAAATGTGTGAAATCAACTGCAACAGTTAATTATTAAAAGCGATAAATTAATTAATTTGACGAAATGGCAACAGCTAGAAGTCGGTGCAATCACGAAGAAAACAGATGCAAAGTATGTGTGATTTGTGCCAAGAAAATTGTGTTCGGGTCCATTCCGCGCTCAAAATTCATAATTGGCAAGGACATGGAGCTCATGATAAAAGAATTCATAAACAAAGAATTTGACCTTATCGATTCACGTTTTCCTAAAACTATTTGCCAATCGTGTAAAGTGCGAATGTACGAAAGAAGACAAGGGAACACTGCAAGATCAATTCCACAAATGGCGAATTACTTGGATATTCAGTTATTGAAAGAGACTCGCTCCACAAGCAATGACAATGAATGTTTCTGCTTTATTTGTCGAATTGCACAGAAACAGACTCACACAAAGGCTGCAGCTGGAAAAGGTGTCAAAAGAGAATCGGTATCAATAACTCCTGAAAATGATTTGTTTGGAGCCAAGAGGGCCCGTGCTGTGGAAAAAGCTGATACCAATTCGAATGAGGACGACAATATTGCAGACCAAAACACTGAAACCATCGAAATATGCAAACTTTGCTTTGTCGAAATAACAAGAGACAAGTCACATTTATGCAACCAGAAATTGGCTCGCAAGAATATGGTCTCGCAGATCGAAAGTCTCCCAGATAAAACACAGGAAAACATTTTACATGAACTGTTGGCATCAAAAGCAAAAATAACGAATGCTGGATCGTCTTTACGGAACGCGGAAATTACTTTACGAACAGGAGGTCGAAATTCCAGAGTCATTCTTAATCCTGAGTATAAGAAGCCAGTTTTTTTCTCCGAAGAGAAGTTAGACAACTTCGTCTCACATACAGGTTTCCATCTAAACTCAAGAATATTTATGCAGTTCAAAATTAATCTGATTGATGTTTACTTAGGAATGTCGCTTAAGGAGGTGGAGAAGGTCACTAACTTCATTAGAACCACGGCTGGAAAAAGATCCATTCCTCCGTACTATCGAGGTCATGCGTCTAAGAAAGCCAAAGTACTTGAAGAGGTGTACCAATGCGGCAACCATAATTTCGATGTCGAAAAAGAATCTGAAAAATGCGACCGTCCGGTTGTTTATGCAGACGCGGAAACATTGTTGAATTCAGTGATGGAAGCAAGAGGCATACATGGCGAAGTTGTCATAAAACTCATGGCCGACGGTGGAAAAGGATTTTTCAAAATCTCTATGACCATTTTGCCGAAGGACTATTGTGAAAAAATGTACGACCCTGACTCTGAACAGCCTCCGAAAAAACGAAGTACATATGAGGAAGGTGGATCTTTGGGAAGAGATGCAAATTTAAATGGGGTCAAACGGTTGATCTTGCTTTGCGCTGTTCCAAACATTAAAGAAACGTACGAAAACGTGAGATTTCTCTGGAATATAACCAAATTGAACAGCATCCCATACAAGTTCGTTTCTGACTACAAACTACTGTTGATACTTATTGGTCAACAGACTGCTACAAGCACGTATCCTTGTCCATACTGTTTCATAACATTAGATGTTATGAGAACAGGAGAAGTTGGAGCAACAATACCTTGTTCTGAAGAAGGGCTGGACGAACTGCAAATAAGCGAAGAATGTTTCAAATTAAAAACTTTCGGTGATGTTAAGGAAAGCTACCAGAAGTTTATCGATCTGAACTGTAATAAGAAATTGGCTAAAATGTGTCACAGCACCATTAACTTACCAGTGTTTGACGAGCCTGATGAAATGCCTATAATTGAAAAAGCAATTATACCAGAACTTCATGAAATCCAGGGCATAGTAAACCACATTTTCTTCGATGGCCTGGTTCCACTATTAGGCAAGGAAAATGCCTTTAAATGGCCACAGAAATTGGGCCTAGTATCGAAACATTATCACGGCGAAAAGTTTGAAGGGAACGCCTGCAGACGACTTTTGAAGGAATCCGATAAGCTGTGTGACAAAGATATTCTGGAAGACACACCGCTTTTCAAACTATTACCATTTATTCAAACTTTGAAAGCCTTAAATAAATTGGTAAACACTACATGCAAATCAGGTCGGACACATGACGAATGGCACGAATATGTTAAGGAGCTGAAACGGTGTTATCCAGCCACTAGACTTACGCATACGTTGAAAGTACATGTTCTTTTAGAACATTTGGCTCATGGCTTACATTACTTAAACGGTGATTCGCTTGGTCTATGGTCTGAACAAGCGGGTGAGTCCGTACACCGAGAGTTCCTGAAGTATTGGGCTAAATATCAGGTGAACACCTTGGAGTCGAGCAATTATTGCAATCAATTGAAAAAAGCAGTTGTAGAATTTTCATCACGACATTTGTAAATAAAAATGATTTTTCTTCGGCCGTACTTCTACATTCTTAATTTTCACTCGGAAACCAATATAATTTGTCTGTTTTTTGGTAAAAGATATTAGTTAGTTCATAATCCACGTACATTCGTAGGTCGACTTTACTAGCATTTATGCGTTCAATATACGCCTGAATCAGATCGAATGCTATTGCTAAAGTCTTATTACATAGTTAAGACCTCAATCTATCTAATACAAGTAGATTTAAGTTAAAAAAATTAAAGTTAGAGAACTTATCTGTTGAACCTTTTTCACATACCTGTGAAAATTCGAATTTTGAAAATTTTCGTATGGGGAGATCAGCAAACCTGGAGTGAAGGAAACCTGTTTTATACTCCTTAGGGGTCCCTTCATCTATATCAAGAGTCATTTCTTGGGTACCCAAAAAAAAACTTTATTTCGGTTGAGGGGAGCCGTGAACTGTAGGCTGATGTTCGTTCGGTTGAGTAATTGGCGCAGCTAAATTGTCGTCAACTGTAGGCTGATGTTCGTTCGGTTGAGTAATTCGCTCAGCTGAATTGTCATCAACTGTAGGCTGATGTTCGTATGATTGAGCTGGCTCAGCTGTATTGTCATCAACTGTAGGCTGATGTTCGTTTGGTTGAGTAATTGGCTCAGCTGAATTGTTTTCAGGTTGAATGACGGTTTGAACTGTGAACGGAGGCAGTACTTCTATTAATGTCAGTTTGTAGACGATGAAATTTCTGATCACCTGTTGGAATTGCTAAGTGCAGCCCGGAAAAGTAAATGGGAAAGAGTGGCGCAAGAGATGAATATCACACATTCAAGCAGAAAAGGTTGGCGCTTACTGAGACACCTTGGAGAAACATCTAAGGCTGTAAAAACGAAATCGTGTCAGCATCGCATCAAAAATAATGCAAAATTCAACGATGATTGCACCCGACAAGTACCACAAGCGCATAATTAAATCGAAACTGAGAAAGTTGGTAAAATCTTTGGCACCTGAGTCAGAATTCGGTCAGGCTTTCTCAATTGATGAACTCGATGCGGCAATTTGTTCTATTAATGCGGGGAAAGCAGCCGGTCTGGATGGACTGTATCCGGAGTTTCTCAAATATCTTGGGAAACGAGCTAGAATCTGGATTCTAAAATTTATGAATCAAATTTTCAAAACGGCACGACTACCACCGTTGATGATGAAAATTCCAATCCTGAAAACCGGAGAAAATCAATATTCACTCGGACGGTGAGGAAATTAAGTTCAACAGCACACCAACCTATCTTGGTCTTCCATTAGATCGGTCTCTGACATTCAAGCCAGCAATGTCAAAATTAAGTGAGAAGCTAAAATCACGTATCAATTTAGTGCAAAAACTCGTTGGTACGAACTGGGGTGCTAATGGCAACACTCTGAGAACTGCAGCGCTTTCATTGATCTACTCCGTGGCGGAATATTGTGCACCCGTTTGGTACCGGAGCAGTTATGTGAGCAAAGTGGATACACAATTGAACATCGCTATGAGAACAATCACAGGTGCAGTTGATTCGACTCCGGTTCCATGGCTTCATGTTTTATCCAACATCGCTCCTTCCCATCTAAGACGACAGGCTGTGGCACATAATGGGTGGGAAAAATGCTTCAACGCTTCCAGAAACTGTACACTTCCGATCGCTGTCGAATTGGAAAATCTACCACCGGAAAGGCTGACTTCGCGTACTCCAATATGGAATGATCATGTTATCCAAGCGCGAGATTTCAACATAAAAGATGCTTGGAAACGATATTGGACGGAAAGCACCAACTTTTCGAACAAATCTTTGGTTGAAAGCCCGAACGAGAAGTTGGATGGATACGATTTGGAGAGACGCGAAAGGAGGATGTTGAACCGATTCCGATGTGGACTTGGCTGCTGCAAACAACAACTACATCGGTGGAATTTCGTTGACTCACCGTTCTGTGACTGATAATGTGACTATTCAAACGATGAATCACATCTTGAGTGATTGCCATCTTAGACGTTTCTCAGGTGATTTGAGCGATTTAAATTTAGTGACGGTGGAGGCCGTTGAGTGGCTTAAGAACTTGGACTTAGAAATTTTAGTGAATTAATTTAATGAAGATGTAAATGAAAATGTAGTGTCTGCCATACAATTAATAATAACAGTCATTACGAAAACCACTCGACAAAGATAAAACCATTGTTAGAATATACAGATTGCGTAGCTTTGGCGCCTTTTGAGTGTTTTTTTTGAGTGGTGGGTGTACTATTTGGTTAAGAAATCAATTAATTTTTCTTGGTAATCACAAATGTAGCGGTAGCTGGAAATGTGGGGATCATTAGGTATTACCTTCCACTAGGTTGGTTCCTAAATTTTGTTTTTTCCTCTGGCACTGGCACTGCCTAACTTCCAGGCATTATTTTCGACATGAGAGCGGTGTTGAAACTGAAGGTAATGTAAATCCGAAAAAACTGGCAACTCAACAGAAAAACTTATTTAATACCAAAGTTTAATAGTCATCCGTTTTGCTCTCCTTTTACCTGACGTTGCTATTGTTGACTGTAAACTGTGAACGCACCTCGCCGTTTAGTACTTCACAAATGGTTTAAAACAATGAAAAGTCTTACTCTTTTCTACTATTATTTGAACGATCTGTCACGTTTTCCATCTGTTTTTCAGCCATTGACTTGACAGTTGGAATTAAAACAATGCAAAAGTCATCTACCATCCACATTAGAACACTGGGCATCTTCAGAAACGACGGCAAGCGTCCGGAGGGACTGACCTCAATACCTTGGTCAAAAGGCAAACCTTTATTATAGATGCTACTTGTTTGGACACTTTGGCCAATTCATACATTAGCAAGACGTCGAAACATGCAGGTGCCGCAGCCGAGCATGGCAGCTAACTGAAACACAAGAAATACTCAGAACTAAAATCATTAAATTACATCTTTGTCCCGGTCGCATTCGAAACGCTCGGACCATGGGCAAAAGAGGCAAAAGATTTCATCGGCACTATTGGTTCAAAGCTAAAGAACTGACAGGATCAAATGTCGTGGGTAATTTTCTCAACCAACGAATTTCGCTGGCCATCCAACGCTACAATGCATCTCGTGTCATGGAAACGTTGCCACATGCAGCTCGGTTGGACGAGGTATTTTATGTTTTATCAAAGCGACCGTTAGATAAATCAATTTATTTCAGGAGATGTGTCAACAGAACCGATTTTATGGACGCGTGTCAACATACAGACTGTAACAAAGGTCCAATTGCAAGAAAAAAAATAATTTTTTTTGGTCATTTTGCCGAGCTTTAAATCTTTCACTAAACTCAATTTCCATACAAATTGTTCGATTTCAGATTGTTTTTATCCATGGATTTGGGGGTCATCTAAAGAAGTGGAAGAGTGTAAACCTAAAAACTTCCAAAACAACTGATATCGTAGTAAGTGACGCATTCTGCGCTTGTGCTACACATAAATTGTAAAAGCAAAAGCTGGACAAAACATTTTTTAGATCAAATGTTTTAGAAGTTGGCGCGGATTTTGGACTAAAAATAAGAATTTTGAATCTGAAAATTCTGTAAGTTCCACAAAAATTCTGAAAATTCAAAAATAAAATCCGTGACACTGCGTCACATGTTACTCTTTTGTGTGTTTTTTTTTTTTTGGTTTATGATTTATTGATTTCCGCCGAAAAATATTTATCAACCGAATGTCGGCTATAAAATCCCGCATGTTATCACATACACAGGTCAGTCTAATATTTTCAAATAAAATGCGGTTCATTATTTTCATATATTGTTTGCTACAATATCAGGTTCATGGTCAGGATTGGTCAAACCGAACCGTTCGTGTCGACCTCAATGTTAATCGTAGATCTCCAAATGACCAACTTGATGTTCGCGTACAATCACCGAGAATTGTTTTTAGCGGAGTCGATGCCACAAATGGTCAATATCCTTGGACTATACTAACCTTGTCACAGACAACTGAACCAGTGTTCATTGCTTGTTCGGGTACAATCATCAGTGACAGCTATTTTCTTAGTGATTATGGCTGCGTTGAAGAACAGTAAATATATGAATCGTCGTCATGGACATCTATTAATTGTGTACGAAATATGTTCTATATAGCTGGGGGTTTCCGGTCACCTCGATGGCGATGTATGTTGGATCAGCTCAATGGCAATGGCCCGACAGGGGGGAACCAACAAATTTCGTACGACATTATTGGTACATCGAAGCGTCGCCTGAAAATAGTCCTGCAATTGTTTTGTGTAGAATTCATGAGCCATTGACATTTAATCCGAATGTTCAACCCATCCGTTTGCCTTATGCTGCAAACGCTAATTTCTCATATGAGGCATGGTCGTCCTTAATACTCGGATACCGACTCTCAGCCCCCAATCAGTTGCAATTTGTACCGAGCAACATATTCAACAACAACCAATGCGAGTTCGAAATACGTTTCGGTCAAGATCGTGGTATCATTGGTGATCATGAATTATGCGGTACTATTAACAATCAAACTGGATCAGGCTTAATACGCCATTTTGGCATTACAGGTAACATTCGTTAACATTTGTCATAAATAAGGGGTTGTGTACGAAAATCAGAGAAATGATAACAGAGTGCGTTGCGTCCGTATCGCCGGATAGAATGCGTATGACGACATTTTTGAAAAAAATTGAAACCCATGGCCTCGGCTGTTAAAAAATGTGGTTATGTCACATAACTTATGTCATCATGTATGAAATAATAAAAAATAATTAATTTTCGACTCGACGGATTCAAGCCGAACAAAGTGTGTTCAGTTTCACACGGGGAAAAAAGGAATTTCACTTTGTTGGACTTCGATCCGTCCGTCGAGTCGAAAATTAATTATTTTGCTTTTTGGTATTTGTGAGCCACCAATGTCCATATGAACGCAAATTAAATCTTCAACTGTCGATCGTAAATTTGAAATAGACGTTTTCTTACCAGTTGATTTGATTTTCTTTCAGGTGGAGCTTGGATGGTATATGAATACGCGCCAGACTTTGATCTACACCCAGTTGTTATTGGGATTTATCAGTACCAGATTATTAATGGAACTGCAACATACGGAGTGGGGACCAGAGTCACCCCTTTCTTGGACTGGATTGACACACTCACCGGTGGATTATTGAAATAAGAATTATGTGCTTTAAAGTTTTAACTTCAATAAAAGCAATGCCATTTTGTCACCACTTTTTTCCTTTACAGACGTAACTCTCAGTCACTGATCATTTTATTCGACCATTCCGAGGACCATTACCGTTAAATAAATAATTGTTTTGTTTCTAGTCTAAATAATTTGTCCGCCATTTCATTGCGTTCAATCCCGCTGTGTCCTGGGATCCATACTAGTGTAATGACGTTTCAGTTATCTCCTGCAGCCTCTCTACACTCTAATGCAAGGAGGAGGTGAATTTATTTGCTTTTAATACTTTTACCGCACCTTGGCTCTCGGTGCAGATTATGTTGTGTCCCTGGACACAGATTATTTCCAATGAGCCTTGTAGGATCCCCATCAATCTCCGATAGATACCATTGATTCAGAGCCGCATCATTGTTCTAGCAGGAGCCAGTCGGCTGAGGGTTTGCATTGCCTTCAGTGTTTATATAATTTGGATTAGACTAATCACTATTAGACAAAGAACCATAGCCTATTTTAGGTAATTTCTTAAAGAATTTTCGGGAATTTTCGAGAATTTTCGGGAATTTGATTGCAAGTAAAATAAACCTTCACTCAACAATTCGTTGATTTTAATGTCCGATTTAAGTATACTGATAACAATTCTAGAATAAGCAACTTAAAAGATATCGATATTAGGAAGTGAATCAAATTAAAATTGAATTTTCGGACTCCGTTCCACAGTTTTCTTTGCCGATGCTTCTTCGAAGACACCTTTAAACCACTTCTGTTCTTTAGACTTAAAATTTGTGTGCGGTTTTCGATTCTTTAAGGCCATCCAATGATTGATTGCTGCTGTCGGATCAAAAGCAGCTAAGGGTGGCATGTTGCAATTTACGTATAAATAATTATATAAAGTTGCAGCAGACGCTGAAGCCCTGTCATCGTCCTTGAACGTGTTGTATTTATCTGTACAGTAGAAAGAAATAATTACTGAACATACGAATCAATCGTTCCACATCAGCTGAGTTCGGTTTGGCTGCAGCAATGCGGGCTAGTGCTATTTTTACCGTGGACAACTAGTCGGGATGATATTCGCTTAACTTTTGTAGAGTATCGAGAGGCGATTTGAACTCATAATACTTCAATGATTCTGCTGCAACGAAGTACTCTTCATTAAATTGAGTTTCGTCCAAGTCGGGAACGATGAATGAATCAGAAATCAGACATTTTTATATGAAAAACGCGTGCGAAACGGGGGGGGGGTCAAAAATTAACCGTCCACCGCGTGCGTAATTTGTGAATGGCCCCTAAACAATTTTTTTTGTCAAATGTGCCACCTAAATGAGAGTGAAGCGGCTTTAATTTGCAAAATTTGTTAAATCCGTCACAATTTTCGACAAAAAAATTGAGGTTGGATGAAATCGTCGTCGTTTTTGTAGTCAAGTTTGTGTTTGATACTCGATGATGGTGTATGCATATGATAGTTATTTCCAAAATTTAGATTTAGATTATTTTTACATTTTAATTTTTTTTCGAGTGTTCGGGCCGGATCTAATTAGAAAAGCCCGCACGAACAGAATATTTCCATTTTCAAAGCCCGTCCGGCCTGAGCCCGGTTGGGCCGGATAAAAAATCGGACAGCGCGACATTTTCGGGCGGCCCGCACATCTCTAATGTGCAGTTGAAGTTTTCAACCAAAACGAGCCGTCAGAACAGTCGGAGCGTTTGCTGCGACTGAGCCCCGTACAAACCCGTACATCTATTGCGTACGTGACCCTAGTTCGTCCGTCGCCCTACTCTTACCGTAAGCCTACTGCGCCCGTAAACGTCGGTAAAGTAAAATTCTTATGAAATGTGTACGTCTTAAAAATTGCGCCCCGTACGACGTTCCTTTCAAATGTAACACAAATTTCGAATTGACCTAAAATTAAGTAAGTATCATTTTCACCGATTTATATTGATTTTACAAAAATCCAAAATGGCGGCCGACGGCCATTTTGTTAGGAGGTGGAAAGTAGTACGGCTGCTTTACATTCGTTAGTACCTTTCAAACAAAAAAAAAATTTGAAATTCGGTCAAAGTTTACTCGAGATATTAACAAAAAAACACCACCTTCACTGTACGGCCGAGTAGCCACATATAAGCTCACTCCAAGAGACCTAGCTCACGCTCCGGTGAATCGAATTTCATAAACTTTTTTTCCCCTGATTGGTACGGTCAATACCTATCTAATAAAGCAAAATCCATCTAAATACGTTCAAATTTGGCCAACCTACAAGCAAAAACGGCTTGCCGCCCTGTACCTAGTTCACACCAAGGGGTCTAACTTACGAGTCGGTCATCCAATTTTCATAAACTTTTTTTTTTGTCGATCGGTATTGTAAATACCTTTCATTTGACGTATCACTTACAAGTGTAGTGCTTAAATGTCTGGAGATATCGTCGAAAAACAGTTAGGCACTTATTGGGCCCCAGCTCCGGAAGGGTCGACCCAAAATCGCCCATCTTCGAACTTAGCCTCACTATTTTGACTATCTTTCAGGGGAAAAAAAATTTTGAAATCGGATTTGATTTACTCAAGATATCGACGTGACAGACGGACGGACGGACAAAATTTTTATTGCGGATTCGTTATCTATGAACATAGGCAAACACTTTGCCCTTACCGTCTGCTTCGAATTCCATCAATTACACACGGCATCGTAATCCTATAAGCCCCTTCGTACTTCGTACGGGGCTAATAAGACCCTATTTGCCCCGGAAGTACATGCAATTACCTTTCTAATGACACCCCACATGACCCTATACGGCTCGTGTTACTGGAGAAATTTTTGTAAGAAAAGTGCATGTTTTCGGTTTTTGATCACCAAAGTGGTTTTGGCTTCTGGGGTCGAATACCTTATTGGGCATGTATAAAAAAGTCCAACGGAAAATTCATCCGATTTCAAGATTCTGTTTTTCAAAAGAATCACTCTATGTGTCTTAATAATGTAACAATATTCGCTCAGACAAGTGTTTTTATTCAAATACGTATCAACAAATTTTGCCAAAATTACCACTCAAAAACGAATCCGTTTCCACGTTGATATCCGTATCCGTTCGACTGAAAGACTCCAAGAATGCCAATATAATCAGGAGCAGAATCCCCGTATATTGTTGACCGTGCTGGGACAACGTGTGTTTTGGTACTGTTTCGTTCACAAAATCTATACAATTTAATTGTTGAATATATAAGTCAATTTAATAAACGAGCAAAGTTCTTCACGTTACCTCCAAATAAACTTTTCTTGTTCATCGACTGAGGGCAGAGAGTTGCATGCAGCGTTATAAAATGCTAACGAGTCTCCGAACATACAGTAAGCTGACGGTTGAATATCATGATACGTTACCTGCAATCCGTGTGCAAAGACATTAGGCTTACTAGCGCCTAGCTTCATCCTAAAAGACATTTAATTGTTTTACCTTAACCTTCCATTCACCTAAGCCACTCATGATAGCTCTATCCTGCCGCAAACCCAGATAAGTTATAATTTCATTATTCGGATAGATTCCTCCATCTTCTGGATATTTAACAATTTCTGTTTCAGCGGGAATTCTTTCCCTATAATGATGGGTAAACGTTGGGGGATTACTGATATCTGGACCGCATCCACGGAACAACAATGTAAAACTTGGCGTGGGATTGACAGGACCCCAGTGGTTGAGAGTTGAAAAGGTAACTAAAATTAGCGGACCATTGAAATGCCTTACTTTGAATTCTCCGTGACGACTAGAATTAAATTGACGAAAACATTGTCGAATATAGTCATGGCTAGTTGAATTCAATACTCACACAGTAGAGTAAGGATAAATTCCTCCAATTTCACCATCGAGCGCCAAAGTGAGAATTTCAATGTATTGGCTAGACGATGAGAATGAATCCTCAAGCAGCCGAACTTCAATTTTTGAGTTAATGTCACTACGGATCAACCACATACAACCCGTATTGTTACCGTAGCCGGTGTGATTATATCGAATGATACCGGAATCTGCCACAATATTTCCTCCACATGTTGTAGCTGGTACGTACATAATAAGTTCCGAGTTCTATTATTGCCATATCCAGTCAGGAGTCAGACTCCGCTGTTTTTGGTAGTATGGTATGGTAGTACTCACATTCAACAAAATCCGTACATGTTTGTGCTGTTACAAGCTGGTACTGAAATACCAGCATTACGAACACAACAATTTCTATAGCGGCCATATCGCTCCTAAAAGTTTGGAGCACACTTGCTTCTGATGTTATGTCTAACCATTTCTTACCTTTTATACCACCACCATATCTCCGCTCTATCGAATTGATTACCGAGAAATCATTATAAAGATCAAGAAATTCATTAATTTTATCTTGGCAACAAATATTTATCATTACAGTTCCGAATCGGAAGGTGTTTGTGCTGTTATATTGGTGAATTTATATCAAAGTCTTTGTTGTTGACGATATGCTTAATTTTAATGAACCAGTGCCTCATCATGAATTTTTATCTTTTCGGAAAACTCTTCACAAGATTTACGACAAGCAATTCAAAAAACATGATAACGACAATCCATTTTATCAACGAAAGTGAAATTGTACAGTGAACGACATCTCAAATGTCTCACTGTCAAATTTTTCTGAGAATTTTATTGTGTCATTGCAAATTCACAATGACATTCTCTGAAAAAAATGACAGTGAGACATTTGAGATGTCGTTCACTGTATATCGAGCCGAAGACAAGAATCGATTATTACCCAAGATAATAATTCGCTTGGTCCGAGTTCAGATCTGTGCCTTCTGTTCGTAGTTTATTATTTGTTATTAAACGTTTTACTGTAAATTAAAATACGTTTTGACGGAAAAGCCGATAAAATTGTATCGATAATGACGGGGCAGCCCCGAATTCAATATATGTTTTTCTGTTATCAGTAGCATTCAAATTGCAAATTTCATGAAATAAACTTTTTTTGTTATAGTTAGAGTTATAGTTAGGCCAAACGTGGGACTCATTGGCGGCTCATTCTTGTTGGTGATTGCTATATAACGACATAGTAAAGTAAACTGGCAGGAGCAATTAATTTTTCGAAATTAAAATTAGGAACCTCAGAAATCAGGCGATGTCATAGGATTATCTTTCTTTTTTCAAAATTTATCATGAAAAAGTGTTTTCATCTACTCGTAGAAGACATTCCGACAAGAACGTTGGTAGAGCTGACAAAATTGCGAATTTTTCGTCGAATCTAACTTGTAATGGATTCTTTTGCTTCCTATTGGCGTCCAAAAGTGCCATTTTAGTTTCTTTATTTTTAAAAGCGAAAAAAAGGCTGCAATGCGCAACCAGTAAAAAACGATCTTTTCAAAAAAAAAACAAAGTTACAATAAATAAAAGTCATCAATTCTACTTCGTCCTAAAGTCCCCAAAATGCAACTAGCGTTTCTCCGTTGAATTGCAATAGAAACCTTTTGTAATAAGTAATCCATTGATCGGGGTTCGCCAGAAGCTTTTCGCATTAATTAACCCAATTTCTTTATAAATGTACTTGTTTCAGGACCCATGCAATAGGGCGTATCGAATTTTGAGAATTTTAAGGGTCGCGATAGCCTGTGTGCGGAAAACGTAGATCATTGAAAACTAAGTCCAGGCATATGGTTGATGGATCCGAAGGTGCCCGGGAAGAAGTCCCCCCGGACGACTTTAACTTTCAAATGGTCATAACTCGGAAAGTTAAGAGTATTTTTGAAAACAATGTTCTAGCAGGATGTAGAGCGTTAAAAACTACAAAACTGCCAAAGAAACCGATGGTCCAAAAGGTGTGTCTGTCGAGGTTTTCTAACATCGAAAGTTCGACATATTGGTTTTTGACTTTTATTTCCTGAGAGACAAATTATTAAGTTTAGCTTTTGGCATGAGGTTGTAGAGGAGGTCGAGTACTACCAGTACACTAGGCATTGTCCCGGTCGGCGATCCATCCGAAACCACTTTTTCAACATTAATGAATGAACTTTTTAAGTGTACCCACGTCGCCCACGAAGCCAGTGCAGACAATGTAACCGGTGTTGCTGAGTCGAGGTAACCTTGGCCAGTAAGTGCACATAATATTCCATAACAGTAGCTGAACTCTTTTACAAAAATACTTACACACACACACATAAAACGTTCATTTTACATGAAAATATATGTGGCTTGTATGGGAACTTCCTAAAGCCCCAGCTCCTAAACGAGATCATGTCGACCCAATTTTTTTTTGTCAAAAGTCTTAGAATCATGCCCAGAAACTACTCCCAAAATTTCAGCAAAATCGTAGGAGTTGTTCTCGAGATAGATTCCACAAACAAACAAACAAACAAAGGTTGGTAAAATTCATCATTTCAGAATGGGTCAAATCTGACCTTTCCCATACAAAAATCTAGATTTTGAAATGCAATATCTCGGCCAATTTTGAACCCTATGAGACGTGCGATAGCTCGCTGAACTCGTATTGACGCCCAGAACACGATTATCATACTCTAAGAGTCGTGGGAGCCAAGGGAGAAAAGTCAAAAAGTTGCTGTATATATGTTCCTTAGTCCCTAAATTTTTTTTTTAATTTTTTGTAGTGTGGACTTGCGTCACGCCTGCTTACTAACGTGCAGGCATGATTATTATATTTACAGCTGTAAATGGCAAGGTCATACAAATTCAGCAAAAACATAGTAAAGAAATCGTTTCCACAAAAAGCAAATTTAATTATTAAACGAAAGTGGAAACAACATGGCAACAAATAGAGTAATTTTCCTTTCTATTGAATTTTACTTTTTGATTTCAAATTAACGTTAAACTTAAAATCAAATCCACAATAGCCTGGACCCAGGTATCAGCCAACGTATTGTCTCGAACCGAAAGTGCCGTTCGACAAATTTGAATGTGAACGATTGATGGAAACGGTTATCAATGAAGCAATGCTTGGATTCCAGTTTGAAGCCGAAGAAGCGGAAGTAATGTCGGAAAAATTGAGCAAGGAAATTTTGCAAAAAGTGAAAAACTTGACCTACGATCGGTTGGTATTTTTTTGATGATTCGGAATTATTGTCTTTTCCGGTTCGTTGACAAAATTACCATTTTTTCTTATTCAATTTAGATACAAGTTCGTTTGTGTTGTAACATTGGGCGAGAAGTACATGCAGGGCTATTGTGATATATTTAAATGTCTATGGGATATGAGCAAAGATTCGTTTGCAATTTATTTATACGAAACTGCAACATTATTCGTAAGCGCTGTTCTGTTTGCTGTTTATTTCGATTGAAATGATTTTCGTGGTATGTTCAATTGTGTAGTGATTACTCCGATATCTTCTATTTAGTAAATGAAATATAAAAGTGTTAAGAAACCGTTACACGGAAAACTCATATATGCACCCCAGACGAAGAAATCGGGAACAGCTTCACGATTATAGAACATTAGTTGTGTGCTGCATATTGATCTGAGGATCATACAATGCCCGCCTAATGAATATTGTTGTTGTGTGCTGGATATTATTTTTCAGCGTGCAGGTCTTAGCTGTATGCCTGTTTTATAATATAAAATGACGCCATTTTTTTCAATTCAATAAACAACCTAATTTATCGTTTAATAGAAGAAATTGATTTAATTAACTATATCAATTTTATTTGCGTTAGCAAAAAAAAAACAAAAAAACTTTTTCAATTTTTTTTTATTTTCAATTTTATTATTATTATTTGTTATTAGCCGTAGATTTATATTTAAATTCATCATATTAAATTGCTAACAGAATTTTTTTTTTGCTTACGCTTTTTCCGGTCACCCACCCAAGTACGGACCGCGACCATCGATGCTTAACCTCAGTTTCTGACTGCCAACGACTTTACCACTGCTGCTATACTGCTTGCATATAGTGGCAGTCTTATTTCGAACCGTTGTTACTTTGCTTTATGCAGCACACAGGCATATTTATACCTGCATGCTGAATATTGACTAAATGAATAAAGTCGTCCGTATTTAGAATGGGTTATGCAACAACATTTAATTGAATTTATTTTCTATGAAATGTAGCCCCACTAAGCAATGTCATCGGATATTATTATTTTAATTCTGAGCCTGGTTCTGAATTAGAGGTTTTTTCAATCGTTCTACAAAAAAACTGTTCACATTAATAGTGAGCATCTATTACGCGAATTAATAAATTAAGATTGGCTCACCTAGTTTGTGTATATTACGTAGGTGGAAGCACGGGGTTTCAGGTGGTTTCGAACATTTAGTTTTTTCATGTTGCAGATATTGCAGTGTCAAATTCTGTCCAAGATGTGACATATTTGCAAGGTATTGGCCTTTTTCACAAAGTATAATCAGCGTAACCTTCGTAAAAAGAATCTTGAATCTGACAAGAGCACGTGTGCCAACGTGTAAAAAACAAATGTTCAAAACCCCCTGCTGAACCGTGGCGATCCTCTTGTCAAACGGACAGTACATAAACAAATTCCATCATTTATTGCTGAATACCACCAACTATTTCTGTTAACATTTCAAAAGCCTTTAACACCGAAAATGGATTTAAAAGTCCGTTCGTCAAAATTTCTATTGAAATACATAAATGTAACATTATCATTGCATATTAATTCGGTAAAAATAGAAATAACTTTAAATGAAGGAATAAAATTAGATTTGATAATCATCTTTATGCGTATGTTCTTGAGATCTTCCTTTTATTTCATTAAAACAATAAATTTATTGCTGCATAGTCCATTCTAAATACAGACGACTTTATTCATTTAGTCAATATTCAGCATGCAGGTATAGTTCGATAGTACCATTTAGTCAATATTCGGCATGCAGGTAAAGTTAAGTAATACATCCCACAACTAATTTGAAGATATAATTCAGCACGCAGCAAATATATACCTGGGAACCTCACAATATTCCTACGAGCTGAATAATATTGTTGCCGGAACTATATTTTGAAAATATTCATATTACATGTTTATTGTAATACAACACACGGGAACATTATTCAGTCTGCAGCAAATATATGCAGCACACAACAAATGTCAAATTTGCCGAATTTTCCGTGTATAGTGTTTGAAGCTCTAACAGTACAACATCTCTACTCTATCCATTACATTTTTTGCCGTACATTCATTCAAAAATCTAATTTTCACAGCAATGTCAACTTGAAGTCGTAACATCATTATGTGTGTTGAAAACGAACACTGTTCATCGAATATCGGAGTCTAAAAATATGGGCGTTTGTGTTTTCCCGATTTTTCTATTAAACGTTTATTCGCAGACGCTAATTGCACCCAAGTGCAAAAAGACACTATTTGCACCCAATTATTGTCGAAACACTGAATTGTAAGGCTGATCTGTACAACGAATATTAAAGGTACATCTGTCGAAACACCCAATTGCAAATAATTTACTTGAGACTATTCACACCCGAGTGCTATTTTACACAAATGAGTATGCCAATCGATAAAATTCCATAAAAGATGCAAACCTAGCAAAATCTAGCTCTTAACCTTTGAGAACAACGAAGATATCAATGCTTGAATGTGAATTCCCATACAAAAATAACGGATTCGACCGCGTTTTTTTGTGCAGCGCTACAAACCATTTCGGTATCCACGCGTTTAGTGGTATGGTTTGTAGCGCTACATAAAAAAGCGGTCGAATCCGATATTTTGAATTTTTGTATGGGAATTCACATTCAAACGTTGATATCTCCGTTGTTTTTAAAGAATAAGATTTTGCTAGGTTTGCACCTTTTATGGAGTTTTATCGATTGGCATACTCATTTGTGTAAAACAATTAGAAGAAAATTTTTACTCATCATTTTAAACACACACGCGTGAGTTGCGAGTTTCAAAATTGTTCCACCATGTAATGAATCATTGCAGCAGGGTGCACTGTATTCTATTTTATTGCTTGCCCATGCGAAAATTGATTCTTACATATCAATTTCTATAAATAGCAACAAAAGCTGATTTAAATACAACTATCTCCGTAGACAAAATCAACAAAACAAATAGAAATTTTTTCGGCACTATAAAACCAGTACACAGCCGAAATCGGCTCATACTTCTTCATAAAAATATCCCGAAAATATTGGTATTGGTACAGCAGTATTGGTACTGCTGTACCAATACCAATATTTTCCGTACCGAAAGTGATCGAAGTGATCACACCATAGCAGGTGCCATATTGTCATTGAATTGTTATTCCGTTCCATGATAATACATTCTAAGCAATGATTTTGTCGTTTTTGTTATTTAGACGAAAAATTTTGCAGTGAAGTGAAATGAATTGTATCTAAAATTAATCAATGTGTGAAGTGTTTTCGAATTGAAGTGAAAAATACGCAACTAAAAGTGCTCGCCATGTGTGTTCATAACAAACATTGAAATTTTTGCTAGAACAAATATGGCTGACGCTTTCAGTTTTGTGATTTTTCTTTTTAAGAATTGAAATTCTTTTGCCACACTGAACTCTCGCCACTGCAAAATAATTGTCCAAAAACACAAAACATCAATAATTATTCCCGTTTTCATGTTAGAGAGCATAAAATATTTCAGATGACGCATTCACCTTCATATGGCTGCACCCCACGAAAACTGATTTTACATGAATGACTCGAGCACCCCGCGAAAATAGAGATTTCCTGACGAAAGTGTCACGCAAATATCCCTCATGTAATCGACCATTTTCGCAGGGGCCAAATTGATATGTAAGAATAAATTTTCGCATGGGGCAAGCAATAAAATTCTTTCCACTCAAATTATATGTGTGGCTCTTAGATATAGAGTTAGTAACGAGTATTTTTGGTCTTGCTGTGCATGTTTACGTTAATCGTATATGTCCCGATGTTTGCAAAGTTCGAGGTTAAAATTTACTTTGTGCACCGTACAACTGAAATTTCATATTCTTATTAGGCTACTTGTTTATAGAGGCAGCGTACGGTTGAAAATTGATCTTTTCTTTGGGTTCTCTTTCTGGTTATTTTCTATAGCTGACCTGTTGACCTCGTCGATGCAATTAGAGTTCCGCACCGTTCGCAGGTGTTAATTTTTTTTATCTCCTGCAAGCTGATATTTCATACATTACGCGTTTCTGCATATAAGCACAAACACATACATAACCACAGCCTATACGATTGGATAATTCACACATAACCCACCTAGGGTAAATTTACTTTCCATCTACATATTTGAAAAAAAAAAATCGCCGAACGGCGGAAGCGAACACGGGACCAGCAGCATATCAACCAAACATGCTGACCACCACGTCAACAAATCACCTAACGCGATGCAATTGGTGTCGGTAGTGGTTCGTTAGTCACTTCTACATCGATCAAATAATCAGAGTAGTCGGAATGATGTGATTTGAACGAAATGTTGAGGTGGATAGTATATGTGTGTGAGTAAGTAAATAAAGGATTCTCTGTATGATGTTTTTTTTTTGTTGTGAATGCGTTTTAAAACAACATGCTTAATTAATTAATTTTAAATCCAAATTTTTGTGGTTATTTCGCTAATGTATGAAATATCAGCTTGCAGGAGATAAAACATTGTTCTACCTTGGTGTATATTTCTCGAATCACTTCTTATGTACAATTGTATATACACTCGCTGGCGCTCGTTATATACAATTGTACATACGAAGTTATTCTCGAAATATACACCAAGGTAGAAAATGTACTATTTTTCTTTTTTGTTGAACTCTCTGTGTAGGTTTCGTTAATCTACAAGATTTAACATTTAATCTGCTAACAAATGACCATCAAGCGTCAACTTGTGTTCAGGAAAACCTTGTAAGAAAGATAGAATTTCTCTCGAATAAATCAACCGACTGTTGTCACGCACATTTATAACGCACACAGTAAATCGTCTGTTGATACGACGATGAAAGTTATGTCAACAAAACGAAAACGTTGAAGATTGTTGACAAAATATAAAATTTTGCTTGGTATGGTAAAAAAAACGGAAAAATTATTTAATGATGAAACGCGACCAAAACAGCAACAGCAAAGTGTACGAATCGGTACGAATGTGAACTTTTCAGCTGAGTTCACACCCGCCCTGAACAAAAATAAAGTTTTACCGAAAATGCACCCAAAAATTGATCGCTGTTCTGAATAGAGGGACCCTAGGGGAGTTCAAAACGATGGTCCGTTAAGCTGGACCAGATGCTTCCCCAACCCATACAATTTTTTCCTTAGTTGTATGGGTGTGGGGAAGCATCTGGTCCAGCTTAACGGACCATCGTTTTGAACTCCCCTAGGGTCCCTCTATTCAGAACAGCGATCAATTTTTGGGTGCATTTTCGGTAAAACTTTATTTTTGTTCAGGAAGGTGTGAGTTTCAATAATTCGAACGATGTTAACTTTGGAATTCAAATTGCACAGCCGAGCCGATAATAATCTGTTGCGTTATTCATGTTGCCAAAATATTCGCTGTATATTTACCCATTGATATGTTCCGAACGCGAAATATAAGAATTCGACGGTTATTCGATATTTTTCAATCAATTATTCATAGAACAAACATTCCCAAACATAATAGGGTAACGGCACCGGTTACGAGCCCCCCGCCGGTTACGAGCCTCCCAAGTGAATTATTGCTAATATTTATTATTTCTTATACAAAATTAGTATGTACCAACTACTTATTTAACTGAAAGATATACTTTAAATCTTCCAATTTATCCACACTTACCATCTCAGAACTCAAAACTGAGATCGTGGTGATCCAATTTTTATTGCTTTGTCGGAGAAAGAAAAAATTTGTCAAAAAGCTTACTGTACGGCTAAGAGAAGCGGTGTTATGGTACAACGAAACAATGAGTTTTTGGCTAACAATTCTTCAATTTTGTCAAATATTAGGTGTTTTTGTCAAAGTTAACATTCTAAGGAAAGTTAATTTCTTTGATTTTAATTAAAAAAGTGACAAATTATTGCTTATTATTAAATTTCAAGAAGCGGCTCGTAACTGGTGCATGAAATATTCATGATAAAGTTACGAGCCCTCTGTTAATTTGTCACATTTTTTGACAGTAGTTTTGTGTGTGTGCAAAAATGGATAAATGGAATATAATACACTTGCTAAGAAAATATCATAAAATAAAGTTAATGACTCGAATATCGAAGTGAGAATGCATTTGGTTAATTAATTGTGACTCTATGCACGTTAGAAACTAATAAACTAATAGTTTTTGTCTAAAATTTATTTTCAATCCATACACAATTTTGGGGGCTCGTAACTAAAATTTTGGTAGGCTCGAAACTTTTCCTTGGGGGCTCGTAACTGAAATATGAAGTGTCTGTGGTTTTTCTTTTTTCTATAAATCATAACAAATTGAATTTAATTTTTTATCGTTTATGTCGATAATTAGATGTGCTATGAATAATAAGAAAGTGTAAAAAAGATATTTCATGCTATAAATGTTTCTGTACAGTGGAAAATGTACAGAGCAATCCTTAAGGGGGCTCGTAACCGGTGCTGTTACCCTATGCCCGTCGATTAGACACTCAGAGAATTCGAGCTATTTCGCTTTGTGTGTACAAATTTTCTGGTTTCCAGGTAAAATTAAGTTTTGTACCACCGGTCGATTACAATTCCATTTTCCAGCCGAAATGCAACATTCTCGAATCAAATATCAAATAGGGTATTTCTCCCAGTTAAGCACCATTAAGGATTTTTTTTTTTAGATTTTCTATACCGGTTTTGCATCCAAAACATGAACTAACTGAAGTTTACATGATATTAGGAGGTTGTTCTTCAATGAACACGTAGAAATTCACAAAATTATGTTTATTTTCACTTCGTTTAATAAATTTTTCAATAAAGTGATGGGATGTCAAAATGCCATTTACGAGCCCCCGGCTACGAGCCCTTTAAAATTATTGATTTTTCGTCGGTCAATTACAATTTTGGTAATTATTTTTCATTGTTTTTTAGTAGTTACGATGATAATTAACGTATTTTCGATTAATTTAACTAAAAAAGCGAAAGAAAAATTCACGTTACCATGTAAACAAGAAAGGGCTCGTAACAGGGTGCTCGTAACTGCACCGATTTCTTAAGAAATTTTTGACATTTGATTGAAAAAAAATTTCTTTGCAAAGTGTGTTTGGAGAATCAGTTGCTGTAATTAATAAAAACTGTTTTATAGCTTTGTATTTGAGCCAAATAAATGTTTAATGTTCAATTAATTGAATGAATTAGAATTAGCATCATAATAGTAATGCCTTTTATTCGATATTACAAATTATTTCCGTTAGGGGCTCGTAACAGGGGGGGTGCTCGTAACCGGGAGAAATACCCTACTATCCCCTCACGACCATTAACAAATAGATTGGCTAGATTTCGGTCGGTTACGTTCGTTGTGTTGTATCCAATCTTTCTTTTTCGGTAATTGATGTTTTAGATACCGATGCTCGTTTTCAGTGTTAGTCTGTCTATTGATTTTTTTTTCTTCTTTTCTCTATTTCTTCTGCTTCGGTCATTATTGTGTTTTGTGATGCTACAAAGTATATAATATTGTACGTACAGGTTCTCCAATACACGAACTATAATGGAATCGTTCGAATTTTTTGTGATTCCATTCGAATATACCTTTTCTTCAATTCAATGTATTTGGCGTACATTATTTTTTATGTTAAATATTAATAGCACGTTATTTAATCTGATTGATCAAATAATAATGTAGGAAAAAAAATTCGAATTTTGTGTTTATTTTAAAAAATCAAACAGTCAAATCAAATTGTGATTAGAAAAAGAGTTTCAGGTTTAAAAATAGACTTTACATTTTTGTTTGCAATTAAATTCGAGAAAGGCTAATATTTGCCGGCTCAGTTAAAAGTATGAATTTGATCAGCAAAAAGTATTGCGTTTTTTCTTGAAACATTTTCTATCTCATTGTAGTGAAGTGACATGATGCTGTCCGCTTTCGACTTTTTAAGTTGACGAACATATTGATCATTTTGGTACATCCACAATTAGACTTCTGTTCAACATATGTATGTATAGGTAGACTGTGTAGAGTAGTGCCTCTGGAAAATTCTGCTACAAATTCTGCACGGGTCAGAAATCTTACAAGTGTTCTCGATGCAAAACAAATCGTGAATCTAACTGGTAAACTCTTTGTATGTAATTTACCGGTAAACGCTATAGTTACCAGTAAATTCCATACAAATTTTTTATCGGTTGGATTCAGTAATCTTAGCATCCTCACAATGTTAGTAGAATTTTTGAATATTTTAATGGTACATTTTCGATTGTTTTAGGCTTAATTTCCACTTACAAAAAAACTACTCCGTTTAGCTAAATCACGCTTCTTTCTATTGTTTAAAGTGTAAACAAAGAAAAAACGGAGTGCTTTTTTCGTAAGTTGAAATCAAGACTTAAATGTACGTTAGTGAACGCTTGGTGAGTTGGTCATTTAATTCATAAGTTATTAACGTGGTTACGGCCTTATCAGGTTCATTGTGCTTTCTTACCTCAATTTCATTCCAAATTCGCCTAGAAAAACATTTTTGCACATTTTCACTGTTCCTCTTCAATGAGAGACTATGGAAGATTTTAAGTAATTACGAAGGTTTCTTATTACATTTGCCATTCCTTCTTTCTGCTATTTCTTTGCAATAATAATATTTGATTTGCGTCTGTGGTTTTCTAAAACTAAAACTCTTTTTTCTGCAATGGAACAGAGTTGTTTCTATCTTTAGATGGCTATTATGTTCATTTAAATCGGTTGGAATATAACTGGATAGTGGTAGACTTTGTTGTTAAATTCGTGACCTTAAAAAAAATTGTTTTGCACAAAAAAATATTTGTTTTTTTCTACTTATAATTAAAATATTCAAAGTAAACCGACATTTAGAGGTTCAAAACTGAACAGCGTTAGTTTGCAGTTGGGGGTTTATGAAATAGCAACTGTAATATAACACATAATACAACACTCTTTGAGTCAAAATTACAATATTTTTTCGCATAATAAATTTTTGTGGCTTATGTGCATATATGCAAACAAAGCGCAATTACACGAAAACGAGACTTTTCAACTTTTATCCCGAGTTCTGTAATGGATTTTACATGCTTTTGAGCCCTAAACCAATTTTCTTGTTTTCCCTAGTGATGTAATTCGCCACTTTCGACTCTAGGGAAAACAAAAGTATGTAAAATGATTTTTAAAGTGTAACACCAACCGTGTTCACTCTTTTCGTAATAAAAAAACTTTAACTAATTGAGTGGACGTGTTTCTCTCTCTCCATGTCGATTCCGATGGTTTTAATTTGAAGCCATTCTTTAACTAAACTCGCGATTTGATTGTGTACAGCAGTAATAAGTGGTTTGGTGTTTTTCTTAGTTTCATTTGATATGGCCTAACCTATTTGTTTGTTATTAAAAGGGGAACAGTCGGAATATGACTTTTTGGTCACCCATGGTCAGTAAACCAACTTTCTGTAATGAGCCACTTTCGATCCTGGGGAAAACAAAAGTCTGTGAATAGTGTTGTATTGCCGTATTTTCTAGCCTCATCTGAAACTCCTGGAGCCTCTGTTGTGAAAAACGTTGTGTTGACCGGATCTCAGAAAAAAAGTTGGAAATTTCATTTTCTCGGATGACCTGTGGCCAGAGAGTTACAACACCCTCTAAATAAAATTTCCATTTTTCCCCGTAGGGGATTTTATGCCAGAGTGGAAGTAGTACTAGGTGCTAATTTCCAATACTTACCAACATCGAACGAGGTTGTTTCCTTTTATTCTAGAACGGGCAATGGCGGGACATCCTCGGCTCAGATTAATGATCTCACTATTGCAAAGTCATATTTGTTTAAAATTTTAAAACCAAAGAAGACAGCCTAGTTAGAGGACATCCATAAATCACGTCAGCAGTTCAGGGGGAAGGGCGGGTCAGAAAGAGCAAAGAAACTGCTGACGTTTCTATTGTTCCAGGGGGGGGGAGGGGTTATGAAAATTTAAGAAAACTGCTGACGTGATTTGTGGATGTTCCCTTACAAGTTACTTGGTATTCTACCTAAAGGGCCTATTTTCTTGAAATTTGTCGATTATCTTGAAATTTCTCGAATTTCCTAAAAAAAACCTTTCGAGAAAGGTTTCAAGGAATTTCCATAAAATTAAGAAAAGCCACAAAAACTTCGTACGCGGCCGACGTTCGCATCAGATCGATTTGTAAATTGAGCTCGAGCAGGAATTGGAGTGTCAAATCGAGAAACCACCACCGATGAGTCCAGCTGCACCACGCTTCGACAAAATGCTTCGTCGACTGTTCTCGTCAACGGAAAATGCAACCGTTCCGCAAACCATGATCAAGAAGAACCAATTGATTCCGTTCCACAGCAGTGTACGCATCACACACTCAATTTTGAATTATGCGGCCGAGACCAAAGCCTGGAGCGATCATTTATACGTGACCGAGGACTTCATGCGTGTTTTGAAACGTGAGCGCTCGTTTATGGACCATTCTGATTGCGACGAGTACCTACGACCGGTCTGGTGGATTGCTAGAGTCAATGTAAAAGATGACTTTTACTTGATTTTACTCAGCTCGTACGAATGCGACCAACTGATGCCAGTATTCAAAAACAGCAAACGAGCCGCTCTGCACATGTTCCGACCCAAATTGAGCAAACATCAAAGTAATTTGCTGCACGAAACCAGTTTACAAGTGACTGGAATGACCGATTCGCCGAACATCAGTGCCAACGATGAAGCACAGATCGCCGTCTACGCGGGCTCGATGTATTTTGAAGGTGAGGTGGAACAAAACGCGTACTGTAACTTCCTGAAATTGATTCCGCGGCCGAGAAGTGATCAACACGAGGTTGCCTTCCAACAGGGCATCATCAAACCGAACGGCTTTGTACCAATGGAAAATCGTCGGCATTCCGTCGCCATTTCGGATACTGTCGACATGTGTAAATTCCGTAAAAATCCGGTGGATTTGGCTATCCAACTCATCGAAACTCATCACCGAAGAGTCTCACGCAGCATCGATACTGAAACGAGGTACGAAACAAAGCATAACGCCGCAGTAGTTTTTTTGTTCGCGTGCGTCCGTGCGTTTATTTTTAAATAATTTTCGTTACTTTAGTGGTGGAACCGACGACTAGTGTTTGTCGTATAGAAAAGAAAAAAACAAACTTTTGTCGGATGTGACGAGTCCAATTGTTGTAAGAATTCGTTTAATTTTGCGTTCTGAATATTATGTTCTTTTAATTTTGAAACATTCCAAAAAATCCAAATCAAAAATTTTTTCGTTTGTAAACATCGCTGAAACTGTCAATATATACTAAAATAAAAAACAATTTTTCCTTGTTCATAAATTGAGGAGACTTTTTGAGTTGCTGCTTGCTGCTTCGTCCCATGATTAATCAAAAAATCGCGGTAATTAGTGACGTCGTCGAATAACGGTGGTGCAACGTCGTCACTAACCGACGATTCTTTAACGCGTGATGAAAAAGTGAAATTTTAATTTTCATTCGACTTGCCCAAAGCGATTAAGTTTTGGAAATTCTATAAATGAATTCGCTCAAAAACCACTTACAGTGGAAAAATGACGCAAGTCCCTTCAACTTACAAAAGAACTGATACTGAGACTCGGCTTTCTTACGTTTTTTCAGAACAATCTAGTCGTTATTTTTACAATTTTTCTTACATTAGTTTACTCAACATCTGCCACGCCACATGGTGGTGCAAAACTTTCAGTTCTTTTGTAAGTGGATAAAGGGACAACTTTAAACAACATAAACAACGCAAACGGCATGACATGAACAGGGACGCAAGGCCTCTACTACTTTTTAGGAACTAAGGAGCATATTTACAGCAACTTTTTGACACAAAATATTCACGTGCAACAGTCCGCGTAATTGGCAGGGTTCATGGCGGGCATTCAAAATTGACTTGGAATCAACGAGATCCATTGATGATGTCTATCACAAACATGCCAAGTCTGTATGCCAAGTCATCTGTATGCAAAAAAAAGGCAAAACTGTTCGCTGTGATTCTTTTTTGTATTGTTTCCTATCGTTAGAAATAATTTTCTTGTTCATTTTGGCTTTAATTAGTTTTAGTTTAAAATATCAATTTTTTGAACTTATTTTAAAGTCAAATTAAAGCTCGCTAAAAATGGGAATTTTCTTTGCGTGAAGACAGATTCGTCGACTCTGGCATTGCCCATGGAAGCCAGATAATTTTTCTGAACTTCAGCCAACCAAAGTCACAATGTTAGAAAACTGGTTCGCGGCTCCGCAATAAAATGTTTAAACTATCCTCTCAAGGCCACTTTCCAATGTGAGCGTGAGCTAGGTCTCTTGGAGTGAGCTTATATGTGGCTACTCGGCCGTACAGTGAAGGTGGTGTTTTTTGTTAATATCTCGAGTAAACTTTGACCGAATTTCAATTTTTTTTTGTTTGAAAGGTACTAACGAATGTAAAGCAGCCGTACTACTTTCCACCTCCTAACAAAATGGCCGTCGGCCGCCATTTTGGATTTTTGTAAAATCAATATAAATCGGTGAAAATGATACTTACTTAATTTTAGGTCAATTCGAAATTTGTGTTACATTTGAAAGGAACGTCGTACGGGGCTTCGTAATTGCGCTATGCGCAATTTTTAAGACGTACACATTTCATAAGAATTTTACTTTACCGACGTTTACGGGCGCAGTAGGCTTACGGTAAGAGTAGGGCGACGGACGAACTAGGGTCACGTACGCAATAGATGTACGGGTTTGTACGGGGCTCAGTCGCAGCAAACGCTCCGACTGTTCTGACGGCTCGTTTTAACTTTGGGAACAAGCGGTCTCCGATTTTAATGAGTGATAGCTCGTTGGATCCGTCTTTCAATTCTAGGAAACACGTATCTTTCACTTTTTCTATAAAAATTTATTTTCTGTCAAAAGCTCTCAAAAGTGAAGACATGTCAGAGGGTACCGAAAACAGTTTTTCGACAATAACTCAAGAAAAAATTATTTTAAATTATTGTAATGTTGTACGAATGTCGGCCTTGGAAAGACCTACAGGTAGAGTATACGCACTGCTTGGTGCGAGTATATCCACGAGAGTTTTGACTAAAAATATAGTGAATGTTCGGAGAGTCCGGATTATCTGCACCCACTATCGTTGCACATATAAATGAACCCAGTACTTTTGTACTTCAAACCCACAGATGTCTTGGAAAAAAAGTTGGTGCCAAAATGCAGAACCTCCACCGCTACCTTGCACTGCTTACGGTGAGCACTTCTCATGGGATTAAGAAGAAAA
The DNA here is from genome assembly GCF_014529535.1 of Bradysia coprophila. Taxonomy (NCBI): domain Eukaryota; kingdom Metazoa; phylum Arthropoda; class Insecta; order Diptera; family Sciaridae; genus Bradysia; species Bradysia coprophila. Next base: position 358,808 of record NW_023503442.1, read on the forward strand.
ATTATTTGGAAATTGGGACTTAGTAGCAGAGAAGATCAACTCACTGCATTTCAGTTCTGTCATCAAAAGTGGCTGCACAATTGGTACAATCGAATAATTTGTTGGCCACTTTCTTATCGATTTTCATTCTTTTTTTCGGTGGCTGCTGATTGGTATACCGAGACTCCGTTTCTCTCGCCAAACAGTCGGCTTCATGGGATCTGTGCGTATAAAAATTAATTTTTTGGCCGAAAACAAATAAGAGCAATGAAATTACTCTAGCTTTACCGGATCTGGTATAACCGCACCGCAATTATCGCAGAAATCTTTGATAATTTGCGAATCATTATCTTTCTGCGATCGTCGCCGAATGTGCTACTTTCATTTTCTTCATGAGACGAGCGTGGGACCGCAGTACTTGCGGAGACGCAAAAAATCGGCAGACTTAGTTGTCAATTAACGTTGTGTTCACTTCTCTGGAGAATTTGAAATTTCTACTGTCTCAGCAACAAGGGACACTCGAAAACTGTACCAGAAAGTAAAAAACGTTAAAAACGGATACAGTCAACAGCTGTAGTACTAGCAGAGGAGAGACAGTGCATGGAAAGAAGGACAGAATTTTTCAAGAGCCTGCTATGCCAGAGTCAAACAGTAACAACGGAAAAAGTAGCATAACCGGATTCACAATCGAGCGCACAAGGTGTGACGGAACCTACACTGGAGGAAGTTAGGGCTTCTGTTCTCAAGCTCAAGAATAACAAGGCCCCTGGATCAGACAATCTACCCGGAGAACTTTTTAAATATGGAGGTGATACGCTGTGTGCACGGTTACATGAGCTGATTGTGAAGATTTGGGAACGTGAAGAAATGCCAGAGGAATGGGAACTCGGAATCATTTGTCCAGTGAATAAGAAGGGTGACAAATTGGATTGTAGCAACTACAGAGGAATTAATCTATTAAACACAGCGTACAAAATATTTGAGCATATTTTATGGCAGCGTCTCATGGCGTATTCGGAACCAACAACTGGTGAATACCAGGGTGGATTCCGCAACGATCGCTCAACAACAGACCAGTTGTTTAGCATCAGGTAGATCACGGAGAAATGCAGATAGTTCAATGTTACTCTACACCATTTGTTTGTTGATTTTGAAACGGCATATGACAGGGTTTTTCGGAGGAAACTATGGAATGCGATGGTGGAACTTGGTTACCCCAAAAAACTTATTCATTTGGCTAGAATGACTCTGTCACATGTGAGAGCCAAGGTCACAATTCGGAACAATCTATCTGATACCTTTGAAGCCTTGGAAGGACTTAGACAAGGCGATATGCTGATGGCCTAGACTTAATTGGACGGAACATTGACATCGTTAAAGAGAATTTCACGAAAATAGAAGATAGGGGTGCTGAGTTCGGTCTCAAGGTCAGTGAGAGAAAAACCAAGTACATGACAACTTCATAATTCATTGTCTGATAGCAGACCAACGGACCATACGCTGGAGATCAGTGCCTATATTCGCGAAAATATTTTCACGAATTTTCTCAAATTTTGAAGAACTTCTCAAATTTTCGCGAATATAGGGACTGCTGGAGATGAATGGAAAACACTTCGAGACTGTCGACAGCTTTATTTACCTTGGGTCGCTGCTCAATAGTGATAGTAGTATCGGAAGAGGAAATACGTAGAAGGGTAACGCTTGGTAACAGGAGTTACTACAGTCTTCAAAAACTCATCCGGTCAAAAACACTCAACCGCAACCTTAAGTGCGAATTGTACAGATCGCTGATTTGACCAGTTGTAGCATATGGATCGGAAGCTTGGTGTATGACACAAAGTGACGAACACACACTTTTGGTTTTTGAAAGGAGAATTCTTCGATCAATTTTTCGAGGTGTCAATGTGAACGGCAACTGGAGAAGAAGATACAACCATGAGCTGTATCAGCTTTACAAGGAGCCTGATATAGTCAAATTCATCAAAATCAATCGATTAAGATGGCTCGGTCATGTACAAAGAATGTACGAGGAACGTGTACCACAGAAACTGCTAAATACAAGTCCCGATGGAAGACGCCGACCAAGTGACCAAGAGCGAGATGGAAAGATGCAATTGAGTCTGATCTAAAAGTACTAAGAGTGAGCGACTGGAGAACGTTGGCGCGGAATAGGTCCGATTGGAGAAGATTGCTGGAAGAGGCCAAAAGCAATAGTAGGTTGTAGTGCCCGCCTAAGTAAGTAAGTAAGTACTTCACAAAAACAAAACAGTCGACGATGCGAGAGAAAAAAAATTAACTCCTAAGGTACCGACACCGTTCCGGCGCCCGGCTCGCATTGCGGCCCTCCGCTTCGCTCCGGGGCAATGGGTCGGATCACTCCGCGTGTTAAAACGTTGTTTCTGTACAATGAAAATTGGTATTCATTTCGTAAAAAGATGGATTCTGTAGGGACGACCTAAAATACTTTCACTGATCGGCGTGAAAACTGGTTAGTACTTCCACCTCAGTTAATGACATTTTCGGAAATCCTGGACAAACACATCGCGAAGAATTAACCCGAACTCCGATTGTGATCCGATCAATACATTAATCGTTCATTTTAGATCGTTTGTTTTATAATATTGAAGTAATTAAATTATTGGGACCGTTTGAAGGTTGCATTTTTACGTTGCAACGGGCTACCCACATACACGTGTTGCTCGGACTGGCACAACTACGAATAAAATACATTTGTTTCAACAAATTTATTCAAGAACCAAAACAGCAGATTCTTTTTTTTTAAATTTATTATGGAAAGCACAGACGAGACAGTAAAACACAACGCTCCTTTGCCTTACATTATTATTTACTGAAGATCCCTCCCACGGGTCACGTTTAGTGAATTTTGGAGACAGAATCGCTGTTTCGTACCAGAGGGCGTTCGTTGCAACGACGAAGCAGCTAATTTCAAAGAATAAACTACCTACGAAGCTGGCCGTGAAACCGATGCTGAAGAACAGAGACAAACTGTACAGGAACGTGAAAGATTTCCGTCCACATTTGCAAATGACAGATTCTGTTTTCCTTCTTCTTTGCCAAACGTGCGGTTTTCGGAAATTTGTGACGACTGGACAATTTGATCTACGTAGAAGATTACAGTTCCTGCTCGACAGTGATGCTTCGGATGTCAAACGCCATCTGACCGAGTTCCCGACTCATTTCTTTGAACCACCGAAGTTCCAACGACAAAATCTCTTTGGCACCCCGTCTTTTAATTCAATTTTGAATGATCATAATCACCGTTGGAAAATGAATTTCCAAGTCGCTGATCGCATTCAATCAATCGTGTTCTAACAAGTTTGTGCTGCTTCAAGTGTGTTACCAGTTTCGCTGTATCGTGCTGTTTGTCGGATTGATTAACTGAAGTTGCCGAACGGATTAGCTGAAATTGTCGAACGGGTAAGCTGAAATTGGCTGAACGCGGTTCCAGAATGTATGGCTGTAAGTACCTCCTTGCCAAAGTTTTGTTTTTACTGTGCATTTGCACGATTGTTGTAAATGTTTTGCTGAGTGTTTTTTCTGCTTCTCTCGCAACGAATTTGGGTTTTTCACAAATTGCTTTCTTGCTAATCTCTGAACTTCCATTGAAAAATGGCAATGTTTTCCAAATGTAAACATTCAAAACTAGTTCGAATGAATGTTATGTTGCTGTCTCTGGAAGGATATAACGGAAAAGACTGATGAAGACTAGTCCATTCTAGTCTCTGACCGCCGTTGATATCTGAGGTCGAAACAGCCCGTTCTGTTTTTATTTCACTTCACGCGACCCGTGGGAGGGAAGAGAAATGTTATCTCTGTTTGTGTTTTGCGTTCAAGGTTGCCGGTTGTTTTTCGTTTGAGCGTTTTAGCGAGTCGCAGATGCGGAAGTTTTTACATTGTTGAGCGAATAAATGAGCAACAGTCACGAGACGGAAGGTTTTATATTTATTTTACGTAATCCAGCCAAGTGTTCACTTCTCAGTGATGTTTTCTTCTTCCTCACCGTCGTTAGAAGGTTCCGGCAAAGACGTCTTACAGCATCGTTCCCGTGCAAGCAATTTACCTTTTCGTTCCGTTCGTGTTTTTTGGACGAAGTTTGATAGTGTGTTAGGGTGTGGCGTTCCGTCTTGACTTCTATGATCGTACACGGATTTCGTTTCTTCCGTCTGTATGGACTTCCATGAAACCAACAGCTGAACGGTGGAATTCTATCTTTTCAATAAAGATATCAGTCGAATGACGGAATCATTTTCATTTCAGGTGTCGCTTGACCAAACCTATTTCCCCTCCTCAGGTCGGTTCTTCCTATCTTATCTACCATTGACTTCCCTACTCAATTTTGGTGTTAATGCTTGCTGTACGTTGTGTGATGCTGGCGGTTTGGTTTGTTGCGCTTTGCGAGTCGCAACATTAAAACGCCCAAACGAGAAAGTAGCTTACTATCGGGTCAGGTCAACCTGAAAATCTCAGGTCAGATCATGACCTGAATTTGACCTGATAACTTGACCTGAATATTATCAGGTTGACCTGATATTTTTTATGTTTTTTTTAAAATTAGTTTTGTTAATATAAAATCTAAAAAACAATTGATTCCTGATAAGGCCTACTACTAGGTTTTTGTTGTCTACGGACGCTTATAGTTTCTTTACAAACAAAGCCAAAGGTATGGAAAGTCGTACAATCTTCACTTGGATCATTAGCTACACTTCGCATATTTTACATTTTATATGGGGTCAATAAGTAACTTCTAGGACTGAAAGGTTTTATCAGCTAACCAGATTAGGTTAAATACTCAAGTGTCGATGCTAGATTGTGCGACGTTTCTGGATGTATTCCGTATGTTCAGTCAGAGCTTAAACATTGTTTTGAACCGAAATAACTTATTCAGAGCCATAATTCGTGGGCTCAGGACCAGGAGCCACCTATGTGCCAACCTATAATTCTAAAGTGCATGTCTATCAGAGTACTTTTCAGAAATTGCACTCTCATCACTTAACTCTAATCGGTCCGTTGATAAATGTTAACGTCAAAACCACGGACAAAAATCAAAAGTCTCTACATTGTAATGGCAATTATGTGGGTAAAAATGAGTTATGAGGGTGAACATAGCGAAGCTTGAATGATTTTTGGCTCGATGGAACATCTAGTCAGCGTCAGTATATCAGCTCCAGCCGAATTGTAAAGTTCTACAGAAACTGATTTTTTTGAAAGGACAAGAAACACGAGTCATGCGACTGAGGAAAGTAAATTCACCCTCTTAGCTCGGTAGAATGTAAGACTGTTCAAGAGCCAATTGAAAAGAGAATTATAGCAAACGCCGATTTTTTCGGAAATTCAATTTCAGGTCATTTCGGGTTATTTCAGGTCGTGACCTGAAAACTCAGGTCAGGTCAGGTCAAAGTTAATTTCTATTTCAGGTCAACCTGACCTGACCTGTGGTAAGCCTTACGAGAAAGTCGTGTGATGTGTGGATTGACGTTGCGAAAATGCTACAACACATCAGAGATAACATCGATTCGAGCGTTTACACCCTTTGTCAGTTTATGTCTGAAGCCGATATATACGGGCCGACGTAGAAGTCAAATATGCCAATTTAACCCGGATGCTGAGACCGTTCTACAAACCTTAAGGACTAGACTGTAAACTGCGCCTGGAGCCCGAACCGTATCTTATTCCTCGCATATACGGATGCCCAAAAATTCACAAAGAAATTGTACCAATGCGACCGATCGTAGCCGCACCTGATATGATTGGAAGGAGTCTTTCTACATGGCTACTAGAATGCCTCAAGCTGATTGCTCTATCACTAAAGTGTTACAACGTCGATAGCGCGCTACAAGTAGTACCTGACCTGTCCAGTTTTACGATCGAGCCACGACACAAACTAGTCTCGTACGACTATGAGTCTATGTTCACAAACGTCGACGTCGATGCTACAGTGCGGATTGTTTTAGACAATTATCACCATCTGAAACGGCACACCAGTGTCTCTCCGGACTTATTTGTTTGCTGCCTCAAAATTTACACAGCACACTCGACTTTCTTCACGTTCGAAAACAAGATCTACAAACAAATCAAGGGCTTAGCCATGGGGAACTCGCTATCCATCCATCATCAATTTTCATTCCGAGCACCCCAGCCATGTAAAGATAAACGCTGCTAAAGAAATGATCAGGCGCGCTAGAATATTGACATTTCCTGAATTAATGGAACATACAAACGAGCTCTTGCGAAAAGTTTTAGTCAACAGCAGTTACCCCTCATCTTTTGTCATTGAACAACTACAAGTTGCAGATGTCAATGTCCCTCGCCACAAGGTAAACGGTCCAACGAGGTTCAACCGTTTTGTTTCCTTTCCGTTTGATCGTGAGTTGACTCGCAGAGTGGAAGCCGTAATTGACAGTGAACGACTGGGCATTACTATTGCTTCAAAACCGATGTTAAAGTCCCTACTCTATACGAAAATCAAAGGTCCTTCACCAGAAGGATTGTTTATTTGAGATCAATTGTACAGCTTGCAACTTCAAAAGATTATACCCGACTGAACCATTCGATGTAGGACGCACGCTAACAGACCTAAAGGCGAATCAAACGAGTGACCTGTACGCACACTTCAACGACAACATTGTCCACTGTATGAAAACAACCCGTCTGCTGAAAGTGTTCTACCAGAAGAGTGATGTCAAGTATTCGGCCCATGTCATCAAACACATTGAAAATTGTTCTTGAAATTATTGCGCCAAATTTTTTGCCGTGTTTTTGCTTCAACCGTTCTCATGGAAGATGGCGCCAACAGTCGGTCTACGTCTTTTCTATGTGTTAGTATTAGTTGACACCATTTTCGTTTCTAACTATTTCTTCAGAGAAAGACTTGCTTGTTGCGCGCTGACGATTAGAGAAAGACAAACTTTTTTGCCGGCGATCAAAAGAAGAAAATTTGTCCAACTGTTTAATGAAAAGATTTACTCGAGTCCGCACTAGTGAGATCCGGTAAACTGCCGAGCTGGATTTTTCGTAAAAGGAAGAATTTCGTAAAAGGAGAAATCAATTGTTCCAGCCGTTTACTTTGGACGTGGTTACATTCGTTGCCTTCCCGCCAGTTTTTGTGTTGTAAGGGGAAAGAAAGAAAGAAAAGGTTTTTGCCGGCAGTCGAAAGAATAAAGTTTAGCCGACAGTCAAGAGGAAAGATTTGCTGTCGTCCGCAGTAGTGATACCCGATAAACCGCCGGTGCTGGATAGTTCGTAAAAGGAGGAATTTCGTAAAAGGAGAATTCAGTTGTTCCGGCCGTTTGCGTTGGTCGTTTTACATTGTTTACCTTCCCGCCAGTTTGTTATGTTTTGGATTTTGCCGAAATGGAAGAGAAAAGGGAAACTTGGAACCAACAGCAGTTGCATTCAATAGCTGACCGGGTTTTGAACATCATCGAATTCACGACGAACGTACAAGCTATCTCTGAATTAGACGTAGCGCTCCGGAACGACGTCCATCACATCATCGACACGGCCGATGCGGTTGACCTACACCGTATCGTCAACGAATCAACCGGGACTATTGTACGGCAAGAAAAGCCAAGGATTCGCTTACCAACAGAGATGTCCTACGAACGAGAGCGACTGTCTTTGAAAAACTCTAAGCTGATACGAGACTACGCATCGCTAGTTCGCCAGTCGGAAGGCATCAGTACATCGATGGACGAGGAAGTAAACAGATTAACCGAATGTGTCAGACGAAGTCTCAATGAAAACGGTCCCAAGTCTGAACTAAAGATACGAATTTCACAAATGCGCACGGATGTTTTTCGGCATATCGCCGAGGTGTTTCGCCAGTTTGTAAATGGTGCCAAGCAGCGAGGGATTTCCGCACCACAACTCCAATACCGGAAGCGACCATCAACTGGGGACATAAATGTCGAATACTCTCTATCGCAAACGCAACCGCACCTTCATTCCCAATTGTCCACAACAACTTCTGGGTCGAGTTCATCTAGTGCTCATTGTTCTAATAAAACGCCGCGCCAGTCAACACCAAATTCGCCAGTACGACCTTCAACGAAACCCGCTGAAACAACAAGTGAACATCAAACTCCCAGTGTCCTCACCATCGAAGATATTCGTGAGATCATACGACGTACGGCCACGCCTGAGGTTGGAGAAACCAAGCAAGTTGAACGAAGCGAAGATGAAGATTGATTGTTTCGGGTGGTTTGTCGTACCGGAAAGAATTTTGTTTCCGATTTTTGTTTTCATTTTAATTTTGTCGAAGTTCCGCCGGCGTTTTCTTACTTTTATGTACTGCTCAAACCGCAATGTGGTCTGGCCAGTATGCTCTTAGATGTTTTATGTTTATGTTTCTCAGTTCAGGAGAACTGTTTAAGATTGTTATTGTGCCTAGCAGGCTCGTGACTGGTAATTAATTGTAAATTCCAGGCGCTTTCTGAATGAAAAAATAATTTTTTTAATAAAATTTGTTTGCTCACATCGAGCTTGATACGAGAATTCATTTGTTTAGTTCAAATCCCAGAGTTCTTAAAATCTGACCAAAGTCGCCGCTGTCTATGAATATTTGCCGAATGTTAACAACGAATCGCAACAAGTCGCATGAATCGCATCAACCAGTTTACCGTTTCGATACATCAGTCTATCACCGAGCCGTGCGATTTCCATCATTTTTTTCGTTGTACAGTTCCCAATGTGGTAACCGAGTTCAGGGCGGCATGTGACTTACTTTTCTCACTAATTCTGACTGTTTCTGAAAGAAGCGAAAGTGAGTTACTTTTTCTTGATTTTATTAATTTTCTCACTATTTCCAACTATTTCGGACAAAACTACAGGCTTTAACATTTCAAATGTCTCACTTTCATTTTTTTCAAAGAATGCCATTGTGAATTCGCAATGACACAATGAAATTCTCAGAAAAATTTGACAGTGAGACATTTGAAATGTCAAAGACTGTATAGATAATCGGAACAATTTCTTATTCCAACTTAATATTTATTTAAAACATAGCTAACGCCGACCCGTACGAAACACCTATTCGTATCAAAAGCCTTTAATGTGAAACTCTTCATTTCTCTTACTTCATTTTCTTCTCTGCTGAAAAACTATTCTCCCTTTAAAATCACTTACATTATCCACTCTTTGCCTTGTTATCATATACAACTAAATTGCCGGAGGCAATATAGACAGCCCCGTACGAAGACAAATTTCATAAATTCCTATTTAAACAGCTATATACCGCTATATTTAACTATATTTCACTATAAATAAACATTTCACAGATAAATATATGCTATTATATAGCTCTATATGCCTGTATATAGCTCAATATAGCTGTATATAGGTATATATATAGATGTCCGTATATGGAATCCCTGAAACCCCACACACATAACAAATTATTTCCATGTTAACAGAAACTCTCTAAGTATCATTTTTCCCAAGATATTTCTAATCAACAAATCGGCTGGCAAAGCAACCAAATGTATGAGAAGCCTCTATCCCCTGCTGTCTCGGAAATCGAAACTCTCAAACAGAAACAAAAACATCATTTTTAAATCGGTAATTAGACCTGTGATGACTTATGGATGCCCCGTGTGGTATAGAGCAGCAAAATCGCACATTAAGAAGCTACAAGTAATACAAAATAAGACCCTTAAATTGATCAACAAACTACCGTGGCGATACCCTACGGATCAACTCCACCGTCTATCTAAATATCCAATGATATCTACGTACATGCGAGATACATCAAACAAATTCAATCACGGCTGCGAGGGATCGTCGTATGAATTGATCAGGCAACTGGCCCACGTACAGTGAGACTTCAAATGACCTTGCCCACCTCCCTGGAGCTGATTCAAGTGCATGTTCGATCCAGCAAATGGTAAATTTTGTTTTGCAAGGATGTTACTATAGCGGTCTATAGTCCCATCTGCTCGTTAACTAATTTGTAAGCGTTGTTTAGTCTGTAGGTTATTTCTTTCATCGAGTAGAGGTTTTTCTATTTCATTTTCCCTCTGAATTCATTCACGGCAGCCCTGCTAATTCTATTTAATTTTATCACGTGGTTAACTGCTGCAAAGTCTTTGGGCCAGACTGATCTCAGAAAAAAAATTGTCAGACATTTGTATTGTTAAGAATTGTGCTGAAATAAACGAACTTTGAACTTTGAACTTTGAACTTGACCGAATTTCATGAATTTTTTTTTGTTTGAAAGGTATTAACGAATGTAAAGCGTCGGTACTATTTCCGGTCTCCTAACAAAATGGCTGCCGGCGGCCATATTGGATTTTAGTAAAATAGAAATATCTTGGGAAAAATGATACTTAGAGAGTTTCTGTTAACATGGAAATAATTTGTTATGTGTGTGGGGTTTCAGGGATTCCATATACGGACATCTATATATACCTATATACAGCTATATTGAGCTATATACAGGCATATAGAGCTATATAATAGCATATATTTATCTGTGAAATGTTTATTTATAGTGAAATATAGTTAAATATAGCGGTATATAGCTGTTTAAATAGGAATTTATGAAATTTGTCTTCGTACGGGGCTGTCTATATTGCCTCCGGCAATTTAGTTGTATATGATAACAAGGCAAAGAGTGGATAATGTAAGTGATTTTAAAGGGAGAATAGTTTTTCAGCAGAGAAGAAAATGAAGTAAGAGAAATGAAGAGTTTCACATTAAAGGCTTTTGATACGAATAGGTGTTTCCTACGGGTCGGCGTTAGCTATGTTTTTTTCGCGGATTTGGCATCTCTAGACAACCACAATAGGTTTCCCCTTACTCAGGGAGTCCAATTCGACGTGTTACAAACGCATGCGTAAACCTATAAGACCCCAGTACTTCGTACGGGTCTAAAAAAACGTCAAAAAATTTGCAAAGATGTTTGAAATTATATGAATGTTAAGGTGTAACGTCAAGTTTCGCCGATGTCTGATTTTCGAGATTTTTTGAAAGGTTGTATTTAAAATCCCTGTGCATAATAGAAAGCATTGGAAGCCGAAATTCAAATTATTATAAGTTTTTGTAATGCAACGTCCAAAAATATGGCCCGTTTGCTGAAATGGAGAAAATCGTCTCCTGGAAAGCACAAGCTGATACGATTTTTCGACAAAAATCAACGCACTGCGAAGTGCGTTGCATAAATTCAAAATTCAATTATTAGTAATGAAAAACACATTAAAAATCGAAACACAGTAAAAATGAGCTTTTTGGGCAGAGTTCTATATTCAATAATTCTCGTTATTTCGCCCTATTTTTGGAAAGCACGCTTTGGAACTGATTAGGCCCATAGAGAAGATATTTTTTATTATTTTATTGTTTGAATGACGTGCAGAATAAAAGTTTTGCAGAATTATCTGCAGAATTTTTCTACTGGTCCTAGAATACAGCTATACCTACGGTTACTCGCAAATCTTCATAATATTTGTCATCCCAAGCATATTCTACTAAATCTCTACGGATTTCAAATGTCCAAATGAGCAAACTAAAAGTGTAAAATGATGTTTCCTACTAAGAATCACAATTTAAAAAGCAATCGTTCGAGGAATCATGTTCAAAAAAGAAAGGGGAAAATAATCTTTACTCGCTACATACCCCAAACACTCGTTTTACGCCAATGACAGTTTCCAGGAGTAGTCATTAAAATACCAACGTTACTTTGTCATGGCTTTGTCACTAAGTAATCAATAAATCATACACGAAATCATCAGGGCCTATTATTTGGGAATTAATTCCCAAAATTCCCAAATATTCACAGATATTCCCAAATATTCACAAATATTCCCAAATATTCCCAAATATTCACAAATATTCCCAAATATTCCCAAATATTCACAAATATTCACAAATATTCCCAAATATTCCCAAATATTCACAAATATTCCCAAATATTCACAAAAATTTAAGACCAGGTAGACGTAGACTTAAATAAAATTTAAACGATTCAGTGGATATCATGCTTATAAAATTTGTGATACATAATAAAGTGTTTTAAGCCAGCGGCGTTGGAGGTACCCCAAAAAATGTATGTGTTACGGCACAGCCCTGCTACTAGCATGAACACTGAATTGACAAGTGTCAAATTTGGAGGCTTTAGTGATACGAGCTACCGCTTAGGATTATGTTTTAACTCATACAACAAAAACAAGTCATCTATCTGTATAACAGAAACGCAGTGCCTACTGTGATTTCATCGGCCTCATGGTTTGGAAATCAATATTGTTAATATTTGTGAATATTTGGGGATATTTGTGAATATTGGTGAATTTTGGGAATATGTGGGAATATTTGTGAATTTTGGGAATATTTGGGAATATTTGTGAATATTTGGGAATATTTGGGAATATTTGGGAATTTTGGGAATATTTGGGAATATTTGGGAATATTTGGGAATATTTGGGAATATTTGGGAACATTTGTGAATATTTGGGAATATTTGTGAATATTTGGGAATATTTGGGAACATTTGTGAATATTTGGGAATATTTGGGAATATTTGTGAATTTTGGGAATATTTGGGAAGTAGACGAGGTGTAAAAGTTTTAACGATAGAAAATACCTGCTGTAATGCCACTGGTTTATTTCTAAGTCATTTGTGAACATCGAAAATAAACTTCTGATGGATGAGATTAAATGTCAATGGTATTTAAACACGATTTATAAAGCTTTATTGATAACAATACAAAATAGAAACCAAACATTTTGGGATAATATATTCAAAAGGAGTAATTATTTGGGAATTAATCCCCAAATATTCACAAAAATTCTCAAATATTCCCAAATATTCCCAAATATTCCCAAATATTCCCAAATATTCCCAAATATTCTCAAATATTCCCAAATATTCCCAAATATTCCCAAAATTCACAAATATTCCCAAATATTCCCAAATATTCCCAAAATTCACAAATATTCCCAAATATTCCCAAATATTCCCAAATTCGATTCCCAAATAATAGGCTCTGGAAATCATACACGAATTTCGTGTTCCTTTCAGTCTTTTTCAAGATTTTTAATTCTCCCTCAAGGTTCCAACAAGGGCTAAAGTTTACGTTTCTTTTTCTTACTAGAAAGTGAGAGTATGTGCTTCAAATTGACGATTTAGGGTTGGTTTCTCTCACTTGGTCACTTTTCTAAATCAATTTATAGTGAAAATACCAACTATATTTGGCAAAATTGATCACTTTTTTACTATTTTCTTCAGAAAAATCACATGCCGCCCTGCGGAGTTCATAATTACCAAGTGATAACAGAGTTGTTGAATAGTGCTGATGAATCGTTTTGCAGCCTAGAGATGGATTGCCTGAAAGAAGAATGTGAGTGTTGAGCATTTTTCCAGTACGAGCGATTTGCTCTTTGAATCGTGTTTCGTGTTGAATTTTTGTCAATAAGGTCAGCGGCATGCCTTGGTCAAAAAAGTCGCTTCCCATCTGACCCGAAAGAAATCGCTGATCTCTCAGCAAACTTTATTTGAACGATACGTATCACTCAGCTCAAGTCGTGTCTTTCGCTGTCTTGTGAACGAACACAGTAGAAGCAACTGAAGATGAATGGTTCTTTACCATTCTGTGACCGCTACTGTGTTTTCGGAGGTCGAAACAGCGCCTGTTTGGTGGTTTGACCCACTGTAATTTGTCCGCCACCCCCCTGTAGCCAGCTGTCCTGTTCTTTTTGATGAAGGTAGACGGAGAGTATGTGCTAAATAAATGATTTAACAGCAATTTGATGTTGCCGTTTTACTTTTTAGCCAAATAAATTGTTAGACAGTTGGGAAAACCGACGGAATTTCTAGCTAATTATTCTTATTTCAGGTACCAGTCGACAAAACCATCCCTTTTCTTTCCCTTCTTTGGTTGTTTCTTCTATCTACACTGACACTGTGCGTTGCATGATGTTACAGTAATGGTTTGTTGCATGATAGCAACATTAAAACGTCCTCCGAAAATCTGTCCGGAGATTAATGAATTCTGTTCTCACTCGTGTAATTGCTGTACATTGTGTGTTATTTGGGATTTAGTGCGCTGCGAAATTTACGTAGCGTTAAAAATCCTCCTAGAGATGCTCTAGGCTGCCCGAAAAAAGGAATGATTAGTCCAAGTGAAAGACAATATAATTGGAGAATTATAATTGGATAGTGTCTTTAGTGATTTAAATGGCTAAATTGAAAATCGACCGATCTGAAATCAACAACTGCCAATTGGCAGGTTTTCATTTTCTGTCTCGTCGCGTGAAATGGATTTTGCTATTTCTAGTTTAATATATAATTTTAGGCCTTACAAGCTTTCACTTTCATGTGTTTTATGACCAGGCCGTAGTCAAACGATTGATTTTGTTCGGCTAACCTACCGTCAATCACGTCGCTTTAATATATTATGATAATAAGTATCGATAAACGTCTATATGTCATGTCATTAATTTAAATTTCAAAAAGCAATTGATCCTCATAGTCTCTACTATGTGTAGAGTTACATAATATTTGCAATACAGCCAAAAGTGAATTTTGTTCTGAGGCCGGTCAAATGGAAATATTATTAAAAGTTTACAAGACTTGACAAGTCTTTACGAAAAATATGAACTCAATCAAGTGAAAATTGTTGTATTATTCTTTCGTTCCGAGATTTTTGTATGTCGGATTTTGAGACAAATTTTGACCAGTCGATAGGAAAGTATCTTGTTTTTGACCTTTAATGAGATGTTTTCTCTACTTGTGCTTGTGTCTTGGCTTATGTCGATAAATTTCACAATTTAAAGTTCTGAAAAACATCTCGCTTCGCTCTGGCCGCAAACTTCACACTCGTTAATTTTTTCTGGTTTATTCGCTTTTGTTAACAAGACAAAATAAAGTAACAAGAAAAAATTATTGAAATAGATCCAAACATTCGTTTAGCACCAGAAGCTAGATCGTTAGACTAATATAATCTATCTTGAAACCTAACCTCAGGAATTCTGTGCTTTATCAACTTTTTTTTAATCGGTTCGGAATTAGCCCAGTTACGGTGTTAACAAAGAGCAGAAAAGCCTTCTTCTGAGAACTACTCCCAGATGGTTGAACCGATACCACCCATTTTCGAACTTGACTTGAGGATTTCAACACTTCATCAAATAAAAAGAAAGTTTCTGAAAATCGGTTGAACTTTGTTCCAGTTATCGTGTGAACAAAGATCAGAACAGGCTTCTTCTGAGAACTGCTCCCAGATGACTGAACCGATACAATATAGGCAATCTTCAAACAATTCTCCGATTCATAAGGTCTTACTTGATTTTATTGTTAATTTAAAGTGCTTATATGTCTATTGTCCATCTTTTGGCGGCATACTGGACACTGATTCGTACGCATTGTTGGCAGCAGACAGCCGCGGCAAAACAAATGCCCGCAAATAGTGGCCACAGGATGATCGTACTCTGCTTCCAAACAAAATGCAAAATGCCCGCCCACATAAATCCATTGTAGCCTTCCAATTGTGTGCGGTCGTCCACAAAAGCATCAGCCCTACTTGATGATGTGAGGCCATAAACACACCTGTTGCCTGTTGAAAATATATGAAGCTAATCATATCATCTTAAACGAAAGCTCCGTAGTTAATTTCAAGAAAGACGCTAAACATGTCTCGCCGGTGGTATATAACCTGATCAAAAAGAAAATGATCGGGAAACGGCTACACAACATTGACGTCCGAAATACGACACCACTGCACACAAGGACCATCGAAAGCGAACAGTCCTATGAATCGGTCGAACAGATGTTTTGACATCAACGACATTTCAAATTAGAATTTCACGCCAGATTGTCTACATTACATAACAGTGATAACTCAGTCAAACCGCAATTTTGTGTGATATTTAGAATTTGTAAGTTAACGTAAGTCATTTGATTACCTGAAAACAAGATGATCGGTCAAACCGGTCGAATGCACGGCAGTATCAACAAATAATTGTTTTCATTTACGGTCGGCTGTGTAAGCAACACAACAACTGGAGGCCCTAACACCGTTCCCCCAGTCAAACAATACTGAGTTTAAAAAAAATTTACGTGAGAAAAAGTCTGGTCCATACCAATATCGATTGTCAAGACGGTTACGAATATTATTTTGAAAGATCATCATCTAATGATATATTTTAGTTAGGAAAAATTTGTTGGAGGAATGCGATCGCATTTTACAAGACACAATGATATGTCTAATTGGGTGGACAAGGCCTGAGAAACGCAACTAATATTTACTACTTAGTTTCTAAGTCTCGAATTGTTTTCCATTCACCTCCAGCTTATGGCTCGTTGATCTACTATCAGAAAATTTAGTCTTAATGTGCTTGCTCAGTTTTTTCTGAAGAAATCGAATCCTGAATCTAGTTTTGGATGCAGATTCCATTTTAGTAAATTTTTGTAGAAAAAAATCGTACCCGGGGATTGTTCCATGAATGTATAGACAAATCACTCTGGGGAGGCAGGTTAAAGAAAAACTTAAAACATGAACAACAAAGGAAACAGGGCAGGAAAATAATGTTTTCTTCCCGGTAACCAAGTCAAAACTTCCTAGTGTGAAAATGATGACTAAAATTTCCTGGTGATTTACAACCAACTTCCCGGTGACTTCTTTTTTGGTGTGAATGTAAGTTACTTTAATGTTGTAATCTTTTCAGAACTTTCTAATTTCGAATTTGCACTCTTCAATTTGTAGAGAAGAAACTTTATTAAAAAGCTGCTTGAAAGTCTTTTGTCGGATGTGTGGGCGTAAAAAAATAATTCAAAAAACTTAAAAGTTCTGACTTAATTCACTTAAATAATAACTAAGGGAAAAGCAAGATTTTTGAAAAAAGATTTTCGATCGTGTCAAAATAATCCCATAATTTCCGTAAGAGACTTAGTGAAAGCTCAGGGCCGTAGCTACACAAGATTTTCAGGGCGGGCTCAAGCCCTTAGATTGAAACTTTATAAAAAGCTTTACGTTTATTGTGCAGAAGTAGATGTTAAAACGATTGTCGTAATTTATTATACTATTTTTGTTTGTATTTACCAAAACTAGATTGTGTAAAGTATTAGTTAGTTGTGACAACGCGAGCGGAGCGAGCGAAATTTTTTCAGTAATAATGATAGAGACAATTTAAATTTTTATTTGATTTCTTTTGAACATAACATCGGTAGTCAGGATGGCCATTTGATGCCGACTTCACTATTGCAACAACGCCCTTTCATTTTTGAGAACTTAAAGAAATGGCCATCCCCTCAAGAAAGACTCAAAGAATTGACTACAAAAAAAATTAGATTTCGAAAACGTACTGCCTTTTTAAAATCCATGCTTGTATGTTAAATGTAGTTCAAAATTATAAATAAGAAGAGTGATGTCTTTTAGTATAACTTTTGAAGTCACTGCTTCATAAAAAAATTTACTTCCAGCCAAAAATTGTACTCTTCTTTGAACTTTGTTAAGGATTGAAGAAACTAAGGAAACACAAAATTCTCTGAATAGCTTCGATTTGTTCCAAACAAGAAACTACAGGCTGATCTAAAATTTTTACTTTTTGTCAGTGGTGTTGAAGCTGAGGAAATATTTTAAATCAAAAACATGAAATTTTTGAGAAAAACCTTCCAAAAATTTTCTAGCGGTGCAGCAGCCGTCTCAACTCGTCTATGAAAACCGCTGCCATGATCCGATATCTTCAGAAGCTTACATCAGGTTTTAGTAGTTCAAGAACGAATGCTTTTTTATGAGAAAGCAAATCGTACAGAAAAGCTGTTCAATGTCATTAACAAAGTCATGTAGCTACACTGGAAGTTACTTGTTGACGACCATTTAAAATTCAAGATGCGAAAAATGTAGCTACTGAGCCAAGTGAACGCTGAACATCTTTTATTACCTTCAGCTTTCAGCGTAGATCAGACCTAAAGCATTCACTTTTGACCTGAATTTACCCGATTCCGAGCCCTCAAACCTTGATCAGGATTTAGATGAACAAAAGTACTTGATGACTTAAAAAGGAAAAATTTCAAAAATTTCGTGTTTAAGCAACTAAACAAGTTTTTGTCTCAACACGTCCATCAAAGGTAATTCGGGATTAGGATAGCCAAAGGTTGAAGGAAAAAACGCTTTGAGCATCTTGAATGTTTTTCATACAACGTCCTACATTAAAACTCAAAATTGTTTTAAGTCTCTACTATGTAAATAGCCGCGCAGCGAGACTTTTTTTATGAACTTACGAAGATATACACATCAAATGAACAAACAGAATCAGGTTGATAAATACATAAGGCATATGAGAGACATCAACTTCAATCGATATGTCTTTAAGTTAACAGAATTTCCAGATGAACTCTAGAAGTTCCAGGGAGGGCTCGCAAGATTCCAGGGCGGGCTCAGCCCGCCTAAGCCCATTAGTAGCTACGGCCCTGTGAAAGCTTCAAGCAATGGATGGACGAGCAAGCTGTAGAGAAATGTATGAAGTCAGAATATTATTTTGTCGGAGTACCAAATATATATTTTAACCACCGTTTCTAAAAGATCTGATGGCATAACTCTAACTCCATTCATGAAGTCAATTTAAATTTCATTTATTTCGAAAAAAATAAATTTAACATACCTGTACCGCATAGCTTCAGTCAGTTTATTAACAATTCAAATGAGCAACAATCATGGAGTTAATAATTTTGGTTATTCTTTACATGTAAATTACTCTACAAAAAGAAAAAACTCAGTTGGGTCACGTGAAACGACGAAATATAAAAGAAAAATTTTTACGCCTTATTGTTCCACAACGAAATTTTTTAATGAATGAAAACTCTCAAAAAACGAAAATATCTAAAAAACGTTACTTAAAACACACTTCAAGTTCGTAAACACATTTTTCAATCGAAAATTCAGATCAAATTTGACTCAAAACCAAAATTCTTTACCGAAAACTCTTTTAACAGTCATATCATGAAAAATTTATTCTATGCAATGGATAGAATTAGCAATTAGACCAATGTAGTCAATGAATGTATTTTTGCCCTTTAAATTTTTGTAAACGATTTGCTATCTGTGTCATAAAATCGAAACGAAAAAATAAAAGAAAACAAGAACAATGGATCCCAACGACGCATTCATCGTTCAACAGGTAAGCTAACACAATTACTACTGCTACATGTGAATGATAGTAGAAAGTCTCATTGAAACATACTTTCATTTTTTACCTTAGAGGATCTATGTATCATAAGTGAGAGAGAGAGCAATTTGAAAGAGAGTAATCCAAAACGATTTCGTCCATAACAGGTTTTATGAGCTTCTAGCCCCACAGAATTCTTCAGCCGACTGAAATGCCTACAAATTACTAAAATTGGAAAGTCAAAAGTTTTAAACTTAACAGCTTTTCCATTACCCAAAACCCCTAAGACGACAGGTAAAAAATGAAAGCATGTGTCAATGAGACCCGTACGAAGTACCATTTAAAGCTAAATTGAACTATATTAGGCCTTACTCGAGTATATAAGCCGTACCATGCTGAAGATACAGTTGCTATACGAAATTCCATACTATGTTTCTTTTGTCGTTTCAGCGAGATGACGGCACAATCGTTGGCCATGTGTACATGTGCGACTCGGACTCAGAGGCATGGGATAACGGACTAGATCGTTCATGCGAGTGGGAGGAGACAGACGAAGAAGAAAAAAATGAGGAAGCAGAGGAAGACGAAGAAACTGAATATAAATAAAATTTAAATCCATGAAAAAGTATGTTTTTCTACCTGATAAAGGATTGTGTAATTTACGTAAATTTTTGCAACGGTCGGATGTCGGATGGAAACATTAATTGTTAGATGAGATTTAGATGTAGTTTTCGAAATATGGCATTGAATAACGTTTCGTATACCGTGATCTAAGGAGAGCGCAGATATCGAATAGGTATGCCATCACCTTGTTAAACACGATAAACAAAATCATTTCAATCATCATGCACATATAGGGGCCACTGAAAAGGCTGTGTCCAAAGAGGGGTCCGGAACATATTTAAGTGTTTTTCGGTAGAGGTTAGCACCTTGATGAAGAAAAGTTTAGGTGCCAGGCTGGGTACCTGGGCAATATCTTTTGGTTGTGACTCAAAGTCCAAAAACCGTGTTGTGAAGTAAAAGCCTTGGCGCTGAATCGTGTGCGATGGAGGCAATTTGTTGGTACCTTATGCTCTTCCGCGGAGTCAGACAAGATGATGATGATGCCGATGCCATTAAACTGATCGATATTTAATAACATTTTCATAAAAATAAAGGAAGAATTGATCTCTAAAACGCATAAAAAGTCGATAGGCAACAGCTCCCGACAACATAAAATCCCGATATTTCTTCTTCGAACTTCTTGTCACAGTAGTGCCTAACGCATAAAAATTCTACGATGTCAACGAAGAAAGAAACAAATGAAGTTGTGTTGTGTGATGGTGTTGTTTTACTATAGTTCCAAGTTGTATCCGAAAATTCGGCTGATGAGGCATCAAGAAATTGTGATAAAATGTGTTCATTGGCCCTTTGAAACTTTCGGAAGAGCATTCGTTGTTTTTATTTCATCATCCGGTGGCTAAAACAACATTGGTTAAAAGGATATTTTGCTGGGTATTTTTGTCAGTCTCACGTTGGTGTCAATTGGAGTTTTGCTGGGCAAGGATGATGTTGCAACCGACAAGTCAGCTGCAGGGTTATTACTTGATGTAGAGGATGTTGCAGGCGACGAAACAGCTGCATTTTCCCCTAAAAATTGACAGTTGCGATTTATTATCCGTTTGGATCTTTCTCGTGCACGGACGGGCTCGGGCATTTTTTCTGTCGTTCACCTAGTAAAATATGTGTTGATTAATAATTATTCATAAATATGTATGGCAGTAAGAACCATTATGATTCAATGAAAATCAAACAAAAGCCACAATATAACAATATGTCACTACGTCTTCTTGGGGTGCTGTGATCTCTGAGCAAACTCGGTTATCACGATTGACAATAAAATTAAAATCAGTCGCGTACCTCTGTTAGGAACTCATGAATGTCATCAACTGCAACAACTTTAACCTCGATATTTTTGGCTTTGGTCTCAGTATTCACAGATTCATCTTCATCGCTGTCAACTATTATCGTTGGTAAATCCTTAGACTTATTGGTAAAAATCGCCTATACATGGAAAAAGTAGTTTATGCATATAATAGTAGATATTTATGCTACTAGAACTGTAAAACGGTATCTCGGTTAGAGATACTAGTTTCAAGCTCTAGTAACATAAATAGTTTTACATATCGAGCTACTGAAAGTTCCCTTGCTCTACTGTAAAATGCACTTTTTAACGACTGTTGGTACTTTTACTTCTAGTGAAACAAAATATTGTCAATGTGAGAGACGTTTGTTGTTTCTTTTGTTCAAAATTTTCCGATTCATTTTACGCTCTATAAAAAAGGAGTATTCCAATGGACAATATTTTGTGGGACACTAAACTAGAAGAAAATATACCACAAGTCGTTCAAAATTGCCTTTGATTGTCGAAACGAGTAAAATACACGGAAGCAAGGGAAGTCAAATTACTTCTAAAAAGCTCACCTCAAAACGCTTACAACAATAAAGTATAGTTTCCACTTAAAAAGATCACTCCGTTTAGTCGCCGTTTACATGACAGTTGTAAAATAGAACAAAGCAACTGTCACGTAAACGGAGTAAAAAATTTAAATAAATTCAATTTCCACTCCGTTTGCGTGACAGTTCTTTTGTTCTATTTTACAATTGGCATGTAGACGGAGGCTAAACGGAGTGCTCTTTTTAAGTGGAAACTAAATTTAAGACCTTAATGATCATTACAATTTTGAAGCAAGTTTCCATCGTTTCAGATTTGGTTGAAGTTTTTTTTTGAATTAGCAAGTGTCAAAAATGACAGAAAAATATCTTTGCAACATAATCTTTGTGTACTCTGATCGATGAAACCTTGAGTGGTGACCGAGTGTTACAACTCTTGCCAATGCTTTGTTGATTGTGGGTTTTGTTTCTTCGCCGTTCAGGTAAAGGTTGAGCTTTTCTTGGATCTAGCGGCGTTGTATTGACGAAAGAAAACGAGGATTTTCGCTATATTTCGAGGTTTATTCACCTCTTCATCAGGCTATATTTGAAAAAAAAACAACATTTTGATTTTGACACACACAATGCTTTGTTGATTACAGTCAGGCATTTAAAAAAAAAGTTACCATGTAGGTTTGGAAACTACGTACAAAAACGAAAGTTTCGATGCCGTTAGGATACATTTTCAGAGTATTGTCAGAGGGTGTGTTCACGACCGAAGTCGTTGAAAGAATGTTTTTATTATTAAAATGCGGTTCCTTATAAAGCTAAATTTGAGGTTGCTAGATTGAATACAAATCAATTGAGTGACTGGCTGACTGTGATCACCACAGATACTTCCCCCATTTAGAAAAACTTGGCTGGTTGAATTTGTTTATCGTCTGCATCGCGAAGGATTGTCAGGAAAATTGGCTGATGTAAGGCAGTAACATGAATCTTGTCGAATGGTGGATGGGTGCAATGATCCTTTCAATGTTGATGACCATTGTGCCAGTTGCCTGATTGCATTTGTTTTGGGCAGGGGATTGTGGTTGGATCAGGATGGATTGATGAATTGCTATGGTGTTTTTGAATAATTTTGACTGTTGTTGTGTAGCTTTAATTTGTAGTTGAGTCATTTAAAAAAATGATTCCAGCGTTTTTAGCCCCGTACGAAGTACTGGGGGCTTATAAGATTAATATGCCGTTTGTAACACGTCGAATTGGAAGCAGACAGTAAGGGCAAAGCATTTGGTTATGTTCATAGATGACGAATCCGCAATAAAAAAAATGTCCGTCCGTCCGTCCGTCCGTCCGTGACCCCTCTAGCTTGAGTAAATCACAACCTTTTTTCAAAATTCTTTTTTTCCCCGATTGGTATCGACAAAAGTAAGGTCAAGTTCGAAAATGGGCATGGTAGGGTCGGCCCCTCCAGAGCTAGGGCCCTATAGGTGTTTTTCAGTCTTTCGACGATATCTACCGAAATACGCACGCAATAGCTGCTTGTGATATATCAAATGAAAGGTATTGACGAGTAGAACAAAATTTCTGAACATTGTTTTTGGGTAAGATGCAACGTGGGCTTGTTGGGAGGGCTCAAAGGTCGTTACTCGGCCCTAAGTGTTTTTTGCACATAAATCGAGTAAATCTCATCCGATTTTGCTAGTTTTAGTTTTTTATGGAAGGTAATTGAATACCGAAAAGAACGTGACGAAAAAAGTTTCAAATTAGGGCCCTTGGACTAAGGCCGCTACTCGGCCCTAAGTGTTTTTTGCACATAAATCGAGTAAATCTCATCCGATTTTGCTAGTTTTTGTTTCATTTGAGAGATAATTGAATGCCGAATAGAATGATGGCAAAAAAAGTTTCGAATTTGGGCCCTTGGACTAAGGCCGCTACTCGGCCCTAAGTGTTTTTTGCACATAAATCGAGTAAATCTCATCCGATTTTGCTAGTTTTTGTTTCATTTAAGAGACAATTGAATTCCGAATAGAATGATGGCAAAAAAAGTTTCAAATTTGGGCCCTTGGACTAAGGCCGCTACTCGGCCCTAAGTGCTTTTTGCACATAAATCGAGTAAATCTCAACCGATTTTGCTAGTTTTTGTTTCATTTGAGAGGTAATTGAATACCCAATGGAAAGTTGGCAAAAAATTTTGGGTTTCTAAAAAAATGTCGTAAATTGTTGGTTTTATTTGAGTGGTACTTCGTACGGGCTTTCGTAATTGCGCTATGCGCAATTTAAAAAATGAACACTTTCAGTAAATTTGACCATGCCCAACTAGACTTGCATTTTGGTAACAGACGCATTAGAGGGTTGTAGACGTATTAGGGTTCCGGGTGTATTACGGTTACGGACGTATTATGGTTACGGACGAAATAGGATTACGGGTAGTACGGGGCTAAGTCGCAGCAAACGCTCCGACTGTTCTGATGCCTTGTTTTTATTGCGGATTCGTTATCTATGAACATAGACAAATGCTTTGCCCTTACCGTCTGCTTCCAATTCAACATGTTACAAACGGCATATTAATCTTATAAGCCCCCAGTACTTCGTACGGGGCTAAAAATGTCCGTCCGGCCGTCCATCCGTCCGTCTGTGACCCCACTAGCTAGAGTAAATCGCAACCTTTTTTCAAAATTCTTTTTTTCCCCGATTGGTATCGACAAAAGTAAGGTCAAGTTCGAAAATGGGCATGGTAGGGTCGGCCCTTCCAGAGCTAGGGCCCTATAGGTGTTTTTCAGTCTTTCGACGATATCTACCGAAATATGCACGCAATAGCTGCTTGTGATATATCAAATGAAAGGTATTGACGAGTAGAACAAAGTTGCTGAACATTGTTTTTGGGTAAGATGCAACGTGGGCTTGTTGGGAGGGCTCAAAGGTCGTTACTCGGCCCTAAGTGTTTTTTGCACATAAATCGAGTAAATCTCATCCGATTTTGCTAGTTTTAGTTTTTTATGGAAGGTAATTGAATACCGAAAAGAACGTGACGAAAAAAGTTTCAAATTAGGGCCCTTGGACTAAGGCCGCTACTCGGCCCTAAGTGTTTTTTGCACATAAATCGAGTAAATCTCATCCGATTTTGCTAGATTTAGTTTTTTATGGAGTCTAATTGAATACCGAATAGAATGATGGCGAAAAAAGTTTCAAATTTGGGCCCTTGGACTAAGGCCGCTACTCGGCCCTAAGTGTTTTTTGCACATAAATCGAGTAAATCTCATCCGATTTTGCTAGTTTTTGTTTCATTTGAGAGATAATTGAATGACGAATAGAATGATGGCAAAAAAAGTTTCAAATTTGGGCCCTTGCACTAAGGCCGCTACTCGGCCCTAAGTGCTTTTTGCACATAAATCGAGTAAATCTCAACCGATTTTGCTTGTTTTTGTTTCATTTGAGAGGTAATTGAATGCCAAATAGAATGATGGCAAAAAATTTTGGGTTTCTAAAATAATGTCGTAAATTGTTGGTTTTATTTGAAAGGTACTTCGTACGGGCTTTCGTAATTGCGCTATGCGCAATTTTAAAAATGAACAGTTTCAGTAAATTTGACAATGCGCAACTTGACTTGCATTTTGGTAACATACGCATTAGAGGGTTGTGGACGTATTAGGGTTCCGAGCTTATTAGGGCTACGGACGTATAATGGTTGCGGACAAAATTGGATTACGGGTTGTACGGGGCTAAGTCGCAGCAAACGCTCCGACTGTTCTGATGCCTTGTTTGATAGAGAGTTTTTACTTACTCTATTTGTTGGGTGTCTTATTTCATTTGTTAGAATGAATGTTGCTTAAAGGTTTTTTTAAGAAGTGAAATCTTTTGTAATGGTGGTAGACTTTATCGTCTGAGTTGTGTGAATGTTACGCCTCGTTGTTACTACCCTTTGAAATTAAGGTTCGAAGATGTTACAGTCTATGAACTTGAGCTTAATTCGTTGCCGAGTAATTTTGGGCAGTTTGAAATTTTAAAATTACTCTGACTAATATGAATGATGAAACCTGGCCAAGGTTGTTCATACTAGATTTTTGAACTTTTTCGTTGTTGGTGCAAAGTCTTTTGGTTGGTTTGTTTGTGCTAAGACAATAGGATGTAATGTTAGCCTTTGTTTAAGACGATTTGTGTCTTTTGCATTGATGGTGGTTGCAATTCGTTGTTTCAAGAATACATAGATAGTTCTTTTGTACGGTCTAGTAACAGTAACTGGTAAAGATACATTCTCTAGATTCTTGAATAAAAGAAGTTGTTGGATTTCCAATTGAATGATCAAGTAATCCTATGCTCTAGACTAGTGTGCCTTGAAGAAAATGTATCAGAATCTTCACTTCTTTTATATTAGTCAAACTATTTGGACGTTCCTTTAATAAATTCCCTTTGTATAAAACCAAGTCTTGTGATTTACTGCCCTGGAATTATTGAGAATCTAACAGGTTATGGGCCCAGATAACGCAGGAAGAGAAAGAATGTAAGAGACAAAAATATTACGGCCGGAAAGTTGATAAATTGAATTGCGATGTACGACACGATTTCAATATGGACCATACTTTTGGAAATCGAGGATTATTGCAAAACGGAATCGCGATGGAATTGGAACTGTGTTGGGATGGTACTGGAATTGGAACGGTGTCAGTGGTGTTGGGAGTGGCGCACGCCATAGTCCAGCTGATATTCGTGAAGTGTTGAAAAGAAGGATTGAAGGAAGGAATCCATTAACGAATTTCGAATGGAACGTGGTCAGTTTTGAGTTTGAGCAAGAAATTTGAGCATTGGAAACGGCAATAGGATTGAGCAACAGAATTGAGCTGTGGAGCAATAGATTTGAGCAACAGATTTGAGTCAGAAGTATAGCAACAGAATTGAGCAATAGAACAGAAATTTGATCTCGAATTAACGTCTGGAAGTTAATGGATTTGAAATTGGGAAATATGGATTTTGGCCTCAGCAAGGAGAAGGATGGCGAAATCGAACGTATTGAAAACTACAACTGTGTGGAAGTGGATTGTGTGTTGAGTTAATTTGATTAAGGAGGTGTCAAAATATTGTTCTAGAAAGGTGTTACTTGATTATTCAATTGAGGAGGTGTGTTGGATTTCCAATTGAATGATCAAGTAATCCTATGCTCTAGACTAGTGTGCCTTGAAGAAAATGTATCAGAATCTTCACTTCTTTTATATTAGTCAAACTATTTGGACGTTCCTTTAATAAATTCCTTTGTATAAAACCAAGTCTTGTGATTTACTGCCCTGGAATTATTGAGAATCTAACAGAAGTTTCACGGAATCATTTCAATGTTTAAATGGAAATTCTTCAAGTCCTCAATGAATTTTGTTGGTCTCAAAATGTTTCGGGTTCGTAGTTCTGAAGGTATGTTATCAGGAACTACCCGAATAGAATAATGAAAACTGTTAAAAAAACATTGAGTAGCAAAGTGTTGAGTGAGTCCAGAGCACTGTTAAAACTTTGTCCTGAATTGTGTAATTCTTTTAGGAGTGTTTTTGGTTGACTTTAAATACCAAAAAGGTTTGGATGATTGTTGAACAAAAATTTTGAATAACAGCTACGTTGGACGTTCAACCTTACCAATGAAGTATTTCGATTTTTAACGAAAAACAAGATTGTGGTAATGCCGCGTTTCACTCATTGTTAGTGAAACGTACAAAACAATTTATTCAAGTGAGTTAACGCACTCGTTATTCGAAAAATCTCGTTTTATTTCATGATTCAGTTTTAGTGACGTAGTTTTTTTTTGTAAAAAATACGTAGACTGATTGATGTACATGTCGCTGGCACCCCTACAATTTAGGGCTGTGTCGCGATAGGGCTCATATTAAAGGGCTCGTTTAGGGCTGTCGATTTACGTGAGAAATACCGTTTTGACGTTTTCAAGTATGTCACTTAAGTGTTTTGTCATAAACTGAATAGCCTTTTGACTTACCACTTAATCTATGATTTAGGGCTAGTTTAGGGCTGATGATTGAAACATGTCCCGAATTTTAGGCTGCTCAAATAGCAAAGTTATTTAATTTTTTCTCGAAAAAACATGTCATATTTGCAGTTTTGGAGGTTATTCATAGTGTTCCTAGTTGAAAGTATATATTAATGTTTGGGGCTGACAATTGAAGCCAATTCCGAGTTTAGGGCTGCTATCCCGCCAAAGATATTCAGCTTTTTCTAAACACAAACATGACATATTATCTGTTTCAACGATATTCAAAAAGCTTCTGACTGAAATTATAGTCTATCGTTTAGGGCTCATTTAGGGCTGATAATTGAAACCAGTCCCGAGTTTGGAGCCGCTCAGTGACCAAAGTTATTCAAGGTTTAGGAAAAAAAAATCATGTCATTTTGGGCGTTTTGTTGATATTCAATGTGTTTCTTATCTAAAGCATAGCTTAACGTTTCGGGCTGACAATTGAATCCGACCTCAAGTCTAGGGATCTTGAACGAGCAAAGTTATTCGAGTTATCACCCATCAACTGTTCCATTGGAAATTTTTAAGGCAACAAAGTTGGTGTTGATCTGATAGGCATATTTCAGCTTTATTAAGGCCCTCGAAATTTTGTAAATATTATTTCAAAAACAATAGGTGGTACGGTGTTACTATTGAGTCGAACAGTGTTATACTTTAGTCCTAAATGAATTTTAGATGTCAAAGTCTCATTTTAGCGTCTCATTTTACAACAGTAACTGCGCTGACGGTACACATTTATTTTGTAACATTTTTTTATTTTGACTAAAATTGCTAATATGAAAAGGACGATAAGAACTCGCAGTCTCAGTCGGATCGATGGAAATATTGAAGAGCCTCCAAAGAAAAGAATTAGTACGGGCGAAAAGAATTTTGAATTGCGAAAATTAATTGAAAACGACGTCGATGATGTGTTGACGCTGATGGAAAAATTGTTCAAAGATAACGACCGCCTGTATATCAGCCACTTAGGAGTTGACGAAAATCATCAAAAAAAGGGTGTTGCTACAGCTCTTTTGAACCGTACCAAAACATTGAGAGACGAAGTCCACAAATATGTAAGATTAAGGGCGGACAGAAAGAACGAAAACTTGATGAAATTCTACAACGGTCACGGTTTTGTTTTCGAAAAGAGGACGAGGCAAACCAGAGTGTAATCAACGGACGTTTATTCGATCGACCGGAGTTAGTGTGTTGACAAAACCTTCATGAAATTGATGCATTTCTCGTATTGTAGATAAACATCGTTCAACTGCAGATCGGCATCAATAGTGAAAACCTGAGGTAAAGACAGGAACTGAGATTACTGCGAAGACGAATGACATCTCAGAGCTTGCTCCAACCACTCTTCGTGTAGATCATGGATATCCTGCAACTGTCCCAATGTAACGGAATTTTAAGCGCTACGAGCTACGAGCGAACAAAGTTGCTCAACATTGTTTTTGGGTAAGATGCAACGTGGGCTTGTTGGGAGGGCTCAAAGGTCGTTACTCGGCCCTAAGTGTTTTTAGCCCCGTACGAAGTACTGGGGGCTTATAGATTTAATATGCCGTTTGTAACATGTCGAATTAGAAGCAGACGGTTAGTGCAAAGCATTTGCCTATGTTCATAGATGACGAATCCGCAATAAAACAAGGCATCAGAACAGAATAATATCTTTAGATTAACGAGATTACCCACCCGAAGGCATAACATCTCGTCCTCTCTAAGACGCGTTTGCTGCGACTGAGCCCCGTACAATCCCGTAAACCTATTGCGTCCGTAACCATAATACGTCCGTAGCCCTAATACGCCTGTAACACTAATACGTCTTCAACCCTCTTATGCGTCTGTTATCAAAATGCTTCCGTAACCCGCTTGCGTCCTTGACATTATTGTCCACCTAGCCGAAGTTGGGCATAGTCAAATTTACTGAAAGTGTTCATTTTTAAAATTGCGCATAGCGCAATTATGAAAGCCCGTACGAAGTCTTCTTCTTCTTCTTTTTCAGCCTGTTTCTATCCACTGCTGGATGTAGGCCTCTCCAACTTCTTTCCATTTCGTACGATCCATTGCCATTTGCTGCCAGTTTGTACCTGCAATATTCTTAATTCCGTTTGTCCATCTCTCTGGTGGTCTACCTATAGCTCGTCTTTTATATGGTCGCCAGTTCATGATCTTTTTGGTCCAACGTTCGTCTGTCCTTCTTGCAATATGTCCCGCCCAGCTCCATTTCAGAGATGCTATTCTTTCCATGACATCAACGACCCTGGTTTGTTGTCGAATCCATTGATTCGTCATTCTGTCTCTGAGTGTTATTCCAAGCATACTCCGTTCCATGGCTCTTTGTGTCACTCTCAATTTATCTTCGGATGCTTTTGTTAAAGTTAACGTTTCCGCTCCATAAGTGAGCACTGGAAGGACACAAGTGTCGAAAACTTTGCGTTTCAGACTATTATTCATTTTGCTTTTGAAAATTAGTCTGAGTTTTCCGAACGCTGCCCATGCAAGACCAATCCTACGTCTTATTTCTGCAGTTTGGTTGTCCAGACCTAACTTCAGTTTATGTCCTATTTATATTGGGGTTAAGGGACCAACGTTGAGGTGAAACAACACGATCAGGAAGCCAAAGGATAGAACGATCCCAGAATTCTTATTAGCTACTAGGTTAAGCTTTTAAAGGACGAATAACCTTTTGCTCAGATAGGTTCAAAAGAATGGGCAAAGCTTTATGGAAAAGAATGTTCAAAAAGAGTAACACTACCCCGTCGGGCACTGTGCACTTTGATAGGCACGGTGGTCCCGGAACGTGCAGAAATGTGCGGGTCAGAGCTCGAGGATTACCGGGGGCGAGCAAAGTAAAGCTTTCATACTCACCAACCCGCAGTAGCAAGCGTGGTGTTTTAATGCTAAAAACCTTCAAACGAAGCCATAACGAATTATACATTGCCACATATAATGCCGTACGAAGTACCTCTGAAATAAAACCAACAATTTACGACATTATTTTAAGAACCCAAAATTTTTTGCCAACTTTCTATTCGATATTCAATTACCTATCAAATAAAACAAAAACTAGCAAAATCAGATGAGATTTATTCGACTTATGTGCAAGAACCACTTAGGATCGATTAGCGGTCTCAGTCCAAGGACCTAATTCTAGAAATTTTTCCACAACACGCTATTTAGTGTGCAAGTACATCTCAAATTTTACAAAAGTTGGCGAAAACGGATGAATTTCACTTAATTTTTACCGATTTATATCGTTTTTAATAAAATCCAATATGGCCGCCGGTAGCCATTTTGTTAGGAGACCCAAAGTAGTTCTGACGATCTACATTCGTTAATACAAGTCGAACAAGTCGGCGGTTAGTTGCGTTACACGTTTGTAGCTTTGCGAAATATATTCAAGACGCGCAGTTTAAGCCCAATATGAGGCTGGTAGCCCAAAATTTGTGGGAGATTTGTGGGTGTAGAAGTGATAATTTTCGGTGGTCATTAATAGCCAGAAATATTTTTTTTTCGAAATTGGTGGTCGTTACCCAACACAAAATGTTGTCTTGGCTCAAAAACGTTAAAAAAATGGTTACAAATTTTTTCGAGATAACCTCGACGATTCAAAATTTGAGGATGACACTTATCACCATTGGGAAGCTGAGTGAAATTGGTTCAGGTTTCGAGAAATAAACTTGAATTTTCAAAAATTTGCTAAAAACAAGCATAAATGTTTATGGTGGTATCTCCCCGATATTTTCGGCCGCCACCGAACTGATATGTGGCTTAAACGACGCATCTGGTCAACAGCTTTCAAGGAAAAACAAGTTTACTGAAATCGGTTTTCATTTGGTGAAAATATTTTGAAAAGTCTCAAATTAGCTGGAGTTACCCATATAGGTTTAACATCGAATACCTTCCATAACCCCGCTGAAGTAGTTGTAAAAGTAGTTGCAAAAAAAAACTTAGTCTGGCAACACTGCAGTCAATGCTAGATTGTAGGCTAGATACGTTTTGCCAATCATTTTGCCACTACTTCAAGATATGGGCTAAAAAGCTGAAGTAGTTGCCAAAGTAGTGGCAAAAAAATTGTTTTGCAACTACTTTGGCTGATGTAGAGGTAAAAGCAGTTCTCAAACTTTTGCAACCACTTTGGCCGAAGTAGAGGCAAAAGTAGTTTTCAAAGTTTTGCGACTACTTTGGCTGAAGTGTGTTTATGTGACAACAACAAATTATTTTTATATACCAAGGGGCTGCCGCCCCCAGGACCCCCGCTTTTTTTATTCACCTACGGTGAGTTTTTAATCGCCCTGCAGGCAGCCTTACATACATGGCGCTCTGCCCCAAACCCCGCTAGGGACTCTGCCCCTTAGACCCCGCAATGGGGGTTGTACCCCCCTTGACCACCCACTGCGGGGGCTGCCGCCCCTCGACCCCGCTTTTTTTTGTGTGCTTATATTTTCACGGCCTGCGGCGCATAGCAAAAACTGAAAACAAATTTTGAGAACAACTACTTTACAACTACTGTTACAAAATCTGTTCTTAAATTTTTGCAACTACTTCTGCAACCACTTTAGCAAAAGTAGTTGCAAAAGTAGTTGCAAAAGTAGTTGGAAACGTAGTTGCAAAAGTAGTTGGAAAAATAGCGGCAAAAATATCGGCAAATATTGAGAGCTGCTTTTGCCACAAAAAGTAGTTGGAAAAGTAGTTGCAAAAGTAGTTGGAAAAGTAGATGCAAAAGTAGTTGTAAAAGTAGTTGGAAAAATAGTGGCAAAAATATCGGCTAATATTGAGACCAGCTTTTGCCATAAAAAGTAGTTGGAAAAGTAGTGGCGAAACCAGCTATAGTTGGAAAAGTAGTCACAAAGCCACCCTTTTTCAACTTCTTTTACAACTACTTCAGAATTTTTGCTAAAAAGCTGAAATAGTGGCAACAGCAGTTGCAAAAAAAACGTATCTAGCCTTCAATCTAGCCTTGCCTGCAGTGTTGCCAGACTCCGTTTTTTTACAACTACTTTTTACAATTACTTCAAGAGACTACCTTCCATACTGTAAGGGACCATCCATAAAGGATGTCTGCTATTTTTCCAGAATTTTTGACCGCCTCTATCCGCACTTTTCCAATACCCACACATCGCATGTCACAGTTTGGACGATTCCTAACACTACTCTTCTTACCGATTGGGTTAATTTGTGTGATCTGAGTTGGACTTGCTCCGAGCTCTACTCCTAAGGGGCCATTCACAAATTACGCACTCACCTAAGGGGGGGGTCAGAAATTAGACCTTTTTATATGAAAAATGCGTGCGAAACGGGGGGGGGGTTCAAAGATTAACTGTCCACCGAGTGCGTAATTTGTGAATGGTCACTAATACGTTTAATGGTTTAATCAAGATATTCCGTCATGCTAAGCACATTTCAGTGTTGTTGGTCGAGAGATTGTTAATTTTAATATTTTGTCTTGTTCCGTAATGTAAGTGCAATGGAAAATATAATGAAAATAGCATTTATGGTCTCACCTTCACCAACAATTACGTTTTCGGAATGAAGTTTCTCCAGGTGAAGTTTTACTCCGTTCACATCCCATTGAGGTACGGTTCTAGCATCATGTCGGTTTTGTGGGGTCAAACTTTTGAAACAAATCGGGCAAAACATCTTACTTTGGTACAATTTCAAGCCGTTCGAACAAATGTAAAAAACCTGTAGCCAGTCATCTTTATAAAAAAGAGCTGAGTTCTGTAACACATGCTTATTATAGATATGCACATAAAAAGTATTATTAAAAAATCGACATTTACCTCTGAAAAAAGTGTTGGTGTTTTTCCCTTATAAGCATCTACGATGCGTTTCTTTAATTTGGCATACTCAATCTTTGAAGTGTCATCAATGAGTGCTTCGCTTTTAGAATTCTCGTCAGAGGTTTCACCTGAAGCTATATAATAGAACTTATATATAATATAATATATAATATATAATAGTTTCGTCTACGACAACGACCAGCGTTACAATAGTACCACTCTTTTAGTTCCATTTTTTTCCGTAAAAGGGAAAAAGTGGAACTATTGTAACGCTGCATATATGCAACGTTACAATAGTTCCACTTGTATAAGGAAAGTGGAACTAAAAAAGTGAAACTATTGTAACGCTGCATATATGCGGCGTGAAGATAGTTCCACTTTTTCCTTTTACGAAAAAAGTGGAACTAAAAGAGTGGTACTATTGTATCTCTGGTACGACAACGCAGACAACAAGTTAGCTCGTGCAAAAAAATTTTGTTTTTATGGAATAAAACCGGGAATGAATTTGTGAATAAAAATTCGGAATTTAACGAAAAAGTGTTTGAGTGAAGCATTGACTGTTTGAAGTATAATTAGACAGTGAAAAGAAGGTTTTTTCCCGTAGAAATTAAAATTAAAAAAAAGAGAAATTAAACAGTGGACTGAAATTGCATACAAGAATAGTCAATTGTGATTGTAGCAGGAGAGTATTGGTGGAGTATCGGATTAGCTACACACGAATTGTGTTTGATTGTATGTGAATTAAAGCTAACTCTGTGTGAAATATGGCAGATAATTGTCAAATGTGCTCAAAGGCAATAACGAAGAGTGAAGACAAAGTCACATGTGATGGTTTGTGTAATGCAGTGTACCATCAAAAATGTATTGGTTTCAGTGCTACATCTCTCAAGTTTTATAGAGAATGTAGGAATTTAAAATACATTTGCGATGAATGCGAGAACCACCCTGATACGTCTATGAATAAAACTGTTAAAATGATACTGAGATATCTGTGTATTATGGATGAACGGCTAAATCGACAAGGAGAAAGTCTAATAAGCATAAACACGGTGATTGATAAACTCGTTAAAGACAAGATCACCAATGAAAGCGACGAAAATGTCGTAGTGAAGAGTGTCGAAAAAGTAAAGAACACAGACATGAGTGAAAAATCGGTAGTGGTAGTTCGGCCTAAGGACAATCAACATTGCAATAACACGAAATTTGATTTGTCAAAACACATCGACCCGAAAGTGTACAGAGTAAACAATGTCAAAAACCTTCGAAATGGTGGTATAGTAATAGAATGTGATGATAACGAAAATTTAAGGAATCTGCACCAAGTAGCAGCACGTCAAATAGGTGATCGTTATGACGTACTTATTCCAGCACTGAGAAAACGTAAAATGAAAATTTTCGATATTACGGAAAGTTTTAATGAATATGAATTAACTAGTGCAATTAAAAGTCAAAACGATAGACTCACGAACAGCGAAATCAAAGTGCTAAAAATTTATGAAAACAAGAGACTGAACAATTTTGGAGCAATAATCGAAGTAGACAAAAAGTGTTTTGAATCAATAAAACTCGGCAATAAATTGAACATTGGATGGAATCAATGTCGTGCTGAAGAACTTGTGACCATAAAAAGGTGTTTTAAATGCTGTGGGTTTAATCATGTATCTGCAGATTGTAAGAATAAAATTGCATGTTTAAGATGTGGTAACGAACATGTTAGCAAAGACTGTAATTCAGAATCAGTGAACTGTATAAACTGTGTTTCTATAAATAAAAAGTACAAGACGCAATACGATGCTGCACATGCAGCGTATAGCAAAAATTGTCCGATATACATACAAAAGTTGAAAAGTGAAAATGCTAAAGTCGATCGTTCCTTATAGCAATTAAATAAAGAAAAATACGAAGACTGCGATAAATGTGTGTGTATATGAATGTGGCCGGTCTGCCAAACAATTATGAATAGAAAGAATGGTATCGAAAAAAAACCGTGGCTAGTGTTGATGAGTGAAACACACCTTACAAGTGCAATACAGAACAGTGAAATAAATATTAAAGGATATAAACTAATAAGATGTGATTCTCACTCAACGAAGACTGGAGGTGTAGCCTTTTACATAAAGAACGGAACAAAGTTTTCGGTTGTACATAGTGAAGTCTACCGTAAAAATGTGTGGACCTTGATAGTTAACATAAAAAGCAAAGTGCTAAACGGAAATTTCGCGGTCGTGTATCACTCACCGAGCGAGTTACTAGTGAAATACGATGAATTTTTGGATTATTTTGAAAACTGGTGTGAAGCGAAAGTGAACCACAGCATCAAGAATTTGATCTGTGGAGATTTTAATATCGATTTATTGAAAAAGACAAGCCATAGTGAACGAGTGAAAAGGATAATCCAAAATTTGGGTATGAAACAAATCGTGACAGAGCCTACGAGAGTAACAAACAGATCAAGAACATTGATTGACTATGTGATTACAAATATGAACAATGTGAATGTAAATGTCTTATTAGATGAGAAAATTAGCGATCATTCTACCATTACTTTTGAAGTGATTAATGAAGTGACAAAAAGAGTGAGTAAAGTTAATAAATTGTGTATATTCAAGAGAAGGTTTCATTGAAAGATTAACGAAAGTTGAGTGGGCAAAATCGATCGGCATGCCAATCGATGAAAAAGCTGATTTTTTCACAGACAGTCTAAAAATGTGTCTACAAGACTTTGTAAAAGTTATAACTGTGAAACAAGACGATAAAGTGTGGTATTCTACAGGTCTTCGCAATCAAAGAAAAGAAACAGGAGAGGCTTACTACTCGAACGATCCGGTGGATTGGATAGAATATAACCGGGTGAGCAAGTTACACACTTTTAATGTTAAAAGAGCGAAGAATAACTATTACCGTGAGAAATTGTTTAATGCTGGAAGTGACCAAAGTAAAGTCTGGAAGATTCTGAAGTCTATTATAAACGGTGTCGAAGAGACTATTGACAGTATTGAATTTAATGATGATATAAAGAGTGATGAAGTAGAAATAGCTGATTCGTTCAACAGATTTTTTATTGACAGTATAAGAGAAATAAATGAAAGTATACCGAACGAAGTAGACGATTTTGAACCAATAAGAGAAGTACAAAGTGAGTGTAAATTCGACATTGTGAACGTAGACAAAATTGAGCATTTTCTGAAAAACATGAAAGCGAACGGTGACTCTGAATTTCTTTCAAAGCGAATTTTGATAGATGCGCTGCCAGTGGTAGGAGGAATTTTTGCTGATATCGTAAATTCTTCAATGGAAATATCCGTATGTCCTAAGAACTGGAAAAGATCGACAGTGTCTCCCATACCTAAAGTGCCAGGGACGCGAAAATGCGAAGAGTTCAGGCCAGTCAACACGCTACCGACATACGAGAAAGTTCTTGAGGACGCAGTTAAAGAATCACTGGAATTTCACATTAACGAGAACGATATAATAATTGATGAGCAGTCCGGATTTCGAGGAAAACATTCATGTGAATCTGCACTCAACCTGGTCCTGATGAACTGGAAAGAGGAAATAGAAAAGGGAAAGATAATTATAGCAGTCTTTCTAGATCTGAGACGAGCGTTTGAAACCATAGACCGGAAAAGATTGCTACGAAAACTAGAGAAACTTGGAGTAAGAGGACGTGAACTGGAGTGGCTAAAAAGTTACTTATCTCATCGCACACAATCAACGAAATTTGGTGGAGTTACATCGACAGAGGTGGAAGTGGACATTGGATTACCCCAAGGATCAAAATTGGCAGCCATTCTATTCTTATTGTATATCAATGATATGAAATCATGCCTCATACATATGATGATTCTGCTTTTCGCCGATACTTTGCTATATTACAGTGGTGACAATATTAAGGACATTGAAAGAAAAGTGAACGAAGACCTTGAGAGAATTAATAAGTGGCTCAGTGTAAACAAACTTAAACTAAATGTGGAAAAGACAAAATATATGGTGATAACAAAGAATGCGAATTTTGAGTGTAATGTGAATATAGAGATGAATAGCGAAACGATTGAACGAACGTATACGATGAAGGACTAATGATCGACTTTAATTTGAAAATGAAAAGCCACCATGAGTATGTATCCAGAAAAATAGCTAAAAAAATCGGTTTCTTTGGACGTATCAGTAACAAGTTATCAGTTGAAAACAGGATTAAAGTTTATAAAGCAATAATCGCTCCACACTTTGAGTATTGCTCGTCAATCTTGTCAATGCTCAATAAAGGCGAATTTGAAAAGCTGCAGAAACTACAGAACAGATCAATGAGGATAATCTTGAGATGTAAAAGCGATACAAGTGTGAATCTGATGCTTGATACGCTACAATGGATGAACGTGAAACAAAGGACGATGTACCGAACATTGATTGTAATCCACCAGATCAAGAATGGAATGTTACCAAAGTACCTGTCGAGCAGAATGACATACGTCGGTGACTCAAATGCATACAACGTCCGTAATGCTGATGA
Organism: Bradysia coprophila; assembly: GCF_014529535.1. NCBI lineage: Eukaryota > Metazoa > Arthropoda > Insecta > Diptera > Sciaridae > Bradysia > Bradysia coprophila. Next base: position 396,594 of record NW_023503442.1, read on the forward strand.
CTTCAGGCTGAGGAACGAGCTAAGGAACACCCCATTGTACAACGGAATGAAAATGTTTAACTAGCTGAGTAATGAAATTAAAAGTGAAAGTAATGTAAAAGTGTTTAAAAGACTGTTGAGTGAAGATATAAAAATGCGATTTGTAATTGATCGATAATGCTTAGTGTAACTGAAAGGAGATTATTTGAAAATTGTAAAATGAAATGAAGTGTGAATAATTATTTTTAAACGAAGTGACTATTTGTACCTGAGTGCAAATAGTGCATATGAACACTATTTGCACCCGGGTGCAAATAGTCAATATAAACACTATTTGCACCCGGGTAATTAAAGCTATCAAAAATCATTTAAAAGTCATCGTTCCCAAGCTGTGCGAATTATATTTTTATAGACGATATACTAATGAATAGTTTAGAAAAGTGCGACAACGTTGTTTTGTTTAATGTTTCGCAGATTCGATAAAAAAATTTTCTGAATGTTGCATGGTACCAAAGCGAAAAAACAAAAAGTAAATTGAATACGTCTAGCGAAAAAATGAGAGCTAGCATTCACAATGACATCGGGGCATCTGGTACACGCGATTATAGTATACGTCCTTTTACTACATGTAACGAAAAGTCATGACTGTTCCACATTCGCCGCTTAGAGGTGAATCTGGCACACCATCAACTTCTACGCTGTGCCAGACTACCCCACACCTCCACAATTACTAGAATACTCTTTTCTATACAAAACAGATACTTCCTTTTACGAAATAAAATGCCAATTAGAGTGATGTTCGTTTGAACATATTGACACGAGAAGGACAGTATCAATTAATTATACAAAGTGAGACAAGAATGGAATTGATATTTTATTTACAAACTTATACACGAAGGCAATGTTGAAGTGGCTATCAAAAGACCCGTCACTGAAGAGGATTAAGCAGAAGTTTCGATCACTTGAGAAACGGTCAAAACGGCGAATTTTCCCACTGCTTCTTCTGAAATTTGCCATTTCTTTTAGAGCTCACACATACTTCTAGAAGTCACAGTTTTTCAAGCGACCGAAACTACTGCTTAAATGTGTAGCCTTACTAACCTTACAAAAAATATAACGAAACAAGAGAGTAATGTTTCCTTGTAATACTCCCACCTTTGAACAATGACTTTTCAACGCCTTTTGAATTGTCGCCATAAGTGCGACACAAAACTAAAACTAAGTTGAGGAGTGGGTGGAAAACTGAACCGAATTAAAAATTTCAACGCTTCCTTATAAGAATGCAACGATTTAACACACTTGCAGCATGAACATCGGCTACCTTAAGAATAGTACATTACGTCCTTGTTTGGAGATTTTTATTTTGCAGAGAGGGAGGTTTGTAGCCAGAGCCGAAAGCGTGGCAAAGTAAAAATCTCCAAACGGTGTGACAAAATAATACCATACATATTGGTGGGAGGCACTGAAATTACTCAAACATTAAATTCGCAAATATGATTTGAAAATTTTGCGCTACGTAAAATAAACGATTACAAAATCATACGATCTACTACTTTCTCACTGAAACGACGTGACTTTAGTTCCTATCATTCTCCATAATACACAATCATGTCATGACGTGTAACGGTTTCGGTTGTTTGATAAACGTGTATTGTAACAATGAATCCTTGTGTTGCAGCTGCCAAAAAGGCATACGAACGTGCCACAAACACCATACTCTCAATTGCTGGCTGCGAAAAGTTGGACGGTGATGGAGAAACAAGTAAAAAATTTGTATATAAACGGCTGAAGTATGCGTGCAAAGCTGGGAAAGAGCGTCCAAGCACCAGTAAGGGAATAAGAAAAACGTCGACCTACAAGAAAATCGGATTTGGTGCAGCTAATAATGAACCAATTTCATTTTAACAGATTCGATTGGGATTGGTAAAAAACAAAGACAATACCATGCGAGCCCTGAAAGTCTTAGAAATTAACTTAAACCATGAAAATCATAATGTCGACGAAGCTACATTTCAACATTACCCGGAAAGTATGCGCCTGGATAAAGAATCCGTCAAGCAAGTGGAAGAAATGATTAAAATGAAATCGAACAAACACCTTCTGGCGGTGGACCTAACAAAGAAACACGGAAAAAGCATTTCGTTAAAATATCTTCACAACATACAGACAAACTTGCAGAAAAAAACTCAATGCGATCGTTCGTGTTGTCGTAAACTCAGACAATGAGTTGGTTGGTAAGTATTGTTCGTTTTCAATTTTCTGAGATCAATTCTTATCATTCGCAAGTACCGAGTATTTAACCGAAGATTTTTCGGCTTCCACCACTTCTGCCCAGCTTTATTAGAAATATCCAGATACTTTTAGGAAAACGTTTACTTATTTCACGCGTTTTTATTTCCGGAAAAGAGAAGACCTTTCTCGTCTACATTCACAAATTTCGTTAATTTCCAATGATTTCCTAAAATTTCAAACTTATATCACAGGCCCGCACCCACACCCCTCCTGTTTCAGGTCAAATTAAAAAAAAAGACAACCACAGGAGGAAATGTAAAGCTTGCAAGCTTCGACTTTAGTTATTAAGTTAAATGTGCAGTAGGTCACTTTGAATTCAAAATTTAGACAATATTTTGTGACGAGTGATCCAGAAAAAAAAACTTTCGTTTTGCATGTACAGTTAAATTTCTGAGAAATAGCGAAAATGGCTTTTATTGTCGAGCTTATTGCCATTGATCGATAGATCAATGAGGACTGATCCGGAATAAATTTCGGATGTAAACTGTAAAAAGCAGAAATTTCGTTTCGGTAGATTTTCATTGATTGCAAAAGCATTGTTTACAAAACTATGAATCAATATTCGTTCGAAAAGTCCATAGAAACTATTCGGATCTTGTACAAATACAATTCTTGAATTGTGATTGTCTACAGATTCTCCAGGCAATTCGTGTATTCAATTTTCGATGCTTGACAGCTTACTCTAGTTTTCTTCTCTTTTCCTAAATCACAATAAAATGCTAACTCAGAAACCATTTTCCTTAGGGATTTACTTCCAGGACGAACGTATCTTCTTCTTCTTCTTTTTCAGCCTGTTTCTATCCACTGCTGGATGTAGGCCTCTCCAACTTCTTTCCATTTCGTACGATCCATTGCCATTTGCTGCCAGTTTGTACCTGCAATATTCTTAATTCCGTTTGTCCATCTCTCTGGTGGTCTACCTATAGCTCGTCTTTTATATGGTCGCCAGTTCATGATCTTTTTGGTCCAACGTTCGTCTGTCCTTCTTGCAATATGTCCCGCCCAGCTCCATTTCAGAGATGCTATTCTTTCCATGACATCAACGACCCTGGTTTGTTGTCGAATCCATTGATTCGTCATTCTGTCTCTGAGTGTAATTCCGAGCATACTCCGTTCCATGGCTCTTTGTGTCACTCTCAATTTATCTTCGGATGCTTTTGTTAAAGTTAACGTTTCCGCTCCATAAGTGAGCACTGGAAGGACACAAGTGTCGAAAACTTTGCGTTTCAGACTATTATTCATTTTGCTTTTGAAAATTAGTCTGAGTTTTCCGAACGCTGCCCATGCAAGACCAATCCTACGTCTTATTTCTGCAGTTTGGTTGTCCAGACCTAACTTCAGTTTATGTCCTAGATATACATAGCTGTCGACTCGTTCAATGACAGTGTCACCAATTTTGATTTCTCTATCGTCCCCGATGTTGGTCATGACTTTTGTTTTCGATAAGTTCATCTTGAGGCCAACTTTGCTCGCCTCTTCACTTAACTGTTGTAGCATAAGCTGAGCCTGACCTAGATTCGCTGCTATCGGTACAATGTCATCAGCGAAGCGGAGATTGCTCAGGTACTCTCCATTTATCTTTATTCCCATTTTACTCCAGTTTAACTTCCTAAAAATACTCTGCAGAATCGCCGTGAATAATTTCGGTGAAATGGTGTCACCCTGCCTTACACCTCGGCCAATTCTGAATTTCTCCGTGCTCTTATGAAGTTTTATACATGAAGTAGCATTTTTGTACACATATCGAATTGTGTTGGAGTACCTTGAGTCTACTCTACATTCGTCTAATGCGTCCAATATCGACCATGTTTCCACTGAATCGAAAGCTTTTTCGAAGTCTATGAATAGCAAGACTATGTCGATGTTGTATTCACGACACTTCTCAATAAGCGTTCTCATCACCTGCAAATGGTCGTTTGTGCTGAAACCAGATCTGAAAGCAGCTTGTTCAACAGGTTGGTAGAAGTCGAACTTGTTAGTGTTCCTCTTCGTAATGATTTTCATAAACAACTTGTAGAGTGTTGACAATAGGCTTATGGGTCGGTAATTTTCCATACGAACGTATGCGACAAATATTTGCAAAGTATCCGGAGCTCCTGCTGTTCGATGGAACTTACAAACTGAACAACGTGGATATGCCACGGAGCGAATCCTACGCTTGTGTCGGGGCAATGGTTGATATTTTTCAATCATCAAATCCAGCATGGACCGAAACAAGAGTGATTTTGACAGAAAAAGACTTCACTGATCGGCGTATTTACGGTGACAAATACCCCGACGCAGTCATGCGTCTGTGGCACGCATTAGTTACCTTCAATCGAGAGATAACAAAACAGCAAAGAGAAACGGCGCTCGAGGTAATACAGCGAATTGTCTACTCAGAATCGAAGGAACAATACGACTCCATCTACAAAGAATTGGTGGACTTGAAGTTGCAAAAGGTAACGGAATACTTCAATGAGAACTGGCACACCATTCGCAAAGAATGGACACTGTTTGGCCGTAATTTAAGAGCCAATTACTTAAACGCAACTAATAACCGGTCGGAATGCATTAATCAAAAATTCAAAATCATCGGCAGCAGACACGCAAACCTTTTGACTTTCTTCGAAAATGTGTACACAACGGCGTCACTTCTAGCTTCTGAAAGGAACATTAGAGCTGGTCGGATGACGATGCGTGTTCCTCGGCGTCGGTTTGAGGATGAAGCCTTGTCAAAATACAACAATCTCCTGACACCCTTCATTTTCAACAAACTTGAATATCAGTACGAATTGTCTCCGTGGATCAAATTTGCAAGTACATCAAGACAGCGCCATCACCAAGAAAGCGAACGTCATTGGACATACTGTTACTGATAATCACTGCACTTGCATTTACTTTTCATCCATGCAAATTCCGTGTCGCCACCTTTTCCAATACTGGCAAACAAAGGAGCTGGACTTATTCCAACCGGATATGTGCGCGGCCAGATGGACCAAGGCTTATTATTACAAATCACACCCTGCGATAAATACGTTACAGTACGTTGCACCACGACCAGTTACTCATACTGTCAGAGTAAAAATTCCGTCGGAAATTGAAAAATACAAAAAAACAGCAGATGTCACAAAAGACATAAATAATTTGATGTCGGGTATGTCAAACAACCAGTTCGAATTTTACATGGACAGAATGAAGAGTGTTCGAGCTGAAATGAACAAAGAGCCTCATACACAACATCGTCAGACAAACATGGAACAAGCAGCAAGCGCAACAGGTAAATGATACATCTAATATATATTCGAAGAGACAGATCCAGTAATAAAACTCTATTAAGACACTATTTGTACCTTGTGACAACAGCCGAAGTAACGTTTCCTTGTACAAAATAATTCGGCTTAGTAGAGTAACATTTCCTTGTTCAAAATGATAAGTCACTCACAATTCGTTTCGTATAAGGAAATAATGCAATTTCATTGACAGGAAACCATCTTCAACAAAACGAACCAAACGTATCAGGCCCATCATCTGTACCAGTTCCGCATTTCATGTCACAAGAAAATCAGAACGGAATGAATCCGACATCCGTGCAATCCGCTATGTGTTGGGGTCAACGGACAAACACAGAACAAACAACAAATCCGGCTACGCTGTCTGGGCATAGCTTTACACAGAACGTATAAGGTCCATCATCTGTACCAGTTCCGCATTTCATGTCACAAGGAAATCAGATCGGGAATCAATCGACATCCGTGCAATCTGCTATGTGTTGGGGTCAACGGACAAACACAGAACAAACAGCAAATCCGGCTACGCTGTCTGGGCATAGCTTTACACAGAACGTATCAGGTCCATCATCTGAACCAGTTCCGCATTTCATGTCACAAGGAAATCAGAACGGGAATCAATCGACATCCGTGCAATCTGGTATGCGTTGGGGTCAACGGACAAACACAGAACAAACAGCAAATCCGGCTACGCTGTTTTGGCATAGCGTTACACAAAACGTATCAGGTCCATCATCTGAACCAGTTCCGTATTTCATGTCACAAGGAAATCAGATCGGGAATCAATCGACATCCGTGCAATCTGGTATGCGTTGGGGTCAACGGACAAACACAGAACAAACAACAGATCCGGCTACGCTGTCTGGGCATAGCTTTACACAGAACGTATCAGGTCCATCATCTGAACCAGTTCCGCATTTCATGTCACAAGGATCAGAATCAATCGACATCCGTGCAATCTGGTATGCGTTGGGGTCAACGGACAAACACAGAACAAACAGCAAATCCGGCTACGCTGTCTTGGCATAGCGTTACACAGAACGTATCAGGTCCATCATCTGAACAACTAACAATACATGAGACTCCCCTGACAGGTAAACGATATGAGAAGTAATTTATTCATTGCTTGCACAAATAACCAATAAACTTTGATTGGCAGGAAGTTATGTTAGACACAACTTGCCTGAGTCATCATCTGCACCGGCTGTTCCTCAACCGAATCTGTACCAACAGACTTCAACAGCTACTGACGGAACAACGGAAACGTATCAGCACATCACTTTGCCACAGAAAAACGTTCCCAAAGGTCGTCCTAAAGGAACAGGAAACACGGTGATTGGAATAAAAAAGAAATCACCGAAATCGAAGCTTGCCAAATTTTTCGATAAACCATTTCCCGAACAAGGCGCTTTGATTGCGTCATGGTTGACGTATTGGCCGAAACATCGCGTTATGCAGAAGAAAGTCACAACGAGCGATATCATCCAAGATCAAGGAACGTTCAATCGACTCAGACATAAAAATGTCGACCTCCGTTGTTTGACACAATTTGTTGACAAACCTACATTGGCATACATTCGGGACGAGGTGGAAAAATCAAACAAAAAGCCATACACGTGTCGTAAATGCGAAAAAAAATTGAGCGGATATCAAATCATGTGTGTTGGATGCCTTGATTGGTTTCACATGAAATGCGAACATCTTAAGGCGTCAGACTGTTGCCACGACTCAACATAAGTCATTGTAGTATTATCTTGTTAAAGTAATGAAATACAAGTTTTGTTTGAAAATCATGGTTTTTTAGTAGTTGAAGCAAAGTAGTAGTCAATGTTCATACTACTTGCAGTCGAATGATCTGCTGACATTATGAAATATGATTTCGCGCGGCGCCCGGGTGCAAATAGTCAATGTATGAGCTATTTGCAGTCGGGTGCAAATAGCGTTATAATTCACTATTTGCACCCGGGTGCAAATAGTGTTAATATTGACTATTTGCACCCGGGTTCAAATAGTGTTAATATTGACTATTTGCACCCGGGTGCAAATAGCATCTGCCATTTTTAAAAGCGGATTGTGAAACGAAATGTAAAGATTTAACCATAGCGCAGCTAGCCAAATAAATATATACATACATACACTTATTTACATTGGATACTTTACATTTTAGTGCAATATAGACTTGGTTAGAGTAAAGCATTGGTAGAACCAGAACCACCGGTCTGAGTGAGTTTCTCGGAGCTGAACAAAGGCAAAACAGAATAAAACAATAAAACGTTTGATAAGTTCTGGAGGGAACTCGACCATGTAAGGCACACAAAAATATTTATACGATTTTGAGTAAGATAAACACTAGGGTCGGTCGATTTGAGCTTTTTCACGAGTATAATTCTTCCTAATAGGCCGAAAATGGCTAATTTTTAGTCACTCTCATGGTGATCACTCGACCGCATTAAATATTTTTCTCAAAATCGTTTTACTTCTTGGTTCCCTATCAACGTAGCTTTAAAATAAGCTATTGTGCGACAAAATTTAAACTCATTTTGTGGAAAAATTTGCAAAAGAAACCTCTCTCAAATAAAAATATCGGAAACCTGCGAAACTTTTTTTACCCGGAAAAAGTATTTTCGTCACAAAAAGGATGTGTCTTTTGGGTTTGTTTATTAGAGTAGACCCTGTATTTTATACTAAGACCGTTCTACCAACAATTCACTTTTTGACATAGACAAGAAAGCTTTTAGAGTGTTGATACCTCGAAAAACTAGAAGATTTTCAAAAAATCGTCTTGGGCAAAGCATAGAACATTTTTGGAAATATTTTTTTTGGTCTTAAAATTTTCTTTAGACTGCGCTGAGTCGGATCAGCTAGGTCCAGAAGATCGGATGGAAGATATTCAAAAATCGACCGACCCTAATAAACACTGAATTCTACTTATCGCAGAGCAAGCAAAACATAAAACGCCTGACAAGTTTTATAACAGGGCGCTGTGAATTGAATAAACATCTAACACACCACTGGTGTCTGTCTCTTGCACAAGCTTTTGTGAAAAGTGCTGAGAAGAGGAAATTTAAGTTTTTTCGTGATTCTTTTATGAATATGGCTACCATTAGGAATGGAATAGGCTAACAAACAAGAAACGAATCAATTAAATAAATGGACAGCAACAATAAACTGCGATTAGTATAAATCAGAATGAAGTAGAGTCCAGCAATGCAAATCGAAATAATGCATACGAAATTCTTTGCGACATTGTTCATCGCTTTATGTGTGTCGCAAAGTCTTGTTCTGTTGTTTCCAAGTACTTACTCTGAACCTTTGTTCACATATTGGATATAGCACAAGTGACTAGAAGTCATCAATACTTACTAGTCTGATGACATGCTCCTCCACCCGTCGCTTCATTATAATTTGATCCAGCCAGGCGAAATTGCGTTGGGAGACGCCGGACTGCCACAGCCATAATTAATTCGTCCTTCTTATAGATTGTGCTCTAAAAAAGTAACAAATTCAATTATATGAAAACAATAGTATTATCGCTCTCGATTTCATTTCAAAAATGTTTACAATGGCAATAGTCATTTGAAGTAGAGAACCCAACTAGGTCGAATCAATACTTACGGTTGCTGGGACCTCCATGAATGGGCGGATGGTAATTGTTCGCTGACTGGTTCTGACGAGAGTTGCTTGCAGTCGCAGCACCAAAATCATACTCTCGTTCTTCGTATCGGACGTGCTCTGAAATGTAAAATTTTCGTTTCATTACACAGTAGCAATGAAAAATGTTTACAGTGACAATAGTCATTTGAAGTGTTGGTCGAATCAATATACTTACGGTTACTGGGGCCATAAAAGCCTGGATTGTTGGGTATTGACGCAAATGAATTGCTCGCATTGGATCGACATTTCCGTTCACGTGTCCGACGTACTCTAATATAAGATGAGATTGTGTTAATGGTAACAGTAATGGTAAATGACGTCAACAAATAATCTAAAAACAACCGAAATCAGTGATTCGCGATTGTTTATTGGAACTGTAATTGTAAATGTAATGATGCCATCATTGAACGGCATATGACACCGTTTGGAAGAGAGGTTTGATGTACAAACTAGTCAAAGTCATCCCATGCCTAAATGATCAAAAAAGCGGCATGAAAGAGCTCATTAATGGTATGGCTCAAGGTTCGGTGCCTGCTTACCTAATTTTGTACGTGCACGACATATTCATTCCAACACAAAACGTTCGATGAGCTAAACCAAAACATTGAACGAAGACATGGCAAATTACGTCGGTTACTGACGGAAGTGGAGATTAATCCCAAACGAATTCGAGCTAGTCTACCTAGGAGTCAAGCTTGATCGTTCGCTCACTTTCAAAAAACACACGGAATACATGAATTCTTTGCTATACTTACTTTCGTTTCTCGTTCAGAGATGATGACCACACGCCTCCCGTTCCCATCCATTTTTCTTGAACGCAATTTTTTTTTCGCAATTAATCACTGTGCACTAAGAGACAAACACAAAGTTTTTATTTACATGCATCCTAAGTCTTTTATGTAAAAATCTGACGTAAAGTATGATGTTGTTTTTTTAATTTCTGATATATGGAGTTCGGAGGATACAAGCGGAAAATGTAGGTTTGTCGTAGCGCTCTATTGAATATTTTCGGACAGTGAACGGCGGTCACGTGCCTATGTTTGTTTTCATCTCTAGCTGAAGACACTATTTCAACCTTTTTTAGAAACGGCTAGTCAGCTGTTAGAGATTACGATGACTAAAATATATGAACAGCTGTGGCTAGTGTTGTCACATGTAGTAAAATGTCTCTTAAACCTTCTCACTCAACTAAGTAAGCTGGGGGTGTAGCGGAGAGCGCGTCCGTATCTTTGATACACGTGCACCCTGGGTAACGCCAAATGCTCTCCAACCGCAAAATGGGAACTACTGGTGTCAGTATTAGTGACGGAAAAGTCGGTTCTGCTTCTAAACCGAGCAGTCCCGGCCCATTCCACGAAGTTCCCTCGGGGCGTTGCAACCCCGCGGAATTTGATGCAAGTCGATCGGAGCTGGGAGTTCATGATTCCATCCGAAGTGGTCATACAAACCACGTACCCTACCCGAGGGTTTGTATCGGTACCACGGGAGCTGGAAGCCCCCCGAGAACCAGAGAAACTCTCGGTATCGGGCCCAGCGATGGTTGAGGAGCCTATCCTTGGCTGAAACGTGGTGGCTGTCGGTTCAATTGCGCTTTATGCGCTGGGGTACTGCTCCCGGGGAAAGTGCAGTAAGGGTTGAGATGGGCTCTGGCCTCACCTTTGGTAATGTTGGTGCATGAACACCGGCATAAAAAGGTAGTTCTACCCGCTGATTGAGCGGTAATCTCGATCAAATCCTTTTTGGAAAGGAAGAGCTGTTAAGCTTATGGCAGGTAAGCTCTCTAATCTAAAGATATGTTATTCAACTAAGTAAGAGGTTTTCATAAGAAATTATCATTCGTAAAGGAAATTTTGAAAACTGCGAGGTCTCGGCTTAGTAAAAACAGCATATCGAACTGTACTGATGGACAACATGTGTTCAGGTCAGAGCCTAATATTTGGGAATCGTTTTTGAGAATTTTTGGGAATTTAGTGAATTTTAGGGATTTTTTGGGAATTTAGGGAATTTTGGGAATTAATTCCCAAAAATTCCCTAAAATTCCCAAAAAATTTCTTTTCTTTGCATTTTTATAATTAAATGCTCGTAAAAGATCAGGAAAAGTTCAAAACCTATGAACAAGCAAAAAAAAGGATTTTTTTTTAAATTTTAGTGAACTTTTGAGAATTGGTTCCCAAATATTATGCTCTGAAGGATATAATTCTTGTCGATGTACTCGCACCAGCCAGGGCGTATACTCTACTTGTAGGTCTCTCCAAAGCCGACATTAGTACAGTCGGGAACTTTGAAAGAGACCTCGTCGTTTACGTCTTTTCAAATATTTATACTGGGTATTGATCGTTGTCAAGTATGAATAACGGCTGGGATCGGCGATAGTCGATAAGAAATCTGTTTGTTTATAAAAACATTGCTGTAAACAATAGTGTTATTCAATAGCCGTGCCAAATGGAGTAAAATTTTTATTTTATTTAAAAAAAAGTGCAGCGAATAACAAATAGTTAAAATTAAATCTAAAAACAAGGCATCAGAACAGTCGGAGTGTTTGCTGCGACTTAGCCCCGTACGACCCGTAATCCTATTTCGTCCGTAACCATAATACGTCCGTAGCCGTAATACGCCCGGAACCCTAATACGTCTACAACCCTCTAATGCTTCTGTTACCAAAATGCAAGTCAAGTTGGGCATGGTCAAATTTACTGAAAGTGTTCATTTTTAAAATTGCGCATAGCGCAATTACGAAAGCCCGTACGAAGTACCTCTCAAATAAAACCAACAATTTACGACATTATTTTAGAAACCCAAAATTTTTTGCCAACTTTCCATTGGGTATTCAATTATCTCTGAAATGAAACAAAAACTAGCAAAATCGGATGAGATTTACTCGATTTATGTGCAAAAAACACTTAGGGCCGAGTAGCGGCCTTAGTCCAAGGGCCCAAATTTAAAACTTTTTTTGCCACCATTCTATTCGGCATTCAATTATCTCTCAAATTAAACAAAAACTAGCAAAATCGGATGAAATTTACTCGATTTATGTGCAAAAAACACTTAGGGCCGAGTACCGGCCTTAGTCCAAGGGCCCCAATTTGAAAGTTTTTTCGACACGTTCTTTTCGGTATTCAATTACCTTCCATAAAAAACTAAATCTAGCAAAATCGGATGAGATTTACTCGATTTATGTGCAAAAAACACTTAGGGCCGAGTAGCGGCCTTAGTCCAACGGCCCAAATTTGAAACTTTTTTCGCCATCATTCATTCGGCATTCAATTATCTCTCAAATTAAACAAAAACTAACAAAATCGAATGAGATTTACTCGATTTATGTGCAAAAAACAATTAGGGCCGACTAGCAGCCTTAGTCCAAGAGCCCAAATTTGAAACTTTTTTGCCATCATTCTATTCGGCATTCAATTATCTCTCAAATTAAACAAAAACTAGCAAAATCGGATGAGATTTACTCGATTTATGTGCAAAAAACACTTAGGGCCGAGTAGCAGCCTTAGTCCAAGAGCCCAAATTTGAAACTTTTTTGCCATCATTCTATTCGGCATTCAATTATCTCTCAAATGAAACAAAAACTAGCAAAATCGGATGAGATTTACTCGATTTATGTGCAAAAAACACTTAGGGCCGAGTAGCGGCCTTAGTCCAAGGGCCCAAATTTGAAACTTTTTTCGCCATCATTCTATTCGGCATTCAATTATCTCTCAAATTAAACAAAAACTAGCAAAATCGAATGAGATTTACTCGATTTATGTGCAAAAAACACTTAGGGCCGAGTAGCAGCCTTAGTCCAAGAGCCCAAATTTGAAACTTTTTTGCCATCATTCTATTCGGCATTCAATTATCTCTCAAATTAAACAAAAACTAGCAAAATCGGATGAGATTTACTCGATTTATGTGCAAAAAACACTTAGGGCCGAGTAGCGGCCTTAGTCCAAGGGCCCAAATTTAAAACTTTTTTGCCACCATTCTATTCGGCATTCAATTATCTCTCAAATGAAACAAAAACTAGCAAAATCGGATGAAATTTACTCGATTTATGTGCAAAAAACACTTAGGGCCGAGGAACCCTCCTTTGAGCCCTCCCAACAAGCCCACGTTGCATCTTACCCAAAAACAATGTTCAGCAACTTTGTTCTACTCGTCAATACCTTTCATTTGATATATCACAAGCAGCTATTGCGTGCGTATTTCGGTAGATATCGGACGGACGGACGGATGGACGGACATTTTTTTTATTGCGGATTCGTCATCTATGAACATAACCAAATGCTTTGCCCTTACTGTCTGCTTCCAATTCGACGTGTTACAAACGGCATATTAATCTTATAAGCCCCCAGTACTTCGTACGGGGCTAAAAATCAATTGTGTTTCATCCGCTTGCCATTTCGTGACGAGATATAAAAATGATGTTTTTATCAAAGATAACACCACCGACCGCCCATTACTTTTTAATTTTGGATCAACTAAAAACGGAAGAGCATGAACTGATATCCAGGTAAGGCAAGTTTACGCACTGAGTTTTATGGTGGATGTTTTACAGGAAACTGCGGGAAAAAGACCGAATTCGACTTTTTCGAAGAATTACATTCATTTATTTATTTTAATGTCATTCAAAAACAATAGATGTGTCTTCGTCTTCGATTATTTGTTGCTTTTGACAAGCTTAGAACCCAGACATGACAACTAATTCACAGTCTTCACTCCAGGTTTCTGATATGTGTATGCCTCGCGTTGTACTTCTCCAGATTCTGGAAACTTTGAAATAAATTAATAAATAATTTTCTTGGCGTACACTAAAGCTAAGGCGTTCGACACGCTCCTTATTTCAAAAATAATAACAATAAGACATACAGCACGAATCCAACAAAATTAATTTACATTTTCATCTAATCAACGCATCAACATAACACATTCGAAATCTACCGCTCGCATAATATTCATTTTGTCATTCGACAAAACGCCGTAACAAAAACCCGAAAAAAATGCAAACGCAGTTGTACATGTAACGTACGACAGTTGTATGTACATGTTTGTACCGAAGTTTTCAAAATGTGATTTCGTCGTAAATACTAAACATTTTGCAATGAAACTTTGGGCACTGAAAGATCTAATTTGGATTCATCATTCTCAACTTTAATATCAAAAAAATGTTTCGTCGTTAACACATGGCAGGTGTTATGTTTGTTCCATATAAAATTTAACCAGAATTTTGTTTCATTATAAAATACGATTTATTCAATTTCCAATTATAAATTTTGATGTTACTCAGTGAGTGGTTACATCAGAACTAAAACTGTATCCTCTGCATCACCAATACAATGACAATAATGATAACAAAAGTGAGAACATTACAGCAGGTATGTGAAAATGGACAATGTCGTGGAAAAATCGACGGTAAATGCTCACTTTCACATACCTGCCATTTCTTAACGACGAAATATTTTTTTGATATTAAAGTTGAGAATGATGAATCCAAATTAGATCTTTCAGTGCCCAAAGTTTCATTGCAAAATGTTTAGTATTTACGACGAAATCACATTTTGAAAACTTCGGTACAAACATGTACATACAACTGTCGTACGTTACATGTACAACTGCGTTTGCATTTTTTTCGGGTTTTTGTTACGGCGTTTTGTCGAATGACAAAATGAATATTATGCGAGCGGTAGATTTCGAATGTGTTATGTTGATGCGTTGATTAGATGAAAATGTAAATTAATTTTGTTGGATTCGTGCTGTATGTCTTATTGTTATTATTTTTGAAATAAGGAGCGTGTCGAACGCCTTTAGCTTTAGGTTTAGTGTACGCCAAGAAAATTATTTATTAATTTATTTCAAAGTTTCCAGAATCTGGAGAAGTACAACGCGAGGCATACACATATCAGAAACCTGGAGTGAAGACTGTGAATTAGTTGTCATGTCTGGGTTCTAAGCTTGTCAAAAGCAACAAATAATCGAAGACGAAGACACATCTATTGTTTTTGAATGACATTAAAATAAATAAATGAATGTAATTCTTCGAAAAAGTCGAATTCGGTCTTTTTCCCGCAGTTTTCTGATAAAACTATACAATATTTGAGTTTGTTCATGATTTCGTGCTCCATTATTATCCATCAAATTTGACTGTTGTGCTAATATTTTTACGACTTTTTTCTTACAACTAATGAGTCTCAGCATTGGGCTAATTTATATTTTATCTGATATACTGAAACTTTGCTACTTCAGCGACTACGGCGTAGCATACTTAAGGAAAAAAAACCTTCTCTCGACATTATTTCTAATTATTATTTCTAATGCAATTGGTGCCATTTGCAATGAAACTGTCACCATTTCTCTTGATGATGATGCCATTTCCATTGAAACTGATATGAATATATCTCCCGATCAATCGTCCATTCCCGTTGCCATCATTTCCCATTCAACCGATCCAATTTCCCATTCAACCGATGCAATTTCCCATTCAACCGATGCAATTTCCCAAGAAAATGATGAAATTTCCGGTGAAATTGGCGCTACTTCTTATATAGCTGCTGCTGAAAATATTTCGGATCCGGGTAAAATTTCCAATTTGTAAAATTATTTGAGATTAAAATTTAAATTTGCATAGACCCCTCCATGATATCCGTTTCTGGTCCCCAATTGAAATTGCCAATTACTAAACATGAGCAAATCCCGCAATTGGATTTTGAGCTCATCCAAAACTATGAATACTTTTTATGTGTATGTAAGCTTTGCTGTTGAGTCGTAATAACATTTAAACAAATAGCATAATCAAGTGCCGATGTGTGGCAATTGGCGTATGGCCACGACTATGAGAACCGTGTGCAATGCGATCATTGACGATGAATTACTGATGGGCTATTCCGTCGACGGCCAAAGGAAAAAACTGCCATTCAATAAGTACCCGCACGTTATGGATTTTATGGTGCAGTGTACAGTCACTGCGCATAATGATCACAATAAAAGCTCGAAAAAAGCCGAACCAGTTTCCAAGGAGGAGGTGGAATCGTACTTGAAATTAAGTTTTATTAAACGAGCTACGCAACGCTTGGCAAATAAATAATTTTATTTTTGAAAATTTCAAAAAAAAAATCAAAAATAAACTTTGAGTTTTTCGGATAAAACCCAAGCGATATTTCATTTCAAATTCAAGGCGCCCACAAACACACGTCTCATATGGTACTCTGAAGGTCCGTTGCTAAAGCGCAAAGCAGAAAATCTCAAAAGAGATTCTTTGAAAATAGTCTACCAAAATTGGACGCATTCCGCTCTTCAGCTTATTTTTGGTTTGGACTTGTGGGCTTTGATGCTCAGACCACTTAACCAGCGGTATTTTTTAATTCTTGGGTGATCAGATAGAGAATTTGAAGAGAGCGAACGTTTCACCAAAATTTCCATCTGGTCCAAATGAGACAGATAAGGCAAAACATTGCCCGGAAAGGTGAACACCTGTCTGTGCTTCAATTTTTCGATGGACGGACACTATCTGTTCTACATCGGGATGTTAATGCTAATTATCTCATTAATTTGGATTTTATTACTATGAACTACTTAATAGTAAAAACTAACCATTCACGTAGTACCAAATTTACTATTTTCGTGGTACCAAATTTACTATTCACGTGGTACCAAATTTACTATTCACGTGGTACCAAATTTACTATTCACGTGGTACCAAATTTACTATTCACGTGGTACCAAATTTACTATTCACGTGGTACCAAATTTACTATTTAAGTGGTATAAAATCTACAACTACCATCTTCTGATGACCAGCCGTTTATTAGTATTAGTTTATTCACAGACGTACAACAGACAAATCGTTTTTGAGCTCCAATTGTTACGTACTAATCCTATATTCTAAAAAACAAGGCATCAGAACAGTCGGAGCGTTTGCTGCGACTTAGCCCCGTACAACCCGTAATCCTATTTCGTCCGCAACCATAATACGTCCGTAGCCCTAATAAGCCCGGAACCCTAATACGTCTACAACCCTCTAATGCGTCTGTTACCAAAATGCAAGTCAAGTTGGGCATTGTCAAATTTACTGAAACTGTTCATTTTTAAAATTGCGCATAGCGCAATTACGAAAGCCCGTACGAAGTACCTTTCAAATAAAACCAACAATTTACGACACTATTTTAGAAACCCAAAATTTTTTGCCAACTTTCCATTGGGTATTCAATTACCTCTCAAATGAAACAAAAACTAGCAAAATCGGATGAGATTTACTCAATTTATGTGCAAAAAACACTTAGGGCCGAGTAGCGGCCTTAGTCCAAGGGCCCAAATTTGAAACTTTTTTCGCCATTATTCTATTCGGCATTCAATTATCTCTCAAATGAAACAAAAAGTAGCAAAATCGGATGAGATTTAGTCGATTTATGTGCAAAAAACACTTAGGGCCGAGTAGCGGCCTTAGTCCAAGGGCCCAAATTTGAAACATTTTTCGCCACGTTCTTTTCGGTATTCAATTACCTTCCATAAAAAACTAAATCTAGCAAAATCGGATGAGATTTACTCGATTTATTTGCAAAAAACACTTAGGGCCGAGTAGCGGCCTTAGTCCAAGGGCCCAAATTTGAAACTTTTTTCGCCATCATTCTATTCGGCATTCAATTATCTCTCAAATGAAACAAAAACTAGCAAAATCGGTTGAGATTTACTCGATTTATGTGCAAAAAACACTTAGGGCCGAGTAGCGGCCTTAGTCCAAGGGCCCAAATTTGAAACATTTTTCGCCACGTTCTTTTCGGTATTCAATTACCTTCCATAAAAAACTAAATCTAGCAAAATCGGATGAGATTTACTCGATTTATGTGCAAAGAGCACTTAGGGCCGAGTAGCGGCCTTAGTGCAAGGGCCCAAATTTGAAACTTTTTTTGCCATCATTCTATTCGGCATTCAATTATCTCTCAAATGAAACAAAAACTAGCAAAATCGGTTGAGATTTACTCGATTTATGTGCAAAAAACACTTAGGGCCGAGTAGCGGCCTTAGTCCAAGGGCCCAAATTTGAAACATTTTTCGCCACGTTCTTTTCGGTATTCAATTACCTTCCATAAAAAACTAAATCTAGCAAAATCGGTTGAGATTTACTCGATTTATGTGCAAAGAGCACTTAGGGCCGAGTAGCGGCCTTAGTGCAAGGGCCCAAATTTGAAACTTTTTTTGCCATCATTCTATTCGGCATTCAATTATCTCTCAAATGAAACAAAAACTAGCAAAATCGGTTGAGATTTACTCGATTTATGTGCAAAAAACACTTAGGGCCGAGTAGCGGCCTTAGTCCAAGGGCCCAAATTTGAAACATTTTTCGCCACGTTCTTTTCGGTATTCAATTACCTTCCATAAAAAACTAAATCTAGCAAAATCGGATGAGATTTACTCGATTTATTTGCAAAAAACACTTAGGGCCGAGTAGCGGCCTTAGTCCAAGGGCCCAAATTTGAAACTTTTTTCGCCATCATTCTATTCGGCATTCAATTATCTCTCAAATGAAACAAAAACTAGCAAAATCGGTTGAGATTTACTCGATTTATGTGCAAAAAACACTTAGGGCCGAGTAGCGGCCTTAGTCCAAGGGCCCAAATTTGAAACATTTTTCGTCACGTTCTTTTCGGTATTCAATTACCTTCCATAAAAAACTAAAACTAGCAAAATCGGATGAGATTTACTCGATTTATGTGCAAAAAACACTTAGGGCCGAGTAACGACCTTTGAGCCCTCCCAACAAGCCCACGTTGGTTCTTACCCAAAAACAATGTTCAGCAACTTTGTTCTACTCGTCAATACCTTTCATTTGATATATCACAAGCAGCTATTGCGTGCGTATTTCGGTAGATATCGTCGAAAGACTGAAAAACACCTATAGGGCCCTAGCTCTGGAGGGGCCGACCCTGCCATGCCCATTTTCGAACTTGACCTTACTTTTGTCGATACCAATCGGGGAAAAAAAGAATTTTGAAAAAAGGTTGTGATTTACTCAAGCTAGAGGGGTCACGGACGGACGGACGGACGGACGGACATTTTTTTTATTGCGGATTCGTCATCTATGAACATAACCAAATGCTTTGCCCTTACTTTCTGCTTCCAATTCGACGTGTTACAAACGGCATATTAATCTTATAAGCCCCCAGTACTTCGTACGGGGCTAAAAATTATTATTTTTCTATTACGCATGATCAAGCCTTTATTTTTTGTTCGCTCTAAATTTTTTAACGCCTACCAATGGAAAAGAGGGTCTTTAATTTCAAATAGAAAAATGTAAGACTGAAAATCCAAGCAGTTAATAAATGCCAATAAATCAAGTTAACATTAATATAATCAGTATAGCCCGGCTGAAGGCCGGGTAACAGTGCTAGTAGAAAAGTAGTCACGAAGTGCTGCGCGAAGTTTCATTACCGCCTAGAGCCTGAACCAGAGCCTAATATTTGGGAATTAATTCCCTAAATTCCCAAAAATTCCAAAAAATTCCCAAAAAACATAGCTAACGCCGACCCGTACGAAACACCTATTCGTGTCAAAAGCCTTTAATGTGAAACTCTTCATTTCTCTTACTTCATTTTCTTCTCTGCTGAAAAACTATTCTCCCTTTAAAATCACTTACATTATCTACTCTGGGCCTTGTTATCTTAATACAACTAAATTGCCGGAGGCAATATAGACAGCCCCGTACGAAGACAAATTTCATAAATTCCTATTTAAACAGCTGTATACCGCTATATTTAACTATATTTCACTATAAATAAACATTTCACAGATAAATATATGCTATTATATAGCTCTATATGCCTGTATATAGCTCAATATAGCTGTATATAGGTATATATAGATGTCCATATATGGAATCCCTGAAACCCCTCACACTTAACACATTATTTCCATGTTAACAGAAACTCTCTAAGCATCATTTTTCCCACTTTATATCACTTTTAATAAAATCCAATATGGCCGCCGGCAGCCATTTTGTTAGGAGACCGGAAATAGTACCGACGCTTTACATTCGTTAATACCTTTCAAACAAAAAAAAATTCATGAAATTCGGTCAAAATTTACTCGAGATATTGACAAAATACTCCACGTTCACTGTACGGCCGAGTAGCCAGATAAGAGCTCACTCCAAGAGACCTAGCTCACGCTCCGGAGAACATAATTTCATAAACTTTTTTTTCCCTGATTGGGTCCGTCTGTCTGTCCGTCTGTCTGTCTGCACGATAACTTGAGTAAAACGCATCCGATTTTGAAAATTTTTTTTTTCCTGTTTGGTAATGTCAAAAGACAGGCTAAGTTCGAAGATGAGTGATTTTGGATCGACCCCTCCCGAGCTGTGGCCCAATAAGTGCTTTACGGTTTTTCAAAGATATCTCCGGACATTTAAACGTTAAACTTGTAAGTGATACGTCAAATAAAAGGTATTTACAATACCGATCGACAAAAAAAAGTTTATGGAAATTGGATGAGCGACTCGTGAGTTAGACCCCTTGGTGTGAAACAGGCACAGGGCGGCAAGCAGTTTTTGCTTGTAGGTCGGCCACATTTGAACATATTTCGTCTGTTTTAGCTTTATTAGATAGGTATTGACCGTACCAATCAGGGAAAAAAAAGTTTATGAAATTATGTTCTTCGGAGCGTGAGCTAGGTCTCTTGGAGTGAGCTCTTATCTGGCTACTCGGAAGTACAGTGAACGTGGTGTATTTTGACAATATCTCGAGTAAATTTTGACCGAATTTCATGATTTTTTTTTGTTTAAAAGGTATTAACGAATGTAAAGCGTCGGTAAAATTTCCGGTCTCCTAACAAAATGGCTGCCGGTGGCCATATTGGATTTTAATAAAAGTGATATAAAGTGGGAAAAATGATGCTTAGAGAGTTTCTGTTAACATGGAAATAATGTGTTAAGTGTGAGGGGTTTCAGGGATTCCATATATGGACATCTATATATATCTATATTCACCTATATTGAGCTATATGCAGGCATGTAGAGCTATATAATAGCATATTCATCTGTGAAATGTTTATTTATAGGAAAATATAGGTAAATAAAGCGGTATACAGCTGTTTAAATAGGAATTTATGAAATTTGTCTTCGTACGGGGCTGTCTATATTGCCTCCGGCAATTTAGTTGTATATGATAACAAGGCAAAGAGTGGATAATGTAAGTGATTTTAAAGGGCGAATAGCTTTTCAGTAGAGAATGAAGTAAAAGAAATGAAGAGTTTCACAGTAAAGGCTTTTGATACGAATAGGTGTTTCGTACGGGTCGGCGTTAGCTATGTTTTAATAAAAGTTTAGTTTTGTTATAAAAACTTTTTATATTTTTTTATAGAATCTAATTAAAAAAATCACTGCCTTGATGAACTCACGTACTGAAACTCTAAAGAATCGAAATGTTATATTAGGTATCTGTCAGCTGATAGGAATATTTTGTTTGTTAGTGTTGGTTTTTTGGTTATCTCGGTGATCACAATAGAGAACTTTAGCAAATCACACAATAATGACAAAACCAATAATTTCCAACAATAACGAAAACGATATTGACACGGAAAAATTTTATCATTGTGAATGAGGCGGGATGGGTAAATATGTTCACAAATCCAAGGTTCTGAAAGAACATGTTAAGACACCCACGAGGGCGGCTGACACACAAATTTTGACAAATAGATGCTATTTATTGAACATACTCATTACAGATTGTTCGAAATGTCAACTTGATAAAAACCTTTTTTTTCAAGTTGACACTTCAAACAATCTGTTATGAGTATGTTCAATAAATAGTATCTATTTGTCAAAATTTGTGTGTCACCGCCTTCGTGATCAACTCAGATGTGTCTTAACCTGTTCTTTCAGAACCTTGCACAAATCATGGTGTGTTATGTGGTGGCAGAATTCAAACTTCTTATATTTTGTGTTTAAAATTTGTGAATCCGATTGATTTGACATTTTCAAATGACCAGCGTTGACAATAAGTGAATTTCGAATTTTTATGAATAAATTCTAGTTTTAGTCTTCACAAGTTGTCAAGGATTTACTTTGAATTAGCACTTCCAACTTGGGAGAACTTATAAATGTAAAATTGAATTGAATTGAATTGAATAAAATCGCTGATTTAGCCTATCGGTTTAATCAATGGGAATTTTTGGAAAAAAAAAGAAAGACAAACTAGAGGAAATCGGGAGAGAAGTGAAATATAAGCGTGACGTATTGCCACAGTATAATATAGAAAATATAAGGCAGGCAGAGTCGATTTTATCAGCACCAGTCTTCAGTTTAAGAACGTGTGCTGAGAAAATCACTTTCCTGTTGAGGTAGAAACAACGATTTATGCACAGGAAATAGACGAACGCCCAAATGAATCAAGACTCGAACTTATGCTCCAGTAGATCCAGTAATCCAGTATAGTCCAGCAATCCAGTATATTTGAGTATATTCGAGTATATCCACTATATCGTGTATAAATGTGTTGACAGAATCGTCAGATCATTGATTGTTTATTTAATTTAGAATTTTTGTCTACAATGTGTGTCTCTGAACATACATAGTTTTATTGAAATGTGTAGACTAGAATATTCTGAAGCTAGTGGAAATGAGATGGAAAAATTAGCTTGCCTTTTGACGACGCAATTTAGAGAACAAGTTGTGCTGTGGTCACAAACAGCACGTGGAGCACATGCTCACCCGAAACACATTTTGAAATTCATTCCTTGCTTTTCAGAAAAAAAAATCGGGTAACTCCCTCTACCATCCAAATCACGTTGTAGAAAAAAATACTAAATTTTGTCAGTTGACTCAAAATTTCTAGTTGTAAGACAATTTTTATTGAGAGTCAAAAATTGCGCAACCAATCAGAGGATGCGATTTTATATTTGTCTCAAAAGTGTCAAAAGTTCACACAGATTTTGAAAATTTTTGTTGTACATTTTTTCCAACATCTATCAATGAATCTAATCAAACTAGGCATGCCCCGAGGGTACTCGAACTCAGCTTTCTAATGAGCCCACTCTCACCTGGAACGATCGTTCATAGTCGCCAAAAAATCAGGTTGAAAAACACCCTTTTTCCATCTTCGGATATCTTCAACCAAGAACTCGAGACTGTCTGATGCCTGTTTTGAGGTCTACTGGCAAAGACCTTTCAAACCATGTGTATATTCATCCCAGACGAAATAATAGCACTTTTTCACTGCTATTATTTCACCTAGGTAGATAAATATTTTAAAGCTGAATATCTGCTTTTAAGAAAGTTGTCCGGTGCACAAATTACATTTTTCTACTTCAATTTAATTTCTGATAAAGTACTTCAGAAGTATTTTGAATTCTGCCACCACATAACACACCATGATTTGTGAACACATTTACCCATCTCGCCCCATTCACAATGATAAAATTTTTCCGTGTCAATATCGTTTTCGTTATTGTTGGAAATTATTGGTTTTGTCATTATTGTGTGATTTGCTAAAGTTCTCTAATTAAAACAAACGGTATTAAAAGACAATTAAAATTTCAAAATTTTGAGGAATTTTTTAACTAGAAACTGCAAACGGCAACGAAAGCGATTTTGATATAGACGATGTATTGGAAGCTGACGAACTAGTATTCGATGTCCAAGCATACATTAAATCGTTGAATTTCAAGCTACGTAAATGGGCCGTCACGAACAATATAAAATTACTTGCATTAAGTGAATTGCTGAAGATTCTGAAAGAAAAATGCCATGCAACTTTACCGAAAGATGCGAGGACCCTTTTACAAACTCCTAAAAAAGTTGAAATCGTAAAAATGGGTTCCGGTGAATGCTGGTATGGCGGAATGAGACAAAAATTGACCGAACTCTGCAAAAAAAACCAATTGCTCCAATCTTCTCGAATTAAATATTCACATTGACGGGACACCAATCTATAAAAGTTCGAAATCAGAATTTTGGCCGGTTCAATGTAGCATCAAAAATGTTGACATGAAAGCGTTTTTTGCCCAAATTTACAAAGGAACAGCCAAGCCTACGACAGCGGAACTGTTTTTGCGGCCACTGCTGAATGAAATTCACGATTTATCAGCGGACGGATTATCAGTTATGATAAATAGCAAACCGAAAATATTTCGCATCAAAATCGACAAGTTTATATTAGACGCACCAGCCCGAGCTTTCCTTAAGTGTATTATTGGGCACGGGGGATACTTTTCGTGTGAAAGATGTGAGGAGCGTGGCGAATGGTTAAAAAAGGTTGCGATTAATCCGAAAAATGAAGGGTCGAGAAATAAAGTCAAAAACGCTGGACATGTTTGCTTTATTGGAACAAACGCTCCATTAAGAACAGATGAGACATTCAGAAATAAAGAAAATGAACAGCATCATCACGATACGTCTCCTTCATCAATTTCCAAATCCGGTAGTCCACTCAATACGAATTTCATATGTTGTTGAGATGAGATATCGTGCGAGTAGAATTCCACATTGTTTTCTTTGAGACCAAAAACAATTGCATTGTAGTCATCCAACGTTTGGCACAATATTTTGATCCCCATCGAGATATATTTCAGATTGTAGTCTTTCACATTGTTCATGAAAGCATTGATTTCAGCATAATTCGCGCTGAACACAACAATCGGCGGAATTTTGACTTTCGGAGGTGAATTATTCAGCTTTTTTAGTTTAACAACTAATCGAGGATGATCCGATGTTGATTTACGCTTCACTGATGGACCCATAACGACGAGCGTCCCCAAAGGGGTAAAAAATGGGAAGATTAACTTTATCCAACGAACAAATTAGACTTTTTAACCAAAAACTTTTGATGGACAATACTGATTATAATGCAAAAATGCACAATTCTATAAACAAAAGAACAATAGCTAAACGACTGTGTTCGATGACGACTGTACTGCTTGAACACAAACAGAGTACTGAACATGAACAACAAAGGAAACACCGCCGGGCAAGGAAATAATGTTTTCTTCCCGGTAACCAAGTCAAAACTTCCTAGTGTGCGAAAATGATGACTAAAATTTCGTGGTGATTTGCAACCAACTTCCCGGTGACTTCTCTTTTGGTGTGAATGTAAGTTACCTTAATGTTGTAATCTTTTCAGGACTTTCTAATTTCGAATTTGCACTCTTCAATTTGTAGAGAAGAAACTTTATTAAAAAACTGCTTAAAAGTCTTTCGTCGGATGTGTGGGCGTAAAAAAATAATTTAAAAAACTTAAAATTTCTGACTTAATTCACTTAAATAATAACTAAGGAAAAAGCAAGATTTTTTGAAAAAAGATTTTCGATCGTGTCAAAATAATACCATAATTTACGTAAGAGACTTAGTGAAAGCTTCAAGCAATGGATGGACGAGCAAGCTGTAGAGAAATGTATGAAGTCAGAATATTATTTCGTCGGAGTACCAAATATATATTTTAACCACCGTTTCTAAAGGATCTGATGGCATAACTCTAACTCCGTTCATGAAGTCAATTTAAATTTCATTTATTTCGAAAAAATTAAATTTAACATACCTGTACCGCATAGCTTCAGTCAGTTTATTAACAATACGAAGGAACAACAATCATGGAGTCATATCATGAAATATTTATTCTATGCAATGGATAGAATTAGCAATTAGATCAATGTAGTCAATGAATGTAGTTTTGTCCTTTAAATTGTTGTAAACGATTTGCTATCTGTGTCATAAAATCGAAACGAAAAAATAAAAGAAAGCAAGAACAATGGATCCCAACGACTTATTCATCGTTCAACAGGTAAGCTAACACAATTACTACTACTGCTACATGTGAATGATAGTAGTGTTAAGAATAGTTACATCTAGACACTCTACGATGTAATTCACTCTAAAGTTGTATAGAAATTATATTAAAGAAAGAAGGCCAATTGAATGAAATGTGATCGCAGAAACCAGGATTTGGCCCTTAAATACAGAAGAAAATGTACGAAACAGCGCATTCAATAAAAGCAATTTGTACGGGACACAAGTCCCAAAGTAAGATCTTTTATTTCAAGTAGAAATCCAGAACAAGTGGCGCAGCCTGAAAAGCAATGATTTAATCAGTTCAACGAAGTCTTCGAGTAAAAAAAAAGTTGATTGGAAGTGGTTGACTGGCACTGCGTGTTGGAGTGCGAAACTCTCCAGTCTGCCATTTCTAATTCGCTTTTATTGATCGGCACAAATGAATTGGCTTGGCAATCATTGGCAACAATACAAAAGTGGCTTGTTTGGTGACCTGGCATTTTTTTTCGATCGTTGGCAATAACGAAGACATTCCGTTCGCTGGTTGGCGTGTGGTGTGGAATTTATTGGTTGGATTGGTACAGTTCAACCGTTGGTCAGTTTCTACAGTCCAATAAAATCGGCCGTTGGACGTTACAAGTAATTCCGTTTATTGGTTGGATTGGTACAGTTCAATCGTTGGTCAGTAGTTCATTTCT
Source organism: Bradysia coprophila (assembly GCF_014529535.1). Lineage (NCBI taxonomy): Eukaryota > Metazoa > Arthropoda > Insecta > Diptera > Sciaridae > Bradysia > Bradysia coprophila. Next base: position 423,218 of record NW_023503442.1, read on the forward strand.
ACTGTCCAATAAGTCGGCGAATTATTCATTGGGGTCGTTGGACGTTAACAGTAATTTCGTTCGTCGGTTGGGTTGGCAACCATTGTCCATTATAAGCAAATCAGATCATTAGTCGGATTGGTACTGTTCAATCGTCACAAGTAATTCTGTTTGTTGATCGGCACAAACGAATTGGCTTGACAATCAGAGGCTTGTTTGGTGGCCTGGCATTTTTCGTTCGTTGGCAATAACAAAGAAATCCGTTCGCTGGTTGGCGTGTGGTGTGGAATTCATTGGTTGGATTGGTACAGTTCAACCGTTGGTCAGTTACTACAGTCCAATAAAATCGACTGGTGGGTCTGTGGATTAGTATTTTCGATCGTTGGACGTTACAAGTAATTCCGTTTATTGGTTGGATTGGTACAGTTCAATCGTTGGTCAGTAGTTCATTTCTACTGTCCAATAAATCGGCGAATTGTTCATTGGGGTCGTTAGACGTTAACAGTAATTTCGTTTGTTGGTTGGGTTGGCAATCACTGTCCATCACGATTCCGATCATTGGTTGGTCGTACAAGCCTTTAGTTGGTATGCCAAAACAAAGAATATCTCATTTCGTTACGAAGAATATTCAAGTCACGAAATATAATTCAACAACGGTTACGGATAAGATTAGTTCTGCACCAGAGCATCATACATCAAGTTCATTGCCACAAAAGTTGAACAAGTCATCAGCAACCGGAAGTAAAAGAGACGCATCATTGTACAAACAAGAATCGGCATACGCAGAAAGGCCAATAGCGAAACGATCAGCAATAATTGAGGCCGAAATGTTCAAAGAAGCAAAAAGATTCAGAAAAGTGGGAAAGGAAAATGGCGCAGTTACGGAATCAGCGAGGTTCGATTCGCCGTTCATATACGAGAACATACAACGAATTGAAAGAGGAGATGGAAAAAGACGATAATAAAGCGGCAATTCAGATTTTGTGGAAACGACTGGAAGATCGTTGTGAACAGCTGAATAAAATCGATGAAGAAATTCTTCAGGACTTACGAGATCATGAAGTGTCGCAAGAAGAAATGGACGAGGAGTATGATGCAATTCAGGAATATCGGGATAAGTGGAACGATTTGAATCCGGTGGATATTCCAGCAATGTGGCCAGAACAAGACGATAGGCAATCATCCAGTTCGCGTACTCATCAGTCAACATCCAGCTCTCGTACTACTCAGTCAAAGTATAAGTTACCAAAACTCAAATTAGTCGAGTTCAGTGGCAGTCCGAAAGAATGGTTGAATTTTTGGAGCCAGTTCAAGAGTATTCATGAGGATGAGAATATATCGGATGAAATCAAATTTCAATACTTGATTCAGTCGACAGTAAGCGAATCGGTAGCTCGACGAGTGGTTTTTAGTTTTCCTCCAACGTCGGAAAACTATGCCAAAGCAATGACTGGTACAACCTCCGATGAAATTAAAATGACTTCAGAAGACACAGTATTGTTAGTGCACGCAATGTTTGCCAATGAAGCCAGCCTGGCACCCAGCCTGGCACCTTAACTTTTCTTCATCAGGGTGCTAGTCTCTACCGGAAAACACTTTAACATGCTCCGGACCCACCTTTGGACACAGCTTTTTCAGTGGCCCCTGCATTAGACGTATTTCAATCGCCTTAGAGAACGTCATGAGGAACAATTGAGCTGCCTATAGACCTGGAAGGTCGTGCATTGATCACATCAACACCATTCGGATCATCATCGAGCAATCAGTTGAGTGGCAATCTCCTCTGTTTTTGCTTTTCATTGATTTCCGACAGGCCTTTGACAGTATCGATCGAAACGCGATGTGGCAAATATTATCGAGCTATGGTATACCTCGTAAGCTCTTAAACATAATTATGGGGCTCTACAGAGAAACGAAATGCAGAATAATACATCGTGGCAAGCTGGGCGAATGGTTTACTATTAAGCCAGGCGTGAAGAAGGGATGAATCCTCTCACCACTTTTATTCGCATCTTCAAGACAAACTGTCTCTCAGTGCTGTTATTAGGCTGTGAGACGTGGAAAGTGACGAACTCGATAGCATCACAGATCCAAGTTTTTGTCAACAAATGTTTAAGACGAATTCTGAAAATCCTTTGGCCGAACGTCATGTCAAACGAAGATTTGTGGCGCATAACCGGTATTGAGAACATGGTATTAACGATCAGGAGAACAAAGTGGAATTGGATAGAACACACTCCACGTAGATCTAGCGAAGACACAGCGAAAGCTGCACTAGATTGCAATCCACAGGAAACAGAAAGAGGGGTCGTCCAAAGATTACGTGGAAAAGGACACTTATCGAAGAAGCCAAGGACCAAGGAAAGACTTAGAGCGAAGTGAAAGCCTTGGCGCTGAATCAAGTGCGATGGAGGCCATTTGTTGGTGCCTTATGCTCCTCCGCGGAGTCAGACAAGATGACGATGATGCCATTAAACTGATCGATATTTAATAACATTTTCATAAAAATAAAGGAAGAATTGATCACAAAAAATAAAGAATTGATCTCTAAAACGCATAAAAAGTCGATAGGCAACAGGTCCCAACAACATAAAATCCCGATATTTCTTCTTCGAACTTCTTGTCACAGTAGTGACTAACGCATAAAATGCACACCATAAATTTGTTCCGTAGCCTCTCCAAATGCATGGGCTGGCTTTTCCTTCTGGATCATCAAATTTAATCAACTGCAGACTACAATTTCCTTCTAGCGGTCGATCTAGATCCAAACAAAACACCATTTACTTATCCTATTCTTACCAAATTATTTTGTTCTCGTCTTCGGGGCCAAAACAATTATCATTTTATGTTTATGAACCATAAACAACAGAGCAAAACAAAATGACATTAATGAAACAAATGCTTAATACCAACTGTCCTACAGCGAAAATCATATGACGGCTATTATGAAAAAGCAATATTCTACGATGTCAATGAAGAAAGAAACAAATGAAGTTGGTTGATGGTGTTGTTTTACTGTAGATCCAAGTTGTATCCGAAAATTCGGCTGACGAGGCATCAAGAAATTGTGATAAAATGTGTTCATTGGCATGCAAATACAACTATGCAACCAGCAATTTCGCGAACAACAGACGTGTAGTACTCTTAAGTTTTCGATTGGTGAAATTGTTTCGATTCAACGACAGCAAACTTTCAATTTGATGGCAATTTGTGCAAGCAAAATTCCATTTGCTGTGGGCTATCGACACGGCCACCAAAATCGATTTCGTTAGTTCAATTGAAAAAACCGCTTACTGGAATTTGGGCTGACATTTGAGTCGATGGTGCTTAACATTCGACACAGCATAAGAATCAAATCGATTTTTTTTACCATCATGGCCTATTTGCTCAAGCAAATGTACAAAAATGTACTTGGACAAAAAAATGTCACTAAGTTCTATAGGTCTTTGGTTAATAACGCGTTGGTTGGACAAGTTGTGAAAATTCGAGAACGAGGGGTGAACCACTCTGAAATAATCACGAAAAATAATCCTTTGAAAAAAAGAGTGGTTCACCCCTCGTTCGAGAACGATTTCTAGCAAAATATTTGTGTTCTTGTTTGGTTGGCCAAGCTAACGGTGATAACGGAACGTGATTCATTTCATTAAGATTTCATTTCATTTCGATTAAGAATAACAGGATTAACGGACTGGTCTAGCACAAGCGATTTTTTAGTTGAATAACATTTTTAACTCAAGCGATTTAGTTTGAGCTATTCTAGCGTGAGATTTAAATTATCTGAGCGATCAATTTGGTTCACACATGCAGCAGGAATAGCAAAATTTGCTCTGTTAGTTTTTGCTTCTTTTTTTTCATGACGGTTTTATCAATGATTTTTATTGTTGGTTTGATAGGCATTTCAGATGTGGTTGTTTTCAGCAATTGAAAGTGCCGAACGGTTGTTGAACGGAAAGTAGCTACGATTCGCTTCAGGATAAACTTTCGATTAGTATATGAAAGAAAAACGGACGATGCAGACTTGGTCCACACCATAGATTTTTTTCAACACCATAGATATTCGTTGTTATCTAGCAATTCAAGCATTCATTTAAGTCAAGCATCAAGCGAGTAGGTTTACAGTCTGAAGGAAATGGATGTAAGAGGTTTGTTATCGGTTTCTGGTTCTTCTTTAAAACAAATATTTCAGTTAAACTTTCACTTTTATTGATTCGTTGTCGAAGTATAATTCTTTGTTAACAGACATTACAAAACACGTCTTAACTACTTCAAATACGTACAACGAGTGACCTAACTCGTCCAAAGCAAATTGTACATAGAAAAAATTTCCCTATTTTCAGGGTTGTATAAACTAGCCATAATTTTGCAGAGAAATAATTTCCACATTTCTCCCCGGCGAATTCATGAAAATTCTAAAGAAAATTTTAATCAATGAAATGGCAAAAGCTAATTTAATTCAAAGCTAATTCAGGTCGATTAATAAAAAACTTAAAACAAAAATCAAATTTCACGTCAACTTCATCAGTAATGAAAGATAAATTTCAGTTATCAAAGAGACAAATCTTTGTTATCGGACGACGGTATGTATTTTTTGCAGTACGGACATCAACGACTCTAACTTGTCCATCAATTCCTGGAAAAACATTTGCAATAATTCCTCTTGGCCATTGACCTCTCGGTTGTTTATCGTCGACCATATGAACCAATTCGCCAATTTGAGGGTTTCTTCCTTGACGATACCATTGAGTTCGCTTCGTTAATGTTGGCCGATATTCTTTCACCCATCTGATCCAAAACAAATCAGCAAGATGTTGAGAGGCTCGCCACTGTTTCTTCAAAATCAAATCGTCTTTGTCGAAAATGCCCATCGGTGCTGAAGCTGATGATCGTCCAATCAAAAAATGGTTCGGTGTGAGCGTTTCCGGTTCATTCGAATCGTTAGACAATTCCAGCAACGGACGTGAATTGACTACATGCTCCGCTTCAGCCAAAAGCGTGACTAACATTTCTTCGGTGGGATGAACGGAATTCAATGTTGCATAAAATGCCGTTTTGATGGAACCAACTAATCGTTCCCATGATCCGCCCATATGGCTCGCCGTTGGTGGATTGAAATGCCAGTCAATACGATGAGTTGTCATTGCAGCACGAATTTTGTCTTGGTCAAGGGCCTCCAAAACGGCTTTCAATTCGTTGTTAGCTCCTCGCAGGTTCGATCCATTGTCCGAATAAATTTCTTTCGGACATCCCCTTCTCGCAATAAATCGACGTATTGCCATAATGCACGAATCAGTTGTTTCCGATGCTGCCACTTCAATGTGTACGGCCCGTACTGTGAGGCATGTGAACAATACACCGTAACGTTTGTGTAATTGTCGTCCAATTTTAATCGTAATCGGACCAAAGTAATCCATGCCCGTGAAATGAAATGCGGGATTTCCACCTTCAAGACGTGGTGCTGGTAGCTGACCCATAATCGTGGGTTGTGGTCTTGCCTTAAGAATCTTACATTTCCAGCACTCGGATCGAATCTTCTTCAGTGTAACAGTAGCTTTCACAATCCAAAATCGTTGCTTTATCTCGTTCAAAACGGTGTCGTGCCCAATGTGGTTATATTTCTCATGATAGAATCGAATGAGTAGACGAGCATAACTGTCTTGACCATGAAGAATAATTGGGCGACGCTGGTCAATTGTAGAATTCGGAAGTCTATCTGCTCTACCACACAAACGTAAAATTCCATTTTCGTCAAGTTCTGGCGACAAAGTGTAAATTCGACTATTCGGATGTACCAATCGTTTTCGCAATAAATCAGAAATTTCTTGGGCAAAACTTCTCTGTTGTGAATGTCGAATCCATTTCATCTCAGCGTTGGTCCATTCATCAACATTCAACGTCGCTGAGAAAATTTTATTTCGGTTAGGATTACAGTTATTTATGTACCTCAACATCCAAGCGGTTGCACCAATCAATCGACGCCAGTTAGAAAAACGTTCGATTTGCGGCAATGCGAATTCAACCACTTGTACCACTTGACCCACATTTACGACCTCCATCCAATTTTCAACTTCGTTTGATATTCTTGCATCATTTGATTCAGGCCATTGTGATTGATCTTCGTAAAGGAAATCGGGTCCATTATACCAACGGTGCGAGTTCAGAAACGTTCATTTGCGTCGGTAACCATCTCCAATTCGCCTGATCAGTGAGTTCCCAAATTTCGTTCAAACGGTTTGCGACAAATTGCTTATATCGTCTTGTTGGAGAATGAATCCAATACCAAACCGCCATCGAATCGGTCCAATAGTAGCAATCATCGAAATGCAATTCATGTTCTTCCAGAACAAACTTGGATAATCTGCTCACTATCAGTGCGGCTTGCAACTCAAGTCGATGAATATTTTCGTCCGTAACCTCTTTCAACGGTGTGACTCTAGTCTTCGCTGTGATAAATTTGACCTCGACCTTTTTACCGACTTCGATTCGCATAAATGCGATAGCACAATACGCTTGACTGCTCGAATCTCCAAAGATGTGTAACTGTAGACTATCGTAACACTTCAAATTCGGTGAATAACAGCGATCGATTTGAACATTCCCAATGTTTTTCAAATTTCCGAGGAAAACTTGCCAGTCGTTGTTGATGCTTTCTGGTATTGGCTGATCCCAACCAATTTTGGTTTTCCAAATGTTCTTCATAATGATTCTGCCAGTGATGACAAAATGTGCAACAAAGCCCAACGGATCGTAAATTGAACTGACAATTTGCAAAACTTCCCGTTTCGTAGGTACTCTATTGCCATCCAATAATTCTTTGTCGATTTTCGCAAAATTTCCACTAAACGTGAAAACATCCTCATCTGGTTTCCATAGAACACCAAGAACTCTTCCGGGAATGTTTTCGTGGGCCAATGTCACAACAGAATTCTCTTTCCGACGAAGATTCTCAGGAATTGCTGCCATGACTTCTTTCGAAGAAGATACCCAGTTGCAAATTTCAAATGATCCTTGTTCGTGAATGAAAATGACTTCTTTGATTACTTTCACTGCTTCTTCAACCGAAAACTTGCTGTCCAGGTAATCGTCCATGTAATGTTTGTTGATAATGGCATTCACTGCTTCAGGATAATCATTTTCGTATCGTTTGGCATTTAGATCTTTGACGTAGATTGCTGCAGATGGAGAACATGTTGCACCAAACATCATTACTGCCATTTCATATTCGTCGGGTTCATTATTCCTCTCTCTCCCTCGCCAAAGGATTTTTTGACATTTGACGTCCGATTTGTTTATCAAAACTCGATGAAACATTTCTTTAATGTCACCAATGAACCCAATTGTGCCTTGTCGAAAGCGAAAGAGTACTCCCGAAAGCAATTTCAAAAAATCTGGACCAGATACTAGGTTGTCATTCAGACTTGTGCCATGAGATTTCGCTGCAGCATCAAACACAACTCGAATTTTACCTGGTTTCAACGGATATTTAACTGGGAAATGAGGTAAATACCAAATTCGATCGTCGTGTCCTTCTGTCTTGTCAACTTTCCGTAAATATCCTTTATCGATGTATCCATTGATGATGGCTTCATATTTATCGAAAAGTTCTGGATCTCTGTCGAATTTTTTTTCCAAATTGAGCAAACGATGGTAAGCATTCATTCTGCTTTCTGGCAACACAACATCAGGATTCCGCCACAAAAGTCCAGTTTCCCAACGACCACCAATATTGTGAGTTGTCGTTTCCAAAATCTTCTGAGCTCTCTCATCTTCCTTGGAACGAGTCGGCTGTTCATTTATTCCACAATCGTTGATAATCATAGAAGATTTCACCAAAGCGTGAAGGTCCTCGTCAGTAATTGTATTTACGTTGATCATTTTTACTGACATTTCTGGAACTTTCCTTCCGTCATTACCGCTGATTGTCCAACCAAGCCAGGTCTTCGAAGCGATTGGAGTATTTTGAGTATCGTGCAGTAATTGTCTCGTTACTGTTAGCAAACAATTATTCTCGCCTATCAATATCTCCGGACGAACATCGGTAAAGCTTTCAAATTCGACATCCCTTAAGTATGGCCATTGAGCGATCAATTTCTCTCGATTGATAGTTTGCTGAACCAAACATAATTTCTTGGCAGTCTGAGCACCAATCAAGCTGTACGTTTTGGCTCCATTGAAAATTCCCCTGATGCTCAAATTGACGATTTGTGAATCATTTTCCGTCGAAAATTCACCATTTGGCCACTGAAGAATTATTGGACTCGAGATTCCAGTAACTCCCAAACGATCGACCAAACTTGATGTGATCAATGTTGATTGCGAACCATTGTCCAATAAAGCATAAGTTTTGACTTCTCGACCGTTGAAACACACAATTACGGGCAAAATTCTCAAATTTGTCCGATGAGATGATTGCACAGTAGCCAATGTCATGTTGTTTTGCTGCTCAACTTTGCCTTCCACTTTCATCTTGTTGTGTAAAACCTTGTTATGGTTTCGTTGACACCCATCGATTCCACATTGATATAACCTGGTACAGTTGTTTGCGTTATGACCAGTCATTAGACAAGAAAAGCACAATTTCTTTTCTTTTATTCCAGCGTTGTTCAATATTCTTGTTCAAAAGTACTGCACACTGCCAAGGCTTTTGACATGAACCAGAGCAAATGCGACAATTTCCAGCTGACGATTTTGGTTCCTCGTACTTTGCAACCGTGTTCACAAATCCTTTAGTTTTTGTAGCTTTCTTCGAATTTTCCGGTTCAAAAGAAACAGGATCCAACGTAAATCGACGGCTAGCGGCTTCAGCTCGTCTTTGCATCCAGTCACTAAAGGTTTTCATTGTTACGCCTTGTTTGTCCACGATGTACTCCGACCACAACAAACACAAAGTTGTTGGGAGTTTCTTTTCTAACTCACTGAGCAACATAGGATTGCGTAAATGATCGTCTCGACCTAAATCCTCCAATGTCGCAACCAGATTTTGAATAACTGTCGCATAGATGACAATCGATCTTGGTTTATCTTCACGCGGTGATGCGGCTTCGGTTACTTCCTTTATTAGTGATTTAATGATGTCCTCAGGTCGACCAAATCGACGTTCCAAGATTCCCATCACAGCTTGTGAATTGTTCGGTGACACCAAAAGTGATTTAACGGCAGTAAGAGCATCTCCTTTTAGACATTTTCGTAATCTAAAAATGTTTTCTTCGCCGGTATAAAGGCACGTCGCGGTAGTCCTTTCGTATTGACTCCGAAACAGCAGCCAATCTTGAGGATCACCATAAAAATTGGGCAATTCTTTCCCAATAACTTGTCGAGCAATTAATCTTGTCATTATATCTGTGCTGTTACTTGGCTGTTGTGATAACGGCTGACCAACGTTTGAGGTTGGCGATGGTAAAGCACAATTCGATGATGTCAATCGTTGCCGTGGATTAGAGTTGTACGGTGTAGATTGAGTGAATGTAGACCCCAATGTTGAACGATTCTGAAGCTGACCAAGTCCGTATTGTCCAGAATATCCATCGTTTGGACGAAAATGTACTGATCGTTGGTTTCTGTAATCCGTGGTGCTCGATGGGGCATTCTGCAATTCGACTTTCGTCGAGCCCTGAACATCACGCGAGTTACTTCCACCAACTGGTACAGATTCTTTTCCAATTGAACTTATGTCCCATTCACGTTCCTGTGGCAAACCAGTAGACTGACGAAAATTTACCGATCGTTGGCTTCTGTAATCCGTGGTGTTCGATGGGGCATACTGCAATTCGACTTTCGTCGAGCCCTGAACATCACGCGATTTACGTTCACCAACTGGTAAGGATTTTCTTTTACTTGAAACACCAGTCGATTGTTGGTTTGAAATAATTAGTGAATCTGAATCTTCAGAATGTTCACTGTCATCGTCAAGATATTCCAGCTGGTTGCCATTTTCAGATTTCGAAAAATCATTGAGTTGTTCTCGTTCATCAAAAACTTGTTCGCTCGACCGAGCATCACTATCTCTGTGTATTGCCGATGCAAACCTTAATTGCTTCCGTAGTTGTGGAGGTGTTGCAAATAATCGACCTCTTCCCAATCCTAGGGAAAACGTTGCATTTGCATCAAATTCATTTTGAACTAATTCGTTTGTTGACATAACGTTCGATGACAAAGCTTTCCGTGACAAAGCTTTTATTGACATTCCCTGATGTCTTAGTTCGTTTCCTTCGTTTCGATCAATTTGATCACTGACGCCACCTTGCGCCAAAGCTATCAATCCCGGTTGGTACGACTGATATCTTTTCGGAGTGAAGCCCAAAAATGGCTCACGAGAGCTTTCATGTAAAGCTTGCGGCTGGAACACGTTTTCCGCCATTTCGTTTCTTTTTTCGTGAAATTCAATTTCACGCAATGTTCTCGATATTTCCGAAAGTGAATCCTCCAATCTACTTTTCTCGCGAATCAACAACTCTTTCGGCGATAACAACGGTAAATTGGCACTTTCATCTTCACTAACAATAGCTTCGGCCATTTTACACAACTTTGCAAAATGCCGATTAACTTCACTTATGTATGGACTGTATCAAAAATTTACGTTAATTTGTATTATCCGGCTCGAAGGACCAAAATGTTATCGGTTTCTGGTTCTTCTTTAAAACAAATATTTCAGTTAAACTTTCACTTTTATTGATTCGTTGTCGAAGTATAATTCTTTGTTAACAGACATTACAAAACACGTCTTAACTACTTCAAATACGTACAACGAGTGACCTAACTCGTCCAAAGCAAATTGTACATAGAAAAAATTTCCCTATTTTCAGGGTTGTATAAACTAGCCATAATTTTGCAGAGAAATAATTTCCACAAGGTTACAAACATTGCTAATCTGTAACAAATTTTATATATTTCTCTCACATAATAAGCCTTTTACTTCACCAAAAATCTCTTTATAAAGAAGGCTTTGCAAGTCACACGTAAGCATGTGCTAAGCTCATTTTATTTCATTTTATGTGTAGAGTAGATCACTTTACCATCGAAAAATTTATTTTGCTTTAGAACTGTAAGATGAACTGTGAAAACTGGTACATGTTTTGTTCGTAAAAGGCCTATTTGTGAGCTCAATATATCAATTTTTAGCTCCGTACGAAGTACAAAGGGGCTTATAGGATTACGATGCCGTGTGTAATTGATGGAATTCGAAGCAGACGGTAAGGGCAAAGTGTTTGCCTATGTTCATAGATGACGAATCCGCAATAAAAATTTTGTCTGTCCGTCTGTCCGTCACGTCGATATCTTGAGTAAATCAAATCCGATTTCAAAAAAAAAATTTCCCTGAAAGATAGTCGAAATAGTGAGGCTAAGTTCGAAGATGGGCATATTCGGGTCGGCCCTTCGTGAGTTAGGGCCACCTAAGTGATTTAAGGTCTTTTGGTGATATTTATGGCAAGACAAACGATGGAAATGTAAATGACATGCCAAATGATAGGTATTGTCAATACCAATCCAGGAAAAAAAAGTTTTTTAAAATCGGGTGAGTGGACCGTGAGTTAGGGCCTTAGAAGTGAAATGCTACTAGGGCCCTATGTGTATTTTACATATAACTCGAGTAAATTTCATCCGTCTTTCGTAATTTTTGTTTCATTTGGAAGGTAATCAAAGGCCGAATAGAATGTTGTTGAAAAAAAATTAAATTTGGGTCCTCGGACTAAGGCCGGTACTAGGGCCCTATGTGTATTTTACATACAACTCGCGTAAATTTCATCCGTTTGTCGTAATTTTTGTTTAATTTAGAAGGTAATCGAAGGCCGAATAGAATGTAGTTGAAAAAAAAATTAAATTTGGGTCCTCGGACTAAGGCCCGGTACTAGGGCCCTATGTGTATTTATACTCAATAAATTAATGTTTTTCATCTCGGCTACTGCGGCCTTGACTTCATCAACAGTTATGTCGGGCATATCCTCCGATCCCACGTTTCTTATTATTGGTCTATCTTCGATTTCTTCCGTTGGACTCTGTCTTGCTGAAGAAAACAAATTCTCATAAAATTCTGTTGCAATATCTGTTGCCACTGAAACTGCTAAATACAAATCCCGATGGAAGACGCAGACCAGGAAGACCAAGAGCGAGATAGAAAGATGCAATTGAGTCTGATCAAAAAGTACTAAGAGTGAGCGACTGGAGAACGTTGGCGCGGAATAGGTCCGATTGGAGAAGATTGCTGGAAGAGGCCAAAACCAATAGTAGGTTATAGTGCCCGCCTAAGTAAGTAAGTACTTCACAAAAACAAAACAGTCGAAGTAGTTTGTCAACATGTCATCAAAACAGTAGTGTACCAGTGATGCTTTCGGGATTAATGTTATGAAGAAGTGTGAGCCGATTTCATGGGTTCTAGGTTAAAATAACCCCAACAAAATATCGACGAGACAAAATAACTACTACCAAAATAACCCCGGGGAAAAAAAAGAGGACAAAGCACTGGGTAATTATTTAGGGTCAGTCTCGAACTCGTTTTCTTATAATTTAGAAGCGGCGAGCTTTTTCATAATTTCCAGACGTTAATGGGGCTCTGCCCCAAACCCCGCTAGGGGCTCCGCCTCTTAGACCCCGCAAGGGTGATATTCGGGGACGGGTAATCTGGCACACCATACAAATTGATGGTGTGCCAGATTCACCTATAGGCGGCGAATTTGGCACAATCATGACTTCTCATTACATGTCGTAAAAGGACGCATACTATGATGCGTGTGCCAGATTCCCCGATGCCTGATATTCTTCCTTGACCCCCTATGCGGGGGCTGCCGTGACCCTGCTTTTTTATTTTTTTATTTTCTTCACGGCCTGCGGCTCTAACTTCCCTAAAACTAATATTAGCATTAGCATTTGCGATGTTGTACTTATATGTACCAGTTGAATTCTGGGCAAGTTCTAGCCACAATTTTTATAGGCATGTAATTAAAGTGATAGCTATTTAATAAGAAATGATCACAAGAAAATAGGAAATGATCACTAGAAAAAGAGAAATGATCACAATTTTTTTATGATAGCAATAAAAATAGAATTTGATCACCAAAAAATAAGAATTTGATCACTAAATATATGCAATTTTACCACTAACATATGATCGTCTCGAAATAAGAAATGATCTACAATTATACGAATTTGATTACAAAAAATAAAGAAATGATCGTGCAAAATAAAAAATTTGATTGCAAGAAATAAGGATATGCTATCTATTATTCTGTTTGATTATTAGACGATGCAAGAGAAAAAAAATTAACACCTAAGTTACCAACACCGTTCCGGCGCCCGGCTCGCATTGCGGCCCTCCGCTTCGCTACGGGGCAATGGGCCGGATCGCTCGGCGTGTTAAAACGCTTTTTATGTGTATTCGTTCGGACTTTTAGTGATCAAATTCTTTACTTTTAGTAATCAAATTCTTTATTTTTAGTGATCAAATTCTTTATTTTTAGTGATCACATTTGATTTAGCGGGTGGTAGGTACTACTTGTGATCACTTCTTATTTTAGGTTGATAGAATCTTATTTCGTAGTGTTATATTTGAAAAACTGGTTGTGATCACATTCTTATTTTCCTGCAATCATTTTAATTTTCAAGTGATCAATTCTTATTTTAGATTTATCGCTTTTATTTCTTCCCATTTTTATATATTACAATTACAGTCGAACTCGAATATAGTAGATATACTCGAATACTGTCGATATCCTCGAATTCTGTCGATATCCTCGAATTCTGTCGATATACTCAAATATAGTCGATACACTGTGGAATATAGTCGCATTCTGTCGATATCCTCGAATATAGTTGATATCCTCGAATATAGTCGATATCCTCGAATATAGTCGATAGACTCGAATAGTTTCGAATTCTGTCGATATACTCGAATTCTGTCGATATACTCGAATTCTGTCGATGTCCTCGAATATAGTCGATGTACTTGAATATAGTCGATGTACTTGAATATAGTCGATGTCCTCGAATATAGTCGATGCCCTAAAATATAGTCGATGTCATCGAATATAGTCGAAAAGTCATCGAATATACCCGATATCGTCGAATATAGTCGATATACTCGAATATAGTCGATACACTGGAATATAGTCATATCCTCGAACACGGTGGGGTTGAAATAAACTTAAATAGAGTCGCGACACCACCTCTGATTTTTTTAAATATTCTTATTGATGGACTCGAGTTCTATAAGGAACCACATTCAGTTCGCAAAATTTTCCAGCCGTTTCGGAGAACCGGCACTCATGGCCGTGCGGGACCGACGAGTCAATTTGAATACAGATTGTTATCGCAACGGATAGAGGGACTAATTCTAAGCTAATTCGTATTGAAATGGCTCTTCTCGACAACTTGACCACGTAGCTACAGTCAGCTAAAGTCGAAAATTCGACATCTTTGAATGGTGATATGTCCAAGACGAAGAAAGTTTGAAACTCTTTGAATGGCGATATTGGTAGAGGATTCCATGCTCTATTAAACGCCGAGAATGGATTTTACAAAATTTGTCTGAATTGTACAATATTTGAAAATGTTATTTTCACCATCCTTGGCAAAACTTCGATACATCTGTAATACACAGGTTGACTCTGTCTGCAACAAAACAATAATGCCTGATCAGCTTGCAGTCTAAGCTTTACAACGATACCATACTTGCCATACCAGCCTCACAACAAGTATCTGTTACAACATTTTGTTTGTAGCAAGGTCACTACGCCAAAATTTTCAATTTATTAGCTATCTTCAAGTGCCCATTCCTTTTGGATAAGTGGAATTGTTCTCCATTCTTCATTAATAAGTGATTTAAGTTATGTAAAGCATTTTTTACGATAATTACGTATATCTGGAGTCGATTAAAGCAAATTTCGTTAGCCGTTAGAGGAAATTTAACCCAAAAATATGTGGAAATCAGTTTTAACCGACTCCAGATACACGTAATTAATGTAAGAATTGCTGCAAATAACTTATACCACTTTTATGAAGAATGCATAACAATTCCATTCATTCTAAAGGAACGGGCACTTGAAGATAGATAGTAAATTGAAAATTTCGTCGTAGAGTGACCTTGCTGCAAACAAAATGTCGTAACAGATACTTGTTGTGAGGCTGGTATGGCGAGTGTGATATCGTTGTAAAGCTTAGACTGCAGGCTGATCAGGCCTTCGGCTCGGATATGCAAACTCTACACTTGTCAAAATAACCGTTTCCAAAGCTTGTTACATAAAACCACACTTGTGAGGCTGGCTCGTATCACAAAATTGATCCCTCATGTAATGAACTACCTCCACAGCATCCAATGTAATTTACTATTAAAAACGTTACTTGTTAAATTTTCAAACACTTTATTATAATTATTTAGTTTCACAAAATCAAAGTTCTTTCTTATTTAATTATTCTTTACTTACTGACCAATGTTCATGGAGAATGAAGGCCTTTTATAGCAACCAACTACATGTACTCTTATGGACTCCATAAGAACCCATGTATTTAAATTTAAAAGTCGTTATATGAAACGGAAACGAAGACTAGGGAAATATTTCAAAATGCTTTTTCTATGTTGTTAATGGGGAGGATGTGGTTGACGTAATGTCTTGAAACGGTGGAACGTTTGACGGTCACATCCTCTGTATGGATAAACAGCTGGGTCTTCTCAATGTCAAGAAAACAGAATTGTTTTCTCATTTTGTTCTACCAACAAGCTGCATTGAATATCCCCATTGGTTTTTAATTATGGGTTAATATGTACAATGCGTTTCGTCTATGTTGAATGAACTCGTAAATTTGGGAATGCAAGCGATCTCGTTGTTCATTCCTCAGTACCGACCTCTGTTAATAACTGTTTCAATTGTTGACGAGCTTTTACAATTTTACATGCGCAACCGTTGGTTTGCGTATTGAGCTTAATTATGGTTAACCATTTGTTTTGTACTGTGGTGTACTACAGGCCTCAATATTTGAATAAGTTTGTGATTGAGTAATAACTCCTTTACATTATTGTCTGTAAACTCATGGATTTGAGGACATCAGTTTGAGTCAAATTTTCGGATATTTAGCAAAAAAAAGCTGCTACATGAGTTACAAGTGCAAATACAAATGTTCTAAAAAAAGTATTGAAATTTTGTACGAGAAACAGACGTGTGGTACCGTAAATTTTATATGAAAGTGACAATATCCTAAATGGGATAACATAACTTTTAACGGAACACAACGGCGTCTGGAATGGGATACTGGTTGCTTTGATGAGAAACAGAGACCTATTTAGTATACCGTAGATACTGTAGGATACCATAAATTTCATATAAAAGTGACGGTATCCTTAGGGGCCATTCGGAAATTACGCACGCGGTAAATTAGGATTTTTCGACACCACCCTACCCCCTCAGTATTCCTAAAATCAGTATTTTTCTAGATAGATCAAGTTTATGTCACAGAAAAGCAATGAGAACACAATTTTTGATTGGTACGTAGAGCCAGACGACACCAGCATCAAGTGTTCGTCCAATGTCGCTTATTGCGAAAGATGAAAGGGCATGGTCTCATTCGTGGGTAGTTCCTCTATAGCTCCGTACATTAATCATTGCAGATCGATGGAAACCTGAAACCGAATCAGATGCTGATAGTGTGCACCAGTGAGTTCTGGTCATTTTGTCTTTACTGTACGCTGAACGAGTTAAGTAACGAAGTAACATTGGATGCTGCGGAAGTAACTTTTGAGCAACAGGCTTTAGTAACTGCATTTTCTACAGGCGTAGAGTTTGCGAATCCGTGCCGAAGGTGATATATACAATCATACTTTTCGGAAATGTAGTTTTACTGAAGCTTGTTGCTCAAAAACGCAGGAGTGAGCTTTCTTTCTTCAAATTTCTAAAACAAGGTTCTAGTTTGTTGGCCTAAAGTTTAAGGCTAACGTGCAACATAACCTCGTCCGAAATAAATAGGAGCACTTTTTGTAGTTCGAACAATCGGCTGATCACTTTTGTTGTTTACTTGGGTTGATTTTACTTTTATTTCATTTTCAAACTCATTCCTTTATTGTAGAGAAGTTAAACATCAGCAACGGATGTTCCAGCTGTTCCTAGACAACGTGGACGAGCAAGTGGAATCAAGTACAATTTACCGTCACCCGGATGAGAGGAGGTGTATTGATTGTTTCCGTAAGTATCTGTATAATCGATTCCAGTTACAACGGCCAAATGATCTAATTTCGGTCCCACAATTGCGACGTCACTAACATGCGTGCCTGGCACTTTGATTGTTTCCAAAAGCTTACCACTCCTGCAACAATTTGAACAATTTGAATGCAATTGAAGTGAAAAGAAATTGGACAACGCTACTTCGTGTCGATGTAGTAGACTCTTCCCTTATTTTGTTCGCCAACATACAAATTCCCACACTGATCCACAGCGAGTCCGGAAGGAAAGTTCTTTGCTGGCACGAAGCGGTAAACGATTCTTGACTTACTGAATGTCTTTTTCCGATCATCATATTTATATGCCACTATCGCTGGCAAGCAATCATCGGCCATAAATAATGTGTTTGTCTTTGAGTCAAAAGCGAAGCCATTCGAAAAGAATCCAGGGGAAATGACGTCCACATAGCAATGTCTTTTTAAGTCGAGATATGCTGCCGCTGATTCTGTATCCAATGTGTCACAGTTTCCAGGATGCAAACTAACAAGAAGCAACCCATCAGATAAAGTGACTGCGCGATCGATTATACCCGAATCTGTTGGACTGCGACAACTAACATCTTCACGCCTAACTGCCTCAGGGGAGAGATGTGGCAAAGACACGTACGACGTACAGTTGGTGAAACCACAGATTAGTAAATCGGTATCACTGGCTGATGGAACACAGAACGATGGTACACTAGAGGATTTCTTCAAAGTGGTTTCGTAGAGACGTTTCGTTTCCCAATCGAATTGGAATATTGACGGATTCTTGACAGCAGCTGAAAATGGAAAATTCAAATGAAACTGAGTGCATATTACCAGGAGTCACCAGTATTTGCCTATGGAATCAACGAATATAGCCACATTGGTTCGGCTGTCCCAAAATATTTGTTGAGCGAATCTTAGGGGATTCCGTGGTTTGTACTCTTGAATGTTGCTGGCCTAAACGGAAAATGTTAATCGGTCTTTCCGGATATTTAGGTGAGTAAGTTCTACAAACGTTCGTTTACTTACAGCAAAGTTCGCCATAAAAGCTATCACTAAACATTCTTTTAGTTTCGGCATAATTCTACAGGTATTGGAACAAATGGAAGGAATCGCACTGAATACTTTCCTGTTTTCTACGAACATTAATATTTATACGCTTTGCTGTTGAGAAAATGGAC
This sequence comes from Bradysia coprophila, assembly GCF_014529535.1. NCBI lineage: Eukaryota > Metazoa > Arthropoda > Insecta > Diptera > Sciaridae > Bradysia > Bradysia coprophila. Next base: position 441,539 of record NW_023503442.1, read on the forward strand.
ACGATATCGTGATCGGACAAACGATTTCACAATTCGTGCATGGCATATAATAGGTAAATGGGCAACTATGTAACCACGACCTATTTTGTGGCATTCTCTTCTTGAAATAATCGCTTTTTAAAGGCTACATCCGAGATATTACAATTTCAAAATATTAAACAGACTTGTACCGCCTCATTAAAGTACGACCCGTAATCCTATTGCGTACGTGACCCTAGTGCGTTCGTAACCCTAATTCGTCCCTGACCCTAATCCTTCCGTAGCCCTAATATGTCCGTAACTCTAATACAGCGTGATATATGGAATGCCTAAAACACTCCACAGACAAACGCCTGCAGCCATTTTGTTGAAGACCGGAAGTAGTTCTGACGATTTACATTCGTTAATACCTTTCAAACAAAAAAATAAATGTGTTGGACTTGGTTTTCGTGAATAATTCAAGCGATTTCAAGCTAAGTGAAGACAACTAGACTAGCATCGACAAAACGCAACAAGACATCTACCACGTCCCATACGACATCAGATTAGATTACTCGAAATCATTGTCGATTGCGGAAACTATCACCGTTCGACAATATAAACGAGGAAATTATGAAAGGATATCACACCAATTTTTTTTTGAAATCATTTATTTAATCATTCCATAATAAACATTGCGCGGAATACAGCCTCATTCGAAAAAGTATACAATTTAAAAAAAATCAAATTTTCGTGTCAATCAAAATATAAATTATCAGTCCTGTGGTTTGATACGTAGAACGCTTGCTTCATACGCAAGAGGTCTGGGGTTCAAATCTCGTCAGGGCGCGTAAAACAAAAATTTTATTTCCAAATTTCAATTTCATTGTCAAGTAACTTGCAATCTTCATGCATAAAATATTATTTCAATGTTCGGAACACCACCGAAGCAATACAACATTCAAAATAATAAATTAAATTTTTATCACAGTAAGAATACTATCAATTTCGTCTAAGGTAAAATTAGAATAAAATATCACAAAAAAGTTATCCACAATCAATTCACAAAAACGAAGGGAGATATGGCAGAAAACATCTCACTTTCATTCATGACTTTGAGCTTAACTTTAGCTTTGAATGAGTGAATACACCTGAGCTGACGGACTTCGGAACTGAGCCGGTTATACTCACTGATGGACTGCTGTAGTGATGGGTGAATGTTTAATAGATGCACACAACTTCGTCGTCTTGAGGATCGCATATGAATGTCTCCATTGAGTCGGATGTCGAATCCATGTTTCGTCAATGATTTAACCATACGATGCAGATGCACCACTCTCTCCACTATGGCAAGTTGATGAATTGGGAGAATGCTAACGCTGTACAGAAAGGTGGTTGAAGTGTCTCTGGGAAGTCGAAAGCACGCTTTGAGGCACTTATTTTGCATAGTTTGCAGTTCATCCATTTTTGTTTTGTTACCCTGGCTGTAGATCGGTAGCATGTAAACGATGTGACTCTGAACATACGCATGATAAAGTTGCTTTCTTTTACCGGCCGGAATGTATTTTCCACATCTCCACATCAGCGGTGCGAACGGACGAACCATCTTTTTAACGTGCTCGATGTGACAGTCGAATGTTAGCTTTTCGTCTAAGATGAGACCAAGGTACATACTTGTAGGTGCGAACACGTTTTATGTTTTCATTGTCGATCATAATGTTAAAGTCAGGCAGAGAGCTGGCACGTCCAAACGTCATATAACATGTCTTCCCAATGTTCATTGTTAGAATGTTTTGATTAAGCCATTTGTGCAGTAGCCTGACGTCGCGTTGCATAATTTGTTCCAAGGTACTTGGTGAATCAGCCGCATAGTAAAGGACTGTGTCGTCCGCGTACAATAGTATCTTGCCAATGAAATCTAATTGAAGAATGTCGTTTATGTACATGAGGAACATTAATGGACCGATAATAGACCAATAGAAGCAATTCATTTCCAGCACGAATTTAGCGTGAGAGACGACGATTCAGCATACGAATTTTCAACGGTGGTGTTGAATTACGCAATGAACGAACTAAGGACAGGAAAATAAACAGTGAAGAGATTAAAGGCAAATTCAAATTTCAGGTATTGTCTTTCTTCCGATTTTTATTTCTTATGTGAAAATATTTCTTATTAATTATGATTATTGCTCAGTATGATTATTCGAAATTCCAACTTTCAAATTTCTACAGTCCACAAAAGGATCAACCGTTCATTGGGACGGTAAACTCATGGAGAATATCACAAGCAAGGAAAAACTGGATCGGCTGTCGGTCAAAATAACTAATGCGGGCAAAGACCAGTTGCTAGGAGCTCGAGAGCTGGGTGACGGAGCTCTTAGAAAACTGGGACCAGATCGACAAAGTGGAATGTTGCTGTTTCGACACAACAAGTTCAAATACAGGAAGCTTTCAAGGAGCAGCGGTGCGGCTGGAACAACTGTTGGGAAGAAGTTTACTGTACCTTCCATGTCGCCATCATATAGCGGAGGTGATTCTACGCGCCGTGTTTGAGTTAAAGGTGAAATTTGTTTTTGGTTTTTCAATGAACCGAAATAACCGAAATACTTAAAAGGTATACGGCACAACAGGCAAAGGACGTTCCTATGTTTAAAACATTTCAACAAGATTGGAACAACATCGATCAGGAGTGATACATACCTGGCATAAAAGATCGTTATGTCAGAAAACAGCTCGCCGGCGAAAATTTAGAAGGCTTGAAAACGTTCATCAAAAAACAATTGGCGAAACCAATTCGCAGGTATGACTACAGAGAATTCCTGGAGGTTAGTCTGTTGTTTCTCGGTGAGCAGATACCCAATTCCGAAAGTAGAGCGTCAATATTCCACCGACCAGGGGCAGTCCACCACGCTAGGTTGATGGCAAAAGACATTTATACGTTGAAAATGTTTTTTTTGAGAACAAATTGAGCTGTCCGAAGATCTGAAGGTTGGCATGGCACTCTGTATTTTTATCATTCGACATTACTTGGCCTATTGGTTTCGGTCTCCTCGCGCCATAGAAACGCCGATGCTGGACCTCGAATTTAACCAAAAAATCGATCTGACAAGGTCAGTAGATGAAGCTGTGACAGATGAGGTCGTACGAAAAATGGTCAATCACTTATGGTATCTAACTGAAGAAGCCTTAGGATTTGCAATTTTCGACAAAAAAGTGTCAATCCTCCAAAAGCGAAAGATGGTGAAACGACTTCAAGTTGACCCGGAAAGAGAACCACTGAAAAGGGTCATAGTCGATTTGCAAAATTTCCATCAAGTGGTACAGAGCAGTCTCAGCGATTTCGTGAATTGTCATACGCTCAAATTTTTCGAACGCTTCTCAATCGACACCGAATTTTTGAGTCATGATCCTGCTTCATGGATGGACAGAGATGACTTTAAATCGGCTAGAGAAAAGTTGAAGTTGGTCAAGGTAACACGTTTCCTTCTAAAGACATAATTTTTGGCTTATAGAATTGTAATGTATTCGAAGGTTGTCAAGGACACGGCAGAAAGATTACAACAAAAAAATTTCAAGAAACGAAGACGAAAAACACTTTATCCTCTTCATACAAGAACCTTACATTGTTAGGAACAAAGTCAAATGATGTGACAATAAAACGTATAACGTCGCGTCATTCACCACTCAGGTACAGACAAAATAAGAACCTGTTTAATAACGTCGAAGAATTGTAACATCCTTCCATTTCAGGAGATCTAGCAGCAGCTCTGCTGAAATTCTACATTCGTGGCAAAGAACATAAAGTTGTTGTTGCCTCTGCATACATGCCTCCAAACCAGGAGATTAAAGATTTGATGAATCACTGTAAAAAAATTACCGTTCCGGTCCTAGTAGGAACAGACGCGAATTCGCATCACAAAGTCTGGGGAAGCACTGACTGCAATACAAGAGGCGAGAACATTTAGAAACTCCGTCAGAGAAGCAGTTATAGACTTAACGTTGTGTTCAGTACACATTGAACATTTAATAAATGACTGGAAAGTCACCGATGAAATACTCACATCCGACCATAGGTGTATTACGTTCAACATTAAAACTGATTACACACCTAAAGCCAAATTTAGGAGCCCCGCAGGTACCGACTGGGTGAAATTCAAGCGGCAGCTCGGAAGGGTTATACCGAAGTCGATTGATCCCATCGATAGTAAGGAAGAATTAGAAAAAATTGCAAGTTCCTTCAATGAAGAGATGATAGAGAGCTTCCACAAAGCTTGTCCAGAAAAAACTATCAAGACAGGTAGATCGGTTCAATTCTTCACGTCAGAAATTCTCAAAAATAGAAAAGAAACCAGAAGAGAGTTTAATAGAGCAAAGTCTAAAACGCCAGAAGCTATCGAAAGACGGCGTAAAGCACAAAGCTTCTATAAAGTCCTGAGAAGAAAAAAAAATCGTTTACAGAGTATTGCAGCTCGGTTAACACGTTTTCTGCAATTGCGAAACTGATGAAGGGATCCTTTTTATGCAATAGGGTCTATGAAACTCCCATCCGGAGAATACACTAATTCCCCTGAATAGACTTTAGGTCATAAGATGGACTACCATTTCCCAGAAAACAAAAAGGACCTCGAGGAAATTCAACAGGATAATTCTTCGTCAGATTATTTACTGGAAATAGGAGACGTAAACGTCGCCCAACAAATTGTCACCAAAGACAGAATCCAATGGGCAGTCAACTCCTTCTTACCAATCAAATCAATGTCCTTGAATTTAGCACAAGATTAAAAACACAAGATTAGTAAATATCTTGATATATCAAGATTTGGTGACACGAATCTTGATATATCAAGATTGGGTGACACGAATCTTGATATATCAAGATTGGGTGACATGAATCTTGATACATCAAGATTCATGTCATCGGATCTTGATATATCAGAATTCAGAAATTTACCAGAAACCAAGAAAATCTTGATATATCAAGAACCGGTCACATGAATCTTGAATCTTCACTTTCAAAAAAATCCCTCTAAGATTAACGAACAGTTACTTCTAAAAGATTCTGGCGCATCTGATGAGTGTTGAAGTAAATCGAATATTTTTTAACGAAGGGTGTCGTCGTTGTTAAAATGAAACAATGCACACGTAACATCATAACACAGAAGATTCAGAAACTGACGATAATTGACGTGAAAAAACCCTCTGTTTCAGTGTAAAATTTTGTTTAAAAAAAAACAATGTCGACTAACGATTCAACTAGCCAACTTGGAACAGCTGTAAGCAAGAAACGTAAAGCTCCTGTCGTCACCAGTGAATTCTGTAAGCGATCGTGCTCTAAACTATACTTAGATGAAAAAAGGGCAGACGTTCATTTTGTTCAATGCAAATGGAGTAAAGTACAAAATACCGGCTCATAAGTACATGTTGGCAGTCGGGAGTCCGGTATTTGATGCAATGTTTTATGGAAAATTGAAAGTAACAGGAGACGTGACCATAACGGATTGCAGGGCAGAATCGTTCAAAGAATCTTTACAATTCTTCTATTTGGAACACGTCGATCGTTTTTGGGCGGAAAATCTTACCATGGAAACCAGAGCCTAATATTTGGGAATCGCTTTTGAGAATTTTTGGGAATTAAGGAATTTTAGGGAATTTTTGGGAATTTTGGGAATTAATTCCCAAAAATTCCCTAAAATTCCCAAAAAATTTCTTTTCTTTGCATTTTTATAATTAAATGCTCGTAAAAGATCAGGAAAAGTTCAAAAACCTTTAAAAACTATGAACAAGCAAAATAAAAGAGATTTTTTTTGGAATTTTAGTGAACTTTTGAGATTTAGTTCCCAAATATTATGCTCTGAAGGATATAATTCTTGTCGATGTACTCGCACCAGCCAGGGCGTATACTCTACTTGTAGGTCTCTCCAAAGCCGACATTAGTACAACACTACAATAATTTAAGAGCAATCTACACTCCGACCCCCTATGAAATACATTTTTGATGATAACTTTTTATTCGAATTATTTTTGAAAAAAGTGGCCTCATCGTTTGGTGCCAGAACATATGAGGTTTCGATAGCCACTGGAATTGTCCAGATTGATGTAGTGTACTGAGAAAAAACTCAAAACTCCTAAAATTTGTGTTTTTTGTGATATTTTTTGGACTTTTGAGTTTTCTCGGCGTAGACTGCATCAACTTTGACAATAAACCGCGAGCGTTAGTCCATATTATTTTTATTTCAATGAACACATCAAAAACACACTGAAAATGTATATTGATATTGGAAAAGTGGAATTTGAAATTCTTAATTTCAGTTTAAAAAGCCGCTCCAATTTTCAAAAAATCTCGCGCTTGAAAAAAAAAAGAATTTCGTGACTTAACAAATTGGGATGTTTTATTTGTTGACAGTTTCTTTTAATTGTGATCACCGAGATAACCAAAAAACCAACACTAACAAACAAAATATTCCTATCAGCTGACAGATACCTAATATCACATTTCGATTCTTTAGAGTTTCCGTACGTGAGTTCATCATGGCAGTGATTTTTAGACCCGTACGAAGTACTGGGGTCTTATGCGTTTACGCATACGTCCGTAACACGTCGAATTGAACTCACTGAGTAAGGGGAAACCTATTGTGGTTGTCTAGAGATGCCAAATCAGTGAAAAAAAATGTCCGTCTGATGCACGATAACTTGAGTAAAACGCATCCGATCTTTTTTTTCCCGTTTGGTAATGTCAAAAGACAGGCTAAGTTCGAAGATGAGTGATTTTGGATCGACCCTTCCCGAGCTGTGGCCCAATAAGTGCTTTACGGTTTTTCGAAGATATCTCCGGACATTCAAACGTTACACTTGTAACTGATACGTTAAATAAAAGTTATTTACAATACCGATCGACAAAAAATCAGGGAAAAAAAAGTTTTTGAAATTATGTTATCCAGAGCGTGAGCTAGGTCTCTTGGAGTGAGCTCTTATCTGGCTACTAGGCCGTACAGTGAACGTGGAGTATTTTGTCAATATCTCGAGTAAATTTTGACCGAATTTCATGAATTTTTTTTTGTTTGAAAGGTATTAACGAATGTAAAGCGTCGGTAAAATTTCCGGTCTCCTAACAAAATGGCTGCCGGTGGCCATATTGGATTTTAATAAAAGTGATATATCTTGGGAAAAATGGTACTTAGAGAGTTTCTGTTAACATGGAAATAATTTGTTATGTGTGTGGGGTGTTTCAGGCATTCCATATATGGACATCTATATATATCTATATTCACCTATATTGAGCTATATACAGGCATATAGAGCTATATAATAGCATTTTCATCTGTGAAATGTTTATTTATAGGTAAATATAGCTGTTTAAATAGGAATTTATGAAAGTTGACTTCGTACGGGGCTGTCTATATTGCCTCCGGCAATTTATTTGTATATGCTAACAAGGCAAAGAAAGATAATGTAAGTGATTTTAAAGGGCGAATAGCTTTTCAGTAGAGAATGAAGTAAAAGAAATGAAGAGTTTCACAGTAAAGGCTTTTGATACGAATAGGTGTTTCGTACGGGTCGGCGTTAGCTATGTTTTTAATTAATTTCTATAAAAAAATAGAAAAAGTTTTTATAACAAAACTAAACTTTTATTAAAAAAGGCTCGCGGTTTACTCTGGTGGCTATCGAAACTTTATTGGGTAATTCCAGCTAATTTGTGACTGTTCGAAATATTTTCACCAATTGAAATGCGATTTCGGCAAACTTTTTTTTCCTTGAAAGCTGTTGACCAGACGCGTCGTTTAAGCCCCATATTACGTCGGTGGCTAAAAATCTCGGGGAGATACAACCATAAAAATGAATGCTTGTTTTCAGAAATTTTTTTGAAAATTCTAGTTTATTTCACGAAACCTGAACCGATTTCACTAAACTTTTTTTTTGCTGAAAGCTATTGACAAGACGCGTAGTTTGACACCAATATGAGGTTATTGTAAAATGCGGTCTCGGGGAGACATGACCAAAAAGTGTTTGTTTGTATTCGACATTCCGAGATATTCTCAATAAATCTCAAATGATTTTTGTAAATTTGTTTTCCTGTAGATGTGGACCATATAATTCCACAATTGCTCCAAATGACACGAAATTAAATTTTTTGAAGATTTTTGGTTCATTCTGCTTCGAAGTAAGGTAAAATCACTTCGACCCAAACGTTGCCGAAATTACATTTTTTCAAATAAAAACTGAAGATCGGTGTCATTCGAAAGCTACAGCATATGACTTCACGAGAAAAATAACTTTGAGTCAATCAGGTTAGTTGGGTGAGTAAAGTAGGTGACAACAGCTTCCCAGTGGTGATAAAAGTCATCCTCGAATTTTAACTCGTCGAGATTATCTCGAAAAATTTTATAACCATTTTTTTAAACGGTTTTGAGCCGAAACAACATTTTCTGTGGGGTAACAACCACCAATTGTGAAAAAAATATATTTCTGGCTATTTATGACCTCCGAAAAATATCACTTTTTTAGATATATCTCCCCCAAATTTTGGGTTACCAACCTCATATTGGGCTTAAACTGCGCGTCTTGACCATAGCTTTCAGGGAAAAAAATCAGTTTTTATTTGGTGAAACTATTTCGAAAAGTCACAAACGTGTAACGCAACTAACCGCCGACTTTTGCGATCACACAAGTCAGACTTCGCAGGCTAAAAATTCCAATTCTTGTTGGTATGAAAGCACTGTGTCTCCTGAGTATTAGAAAATTTATAGACTGATTTGTTACCGCAAAACATAGCCAGCACAATTAACTTTATGACTCACAGTTAACGAAATTTGTAACGCAACTAACCATGGAATTACCCGTTGTGGCACCAAACGATGAAACCACTTTTTTCAAAAAATATTCTAATAAGAAGTTATCATCGAAAATGTTTTTCATAGAAGGTCGGAGTGTAGACTGCTCTTAAAATAATTATTTTTGAGTTATAGCCGCAAAAAGGTTTTCGGTACCCTCTGACATGCTTTCACCTTGGAACACTTTAACCGAAAATTTAAAAAAATGTTCGAAAAAAAAATGAAAGATACGATTCTCTAGAATTGAAGACGAATCTATCACTCCTTAAAATCGGAGACCATTTGTTCACCTATCACCATCACCTCCAGTTTTGGCGATATGCCGCTTAAGCTCAATTTACTGAATATACTATATTCAATATTCTGAAATATTTGTTGTTTTTTTTTGGGAATTTTTGGGAATTTTTGGGAATTTAGGAAATTTTTGGAAATTTTTGGGAATTTTGGGAATTTAGAGAGTTAATTACCAAATATTAGGCTCTGATGGAAACGGTCGGCTGGATTTTGGAACAGACCATATTAAGCAATCGAAGCTTGCTACGAAAATTCGTACTAGATCGAATTATGGATAATAGTCGGGAATACTTCAAATCAAAGTCATTCAAAGATTGTACTCCGGAAATATTGAAGATGATCCTGAAATTGGAACGCCTCAATGTTCCAGAAAGCTTTGTGTTTGATGCGTGCATCGCTTGGTCAAGAAATGTATGCGTCAACATGGGCGTGGACCCAACTATGCTGAATTTTCGTCACCAGCTGGATGACTGTTTTCATCTGATTCAATTTTCTGCAATGTCTCGCACCCAAATACATTCTTGCCTATCAAAATACAGTGAGCTGTTTACGCAGAACGAACTCTTAGAAATAATCAACATAGCCACGCTGGGTGACGGGGCGCAGCTAACATATTTTGTTGGAAAGAGTCGAGTCAAATCCGCCAAATGGGACACCAATGCCTACATGGTATTTTCGCCAAAACGTTTTACCGACCGCAGTTTAAGGAAATGCGAGACGGGTCTATTCCACACAAAAAGTAACCTTTCACTAGGTGCTGTTGCTATGCAACCCATCGTCGCGAACACGAAGCAGAGAGGTAGAATGCGAGGCGTAATGAAAATCATCGAATGCAATGATAATGGCGACACCAGCAACTTCAACGTTCTTACCGAGCAACCACTGGTTGCGACTTACGGTGACGAAACGACTCCGAGAAGTTTCATAAAATTGGTCCGACCAGTTATGATTAAGCGTCATAAATTCTACTACATTCGAATTGAGTTCGATTCGAGTTGGATCGACGGGAAATTCACAACGAAATTTTTTTCGAGCAAACAGTACGTTGCCATACGCGACTACGTCATGCTGTTCCAGTTCGGATTTATATCCCATTTGTATTGTATATGAGTGATGACGTTATAATAATAATGACGTAAAGTGAATAAGGAAAGGACGGATTCTTGTTTTTTTTTAATCAAATCCCGAGGGGAAAACAACTATGAAGAATTCTACTCACTACAATTGAAACCACTTTAGGTGGGGGATGCTGTCCCCTGAACTTCTTGTTCAAAACTGATTTTATTTTCCTTTCTTTTTACACTTCTTTCTCTATGCTCCCTCGATCACTTTGAATTTGATTTTCTTCCTAACGAAAACGCGATCATACATTGGAATGCTCCGGTCCCACCACATTCGGCCACATTTTCTAGTCATTCGCTCATAATTTGTGCTCTTTCGTTCCAATCATACAAAAAACACAAGATTAGTAAATATCTTGTAATATCAAGATTCGTGTCACCAAATCTTGATATATCAAGATATTTACTAATCTTGTGCTAAATTCAAGGACATTAATAAAGCGACTTTTAAGAATAAATTAAGAAGGGAGGTCCTAGACATTACACTGTGCTCGCAAGATATTGCACTTTGTATCAGTGACTGGTCAGTCAGTGACTACATTCAAACATCAGACCACGAATGTATGGTAAACGGTAAAAAATATCGAATGGACAAAATAACTACTACCAAAATACCAACTACATAATAACTACTTTCAGTATAACCATGTTCATAATAACTAACAGACAGAATGGTTCAGACGATCAACATCTATTTTCTGGGGAATATCCCAATATAGACCAACATTATTTTGTACGTACGTTATAGAAGTTGCAAACCTTAATTTCTAGATTTGCATTATTTGTCCATGCCCATATAACGGTTATTTCATTGGGCATATTTACTTTGTGGAACCATAACATTACGTTAACAAGTTTTGATCCAGAGATTAAATTTGAGATTTTGTAAAAATGAGTACAGTAAATTTGGAATCACTAAGTGGCGAAGAATTCTTTAAAGAAATAGAAATACGAATCAAGACAAAAATACCGCAGTGCTTACGACTAATTTTAATTCATCGTGATATTGACTCAGCGTCTGTTTTTTCTAAATTGAATGATGAATGTATTGCCGACATCGAAGAATTCGTAATAACTGAGCTAGAGGAAGCTATGATTCCCGACCAGCGAGTGCTCGACCACTATTTGGGAACGTATCGCAAATGCCGGGCTAAATCAAATTTTCGAGCGGACAAAGAATTATCCTCAAATTGATTTCGGACGCTTGTGCAAACGTACTATCAAATGACGACAAGGGCTCCAATTTTTGCATCGAGAATTCGAATACAACGTCTGCTTCCTCAACGGAACGTAGCTCACAGCTTATGAGAATAATGGAACGTATTGAAAAGCCATCAACTAATACTAAGGAATTTAACCTCTTCAACTACATTGGATCGTTGATGATCACTATATTTAACGATGCAAAACGTCTTACTTTGAGCGCATGGTCCTGGCCATCTCGGCACGTAGCTACTGAAAAAGCGAATCATTTTCGAGCTACTGGGGATTCTGAATGTACTCCTACTTTGTATTATGTGACACCAATGCAGCACCGAACATTTCTTGACTGTATAGTTGACAGCAACAAAGCGGACTTTGTAAACTCTTTAAAGAATGCTTGGGCTATGTCTCTACGAGTAGATGTTTCCGTTGACCGCACGCAGGATCACAACATTTATGTATTGGGTAATATTGTAAATAACGATGCTACGATGTCGACTGTGTTTATTGGTTTTCAAATACCGGAAAAAGGAAAATCATTGGGATATTTTGAATGTGTAAAGAGTGTAGTGAACAATATTTGGAAGTGGCAAGAGCTCCTCGCATTAGTTACATCATTGGTTACTGACGGCGAAGCCTTAAATTCGGGTTCAGAACACAGTCTTTGGATTAGATTCGAAAAAGAAGTCCGAAAGTTAAGTTCGCGAAAACAGCCAATCATCTCCATATGGTGCGTACCACATAGATTCAATCTTGCGTGGAAAGACGTTTGCAACGACTGTCCAATGATTGCTGAGATCATAGCACTCGCATCTAGTCTCTCATCATATTTTCACAAATCCGGAGCCCGTACAGAATAACTCAGAAATGTCGCAACTGGTAATAACCTTCAGAAGCCTCTTCGGTACATTTCTCACTTTGAAGTTCGGTGGACCGAATTCGTTTCACTACTGTTAACTGTCACTCTGAGAAACTGGCGATGATCAATGGATTACTTCGAATCGGAAAATGAAACAGGTCTTTCAAACCGTTGGCGACTATACGACCGATTGCATTTTCTAACATTTATCACTGATATTCTTAACTTGCTAGAGAAATTTCAAAAAAAACATTTGAAAGTGATACGATCAGTATTTTAAGAGTGATATCGCCAAAAGTTGAACCAATTTTGGTGAAAATAAATACAATGGTTCGGCGATCCAGGCAAGCTATAGCTCGTTTGAATCGTCTTTCAATTCTAAGAAATAGGGATCTTTTAGTTTTTCTGTTAGTTTCCCATTTTCGGAGTGAACACGTGAAAAGTCATAGCATGTCAAGGGGTGGTGAAAACAGTTTTTTTGTGATAGCTCAAGATAGACATGTTTCTAAAAGTTGAAAACTTGTAGGAATATAGGCCTTTGGCAGACCTTCATAAAGAGTATAATCATCGGTATGGGCCGCCACCCGTTCTAGACTTATGACTCAAAATATGGTCAATGTTTGGACAGTCCTACTGGCTTGCAACAGAATTTATCCGCGGAACTGACTATAGGGTGTTGTAGCTGGACTTACCCTCTTTCATTCCACGTATAAAAAACCCCAGATAAATTCTGTTGCAAGCCATAAAGTTAGTCGAGGTAAAATGTTGCTCCAGGAGACCCATATTTTTCAGTGTTTTCAACTTGTTTTTGGTCTTCTAACAAGCTGGAGCGATTGAAATGAAATAAACTAAATCAAAATTACATGTTCAGCTCAAAATTGTCCTGAACCGAGCGATCGTTGGTCTTGAAAATGTTGCTTTCCTCCTACTTCGTAGTAGGTGGAAAACCTCATTTCTTTGACTTCACAAAATGAACAGAAACTCAATTGTTTGCTACGAATATAGGTTTCTTGCTAAGCAGAGATGCGCACCGTCCATTTACATATAAAAAACGTTATTTTACACACATTTCCATATTGTGTGACCTCTAGTGAAGCACAAACTACATCTTGAGTGACCATTTATTGACTGTAGAAGAACGCTGCGCATCTCTGCTTAGCAATAAACCTATATTCGTAGCAACCAATTGAGTTTCTGTTCATTTTGTGAAGTCAAAGAAATGAGGTTTTCCACCTACTACGAAGTAGGAGGAAAGCAACATTTTCAAGACCAACGATCGCTCGGTTCAGGACAATTTTGAGCTGAACATGTAATTTTGATTTAGTTTACTTCATTTCAATCGCTCCAGCCTATTTGAAGACCAAGTGTAACGTTTGAATGTCCGGAGATATCTTCGAAAAACCGTAAAGCACTTATTGGGCCACAGCTCGGGAAGGGTCGATCCAAAATCACTCATCTTCGAACTTAGCCTGTCTTTTGACATTACCAAACGGGAAAAAAAAGATCGGATGCGTTTTACTCAAGTTATCGTGCATCAGACGGACATTTTTTTTCACTGATTTGGCATCTCTAGACAACCACAATAGGTTTCCCCTTACTCAGTGAGTCCAATTCGACGTGTTACGGACGTATGCGTAAACGCATAAGACCCCAGTACTTCGTACGGGTCTAAAAATCACTGCCATGATGAACTCACGTACGGAAACTCTAAAGAATCGAAATGTGATATTAGGTATCTGTCAGCTGATAGGAATATTTTGTTTGTTAGTGTTGGTTTTTTGGTTATCTCGGTGATCACAATTAAAAGAAACTGTCAACAAATAAAACATCCCAATTTGTTAAGTCACGAAATTGTTTTTTTTTTCAAGCGCGAGATTTTTTGAAAATTGGAGCGGCTTTTTAAACTGAAATTAAGAATTTCAAATTCCACTTTTCTAATATCAATATACATTTTCAGTGTGTTTTTGATGTGTTCATTGAAATAAAAATAATATGGACTAACGCTCGCGGTTTATTGTCAAAATTGATGCAGTCTACGCCGAGAAAACTCAAAAGTCCAAAAAATATCACCAAAAACACAAATTTTAGGAGTTTTGAGTTTTTTCTCAGTACACTACATCAATCTGGACAATTCCAGTGGCTATCGAAACCTTATATGTTCTCTGGCACCAAACGATGAGGCCACTTTTTTCAAAAATAATTCCAATAAAAAGTTATCATCAAAAATGTATTTCATAGGGGTGTCGGAGTGTAGATTGTTCTTAAATTATTGTAGTGTTGTACTAATGTCGGCTTTGGAGAGACCTACAAGTAGAGTATACGCCCTGGCTGGTGCGAGTACATCGACAAGAATTATATCCTTCAGAGCATAATATTTGGGAACTAAATCTCAAATGTTCACTAAAATTCCAAAAAAAATCTCTTTTAGTTTGCTTGTTCATAGTTTTTAAAGGTTTTTGAACTTTTCCTGATCTTTTACGAGCATTTAATTATAAAAATGCAAAGAAAAGAATTTTTTTTGGGAATTTTAGGGAATTTTTGGGAATTAATTCCCAAAATTCCCAAAAATTCCCTAAATTCCCAAAAATTCCCAAAATTCCCTAAAATTCCCAAAAATTCTCAAAAACGATTCCCAAATATTAGGCTCTGGTTTCCATGGTAAGATTTTCCGCCCAAAAACGATCGACGTGAGCCAAATAGAAGAATTGTAAAGATTCTTTGAACGATTCTGCCCTGCAATCCGTTATGGTCACGTCTCCTGTTACTTTCAATTTTCCATAAAACATTGCATCAAATACCGGACTCCCGACTGCCAACATGTACTTATGAGCCGGTATTTTGTACTTTACTCCATTTGCATTGAATACAAAATGAACGTCTGCCCTTTTTTCATCTAAGTATAGTTTAGAGCACGATCGCTTACAGAATTCACTGGTGACGACAGAAGCTTTACGTTTCTTGCTTACAGCTGTTCCAAGTTGGCTGGTTGAATCGTTAGTCGACATTGTTTTTTTTTAAATAAAATTTTACTCTGAAACAGAGTGTTTTTTCACGTCAATTATCGTCAGTTTCTGAATCTTGTGCACACTTCCCAACCAAATCCTTTATGTGCCAGGAAGGAAACTTTTTCCGGTAAAATTCAATTACATGTAAAAGGAATTGCGTCAATTTCTCATCTCTTACGAGTTGGTTGAAGGTCGACATTATTTGATTTGCCCTTTCTGCCGTATCGTTGACGACTTTTATGTTTGTCACCACTTCCAGACCTTCCAAATAACTTTTGTTTGTAGCCCAAAACGTTGGATCAATTTCGAGGAAATCCGTTGCTATGTTGAAACGCTGGAAAAATTGAAAGGTCTTACAGGTCACGAAATCGCTCATGATTTTTCCGGGAAAAGTTTTGATAATGTCGTCGACGCTGACCGCAAGCTTGTGTGCACATTCCTCAAATTCTTCATCTCCCCTGCTACTAACGAAACTATCATCGGCTTCATCCGAAACTTCTTCATAGTCGTCGTCAGGTAACTTTTGTTCGGTGTCATGAAATTCGAAATCGTCGTAGTCGACGGTTGCTTCAGGTAAGTGGTCTTCTTCAGAATTGGACTCCTCGGAAACTGAACCAACAGATAGAATTTCATCGCCCAGATCTAAGTTTTTCACCATTTTTCGTTTGATTTGGACAGGAATCTTATCGTCGAAAAACGCCATTCCGACAGCTTCCTCCGATAGATACCACAAATGCATTGAGATCTTCTGAATGATTAAACGAGTCAGTTGAGGGTCAACTTTGATGTACCGCACCATATCCTGAATGAATTGGAGATCGTTCCGTGCAGCACAATGTGATTGCGGACATTGAAACCACACTTCCAAATAGAAACGGATCAGAAAAACGTTCACCAAGCCAAAACCTCGCCTCTCTTTTTGCTGACAGCTTGAATTGACTTCTTAACATATAGATTTTCAACGAGTATAGAGCTTTTGTCATCCATCTGGCGTGATGACAGGCGCCTGGTGGATGAAAGATGACCTGACCCGGTTTCTTCGGCAACGTTCCACCGATAAAAAGGAGTGCCAGTTCTAAGAATTCGTAATAGTCTGCCCGTAAATGTTTCTTTTGCCTTTCCTTGTTCATTTGCTCTTCAATGAACATCGTGGTTACTTTGACTATTCCCCGTAAATGTTCATTGATCTCTGGGTCCTTAATTCCTGGTTCATATTTTGACGGGTCAATTTTACCTAAGAAAATTTGGAATTACAATTGTGACGTCTCAAAAATAGTCTCTAATCCGTACCCCATTGTTCCCGAAATCTTTCAAAAACTTTAACTCGTGGCCCAGACGTCGTTATACAAACTTTTTGCTCAAAGACAAGAGCCAATATTAATTCGAAAATATGGTGCCGACATGGAAGGTGAATTAGGCTTCGACCCAAAAAATGTTCCAGAAAAATCGCAGCCCCTAAAGAGTGAAGAAATATTGTTTCGTACTGTGGCGTATGTTGGATCAATTAACGTTGAAGTAAAAGCTAACCATTGTCTAACCCGGTGTTTGAACTCGTTGTATCAAAACAACAACCATCGATGGAGTCCAAGAGTTTCCAATCACTCAAACATTGATAAACTGCAGCTGCAACTTCCAGCCCGGTACCATCACTTGTTACTGGAACTCCTGGTCAATAGCTAGTTTAAGTTTGGTGCTCAAAATTACCTACCATTTACGTCAAAGTTCACCTATTAATTGATCGATTCCCTTGTAAGTTACTTTTACAGCCAAACGATCAACTGTTCCTTTGCCAGTTATAGCGGCCATTATTTTTCCATCGAAGTGGACAATGGCTCCTCTGGGTACTTGAAAGGAATCTCTGACGTTCTCGTAAATAGCTTTTCTCATGGCATTTCTTCGATTGGTAATCGTACTAAGGCTGACGTTGTATTCCTTCGGGTTGAGTTTCAATTCTTCCAACACAGCAACGATGACGTGAACATAACACCTTCCACTTATTCGGCACTTGTCCAATGCTCCCACAACTCTTTCGCCAATGATATCTTTCTTTTTCGGTTTGGGAGTCTTCTGTTTTTCTTCATCCAATGTGAAGTCAGAACTGCTGGACTTTGTCGTATCTGTAACGGAAAGTAACGTTATGTAATCTAAACGTGTCAAACTTCCAATTAAAACCAAACCAACCGGTAACGGAAATAGAGCTGACAGATTCCGTTAGGCTGCGCATATCGCTTGCTGGTGACGTGGGAGCTACGTTGGAAGTTTGTCTGCGTCTAAGTCGATACGGCGTAGTATCATCGGGATCGAGGCCATAATTTCGACTGACACTGGTGCTCGGAACGGGACTCGGAACGGGACTCGGATTTGGTGGAGCTGTACTTGAACTTGGACTTGGGACTGGAGTGCGAATTGGACTGGGATTTTTCCGACGTAGCTCCAAAAGTGCATTCATTGTTCCTGGCCGTCCCTTTCGTTGTTGCATTTCATAAAAATCTTTGGTTTCGGACCTCCGTATAATTTCCATCGCATTTGTATCGGCAACATCGAATAAATTGGCAGAATCCTCAATGAATTTCGCTTCTCTGTTTCTGTGCAACAAACCCTTCTTGGTCCGGTTTGTTTTTAAAGCTCTGTACGAATCGAACAGTTTCAGAACTTTCTCCACGGCACTAGATTCTGATCGTTTTGGTATTCCGAGCTTTTAAAACATAACACAACGTTGTAATTAATTGCAAAATGTAAAGAGAGAAATTGTAAAACCTTTTCGTAATATGGATGTATCCTGGCTAATGTCATCTTGGCAATATCTCTCAGCGTTTTCTGTTTTAAGTTTTTGTGCTTCAGCAAGAAATAGCCAAGGACTTCACCAATTGACGGCAGTTTGAACTCATCCATCTCATCTTTCTCTTCTACAAGAAAGAACGTTTTCGCAGGCGCAGTCTCAGTCATTGTAAATTGAGTAAATTGAGTAGAAAATAAAAAATACGTCGGAGAGTAAGCTCAAATAAACGTTTTCTAATTTTCTTCTATGAAAAACCTTAGTCAGATTACTTAGATTTCTATTTATTAAGCTTACTTAGAGCTTACTTAAATTTAACTTAGAAAAATTAGGAAAGCTTCAGAACGGTACCAAATATACAAGACAAATGCCATTCTAGCGTCTCGATGGTCTGGTAATTGGTAATATTGAATTACTAAGCTTTTGTATTGCTTTGGACAGACCAATGTAGAAATTTATTTGAATTACCAAAAATTGAATTTTCGTCCGAAAAATCCATGTCTGGTCTCAACTCAACTCTACTTTCAAGGCAATAGCACAAGAGAAATAGGTGATATTGTTCTGGAATAGTTCTACTCTACTAGGGTCGGGTCATACTCAACTCAACTCACTCATACTATTTGAAAACTATGAGACTGAGACCGAAAAACAAGCAACTTTTCCAACATCAATTTATTTTCAGTTTACCAGTACTGTTTACAAGTTAAATTTCGAAAATATGAGCCTGAACGAAGTTAGTGCCACTTTCACTTCCCAACCAAATCCTTTATGTGCCAGGAAGGAAACTTCTTCCGTTAAAATTCAATTACATGCAAAAGGAATTGCGCCAACCTCTCATCTTTTACGAGCTGGTTGAAGGTCGACATTAATTGAATGGCCCTCTCTGTCGTATCGTTGACGACTTGTTTGTAACCACTTCCAAACCTTCCAAATAGCTTTTGTTCGTCGCCCAAAACGTTGGATAAACTTCGAGAAAATCCGTTGCTATATTGACACGCTAGAAAAATTGAAACGTCTTGCGGGTCACGAAATCGCTTATGATTTTACCAGGAAAAGTTTGGATAATGTCGTCGACGCTGACCGCAAGTTTGTGTCGTGCCGATATACACATTGTCCTGGCAAGACATAGGTGTACCGAGGCGTGATATTTTGAGCAAGACATTCAAAGGCTCGGAATAGGTCGGGTTTAGGTCGACCTGTGACCTGAAAATCAAAAACCTGACTTGACCTGAAATTTATGTGACCTGATTTAAATTTGACCTGACCTGACCTGACCTGACCTGTTTCAAATCTATTTTGACCTGACCTGACCTGTTCCAGCTTTGACCTGAAATGACCTGAATTGACCTGATTCATTTGGCATATTCTCCCCATAAACTGGCAGCTAGCGTCGACGACATGTGATTAAGATTATTGATTACCACAGCAAAAATGTCAGTGATTTCGTCATCAGCAAAACCGTTCAGTTTATTCAAAGATTAAACATTCCACTGGATTTTTTCGAAACGGATCCGGCATTGTGATTGTCCAACAAAACATATCAAGACGCTTTTGAACTGGTGTCACAAATGAAAGTGGTGAACGATACCGCAGAGAGGTGTTATGTTCGTTCAGGTGATGTCAAATTATAATCGGCTTGTGAAAAACGAAAGAGAAGCGCAATTCGTCCTGTAAGTTGTTGAATTTTACACAAAAAAGTATCCGTCGTGGCACATTAAAGATTTGGCAAAAAAGTGAAAGGAAAACCATTTGGCTCAAAAACATCTAAAATTTATTGTTGCGCTCGAAATAAATTCACTCTGCCGTTTTCCATAAATCAGTTTTTTAACGTCTGATAGTAGTTCGGCGCTTCAAATTGGTGGTAAATCTAATTAAGTATTCTTCTGGATCGACAACGCCCAAGTGGTTTAATATGATGGAGGCCAAATGCAATCCAGATCGTGTACTTATCCGGTGTCTCTGTAGAACGACTGGTAGGTTCGTAAAAAATTCTGTACGATCGAAGTATGATACCACAGCTCCCATCATGTGACTCGGGCACTGTAACACTGGCATATTTGTGAGGTGATTGAGATTTTCCATAACACGATCGATGGAAATTGAAATTGTGATCGGTACAAAACTCCACTTAAAATTCAAAATAAGTAAATAATGTATAAGTTGAAGAAAACTAAACGACCGGACCGAACGTCTATTCGACAGAAAAGTTTCTGATTTTTCTATATTGTAAAGCTCACTCGGTTTTGTTTTTTTTATTTGATATTCGTTAGAGTTGAAAATCGGGTCAGTGATTAAATTCACCGGAACTTATTTTCTATCGCAAGCTTATCGAAAAGCATGACGACGACACTTTTGGCTAAAATTTCCCAAATGGTTTGCCAACCACTTATAAGCGTTTGCCAGGCACTTAAAAGCATCTGCCAGCCAATTAGAAGCGTCTGCCAGGCACTTATTATATATACTTCCGAAAGACATTCCAACTGCCAGGCAGAGTGCTGACTTTCTAACTTATTGCAAAAGCCTTGAAATCGACACCAAACACAACACTTTTGGTCGAACATTAAATTTTTGGCGTTGCAAACATTTTCGCATTCATCGTACGGCCAAGTAGCACGACTTTAGCTCAGTCTATGCTGTGCCAAAAATTCAATTTTTATCCAAAACAGGAGTGTTTGGTGTCATTTTGAAGAGGAAGGTGATGGCTTTGCGATAAAAATAAATTTGAAACTGGTGCGACGAAAAACTTGCTGAAAAAAATCGGGAAAACTTCCCGACGGTACCGGATATCAAATACTAGGACACTAAAGGTCGGAAAATGCGGAAAATTAGCCCGAATTTATTTTTACTCGTAAGCTATTAGAAAAGCCATCAAATCGACACCAAACACGACACTTTTGGTCGAACATTCAATTTTTGGCGATGCAAACATTTTCGCATTCATCGTACGGCCGAGTAGCACGACTTTAGCTCAGTCTATGCTGTGCCAAAAATTCAATTTTCAAGCTGATGGGGCGTGTGGGGTCTCGTATGGATCCCAGGACACAGTGGAATTGAGGGTAACGAAATGGCAGACAAATTAGATAGAATCGGATCGAACAATAAGTTGCATGGTTCTGAACCAGGTGTAAAAGTAAGCAACTCCGAGCTGTATAAACACATAAATAATTGGAAGAATGAAAAATTTGGAAAATTCGGGACCCAATTGGGCCAGGCAAGACAAGCGAAAAAATTTATCCGAATAAGCAGGAAAAATAGTAGGTTCTACCTATCGCTCAGTAGACAAAATGTAAAACGACTAATAGGGATACTAACAGGGCACTGTAAACTTAACAAGCACTTACACACCATTTAACGAATTCTCCTATGTGTGACAAATGCGACCAAATTGAGGACGCCCAGCACTTACTGTGTGAATGTCCGGCTAGATCCAGATATCTCGGAGGGTATACAGTTCCGCATAGTATCATAAAGGGAATCCATCCCAATGACATACTCCAATTCATGAATAGCGTGAATAGAATTTAACCTAAGTGGGTGCGCAAAACAGGCCCAACGTAGGCTTAGGTGCAGGGACTTGTCCCACCCATCCTTAACTTAACTTAACTTAAGTAAGTAGGTACAACACGGCTTGCATTATTTTTTCTTGCATCCCCTAGTAGGGGATTCCCCTACACCCTTTATGTGGACGTAATAATTGTATGAACACACCTTCCTTATGACATCATATACATACATATGTGAAAAACAAGATTGGTCATATTCAGATTTTATAGAGAACAGTAGAGCGAATTGAATAGAATTGGTGAGGATTAGCGCAGTCATTTACTTCGTTCAAAAAAGAAGCCTTTCAAATAAGTACAGCTATTGAACTATTTAGCTCAATTATGTTAAAACAAAATTATTTCAACTTTCGTTTTGAAGAGTGACTTTTTGGCAATATATGCCAGAAAATTGAACGGGAGTACATGCAACAATTGGCATTACAGACCTTTGAAGAAAGTTTTTTGAGTCAGTCTTCTTTCAAGAAAGGCTACCCAAATTACATGAAAGGAAGTAATTTAAGCAATGTTGGATAAGTAAATGTGGCAGATTATCAATTTGTTAGTAAGGGTTTTACCGTAGTTTCTCTCGTCTGTCCTTTTTTCAGAAAAAAAAGACATCTGAAGAGTCTTAGAAGAAAAATAAAGAACTCGACACAAAAATTTCCAAAGACATTCAGGATGCCATCCGTCTACTAAAGTCGCTATCGTTGAAGAAATCAATGCTAACTGATTCCATTTTAATCGATGACACGCTTTTGGTTTATAATGACAAAATGTGTCTTTAAACTCATTTAGAAAATCATTTTATCATGAAAAAATTCAAAATGAAACTAATTCGTCATAAAAATTTATAAATAAAGATGATTGTAGAGACATCCATTTCACATTGTTTTTTCCTTCTTGATGTTTTTATTGTGACAAATAACCGGTAGCCAACGACTCCAACTAACTTCAGACTTAGACAAAAAGTAAATCGGGCCATCAGAACAGTCAGAGCGTTTGCTGCGACTGAGCCCCGTACAAACCCGTATATCTATTGCGTACGTGACCCTAGTGCGTCTGTCACCCTACTTTGACCGTAAGTCTATTGCGCCGGTTAATGTAGTTAAAGTAAAATTATTTTATCTTCCATGTGTGACTATTCATACATTACTCGTTTCTGTATATAAACTCTAAGTCATACGTTATTCTGGTTTTCTAGGGATATAATTTTATTACTCTTCTAGGGTAAATTTTATTTCCGTTTATTTTGAAGAGAAAAACCAGTGACCTGACGGAGATTCACTTTACTTAATTTATTTATAATCAAATTTTGATCAAACGGATTGTCGTTATTCACAATTATGTTGTGTAGTGTTTTATCTCAGGATTTCGGTATCGCAATTAGTTTTTCGTTTGGACAAATATCTGCAGAAATGTGTAACTACAAATGTGGTGTAATCAAAATGAGAAAGGCTAATGCTGAAAACAAACGAGGTATTCAAAACATGTTTTGGTCCTTGTTTTCATGACGAAATTGTCGCAACTGTCAATTAAAGTTAGAAATTTCTCTATCGAAAATTGCGATTGCTGCATTTGTCAATGAAAACTAGGACCAAAATACGTTTTCAATGTTTCGTTTGTTTTCAGCATAAGGTCCCGGTGTACAGCAGACATTTCTTTAAGCTGAAAATCTCCCTACGATACCGGAGATCAGTTAATTAACAGTTTTTTGATAACAGAATGAAAAAATATAAAAAAATGTTTGTTGTGAGAATAGAACTCAAGATCATGTGCATAAAATTGACGCGCTCTAGCCGGTTCGGCGACCAAGATTCACGATTAAATCCCGATTTGTTGCTTTGATTTTGTTTAATTGTCACACATGATGCTTTCGTACACATAAACCAAACGTTTGTGTTTGTATGTCTTCGAGTTTATATACAGATCGTCAACCTAGTCTCAAATATGCTCAGCGACAGACTGTTCCAAGTGTTGCTGACCGATAAATGCAGCCGATTCAGGAAACTAAATAACGGCCTCGCTCAAGGCTCCGTACTCTCTCGTCTTCTGTTCAACTTGTACATACATGACCTTCCGACATCGATTGCTCGGAAATTCCTATACGCGGACAATATGGCTTACGGTTACCAGCACAAACTGATTAGTGTGATCAATGAAACGCTCACCAGAGATATGGAAGAGTTCGTCCGATATTGCAAGCAATGGAGGCTGATCCCGAGCATTACCAAAACCGTTGCGAGCTGCTTCCACCTAAACAATAAATTGGCAAAAATGGAACTGCATGTCATGTTCGATGGTGTGAAGCTAAATCACGAATTCCACCCGGTTTACCCAAAGTATATAAACACTGAAGGTAGCGCAGTCCCCCAGGGAATAGCAGCATATATTTACAGCATGTTGTACGCATGTGTATTGATATACAATAAATTCACCTCAAAGTAGGGATTCGCATGTTTTTGTGGATCTGCGCTACCTTCAGTGTTTATATACTTTGGGTTTACCTGGGAGTAAAACTGGATCGTTCACTCACGTACCGCATATTGGGAAGCTCCGAGCTAAACTCACCACCAGGAACAATTTGCTTCGGAAATTAACGGGAACATCATGGGGAGCTGCTGCTGCATGTCTCCGTACGACCGCACTAGCGCTTGTTTACTCATGTGCCGAATACTGTTGTCAAACGTGGATCAATAGCGCGCATGCCAGGAAAGTTGATGTGGACCTTAACGTTTCTATGAGAATAATCACTGGCACGGTTAAGTCTACTCCGACCGAATGGCTCCCTGCTCTCAGCAGCATTGTACCACCGCACATCCGCCGACAGAATGCACTGGTCGCTCAATGCCGGAAAGTGAACGAGTACAGCGAAATCCCATTACACAGCGACTTTTCACTGCCAACTATTGTAAGGCTAAAGTCCAGGAATGCACCGACATTCACTGCACGAAACCTTCTGCAAAACGAATTCGAGCCGAAAACCGTCTGGAAAGAGAAATGGGAACGTAGTGGCTTAACCAGCCTTCTTTTCGATAGTGAAAATCTCACCACTGGCGCTAGATCAAAAGAACTTCATTTGCCGCGTAAAGCCTGGTGTAACCTCAATCGGCTGAGGACGAAGCATGGACGGTGTAACGAAATGATGTCCAAGTGGAATCTGAGAAACGATCCCAGCTGCGAATGTGGATTCGCTTGCCAGAGCACCACACACCTGTTGATGGATTGTCCGATCTATAAATACAGGGGCGAAATTGCGGACATCGTAAAATTAACCAGTGGGGCGCTAGAATGGCTGAACAAGCTCGACCTGTGATATTTACCGTTCGTCCACGCCAATCGAGTTTCTGTGATAATTGCAACCGGACTCTGTGATATTTATGTCAGTTTGTTTGTCTTTGTGCCGACTGATTGCTGTTATTGTTGACGAATTTCAGTGACGTTTCACTTCTCTCCTTTTTTCACTTGACGAATTAATTTATTAACGAATGTACGTTCACTTTAATTGTAACACTGTTAGAAAATATACCATACGCTAAATAAAATATATACAGAAACGCTGAATGTATGAAATAGTCACACATATGGAAGATAAAATATCGTACTGCTATGTGAGAAAAATCTCGAATCACTTCTTATGTACATATTGTATATAACAAGTGAGCGAAGCGATTCTCGATTTTGTCTCACATAGCAGTAAAATACTAATGTAATGTGTCCCAAGTAAAAAAAGTGAATGTGACCGTTTTTTTTGTATGGAGATGAGACGTCTCTTTTCGAACCTTTGAGACTGGTTTCTTATCATATACTGATGAATTGATGATGATGATGATTGCAAAACTGATGAGAAGTCTCGTTTTAAATGTTTGACTATATGAGACTGACCGAGTGGTCTCTTCTTCTGTATTTTAAGAGACTGACCGAGTGGTCTCTTCTTCTGTATTTCACGCGACCGACCGAGTGGTCTCTTCTGCTGTATTTTACGAGATTGACCGAGTGGCCTCTTTTTTATATAATTTGCGAGACCGACTGAGTGGTCTCTTTTCAAAATAGTTTACGAGACCGACTGAGTGGTCTCTTTTTTCGATTTGATTATGTTCGATACTCAAAATATTTTTGAGACTCTTTGAGAAGTCTCTTTCAGTTTTTTCTAGATCTTTTAAGAGGCCATCTGAGAAGTCTCACTTTTCGACATCTTTTGAGACTATCTGAGAACTCTCACTTTTTTCGATATTGTTTGAGGTTCTTAGAGAAGTATCATTTAGTTTTTTTTTTGAGATCCTTTTGAAGTCATCTGAGAACTCTTACTTTCTTTTCGACATCTTCTGATAACTCTCATTTCCACTCATTTTCCATCTGTGAGATATTTCATTGTCTTTATAAGCTGTAGTTTCTTCCTGTATTTACAGATGGCACAGTTTTTTATTTTTTCTTATAATTCGCTGAAATGATAGAAGTTTCAGTATTATTTAATTTTTTTACCTTTTTTTATTTCGTGATGTATTTTCTGGTCACCACTCCAAGTACTAACCGCACCGAATGATGCTTAACTTTTGATTGGACTGCCAGCCACCTTACGCGTGTTGCTAAATTGCATATATCTACCTTTAGGTCTTATTTCGAACCGTTGTTAAAATTTTGAGACCGACCGAGTGGTTTTTCTCGGATTATTTTTCGTTGGAATTTGGGAGACTGACCGAGTAGTCTCGTTTTGAATATTTTACGAGAATGTAAGAGACCGACCGAGTGATCTTTCTTGGAATGTTTTTCGTTGGACTTTAAGAGACTGACCGAGTGGTCTTGTTTTGAATATTCCAACGAAAAATAATCCGAGAAAGACCACTCTGTCAGTCTCTTACATTCTCGTAAAATATTCAAAACGAGACCACTCGGTCAGTCTCTTAAATTCCAACGAAAAATAATCCGAAAAGACTACTCGTTCGGTCTCTTACATTCTCGTAAAATATTCAAAACGAGACCACTCGGTCAGTCTCGTTCAGGACCCAAATTTTTTCAACAAAATGCTATTCGGCCTTCGATTACCTTCCAAATCAAACAAAAATTACGAAAAGCGAATGAAATTTACTCGAGTTCTACGTAAAATACACATAGGGCCGTAGTAGTGGCCTTAGTCCAAGCACCCATTTTATTCGTTGTTCGTTGTTCGATTACCTTTCAAATGAAACAAAAATTAGGAAAAACGGATCAAATTTACTCGACTTATATGCAAAATACACATAGGGCCGAGTAGCCTTTCACTTCAAAGGCCCTAACTCACGGTCACTCACCCGATTTTAAAAATCGATTTTCGAAGATATTTCACAACCACCCTGTGATGTCTAAAAATTCGGAAAAAGTCCTATAATGTAGTAAATTTAAATTTGTGTATTTCATTAGCTGTGGGATAAAGTGTAGGTTAAGAAAGGTTAAGAACCTTAGAAAACCCGGATACAATAGTTCTCCGACTCTAAGATTTATACGCTTTGCGGTTGAGAAAATGAACACGATATCGTGATCGGACGAACGATTTCACAATTCGTGCATGGCATATAATAGTTAAATGTGTAACTTTGTAACAACGACTAATTTTGCGGTATTCTTTTCTTGAAATAATCGCTTTTTAAGGGCTACATCCAACTTTGTTCGAAATGTTTCCCGATGTAAGGGAATTGAACCCAATATTCTTCTTTAGTTCAGCGGGGTTTCCCACCGACCTTGAACCTTATGGACCCTCACGTCGTGATGGCAAAAGACCAGACTGTTTAACATGCTATCCTTGGAGCCGTGGTAGAACTTTAATTTGGGACGTTACCGTGGTCAATACTACCGCTTCATCATATTTGAGCTTGACATTCGTTCAATGTGGATGCGCGACAGACCAAGCAGAGCGAACGAAGCACAACAATTACCTGGACCTGAAGCAACACTACGAGTTCACTCCACTCGCTTTCGAAACTTTTGGCGCCGTAAGTCCCGAAACACAAATTTTCATCAAGAAGTTGGGCAAACTTATGAAGAAGAAGACAAGCGAGAACTGATCGCTTGATTTCCTCTTGCTTGCTTATTTTGTGGTATTGATTTTCAGTAACAGGTTTTTGATTTGGTATTGCGCATTGTCATCTCATTCTTTCAATTCGATTGTTAATGATCTCAATTGGATTATTAAGTATTATCTTGTAAAGTTTCTCATACATACGATAGTCACGCTTAGATGGTTCAATAACAAAGTCTATTATGATAATAGCATTCGATTGAGTAAAAAGTGCTTCAGAACGAAACCGTTCCAATATGTTAGAAAATTCCAAAACTTAAAGTGCGCATTTAGTTTATGTGTTTTGTTTACCATGAACAAAACATTGAGCCGAATAGTCAGTTGTTTACGTCGACGTTCAGTTAAATGGAATTTTGTTTGAACAGGTGTGAATGATAGGCAAACTATTTTTTGTGTCTCTAGTCCAGTGCCTTCTGTCAATCCGCTCGCTTAACGTTTTTCAAACTTTTCCATTATATGACGGGAATCAACTTTTTTAGAACATGGATATACGGGAAATCATAGTTTCGAAATCACAGCCTAACTGGTAATGGTAGACAAGCTAGTTGCAAATTTTACGAGCGACGTTTCATTTTATAATCACCTTGATCGGCCTCATCAGATTGAAGGTATGAATTATGGATGCGACTGGCTTAGCCTCTACGTAATGCCAATAAACGTACGGATAAAACCTCCAAAAAAGAGATAAGACTTGCTCATCCATAAATTATTCACACAAAACGTACTTTATCCGCGTTACTCTTAGAAATTGGGCGACTTTAATGTACATCAAAAATTTCATTTTTTGGGTGTATCATTTCAGAAAAAAGACCTAAAAACATTTTGCTGTTGTCTAGAAAACATAACCTAACGCCGACCCGCACGAAACATCTCTTTGTATCAAAAGCCTTTAATGTGAAAGTGTTCATCTCCCTAACTTCATTCTCCGCTCTGCTGAACACCTGTGAGCCTTTTAAAATCACTTGCACTTACATTATCCATTCTTTTCCTTGTTATCATTTACAAAGAAATTGCAGGAGGCAATATCGACAGCCCCGTACGAAGTCAAATTTCATAAATTCCTATTTAAACAGCTATATAACTCCAAGAGACCTAGCTCACGCTCCGGTGAACCGAATTTCATAAACTTATTTTCCC
Organism: Bradysia coprophila; assembly: GCF_014529535.1. Classification (NCBI taxonomy): domain Eukaryota; kingdom Metazoa; phylum Arthropoda; class Insecta; order Diptera; family Sciaridae; genus Bradysia; species Bradysia coprophila. The sequence continues at coordinate 470,311 of NW_023503442.1, forward strand.
TAATTGGTACGGTCAATACCTATCCAATAAAGCGAAAATAGACGAAATCGGTTCAAATTTAGCCGACCTACAAGCAAAAACTGTTTGGCGCCCTGTACCCGGTTCACACTAAGGGCTCTAACTTACGAGTCGGTGATCCAATTTCTATTTCTCAAAACTTTTTTTTGTTGGTCGGTATTGTAAATACCTTTCATTTGATGTAACTTTTACGAGTGTAGCGTTTAAATGTCCGGAAATATCTTCCTAAGCCCTAAAGCACTTATTGGGCCCCAGCTCGGGAGGGATCGACCCATAATCACCCATCTTCGAACAAAGCCTTCCTTTTGAAGAAGAAAAATCTTTATTTATAAAACAAAGTGTGCTGCCCTCTTAGAGACGGTTGCCCCGTCCACACAGCATATCCATCAATAATAAATTACAAAATATTTACAGCGAAAAGCTAAGTCAAAATTGAACGTTAAATTATTAGTAACTAGGTACCATATATGTGGTTCTTAATAATCCGGATCGTATCGACCAAAATGTCTTCCGTAATTTGATTAAGCTTTGAAATATCTAAGTTTAATTCTCTGAAGAAATCTATCAAATTCTCTGAAGAAATCTATCACACTTTTCCCCACCGTTCCGTGCGACCCAAACCAAAGCACACGAACTGAGCATTTGAGCTTTCCGAAACTTGCACTATATTTTTCTTTGTAAATTGGTGTGCAGTTTTCGTAGATTTGTCTCTTTTCTGATTGGATCTTAGAATCTTGTTCGGTGTCGCTGGTCTCATATCGTACTGTTGGATCGATTATGAATGCTTTCCTCGATTTGCTGTCTATGGCAATGATATCACTGAATCTGGATCGGCCTTCGATGTCAATTGCGTATACTTCTTCGAAGCAGTCGTATCCTTTCAGCCGCAATAGCTTGATGTTTCGCATTGTGATGTCTGGATGTAATTTGCTGGTTGTTTGTCCGGACACGTGAGCTATTGTTTCGTTCTCTCTGTTGCATTTGCGACATAGGTTGGAAGCGCTTTCAACTCCAGGAACTCCATTGAGATTCGCAGATTACAAAACGGGGAATTTTCAAAATCGGATGCGTTTTTCTGAAGTTACAGTACGGACAGACGGACATTTTTTTCGTTGATTTGGAATCTCTGGACAACCCTATAGGTTTCCCCTTAATCAGGGAGTCCAATTCGACGTGTTACAAACGAATGCGTAAACCTATAAGCCCCATTATTTCGTACGGGTCTGAAAATGTATTGTAAAGCACGCGCAGGTGGATACACAACAAACAGATTTGTCGCTATATAAAAGCCTAATTGTCGGCACCTTCATCAGTTCAGTGAGCAGAGTTTTGTTGGAATAAGTTTTTTTGTTTAATTATAAAGACTGTTAAAAATGACACCAAAGTCGGCCATTTTAGTTGCTCTGTTGGCAGTACTGTCGTTCAGTTTATTGATAAATGGGAGCACAGGTAACTCCACTCAATTAAATTTTAAAAATTTTAAAATTAAAACATTTTTTCAGATGTCTGTTAATGACAATATTCTGATATTCTGATATTGTGTCGCTCTCTGGTTTACAAAAATTTATTAAATTGGCATATCCTGTGTGGCTGTGTGGCCGAATACACAATTATTTTATCGTTAGATTAAAATGTTTATCAATAAGTCATGCAGAAAGTTACACTTTTAACAACGAAAGCAAAACGCAATTATTCGATTTTCTCAATTGAGTCATTTTGCCCCAATTTTAGGCCAAATAGATGATGATTTTTCAAAAACGCTTCTGTTCTGGGAAGCTCACAACATCCACAGGAATTTAATCCCACTTGAGTAAAAATGGAACCACGAAGACTTTTCCGACTAACTTCTTTCGGATTTAATTTTTTCTGTTGCATTGGACTCCAAACAGTAGAATAGGACTATACATACAGCTAACAAAAATCTCATAGAAGTTTTTTTTGTGGAGGTCGAAATAGATGGGAGGCCGATGTTAGGCAGCGACGCATGAACGGCAACACTGATCTACATCCATTTAAATCAGCAACAGGATTAGCCTGATTCGGCTAAGAATTAATGACAGTCGGATTCCTGGAAGAACGTTCATTTCATGTGGCAGATAAATTTTCTTGTAGGTCTGTTACCGAACATCTGTCACTTTGCGACGCAGATTTTTTTGGTAAAATTTTTGTTGTTTTAAGTCAAATTTTTTTTGGTAAAAATTATTTGGCAGATGATGAGGAAAACTAAGCCAGCTTGTTTGAACTATTTGGGTGTAAAATTTAATTTTTGCGTAACGAAGCTGAAAGCGTCAACTCTAGTGATATCATTTATTTTCGAAATTGTACTTCCAAGACTGCGTCACACTTTTCTCGTAGAGATTTTTGTTGGGATTGCTTCATTTAATACATTTACTTTAAATTACAGAAATCCAACCATATTTATTTACTTCGACTGAAATGATGAAAAATTGACTATCGAGTAAATACAACTTTGTTTTTAGCCCCGTACGAAGTACTGGGGGCTTATAGGTTTAATGTGCCGTTTGTAACATGTCGAATTAGAAGCAGACGGTTAGTGCAAAGCATTTGCCTATGTTCATAGATGACGAATCCGCAATAAAGAAAATGTCCGTCCGTCTGTCACCCCTCTAGCTGGAGTAAATCAAAACTTTTTTTGATAATTCTTTTTTTTCCCCGTTTGGTAGTGTCAAAAGAAAGGCTAAGTTCGAAGATGGCCGATTTTGGGTCGACCCCTCCCGAGCTGGAGCCCCATAAGCGAATTAGGGTTTTTCAATGATATCTCCAGACATTTTAATGCTTCAGGTGTAAGTGATACGTCAAACGAAAGGTATTTACAATACCAATCGGCAAAAAAAAAGTTTTTAAAATTCGGATGACCGACTCGTGAGTTAGAGCCCTTGGTGTTAACGGGCAACGGGCTCCAAGCAGTTTTCCCACATAGGTCAGCTAAATTTGAACAGATTTCGATTATTTTTGCTTTATTAGATAGGTATTAAACGTACCAAACAGGGAAAATTTAGTTGACCGGAGCGTAAGCTAGGTCCCTTGGAGTGAGCTCATATCCGGCTACTCGGCAGTACAGTGAACGTGGTGTATTTTGACAATATCTCGAGTAAATTTTGACCGAATTTCATGATTTTTTTTTGTTTGAAAGGTTTTAACGAATGTAAATCGTCAGAACTACTTCCAGTCTTCTAACAAAATGGCTGCCAACGGCCATATTGGATTTTATTAAAATCGATATAAATCGGTAAAAATGAAGTGAAATTCATCCATTTTTGCCAATTTTTGTAAAATCTGAGATGTACTTGCACACTAAATAGCGTGTTGTGGAAAAATTTCAAGAATTAGGTCCTTGGACTGAGGCCGCTACTCGGCCCTCAGTGTTTTTTGCACATAAATCGAATAAATCTCATCAGATTTTGCTAGTTTTTGTTTTATTTGAGAGGTAATTGAATTGTTGGTTTTATTTGAGAGGTACTTCGTACGGGCTTTCGTAATTGCGCTATGCGCAATTTTAAAAATGAACACTTTCAGTAAATTTGACTATGCCGAACTTCGGCTAGGTGGGCAATAATGTCAAGGACGCAAGCGGGTTATGGAAGCATTTTGGTAACAGGCGCATAAGAGGGTGGAAGACGTATTAGGGTTACAGGCGTATTAGGGCTACGGACGTATTATGGTTACGGACGCAATAGGTTTACGGGACTGTACGGGGCTCAGTCGCAGCAAACGCTTCGACTCTTCTGATGCCTTGTTTATTATATTGATATAATATATATATATTATTTTGTTTCAGCTGCCGAGTGCACACTACTAGGGCTCCCTATCATTGGTACTGAGTGCTTGAAAGAATGTGAGCTTGCGCCTGTTTTTGGAAACTGTGAAGCAGGACTTAGCTGTTGTAACGCAGATGTTTCTGGTAAAATTTTTGTTGTTTTACAGTTTGTTCAAAAATGAAATGCACAGTTTTTAGTATTTCGAGACTTTCAAAATTGCAATCTGTCAGATAGTAAAGGATGCGTTTAATTACCCGGCGCATTAAAAGATTTGAAATTTGAATGATTTTTTCCACAGCTACATATTTTTGCATGTTAAGTTTCTTACATTTTTGGCAGATAGCATTTTAATAGTAGGAAACTTAGATTTCGTAGGAAGAATTCGCGGATGGAAAAATGTAAATTTATTTTGAGTCTGAGTATTGTTCTACATCTATGATTTCTCTTAGATCGTGTTTCTATTCAAACAAATCGATGGTCTTTGAATACTCAAATCTGTAGAAAGACCGTCTGCTTCATACATTTAGCAAATTTTTTACAAGAAGTTTTATCAGCACTTGAAGTGACGATATTGGAAACACAAATAAGCATCAGGGAAAAAAAATTTGTCAACAATTATAAAAAAATGTGGCTCCTCTACAGTCCAACCGACTAGGCGAATAGATCAATTTTTGCATTTATCAATTAGTTTCAGTGATCATTCCAGTAATTATTACGCACTACATGGGAATAGAGTTGAATTAAATTCTACTTTACACACATTTAATAGTTGCTTTTGTTATTCAATGCACAAAACTTATTCTACAAAACCAGTTCATTCGGCCAACATACATTTCTATTGAAATGGCAATTGTCAAAATGACATCGAAGCCATTGATTTATGATGCCGAGAAGGAACATTCATCTCGCAGAAATTTTACGTTCTCATTACTTTTTATGTTTTTCTACTTACTTCGAGTTATCATGAATAATGAAAAGGATTTCGTAAAAAACACAAAAAAATAAACAAAACAATAAAAGAAATGAAAAAGTAAAATTTCTGAGAGATGAATGTACCTTGTCGTCATCATAAATCAATGGCTTCGATATTATTTTGACAATTGAAATTTCAATAGAACATGTTTGTTGGCTCAGTGGACTGGTTTTGTAGAATAGGTTTTGTGCATTGAATATTTAACAAAAGCAACTTTTAAATGTGTGTTAATTATAGGTTAATTCAACTCTATGATTCCCATGTAGTGCGTAATAATTACTAGAAAGATCACCAAAAATAGTTGATCAATGCAAAAATTGAACTTGACTTGAAGCAAATTTATTCGGTATTTGAAAAAGAGTCGCTAATATATGCAGCTATAGTATTTTTGACAACTGTTAAAAGTTATGGAATGTATTGTGGATTGGATTATTTCGATTTATTTAAAATTCTCAATAGTGGCTGGGTTTTAACAGTTAGCCGCTGCACAACACCATCGATTTCTTTGAATAAAGACACGATCTAAGAGAAATTATAGATGTAGAACAATACTCAGACTAAAAATAAATTTACATTTTTCCGTTCGCAAATTCTTCTGACGAAATCTAAGTTTCCTACTATTAAAATGCTATTTGCAAAAAATGTAAGAAACTTAACATGCAAAAATCTGTAGCTGTGGAAAAAAACCATTCAAATTTCAAATCTGTTAATGCGCTGGTTAATTAAACGCATCCTTTACTATCTGACAGATTGAAATTGTCAACTGTCTCGAAATACTGAAAACTGTGCATTTCATTTTTGAACAAACTGTAAGTCAATTTTTTTTTTGGTAAAAATTATTTGGCAGATGATGAGGAAAACTAAGCCAGCTTGTTTGAACTATTTGGGTGTACAATTTAATTTTTGCGTAACGAAGCTGAAAGCGTCAACTCTAGCGATATCATTTATTTTAGAAATTGTACTTCCAAGACTGCGTCACACTTTTCTCGTAGAGATTTTTGTTGGGATTGCTTCATTTAATACATTTACTTTAAATTACAGAAATCCAATCATATTTATTTACTTCGACTGAAATGATGAAAAATTGACTATCGAGTAAATACAACTTTGTTTTTTATTTTGTTTCAGCTGCCGAGTGCACACTACTAGGGCTCCCTATCATTGGTACTGAGTGCTTGAAAGAATGTGAGCTTGTGCCTGTTTTTGGAAACTGTAAAGCAGGACTTAGCTGTTGTTTACGTAACTTATGAATATAAAAAAAATCTGATAGAAATCAATTGAACAAATTTACTTACGCATTTTCTTACAGTTACATGATTTAACGGACGGTACGCATTTTAAATATTGAAGAAACACTACATCAGAAGTTTTCAATTTGGCTAAGATGACCAAAACGAATAGACAAGTGTTTTTTTGATTGATTTATTTATGACAAAATATATGTATAAAGTTACATAGACAAAAAAAATGTGTATTGTTTGAGAATCAATCTGAATTCATGTCTTATTCGTCTAATATCGAATCGATTTTTTTTCCAATTTGATTAAGAATCAAGACTCTTTTAAGAAGGATCGAAAATTCGATAAAAGTGTGAGGGGGAGCGTACGCACAAATTCTGTTTTTTTTACTGTTTCAATTTGTGAAAAATGTCTTACGGTAATTAACAAGTGGTACGGTACATAAAAAATGTTATAATTCAAAACAATGCAAATTTCTACTAGTAGAGGTCCATGCTAGTGTAAAGGTCCAAAAATAGTTCAGTTCATAGTAGAATTGTGAAACTTGGACCAGTGATACAGCTTGTGATTCATGGCTGGCCGATCAGCCCAAATATTTCTCAGTGTTTAGACCCTTTTCACTGATTTCGTCTATGGATTTTCTTTTTTTAAGTTTTTCTGAAAGGTACGTTCAATATCTTTCGCTCTTGAGCAAAAAAAAATTCATGAAATTCCGTCAAAGTTTACTCGAAATATTGATAAAAAAACACCACCTTCACTGTACGGTCGAGTAGCCGGATACGAGCTCATTCCAAGGCACCTAGCTCACTCTGTGGTGAACCGAATTTCATAAACTTTTTTTCCCCTGATTGGTACGATCAATATCTATGTAGTAAAGCGAATCTAATCTAGTTGAAATCTAATCAAATTTGACCGACCTACAAGCAAAAACGACTTGGCGCCCTGTACTTGGTTCACAACAAGGGCTCTAACTTACGAGTCGGTCATTTGATTTCTATAAACATTTTTTTTGTAGATCGGCATAGCCACTACCTTTTAAATAGAACAGAAACTGTGAAAAACTGCTGTAATTTTCTCGACCTACACGCTAAAAGCAACTAGGGCCTAGTGTCCACCTCAGTCTTAGGGCTCTATCTTACGAACCACTGAACCGATTTTGGCAGACTTTTTTTCCCTGATTGGCACTGTCAATACCTTTCATTTGACGTGCCACATGCAGTTGTAAGCTTCTTATATATGTCAATATACTTTAAAAACACTCAAGCACTTATAGGGCCCTAGCTCAGTTAAGGCCAGCCCTCACATGCCCATTTTCATTTTTATTCATTTCATTTGCAATACTGTACAAATTAAGACTTATTGCGGCATTATAGAGTCATTATTAATCTATCTAACACTCTAAAACCAATTCCATCCAAAAAGGGGGTGGTGGGTGGGGTTTTTTCAAGGTCTGTCAATCGTTCTCGAATCAGAATAACAAGCTGTATCACTAGTCCAAATTTCACAATTCTACTATGAACTCAACTATTTTTAGGCTATGGACCTCCACTATACGTACAAGACTATGTGAGCCTATTAAGGCTAGGCATTGCCTAGTAGGCAACATAAATTTCAATCTGTAACAATAGATCTCAGTAAAGAACTTTTTTTTCTAGAGAAACGCTATATTCCGCGATTAATTCTTCTTAACTTGCAGCTTTAGAAATACTAGAATCGAATTGGATTTGAAATCAAAATTTTGATGTGCACGGTTGAGACACGAACTTGCCGGGCTGGAAATTCTTTTGTTATTTCCACAGGAAATTGTTTTTTACCCAAATTACGGCGGTGTGGACATTTTTATTTCAAATCCAATTTTGAACCGTTGGTACAACACATGATGTGCATGTTCCTTCTTCTATGTGTATGTCAATCTCCATTAGATGTGCATGTGTCAGCAAAGAACTCTTCTTCTTCAAGATTTTCAATATTTTCTCTGAAACCACGGAGGTTGTTGCATTCTAGTAGATGTTCCGATGTTTGCTCTGAATGATTACATAATCTGTATAGATGTGAGTCTTTCACTCCAATTCTTGCAAGGTGTGTATATAACAGATCGTGTCCCGTTTGTTTTCTGAAGTTTGCTACGTAGATTTTTCGGCTTACTGATCGGATAGATTGAAGAAATATTAAAAATCACTTCTTTATTTTCAAACACTTTATTAGAAATTAATTCAATTACACACAAAAACACAATGTCACTTTTAGTATGGTTAATTCTAATAGTCGCGGGTCGGGTGAGACAACTTAAGACAAATTAAACTGAATGAAACTGAATCAATCCTTAGCTAGCGTTTAACCTTTACTTATAGTGAATTTAACATTGAAGGTATAGCAAGTCGTAAAAAACCCATTAAATTTTATTGTTTTCCCATATGCGCTTATTCATAAAAAACCAAGATTTTCATCTTCGGAATTTCTTAATTGTTTTTCTCTCTAAGAGGTCTTTCTCTTGTACTAGTTCAATCATACATTTTCCATATAGTCAATGTATTTTGAATTTCTCATAAATCAAAAGACTTTCTTGAGTAGAAATACTCCCGCAAGCATTTGGCGGTTATTTAACGAATATTGAAAATATAATGCAATCGACAATGGTATACAAAATTCTTGTTGCATCATCTTTAATCGCCTAACTTGCTACTATAATGATAATCTATTTAAAGGCGTTATCTCAAAATTAAGTAGTATGAGATCTTCAAGAATTATTTGAATTAATTAATGATTGAGAAATAATTCCTTTACAAGATGATGAGTTTATGTCCTGCCATGTTTTACCGTTTGAATCATTTTGCTGTTCCAATTGTAGTTCTTTTGTAATCGATGTTTGGATATTTTGTTTGGTTAAGCGAAACTTCCTTATTCTGGAGAATTTCTTTCTGTAAGAGAATCTCCGTAATTTTTCATTTAGTGGTAGCGAGTATTTGTCGTAAGTGCTCGTACTCTGTGAACAAACGATACTTTAGATTTGAGGCGATTGATAAAGTAAACGTAGTCGAAATATGTTCAAATTTGGCCGCCCTATTGTGGAAAACTGCTTGGCCTGGTTCACATCAAGGGATCCAACTTACGACTTGGTCATCCAATTTCCATAAATTTTTTTTCGTCGATCGGTATTGTAAATACCTTACATTTGACATATCACTTCCAAGTGTAGCTTCAACTAGAGCCTGAAAATGACTATGGCATTAGTGGGTAACGTTTAACGTGGCATATAAACATCTGAAATGACTTTATTTTTGCTCGTTTCGTTGGTCGAATTGGATAGGCGCTGGATTTATAAACCAGAGGTCGCTAGTTGAAGCTACACTTGGAAGTGATATGTCAAATGTAAAGTATTTACAATACCGATCGACGAAAAAAAGTTTATGGAAATTGGATGACCAAGTCGTAAGTTGGATCCCTTGATGTGAACCAGTTTTCCACAATAGGGCGGCCAAATTTGAACATATTTCGACTACGTTTACTTTATCAATCGCCTCAAATCTAAAGTATCGTTTGTTCACAGAGTACGAGCACTTACGACAAATACTCGCTACCACTAAATGAAAAAGTACGGAGATTCTCTTACGGCTCTAGGACAAAATAACTCCGGACAAAATAACTCCGGACAAAATAACCCGGACAAAATAAATCCCGGACAAAATATCCCCCCGCAAAGTTTATGTTGACTTGCAAGGGGGGATACTCCCCCTTGGCCCCCCTCAACGGGGGCTGCCGCCCCTCGACCCCGCTTTTTTTCATCATTCTTCACGTGATGATTAGGATTTTTTACTCATGTGTATTGACTGAATTCCAGTACAATGTAGTCACAATTATAGTCGATCTGAATTCGCTCGATATACTCGAGAAAAGTCCATATACTCGTAAAAAGTCGAGAAATACTCGACATACTCGAATGTAGTCCAGATATCTTATATCTTGACTATATATACTCGAATATTGTCGATGTCCTAGAATATTGTGGATGTCCTCGAATATTGTCGATGTCCTAGAATATTGTCGGTGTGCTCGAATATTGTCGATGTCCTCGAATATTATCGATGTCATCGAATATTGCCGATGTCCTCGAATATTGCCGATGTCTTCGAATATTGCCGATGTCCTCGAATATTGTCGATGTCTTCAAATATAAACGATGTCTTCAAATATTGTCGATGTCATCGAATATTGTCAATGTCCTAGAATATTGTCGATGGCATCGAATATTGTCAATGTCCTAGAATATTGTCGATGTCCTCGAATATAGTCGAGATATACTCGAATATAGTCGAGAGACACTCGAATATAGTCGAGAGACACTCGAATATAGTCGAGAGACACTCGAATATAGTCGAGAGACACTCGAATATAGTCGAGAGACACTCGAATATAGTCGAGAGACACTCGAATATAGTCGAGAGACACTCGAATATAGTCGAGAGACACTCGAATATAGTCGAGAGACACTCGAATATAGTCGAGAGACACTCGAATATAGTCGAGAGACACTCGAATATAGTCGAGAGACACTCGAATATAGTCGAGAGACACTCGAATATAGTCGAGAGACACTCGAATATAGTCGAGAGACACTCGAATATAGTCGAGAGACACTTGAATAAAGTCGAGATTTATTCGAATATATTCCAGATATACTCTAATATAGGCGATATACTCGATTATAGTCGATGTCATATAATATAGTGGATGTCCTCGAATATAGTCGACGTCCTCGCAAAAAGTCTATGTATTTGAATATTATCGATGTCCAAGAATATTGTCGATGTCCTCAAATATAGCCGGCATCCTCGAATGTAGTCGATGTCATCGAATAAAGTTGATGTTCTCGAAATATAGTCGATGTCATCGAATAAAGTCGATGTTCTCGAATAGGCGATGTTATACGTACTCGAAAATATACTCGAGCATACTCAGTATACTCGAATATGGTCGGAGATATATAATAGATCTGTGAAAGAGTTATGTACAATAGTGGTTGGAGTAAATAACATAAAAAGATTCTAAAATTTTTGTTTTCTTATAATACGACTACTCATAGATATTCGGTGATTGGTATACTGACCCTACGCCATATATTCTGCTAGCGGGTGTTATTCACAATTTGTTTTTAAAATATGTGTTTCGTAGTTATTTTGTCCAGGGTTATTTGGTCCGGGGTTATTTTGTCCGAAAGTTATTTTGTCCGAACGCCCATTTTCATGCTTGTTATGGGAACCGAAAGTAAAAATGTCAATTTTGAAATTGACGTTTTTTTTACTTCCGGTTCATACATAGCATGAAAAACTTGATACGTCACACGAAGGTGAACGATAAATAACTATTACACGTCACACGGACTGAATGCCGAAAGTACTTTTCCGTGTGACGTATTGAGTTTTGAAGGCCTGCTAAGAGAATCGGAAGTAATGAGTTGAATAGTGCTTTACAGAACATCGTACGAGAGTGTTCGTCGGTCTTGCAAATAAAATCGTCCCATCGGATCAAGAAGTCTCATATCACACGAGAACTCATCCTAGACATTAGAGAACGAGATCGACTGTATACTTTGCATCGGCTGTATCCTAGCAATGATATCATTACCGCCCAGTATACCACAATTTTGGAACGGATCACTGTCAACAATGCAAGTCTAAAAGCAAGATATGAGCAGGAGAGAATGGAGTCAGCAGCTGGTGATGCTCGTCGTACATGGAAACTGTATAAAGAAGTTATTTTCAATCAATATGGCGGAAGGTCTGATGCAACCATAACTATGAACGGAGTACCGGTTGCAAACACAATTGCTTCTTGTAATGCCGTTAACGATCAGTTCTGTACTGCAGGTGAAAAACTGGCAACGTCCATCATCTCAATACATGGGTACGACACTTCCGACATTGACGTTCTGTATCCTGAGCACGCTGTGAACGACTGGAATTTTCACCATGTAACACCGGATGACGTAATCTCTGCTATTTCCAGCCTCCCAAATAAGAGATCAACCAGCTTCGACAAAGTCCCGGTACAGTTACTGAAGTCAACAATGGTTTTTCTCGCATTGACAATCGCTACCTGTTTCAACTCTATGATTGACTCAATGCGTTTTCCGGAAGAACTTCTTAAAGGACGACTCAAATTGATTCACAAGGCTGGTGATTGTGACATTGATAATTTTCACTCTCCTTCCAGCACTTTCCAGAGTTTTTGAGGAGTTATTGCTGCGACAGCTGTATGCCTACTTGGAAAGTTTAGGCCTGTTTGTGGGAAATCAGTTTGGGTTCCTCAAAAACTCGTGTTGTCAGACTGCTGCGCTACAGCTTGTCGATTTTATCAAATCGAATGTAACTCGCAAACACGTCGCTGTAATGTTTGTAGACCTCAGAAAAGCTTTCGACACCGTTGACCCCAAAAGGCTTGCCCGGAAACTTAGACGTCTTGGATTGTCCGAAAGAGCTGTGAACCTGATGTTGAGCTATTTGTTAAATAGACAGACAGCGACGACCATCGGTGATATTACCAGCAACTTTCGTAAGATCATTGTGGGTGTAGCTCAAGGCTCAAAGCTTGGACCGCTGCACTTTATTGTGTACATAAACGATTTGCTGAATCTTGACTTCATGGGCCAACTCATTCTCTACGCAGACGATGCAGCATTAGCCTACGCCACGGACTCGCCTGAACTTCTTCAATTTGCCATGCAACACGATGCAGAGCTACTCCACAAATGGCTCTGTCGTAATGTCTTATCCATCAACGCTGTTAAAACATGTTACGTGACCTTCGGACGAGCCAGAAACTATGATCTGAATGTCATCGTTGACGGAGTGTCGATAAGTCGGTTGCGGAAATACAAATATCTCGGCCTGGTCATCGATGAAGATCTATCATTTCGTGATCACGTTGACCATGTGAAAAAGCAAATTACTCCGTTCATTTCACTGATGTGGCGCAAAGGGAGATATGTTCCGGTTGAAAAGAGAAAGCAGCTCTACTTCGCATACGTCCAAAGCCACCTTACCTATATGATGCCAATTTACGGAGAATGCCCAAAGTATAAGCTAGCCGAACTGCAAGTGACTCAAAACCGTTGCATTAAAGCAATGTACCGCCTGGACAGATATACGCATACATCTTACTTGTACAGCACTAGTCTTGTTCCAGTGACCCTTCTCGCTAAATCGGAAAGAATAACATTTGTACGGAAGCTAATCTGCAATCTCACGAAAAACAATTTCAACTTCGTCACGAACGGCGATGTTCACAACCGCACCACTAGACGAAATTCGAGAGTTCATGTTTACAATCCTAATTCCACCAGGTCAACGGCTCTTAATTCGACAAATGCAGCACTTGCTACAGCAATTGCTGAATACAATGATATTGACAGATCCACAAGACATTTAAACAGCTTTAGGACTTTTAAGTTCAAGGTGAAACTGAAAATTTTGCAAAGCACTGACGTTTTCCATGTGATATCTCCGTACTGTTTTATAAATTGAATTAAATTAAGTTGAGTGAACTAAATCAAGTGAACGGTCGGTCTTCCTAGTCATTTTTTGTTTATGATTTATATTTTGACGAAGTCATTATGACTGTGATTTATTTTAAGAATTTTATTTTTGTCCCAGCTATTTGGTAATTTAAATTTTATTTTTTATATGTAAATTTTACCCTAAATGTGCTATACATTGTATTCCGCACGGCATAGTCTAAGAAATGATAACTGAATAAATTTATTAAAAAAAAAAAAACATGTCCATTTCGAGGGTCGAAAGTTTACTTTTGAAGCAAAAGCACAATATATTGTTTTGTTGGTCTCATTTTAGATTCAAACATGTTCGGGTCTTAAAATTTATTACCGAGATCTGCAGATTTTCCATACATTTAAGTGCCTTTAAAGCAAGACTGTAATGTTTGGTATACTTAAATCGCTTTATCATGAAAGGACGCTAGTTTGACTTCCCTAAAAAAGAAAAAAGAACAACCAACGGGAGAACTAAGGATGGACGCACCGACTACTTCAGCAAATAAATCGTTCTGAAATAATAACACAACTTTAAATCAATTATTTTTTCAAAACCTTTTATTTAAATTCAAGAAAACACACAACTTAAAATCAAATATAATTATTGAAATTAAATTAATACTCGATTAAATCATGTTAGTAAGCGGGCGTGACGTAAGTCCACTACTAAAAATGTTTTACAGCAACTTTTTGACTTCTCCCCCTTGGCTCCAATGGCTTCTAAACTACTATATCTGGAATCTAGGAATCTATACGAGTTCAACGAGATATCACACGTTACTGCAGCTTCAAAATTGGCCGAGATATTGAACTTCGAAATATTGACCGAAATATTGAGTTGGAAAAAACCCATATCTTGGGAGCTGGAGCTCCTTAAAGTCTCCATACAAATGTCATATAAAAGCCAATTTGTATGTGTGTGTGTGTGTGTTGTATATTTTGTTGCATGATATGGATGGTAATGTGGTCAATGGTGTATAATGTTGCGAGTAAAAATAAAAGTCTAAAAAGCTCGAAAAGAGAAGTCTCACAGTCTCATATCCTTTGTATTATGAGACGTGAGACGTCTCTTTTCGAGCTTTTGAGACTTTTATTAGCCCCGTACGAAGTACTGGGGGCTTATAAGATTAATATGCCGTTTGTAACACGTCGAATTGGAAGCAGACAGTAAGGGCAAAGCATTTGGTTATGTTCATAGATAACGAATCCGCAATAAAAAAAATGTCCGTCTGTCCGTGACCCCTCTAGCTTGAGCAAATCACAACCTTTTTTCAAAATTCTTTTTTTCCCCGATTGGTATCGACAAAAGTAAGGTCAAGTTCGAAAATGGGCATGGTAGGGTCGGCCCTTCCAGAGCTAGGGCCCTATAGGTGTTTTTCAGTCTTTCGACTATATCTACCGAAATACGCACGCAATAGCTGCTTGTGATATATCAAATGAAAGGTATTGACGAGTAGAACAAAGTTGCTGAACATTGTTTTTGTGTAGGATGCAACGCGAGCTTGTTGGGAGGGCTCAAAGGTCGTTACTCGGCCCTAAGTGTTTTTTCCACATAAATCGAGGAAATCTCATCCGATTTTGCCAGATTTAGTTTTTTATGGAAGGTAATTGAATACCGAAAAGAACGTGTCGAAAAAAGTTTCAAATTTGGGCCCTTGGACTAAGGCCGCTACTCGGCCCTAAGTGTTTTTTGCACATAAATCGAGTAAATCTCATCCGATTTTGCTAGATTTTGCTTAATTTGAGAGATAATTGAATGCCGAATAGAATGATGGCAAAAAAAGTTTCAAATTTGGGCCCTTGGACTAAGGCCGCTACTCCGCCCTAAGTGTTTTTTGCACATAAATCGAGTAAATCTCATCCGATTTTGCTAGATTTTGTTTCATTTGAGAGATAATTGAATGCCGAATAGAATGATGGCAAAAAAAGTTTCAAATTTGGGCCCTTGGACTAAGGCCGCTACTCGGCCCTAAGTGTTTTTTGCACATAAATCGAGTAAATCTCATCCGATTTTGCTAGATTTGGTTTTTTATGGAAGGTAATTGAATACCGAAAAGAACGTGGCGAAAAAAGTTTCAAATTTGGGCCCTTGGACTAAGGCCGCTACTCGGCCCTAAGTGTTTTTTGCACATAAATCGAGTAAATCTCATCCGATTTTGCTAGATTTGGTTTTTTATGGAAGATAATTGAATACCGAAAAGAACGTGTCGAAGAAAGTTTCAAATTTGGGCCCTTGGACTAAGGCCGCTACTCGGCCCTAAGTGTTTTTTGCAAAATCGAGTAAATCTCATCCGATTTTGCTAGATTTTATTTCATTTGAGAGATAATTGAATGCCGAATAGAATGATGGCAAAAAAAGTTTCAAATTTGGGCCCTTGGACTAAGGTCGCTACTCGGCCCTAAGTGTTTTTTGCTCATAAATCGAGTAAATCTCATCCGATTTTGCTAGATTTGGTTTTTTATGGAAGGTAATTGAATACCGAAAAGAACGTGGCAAAAAAAGTTTCAAATTTGGGCCCTTGGACTAAGGCCGCTACTCGGCCCTAAGTGTTTTTTGCAGATAAATCGAGTAAATCTCATCCGATTTTGCAAGTTTTTGTTTCATTTGAGAGATAATTGAATACCCAATAAAAAGTTGGCAAAAAATTTTGGGTTTCTAAAATAATATCGTAAATTGTTGGTTTTATTTGAGAGGTACTTCGTACGGGCTTTCGTAATTGCGCTATGCGCAATTTTAAAAATGAACACTTTCAGTAAATTTGACCATGCCCAACTTGACTTGCATTTTGGTAACAGACGCATTAGAGGGTTGTAGACGTATTAGGGTTCCGGGCGTATTACGGCTACGGACGTATTATAGTTACGGACGAAATAGGATTACGAGTCGTACGGGGCTAAGTCGTAGCAAACGCTCCGACTGCTCTGATGCCTTGTTTTTACTAGGGGTGGGGGTGGCACTACCTAACTTCCATCGGATTTTTTGATGGATTTGGGTTATTTTCGATATAAATGAGGTGTTCCAAGGTTGGTTCCTAAATTTTGGCATGACAAATGATTCCTCTGGCACGTCCTAACTTCCATCGTTTTTAGCCCCGTACGAAGTACTGGGGGCTTATAAGATTAATATGCCGTTTGTAACACGTCGAATTGGAAGCAGACAGTAAGGGCAAAGCATTTGGTTATGTTCATAGATAACGAATCCGCAATAAAAAAAATGTCCGTCTGTCCGTGACCCCTCTAGCTTGAGCAAATCACAACCTTTTTTCAAAATTCTTTTTTTTCCCGATTGGTATCGACAAAAGTAAGGTCAAGTTCGAAAATGGGTATGGTAGGGTCGGCCCTTCCAGAGCTAGGGCCCTATAGGTGTTTTTCAGTCTTTCGACTATATCTACCGAAATACGCACGCAATAGCTGCTTGTGATATATCAAATGAAAGGTATTGACGAGTAGAACAAAGTTGCTGAACATTGTTTTTGTGTAGGATGCAACGCGAGCTTGTTGGGAGGGCTCAAAGGTCGTTACTCGGCCCTAAGTGTTTTTTGCACATAAATCGAGTAAATCTCATTCGATTTTGCTAGATTTAGTTTTTTATGGAAGGTAATTGAATACCGAAAAGAACGTGACGAAAAAAGTTTCAAATTAGGGCCCTTGGACTAAGGCCGCTACTCGGCCCTAAGTGTTTTTTGCTCATAAATCGAGTAAATCTCATCCGATTTTGCTAGTTTTTGTTTCATTTGAGAGATAATTGAATGCCGAATAGAATAATGGCGAAAAAAGTTTCAAATTTGGGCCCTTGGACTAAGGCCGCTACTCGGCCCTAAGTGTTTTTTGCACATAAATCGAGTAAATCTCATCCGATTTTGCTAGTTTTTGTTTCATTTGAGAGGTAATTGAATACCCAATGGAAAGTTGGCAAAAAATTTTGGGTTTCTAAAATAATGTCGTAAATTGTTGGTTTTATTTGAAAGGTACTTCGTACGGGCTTTCGTAATTGCGCTATGCGCAATTTTAAAAATGAACAGTTTCAGTAAATTTGACAATGCCCAACTTGACTTGCATTTTGGTAACAGACGCATTAGAGGGTTGTAGACGTATTAGGGTTCCGGGCTTATTAGTGCTACGGACGTATTATGGTTGCGGACGAAATAGGATTACGGGTTGTACGGGGCTAAGACGCAGCAAACGCTCCGACTGTTTTGATGCCTTGTTTTTTATGGATTGTGTTATTTTCGATATAAGTGAGGTATTCCAAAGTTGGTTCCTAAATTTTGGCATGACAGATAATTCCTCTGGCACTGCCTAACTTCCATCGGTTTTTTTGATGGATTTGTGTTATTTTCGATATAAGTGAGGTGTTCCAAAGTTGGTTCCTAAATTTTGGCATGACAGATGATTCATCTGGCACGTCCTAACTTCCATCGGATTTTTTGATTGATTTGTCTTTTGAGGGGTTGCCTCAAATTCTCGTTGTTAAAATTTTCTTGGTTGAAGTTGGTTACGTTAAGCGCAGAATGCGTCACCAAAACTGATATCAAATTTTTTGGAAGTTTAATTTAGAGGACTAGCGTCACCTCTTCCTCTTTTGAGGTTTTTGTGGAATAAAAAAACTACGCTCATTTTCGGCATTTATTCATCACAATTGTCAATTTCATTTTTTTAGTCTGTACAATTTTTGCGAATCAACTCGTTCGCTTCATTACGAGACTGTATTTCAAAACTGTAATTCTCACTTATGCAACCGTTATTTTCCAGTCCGAGTAAGGAGAGCTGTGGCATGGTGTCTAAGTTAATTTTAATTTTTTTGATTTTATTGTCAGTTAGATCAATTCCCATTAATTTTGCATTGTTACGGAACAGGCCCGATGGCAGATACTCAATTTGGTTTCCAGACAGATG
Organism: Bradysia coprophila; assembly: GCF_014529535.1. NCBI lineage: Eukaryota > Metazoa > Arthropoda > Insecta > Diptera > Sciaridae > Bradysia > Bradysia coprophila. The sequence goes on from NW_023503442.1 coordinate 488,761, forward strand.
AAGTTGTTCGAGATTCGTGAGTCCAAAGAAAAGATCTTCGTGGACTTCTTTCAAGAAATTAAAGTTTAGATCCAGACCCGTTACTTTTTCATTGTTGCGAAAGATGTTCGCTGGCAGAACTTCGAAGTAATTTTGGCTTAACATAAGAACTTTGACATTTCGAAGTCTTTCGAAGATTTCGGCCGGTAAGTTTCTTACTCTAGTATATTGTATCCGGAGTTCTTTGAGGTTACCGAGCTCTTTGAAAATTTCGGCATGTAACACTTCCAACACATACAAACGGAGACTAAGAGCTTGCAGATTCTTTAAATCGAAAAAAAAGTCGGCATCAAATTTCACCAAATCAAGAGTTGTCAAAAATAACACTGAAATTTTCGTAAAAGGAGACAGTCTGGCTCTCTCAATGTATGCAAGGCTGTCCAAACGAAGCGTGTCCAAATTTATAAATTTGTCGGCCGCACTTGACACATCAGGTAAGCCACCCGACACATTTATAAGTAGAGTTGTAACATTAGTTAAATACAAAGTGTCGTCAAAAATTATTTTGCATTTTAGTTCCTCCTCTTCTTTGCGAAGAGATATTGTGCATGTGGGGAAGTTGTTTTCATTCCTGTAACTGTTATGAGAAAAATTGACTGACCAATCATTGTCAATTGACGCCTAAGTTAATTAACTTACTCCCATGTACATGTCCGATGTGTTTCACATCTGACCGTCTCCCTGATCCATGGTAAATACTGTGCAACGTCTGTGAAAAGTGCATACTGCATCGGATCGCACTCCACTTGGTTAGTGGTTCGGTTAATTTTGCTTGCGCCCACTGACACAATTCCCCGAATGTAATACTTTCCATCTTCCTCGAACGTCATCGATCCACCGCTGTCGCCTGTGCAGACACTCGTGCCTGGATGTAACGCGCAAAATAATTAACTGACGTAAGGTCGCTAAATTTTGAGTAAATTTTAAACGAACCGTTTCGAGTACCGGCACAGAAATTTGCACCGGTTAAGTACCGTCCAAACAAGTCACGATTGCTTTCAAGACAGGTAAAGTGTGGTACCACTGGAAACTTTGCCTCTTGAAGTACGTTCGATGTTACACCCTTTTCTGTAAGTCCCCAGCCAACAACTGTACCGGATTGACCAATCACTTTGGATAAATTAATTTCATATGGCTGCCACACGCATACCGGTTGTACGTAACTGTTGAAAATGGCATCACTTGCAAGTGTAACAATTGCAATGTCATGTGCAAAGTTATCTGGATTGAAGTCTGGATGCGTAAGTATAGCGAAAACCTGCGTATGTACAAATGTATCAGCTCATTTCAAAACTATAGCCGAAACAGTAAGGAATGGTACCTTCATCAATGGAGCACTGCTTGGACCTGCATCCAAGCGAAGTCGCCCCAATGAAACTAAAATTTGTTCAGTTTCAACCATAACACAGTGCGCTGCTGTTAGAATAAACTGCACACTGACGACAGTTCCTCCGCACTTATATTCTGGTTCGTTCTCAATTAATTGATGATAGATGGCAGCGTGCCAGGGCCAACGGTGTGTGTCGTGTCCATTTGTTATCTGTGGGTACAGAGTAGTTTGAAGTTCACCGCAAGCTGCGATTTCCCTTCGGTCATCGATTTGTATGAGAATAGAGAAAAGAAAAATTGCCGCCCATGCATGCCATTCCATTATTCCTTTTTAGGAGTGATGTCACTGTTATCTCTAGCAGAACAATGTGTCCCGATTCTAAAATTTTTGAAGGACTGACTTTGTTATCGGTGATCTAAGAGGTAGCTTTCATTTACCTTCAACAACTTATGATCCTCAGCGATCCTTAACAATTGTGCTCTAATTCGATTGGGGCTCTGATGTAATGACAGTACTTTCGCACACAAAAACGGATGTTTCAGCAAAGAAAACTTTTCGGCTGACTTTTAGACAATCCATTCACTAATGAATCGCAATCCAAAACTCGACTTCTTTGATTTTAACAAAAAATATAGCTAACGCCGACCCGCACGAAACACCTATTCGTATCAAAAGCCTTAAGTGTGAAACTCTTCATTTCTCTTGCTTCATACTCTTCTCCACTGAAAAGCTATTCGTCCTTTAAAATCGCTTACATTATCCACTCTTTGCCTTGTTATCATATACAAATAAATTGCCCGGGCCAACATAGACAGCCCCGTACGAAGTCAAATTTCATAAATTCCTATTTAAACAGCTATATTTACCTATAAATAAACATTTCACAGATGAATATGGTATTATATAGCTCAATATGCCTGTATATAGCTCAATATAGCTGTATATAGTTATAGATAGATGTCCATATATATAATGCCTGAAACACCCCACACACATAACCAATTACTTCTGTGTCAACAGAAACTCTCTAGGTACAATTTTCCACACTTTATATCACTTTTACTAAAATCCAATATGGCCGCCGGCAGCCATTTTGTTATTAGACCGGAAATAGCACTGACACTTTACATTCGTTAATACCTTTCAAACAAAAAAAATCATGAAATTCGGTCAAAATTTAATCGAGATATTGACAAAATACTCCACGTTCACTGTACGGCTGAGTAGCCGGATAAGAGCTCACTCCAAGAGACCTAGCTCACGCTACGGTGAACCTAATTTCATAAACTTTTTTTTCCCTGATTGGTACCATACCTATCTAATAAAGCGAAAGTAGACGAAATATGTTCAAGTTTGGGCGCCCTACAAGCAAAAACTGCTTGGCGCCCTGTACCTAGTTCACACCAAGGGGTCTAACTCACGAGTCGGTCATCTGATTTCTATAAACTTTTTTTTTGTCGATCGGTATTGTAAATACCTTTTATTTGACGTATCACTTACAAGTGTAACGTTTAAATATCCGGAGATATCTTCGAAAAACCGTAAAGCACTTATTGGGCCCCAGCTCGGGAGGGGTCGATCCAAAATCACTCATCTTCGAACTTAGCCTGTCTTTTGACATTACCAAACGAAAAAAAAAGAATTTTCAAAATCGGATGCGTTTTACTCAAGTTAGAGAACCCACAGACAGACGGACATTTTTTTCGCTGATTTGGCATCTGTGGACAACCACAATAGGTTTCCCCTTACTCAGGGAGTCCAATTCGACGTGTTACAAACGTATGCGTAAAGCTAAAAGACCCCAGTACTTTCTACGGTTCTAAAAAATCTATTGATATGATAATTCCGACTGGTTTCGTATGCTAATGATGATAAGTTTTTTTAGACAACCACACTTCATGTCTGACAAAAACAACGCACTTCAAGTATGAGTGGTACTCTAAATAGGGTACTGAAACTGAACAATGTATTATACAACTGTAAAACACTGTAAAAACCAATTTCATACAAACTGGCACTCTATTTGGCAGCTGTAGACTATGACCACTTTTGCTTGAAGTGCCCTGACAAAGCCAAAAAAAATATAATTTTTTCTTAATAGTATTCATTTGAAAACCATCAAATTTCTTCGGTGAATGAACTTATAATCTCGGTTCCATTTGCATAAAATACAGGCGACGAATACGATTTTTTCTACCTTCACTTCCACTCTTCTTTTTCTATAAAACATAAGCTAACGCCGACCCGTACGCGCTGGTGGAAAAAGTGCGGGATCACAGGAGTGATACTTCCGGGAAGCCCTCACTGTTGTCGACGTATTTGATGTTATACTCAAAACTTAGAAATATTTACTTACAAAAAGAAAATTGTACGCTTTTTTTGCTTCCGGGGAATTTTTAGCCCCGTACGAAGTACTGGGGGCTTATAAGATTAATATGCCGTTTGTAACATGTTGAATTGGAAGCCGACGGTAAGGGCAAAGCATTTGTCTATGTTCATAGATAACGAATCCGCAATAAAACAAGGCATCAGAACAGTCGGAGCGTTTGCTGCGACTTAGCCCCGTACAACCCGTAATCCTATTTCGTCCGCAACCATAATACGTCCGTAGCCCTAATAAGCCCGGAACCCTAATACGTCTACAACCCTCTAATGCGTCTGTTACCAAAATGCAAGTCAAGTTGGGCATGGTCAAATTTACTGAAATTGTTCATTTTTAAAATTGCGCATAGCGCAATTACGAAAGCCCGTACGAAGTAGTAGGCGTACCAGTCCTCGGACGCGCCCTAATGCTCGGACACTTTGACATTAAAAGTAAATTAATTAACTTCTTGCTCGAAAATATTGTGGATGACTATCCTTCAGTTGTAATTTGTAGTTTTCACTATCGATTGATCGTAAAATTAGATTCACTAAGAATACTGTGTAATTTTAATCATTGAAACAGTGGCACTACGTACAAAAAAGTGTAATTTTCTACCTGAAAAATAGTTTGTGAGGTGATCAAAACAATTCTTTTTTCTAGTTGAAAATTACTTATATTGCACAGTGTTATTGTTTTTGAGATTAATTAATGTTCAGTTTAATATTATTTTCACTCAAACACGATTAAAAACAATTATTTCTACGATTTTTTGGGTGTCCGGTTGATACAAACAGGATATTTGGTTTTGATTCAGTAGTCGGACTATATGGAAAACATATGAAGTGTCAAATTCAACATATGCCATGTTAAATACACCGAAAATGGTACCAAAATAGTGTGACTCAAAAATGCTTTGTAAATTGTAATTTAAATGGTTTTATCTATTCAATTTAGTGTTTTCACTTCATTTTTAGTGTATTTGAATGATTAACAATTGAATTTTCTTATTTTATTGAAAAAAATCCGTGAACTTATTTAATTCAATTAGCGTCCGCGCATTGAAGAAGAGGTGTCCGAGCATCAGAGAAAAGTGTCCGACGATAGGATTTTCATGTTCGGCCGAATGAAAGTGTTAATTAAAAATAATTCAGAAATAAATGATTTAATTAGTTTACATGAAACGAATCTTAATTAAATTTGTGTTTTGATGAAAATACAAACTATCCAAAATAAAAGCTTAATACTTAAACAAAGTCGAAAAAAAAGTTAATCGTCCGAGGATAGGTACGCCTACCCTACCTCTCAAATAAAACCAACAATTTACGATATTATTTTAGAAACCCATTGGGTATTCAATTACCTCTCAAATGAAACAAAAACTAGCAAAATCGGTTGAGATTTACTCGATTTATGTGCAAAGAGCACTTAGGGCCGAGTAAAGGCATTCAATTATCTCTCAAATGAAACAAAAACTAGCAAAATCGGATGAGATTTACTCGATTTATGTGCAAAAAACACTTAGAGCCGAGTAGCGGCCTTAGTCCAAGGACCCAAATTTAAAACTTTTTTCGCCATTATTCTATTCGGCATTCAATTATCTCTCAAATGAAACAAAAACTAGCAAAATCGGATGAGATTTACTCGATTTATGTGCAAAAAGCACTTAGGGCCGAGTAGTGGCCTTAGTCCAAAGGCCCAAATTTGAAACTTTTTTTGCCATAATTCTATTCAGCAGTCAATTATCTCTCAAATGAAACAAAAACTAGCAAAATCGGATGAGATTTATTCGATTTATGTGCAAAAAATACTTAGGGCCGAGTACTGGCCTTAGTCCAAGGGCCCAAATTTGAAACTTTTTTCGACACGTTCTTTTCGGTATTCAATTACCTTCCATAAAAAACTAAATCTAACAAAACCGGATGAGATTTACTCGATTTATGTGCAAAAAACACTTAGGGCCGAGTAACGACCTTTGAGCCCACCCAACAAGCCCGCGTTGCATATTACCCAAAAACAAGGCATCAAAACAGTCGGAGCGTTTGCTGCGACTTAGTCCCGTACGACCCGTAATCCTATTTCGTCCGTAACCATAATACGTCCGTAGCCGTAACACGCCCGGAACCCTAATACGTCTACAACCCTCTAATGCGTCTGTTACCAAAATGCAAGTCAAGTTGAACATGGTCAAATTTACTGAAACTGTTGATTTTTAAAATTGCGCATAGCGCAATTACGAAAGCCCGTACGAAGTACCTCTCAAATAAAACCAACAATTTACGACATTATTTTAGAAACCCAAAATTTTTTGCCAACTTTCCATTGGGTATTCAATTACCTCTCAAATGAAACAAAAACTAGCAAAATCGGTTGAGATTTACTCGATTTATGTGCAAAAAGCACTTAGGGCCGAGTAGCGGCCTTAGTGCAAGGGCCCAAATTTGAAACTTTTTTTTGCCATCATTCTATTCGGCATTCAATTATCTCTCAAATGAAACAAAAACTAGCAAAATCGGATGAGATTTACTCGATTTATGTGCAAAAAGCACTTAGGGCCGAGTAGCGGCCTCAGTGCAAGGACCCAAATTTGAAATTTTTTTCGCCATCATTCTATTCGGCATTCAATTATCTCTCAAATGAAACAAAAACTAGCAAAATCGGATGAGATTTCCTCGATTTATGTGCAAAAAACACTTAGGGCCGAGTAGCGAGTAAGTGTTTTTTGCACATAAATCGAGTAAATCTCATCCGATTTTGCTAGTTTTAGTTTTTTATGGAAGGTAATTGAATACCGAAAAGAACGTGACGAAAAAAGTTTCAAATTATGGCCCTTGGACTAAGGCCGGTACTCGGCCCTAAGTATTTTTTGCACATAAATCGAATAAATCTCAACCGATTTTGCTAGTTTTTGTTTCATTTGAGAGATAATTGAATGCCGAATAGAATGATGGCAAAAAAAGTTTCAAATTTGGGCCCTTACACTAAGGCCGCTACTCGGCCCTAAGTGTTTTTTGCTCTTAAATCGAGTAAATCTCATCCGATTTTGCTAGTTTTTGTTTCATTTGATAGATAATTGAATGCCGAATAGAATTATGGCAACAAAAGTTTCAAATTTGGGCCCTTGGACTAAGGCCGCTACTCGGTCCTAAGTGTTTTTTGCCCATGAAGGTAATTGAATACCGAAAAGAACGTGGCGAAAAAAGTTTCAAATTTGGGCCCTTGGACTAAGGCCACTACTCGGCCCTAAGTATTTTTTGCACATAAATCGAATAAATCTCATCCGATTTTGCTAGTTTTTGTTTCATTTGAGAGATAATTGAATGCCGAATAGAATGATGGCAAAAAAAGTTTCAAATTTGGGCCCTTACACTAAGGCCGCTACTCGGCCCTAAGTGTTTTTTGCTCTTAAATCGAGTAAATCTCATCCGATTTTGCTAGTTTTCGTTTCATTTGAGAGACAATTGAATGCCGAACAGAATTATGGCAAAAAAAGTTTCAAATTTGGGCCCTTGGACTAAGGCCGCTACTCGGCTCTAAGTGTTTTTTTTCATATAAATCGAGGAAATCTCATCCGATTTTGCTAGTTTTTGTTTCATTTGAGAGGTAATTGAATGCCGAATACAATGATGGCAAAAAAAGTTTCAAATTTGGGCCCTTGGACTAAGGCCGCTACTCGGCCTAAGTATTTTTTGCACATAAATCGAATAAATCTCAACCGATTTTGCTAGTTTTTGTTTCATTTGAGAGGCAATTGAATAACTAATGGAAAGTTGGTAAAAAATTTTGGGTTTCTAAAATAATGTCGTAAATTGTTGGTTTTATTTGAGAGGTACTTCGTACTGGCTTTCGTAATTGCGCTATGCGCAATTTTAAAAATCAACAGTTTCAGTAAATTTGACCATGTTCAACTTGACTTGCATTTTGGTAACAGACGCATTAGAGGGTTGTAGACGTATTAGGGTTCCGGGCGTGTTACGGCTACGGACGTATTATGGTTACGGACGAAATAGGATTACGGGTCGTACGGGACTAAGTCGCAGCAAACGCTCCGACTGTTTTGATGCCTTGTTTTTGGGTAATATGCAACGCGGGCTTGTTGGGTGGGCTCAAAGGTCGTTACTCGGCCCTAAGTGTTTTTTGCACATAAATCGAGTAAATCTCATCCGGTTTTGTTAGATTTAGTTTTTTATGGAAGGTAATTGAATACCGAAAAGAACGTGTCGAAAAAAGTTTCAAATTTGGGCCCTTGGACTAAGGCCAGTACTCGGCCCTAAGTATTTTTTGCACATAAATCGAATAAATCTCATCCGATTTTGCTAGTTTTTGTTTCATTTGAGAGATAATTGACTGCTGAATAGAATTATGGCAAAAAAAGTTTCAAATTTGGGCCTTTGGACTAAGGCCACTACTCGGCCCTAAGTGCTTTTTGCACATAAATCGAGTAAATCTCATCCGATTTTGCTAGTTTTTGTTTCATTTGAGAGATAATTGAATGCCGAATAGAATAATGGCGAAAAAAGTTTTAAATTTGGGTCCTTGGACTAAGGCCGCTACTCGGCTCTAAGTGTTTTTTGCACATAAATCGAGTAAATCTCATCCGATTTTGCTAGTTTTTGTTTCATTTGAGAGATAATTGAATGCCGAATAGAATGATGGCAAAAAAAAGTTTCAAATTTGGGCCCTTGCACTAAGGCCGCTACTCGGCCCTAAGTGCTTTTTGCACATAAATCGAGTAAATCTCATCCGATTTTGCTAGTTTTTGTTTCATTTGAGAGATAATTGAATGCCGAATAGAATGATGGCAAAAAAAAGTTTCAAATTTGGGCCCTTGCACTGAGGCCGCTACTCGGCCCTAAGTGCTTTTTGCACATAAATCGAGTAAATCTCATCCGATTTTGCTAGTTTTTGTTTCATTTGAGAGATAATTGAATGCCGAATAGAATGATGGCAAAAAAAAGTTTCAAATTTGGGCCCTTGCACTAAGGCCGCTACTCGGCCCTAAGTGCTTTTTGCACATAAATCGAGTAAATCTCAACCGATTTTGCTAGATTTAGTTTTTTATTGAAGGTAATTGAATACCGAAAAGAACGTGGCGAAAAAAGTTTCAAATTTGGGCCCTTGGACTAAGGCCGCTACTCGGCCCTAAGTGCTTTTTGCACATAAATCGAGTAAATCTCAACCGATTTTGCTAGTTTTTGTTTCATTTGAGAGGTAATTGAATACCCAATGGAAAGTTGGCAAAAAATTTGGGGTTTCTAAAATAATGTCGTAAATTGTTGGTTTTATTTGAGAGGTACTTCGTACGGGCTTTCGTAATTGCGCTATGCGCAATTTTAAAAATGAACACTTTCAGTAAATTTGACCATGCCCAACTTGACTTGCATTTTGGTAACAGACGCATTAGAGGGTTGTAGATGTATTAGGGTTCCGGGCGTATGACGGCTACGGACGTATTATGGTTACGGACGAAATAGGATTACGGGTAGTACGGGGCTAAGTCGCAGCAAACGCTCCGACTGTTCTGATGCCTTGTTTTTGTACGAAACACCTATCCGTATCAAAAAGCTTCAATATGGAACTCTTCATCTCTCTCACCTCTTTTCCTTGTTCACTTGATTGAAAGTTATGGGTCTTACGGATTATAAATCCTCTAAAATGTTTGTCACACTTTGTTCATTCCTTGATATAACACGATAACTCGAGTAATCCTCAACGGATTTCAAAGGCTTTTTTTTATCGACTAGGACCTAGTTTTTCTTGGCGTCCACAACCGTTCACAACTAAATTCGAGAAGGCAGCATAGCTGCCCTAACCATCACTCTAGGTTTCATTTAGGAATTGCGATTGTTACATTTGTAACTTTGTGACCAAATCTGCGGTAGAAGTTCTCGTTAAAGAAATGTAGAGAAGAAATGAACGCTCAACAAATTATGATTATCAAACCCTGTGTACGACAAAATGTATGAAGCATACGCTTTTGTTAGATTCCTATGTTTCGTAAGAAAGGCAAAATTCTTCAAGGTCACTTAATTGGACTAATTAAAATCTTCGCTACATTTGGAAAAAGGGCAAATCCGGTGAGGCCGAGTTAGTTTAGCGTTCCTGCTGCATTTTGTTAAAAGTCAAATCTGGTGAGGGCCTTTTCTTAGAGCAGAGCCTTCGCAATATTTCGGAAAAGAGCAAATCCGGTGAGGTTGAGTTTTTTTAGCGTTCCTGCTACATTTTGTAAAAGGGCAAATCCGATAAGGTTAGTAATCTCACTACATTTCATGAAAAGGTGAGGTCGAGCTATAAACGTTCCCACTACATTTTGTTTAAGAACAAATCCAATGAGATCGAGCTATTTGCGTTTTTGCTAACTTATGTTAAAGGGCAAATCCGGTAAGGTTGACTTATTAGAGCCTTCGCTACATTTCGTAAAAGGGAAAAACCGGTGAGGTCGAGCTATTTTAGCGTTCCCGCTTCATTTTGTTAAAGGACTAATCCGGTAAGGTCGATCTATCAGAGGCTTTGCTACTTTTCGTAAAAGGAAAAAATCTATGAGATCGATCTATTAGCATCTTTACTACATTGTGTAAAAGAGCAAATCCGGTAAGGTCGACCTATTTTAGCGATTTTGCTTCATTTCGTTAATATAAAAGAAAAATATTGTGAGGTCGATCTATTGAAGTCTTCACTAAATTTTTTTAAAGGACAGATCCCATGAGGATTAGCGACGTTGCTTCATTTCGTTAACAGTCCAGTGAAATCTATTAACGACTTCGCTAAAAGTCAAATCTGGTTAGATCAATCTATTAGAGTCTTCGCTACATTTTATAAAACATCAAATCCGCTGAGTTTGTTCTGTTATATACACGCAAGGTTTATGTAGCAAATTTCAGGAGATTAACCGGACATGACTTATTATATAAACATCTAGCTCGAATTGGAGTCGTCACTTCATCAAAATGCTCCTTCTGTAAGGATGATGACCAAACATCTGACAATATACTAAACTATATCCGTCTAGATAACGTTAAATCAAGCATACTTGCAAATACGTCAAATGAAGAAGAAATATTTTCAGAGCTATACTGGCATGTTCGCAACATCAAATAATTTTTTATTGTGAAATGCATTAGAGAAAAAGAAAACACTATATAAGGAACAATTTCGCCGAAGTAACTTACAGTCTCAGACCCCATCTTGTCCAGAACCAATTTTTTATCTTTCTATGGCAAACCAAACACCTTCCTAATACAATTCATTGAAGGGCAAATTCAGTTTCGTAAATTTTAATTTTATATAAAAAAATTACACAGAGACTAATTTATTAGACGATTCGAGAATTAACACCTAAGTCACCGACACCGTTCCGGCGCCCTTCTCGAATTGCGAATTCATATCCCTGGTGAGTGTTTCATTGATTACGCTGAACAATTTATGTTGATAGCCATATGCCATATCATCGGCGTACAGGAATTTGCGAGCGATGGATGACGGCAAGTCGTGTATATACAGGTTAAATAGGAGACACGAGAGCACGGATCCTTGTGCGAGACCGTTATTAAGTTTCTTGAAACGACTGCACTGGTCGTTAATCAGCACTTGGAACAGTCTGTCGCTAAGAGCATTGGTAACCAGGTCGACGATTCTCCGGCAGCGAATGGCCTTCAGTAATTTGGACAGAAATCCTTTCTTCCAGGCAGTGTCGTATGCGGCAGTTAAATCGATGAAGACAACCCCGGTTTTTATTGTCCGTTGGAACCCAGTTTCTATGTACTTGGTGAAGGAAAGTACCTGTTCCGCACAGCTCCGATTCTTCCTGAATCCGGCCTGAGCTGCTGCTAGCAATCTTTCTATATCTGCAGCAATACGGTCGAACAGCAGTCGCTCGAATAGTTTAAATGCAACTGACAGCAAAGCAATTGTGCGGTAGTTTTCTGGACGATCATCTGCCTTTCCGGGTTTCAGGATTGCAATCACTTTGGTTCTCTTGAATGGCGATGGCAGTACATTTGTCAGGAGCACATTTGAGAAGAACCTTGCCAGCCATAGCCATGTTCGTGGGCCACTAAACGTTAGGAATTTCGGGTAAATCGCATGTCGTCAAAGAGGCAAATGTGCAGCATGAGAAACATAAGTGCGACCAGAAAACATTTTGTCTTTACAGATTTTGCAACTACTTCAAGCGGCTCCCACCTTTCGAAGTAGGTGTGAAAGTTGTTGCAAGAAATATTTCACTTTTACAGACTTTGCAACTTCTTTTGCCGATTTCGAAAATGTTCTCAAAAAAAATTTGAAGCAAAGATGAGCGTAAAAACGTACTTTTTCGTGGATTAAAATTTTATTAATGTTCAGCTGTTGTTGCTTTCACTCATTTCGCCATATTTTTGTTCGCCCTCTTTTTTTTCGCACTCTTCTGCATCACCTTCTTGTTCTCCGGTCTCTTTTTCCCATTCGCATGATTGATCGAGTACAGTATACAGCTCCAACGATTGGGGTGCCGTTTTTTCGCTGAAACTACAAAAGAAACGCAGTATGGAATTTTGTTCAGTACACGAACTGTATCTTCAGCTAATTTCTTGCAGAGTATACTTGGTTGTATGATATGAGACTGCGATATCGTACCAGTAGGCTTTAATCTTACACTAAACAAATTCTTCCTTCTTATGAGTTGGGAAAAAAAATTTTGCACAAAAACCAAAACAATTGTGACATGATAAGAAATAGAACATCTGGAGACGGTTGTTGTAGGTATTTCCTCCGTTATTTGGTTGATCAGATGGCACATATTGACGAATGTCATTAGGACTGGATCCACAATCAGCATCGTTATTATTGAAAGCGTTGCGCTCTGATATGCAGCCAGACAATTTTAGTTACGTGAAGAGAGGTTTTGAATTTCGTTGATACTCACGATTGTTACTATTACTGTGACCTCCAAAAATATCCGGATCAATCGGATTGTTAGAAAGAAATACGCGCGTAGTGACTATCCTCTGAAATACAACAAATTGAGTTAGTTTTGTTAATCAAGATCTTTCATTTTGTATATAGAATTGATGTACAGTGTGGATCTAGATACAGTTGATACTTACGCCTACGAAATTGGCTGGATCTGATGATGGACCAAATGACTGGGTATTTTTGAAGCCTCCATATCCATACTGTTCGTGCTCTGAAATTAATATGACGCAAATGATTTTGATTCACCCTAGTCATATATTCACTTGTCACTTACGGTTTCTCTGTCCTCCAAAAATATTGAGATTGGGTGGAATGTTAGTAAGAAATTCATGAGGAGGGCGTCTCACGGGTCCACCAATATTATATTTTAGTATACAGACAAAGATTATCGCTGCAAATCAACCATTTCTTTGTGGTACCATTTATTTTAGATTTTTAGATTCAGTTCTTGTCAAAAATAAACTTGTCGTCAAAGAGGCAAATTTGCAGCATGAGAAACATAAATGCGACCAGAAAACATTTTGCCTTTACAGATTTTGCAACTCCTTCGGGCGGCTCCCAACCTTTCGAAGTAGGTGTGAAAGTTGTAGCAAGAAATATTTCACTCTTACAGACTTTGCAACTTCTTTTTCCAGAAGGATGATCTATAAGCTGCCCCATTCGGTTTAGAAGTACGATTTCGAAAATGTTCTAAAAAAAAAAAAATTTTAAGCAAAAATTAGTGTAAAAACGTACTTTTTCGTGGATTTAAATTTTATTAATATGCAGCTGTTGTTGTTTTCACTCATTTCGCCATCTTTTTGTTCACCCTCTCTTTCTCCTCCCTCTTTTTCTTCGCACTCCTCTGCATCATCTTCTTCTTCTATTTATTTATTCTATTTATTCTATTTATTCTACTTCTTCTATTTATTCTTTTAAGGTAGATAAAGACTATCCATCGCATAGAATAAATTTTACATGGTATGACTTCATGAACGGATATTCCAAAGCACAAAGGTGCTTATAGGATTACGGTGCCGTGTGAAGCAGACGGTAAGGGCAAAGTGTTTGCCTATTTTCATAGATGAAAGATCCGCAATAAAAATTTTGTCTTTCTGTCTGTCACGTCGATATCTTGAGTAAATCCGATTTCAATTTTTTTTTTTTTTTTGGATGAAGTACGGTTCACCAGCCAAACCTAAAATCGAAATACGACTGTTGCAATTAGTGTGAAAATAATTAAAAACTAAACTGCGCGGAAAACTAAAAAACATTAAAAAAACGAAAAAAAATGTGAAAATGTCATTGTGAATTTGCAATGACACAAGAAAATTCTCAGAAAAATTTGACAGTGAGACATTTGAGATGTCGTTCACTGTAATAATAAGAAGAAGAATATTTATTGAAACAATAAATGTGCTGCCCACTTAAGGTAGGTTGCTTACATACACAGCATATCGATCGGTCATAAAGATATTAGAATTGCTAACGATAAGTCGAATTTAAATTTTTGGTTCTTTAAATTAATTATAAATGTGATTATCGATTATATGAATCGTATTACTTAAAATTTCTTCGGTTATTGACTTTAATTTTGACTTGTTAAGTTTGAAATGGTCGAAAAATTGTAAAACACTCTTTCCAAACGTTCCTCTGCTACCGAACCATAATCCTTTCACGGTCCAGTCGTCATAATCATAATTGTCTTTGTATTTTTCCTTATAAAACGGAACACACTTTTCGTAAATCACACGCTTCTCTTCAACAATTTTTGAATCTTGATCTAGATCATTTATTTCGTATCGGATTGTTGGGTCGATGATATATGCTTTTCTCGCCTTTGTATCGAATGCGATTATGTCACTAAATCTCGACCTTCCATCTGAATCGATTGCGTGGACTTCTTCGAAGCACGGATGGCCTTTTTCTTCTAACATTGTTTTAAGTTCGCGTTTAGTCTTGTGATGGCGAGCGATGATTAGCTGGGTATTTGACTGACAACTTCCAGTTACATGAGCGATTGATTCAGTCTCTCTGTTACATTTGCGACAGAGGTTGGAAGAAGAGACATTACCAGGTACACCGTTCAGGTTGGCGTAATTTGTGTTGAGTTTGATTGCTGCAGTCCATTCCGATGATGACAATGTATTTTTGCTGTAAATAAAATCGTTGCTTGGAGTGTAAGTTAGAAAATGTATAACTCCTGAACCTTGATATTTGAGATTGCACCATTTTTCGTAACAAGCCAGTCTTAATGCTTTCCGTAATGCTATTGTCGAATCGCCATTAACGCCAAGCGATGTGATGCAACTCGACATTTCTTCGGAGCAATCGTATACATTGTGGAATAGACCGTCTTCAATAATCGACAATTTCTTTGCGATGGCGAAATGTTGGAGATGGACCTCCCAACTCGAATTCAAAAGTCCTAGGCCTCTCAGTTTACGCGGTGCATAGAATAGATTGTCATTTGTTCGCATCGGAAGTCCAATTATTTCTTTCACTATTCGTCGAATCATTATATCGAGGCCTTCTGTCACGTACGATGGAATTTTGTTTATTGGAGCCGCTTGCAGTGGATATATTAATGTTGGGAAAATGTATTGGTTGATTATATTCAACTTCTGGTCGGGCTTTAATAATGGTGATGTTGATAGTTTATTTAAGTTTCCATTTAGTTTCTCCACTGTCGAATCTTCGAACAATAACTCTGATGTGAAGGAGCAACCCAAATATCTAACTTTTTCGTCTGATCTGATACTAACGATTTCATTACCGTCCGACATGAAAATTTTGTCCTCAATGAGTTTACCTTTTTTGATGATAATTGCTTGGCTTTTCTTTGGGTTTATTTCGAGGCCGATTTTTCGGAACAGATCTTGCACCAAATCAATTGAACGGGTGGCATATTCTTTAGATTTCATTGAAACTGCCTGGTCATCTGCGAAACCTGTCAAGCATAGCGCATCATATTCATCTGATAGCTGATATCCATTGATGTTGGCAAACTGTGAGTCGCAAATTTCTTTGTAAATGAAATCGATTGCTATATTGAATATGATGGGTGACAGTGGGCCACCTTGAGGTACACCGCACTGTACGCTTATCGGTTTTGATTTTCCTTCGCTTGTTTGTATTGACACCATGTTTTTTGTAAGCAGGTTCATAATCAGGTTGTGCATATTTTTGGAAACACCTTGTGCTTTCAATGTTTGTGAAATGTGCAAATGACCTACTCTGTCGAAGGCTTTCGATACATCAAGGAATGTTATTACACAATCTTCGCGGAGCCGCTTTGCTTTCCGTAAACAAGCATTCAGCAATTTTGCATTCATATGGCATCCGGGCATTCCGGTTACGAACCCTCTTTGATTGCGGTTTATTCGAATTTGACGCCGCAATTTTTCGTCCAGTACTTTTTCTATAATTCTTCGGATGACTGAATATATTGTGATTGGCCTCCAATTCGTGACTTCGTTTATGTCGTCGCCTTTGTCGATCAATATTAGGTTACCTTCACGTAAACGGTTCGGTACAAACGAAGATGATAGCATTGAATTTGTTATCGATGAAATGGATTTCGCTATTTTCATTTGCCTTAGAGTTTTCACCAAAACACGATCGGGTCCTGGAGATGTGTCCATTGATATACGTTTTAGTTGTTTTGTAACATCTTCTTCAGTAACAACAATATTTTCGGCACAGTCGTTTGGTTGATATGAATCCAAAACTTTATCGTTTTTCTGCTCGAAAATCTTTTTGAAATGTGCTTCGAGTAAATCTAACTTGATTTTGCACTGATTGGATAGTCCTTCATTCAAAACCCAGCGAACAGCCTTTTTCCTTTGGTTATAGTACCAATATTGTGTTAAATCGTATCTGTATTGGTCTCTTCGACGTTGTTTTGACTTAGCATCGGTCCGTTGCGGATTGGATGATCGTGACTGTTGAGCTGTTGTAACTGTTTTCTTCTTCTTTTGTCTCATTCGATAAAATTTTATGGCTGGATGTTTTGGTCCTGGTAATTTTTCATTTGCTTTGAACAAAAATTCCAGATAAGAATCTATGTCGCCATCGAATTTCGATTCATCAAACTGTTCAGCATTTTCATGATTTTCGAATATTTTCTCCCATTTCTTGTTCTCTGATTCCAATTCTGATTGGTCGTTATTAATGTCTTTCGATTTTTCAGGAATTGGTGGCCTTTGGGCTAGTCTCGATGTGATTTTATCAGCTGTACTTTTATTTGCTTCGCGTGCGTGACGGCTTCGGTGAATTTTCATTCCTTTCATGGTTGCGAAACTCTGTTTGCACACGTCGCATTCGTAATATTTGTTTTCGGATTCCTTTTCAGCAGTTGGTTTACTCTTATTGACTTTGGATATTGAAATAACCGATTTTCTTGTTTTCTTGTTTTTGTTTATATTTCGAGTATAATTGCCTGTAGGAATACCTTGCACAATTTTCTGATTCTTCGGGATCAAACGTTATTATTATTATTATTATTATTATTATTATTATTATTATGACTAGTCTGCATCCCGTGGAGCTACGCGCCACGTCCCATCCTAGCGAGCTAGTCCGGTTACACACCTATTAGAGACAAACACCTATTAAACTCTACATTCGAAAGCAACTCTACATTCGAAAGCAACTCTACATCTGCTTCACAGCCACAGATAACACTCCATCTGCCAGTCGCTGTAATTTCAGCACTTTTCTGCCCCGGAAAAATTATTAGACGATGCGAGAAAAAAACATAGCTAACGCCGACCCGTACGAAACACCTATTCGTATCAAAAGCCTTTATTGTGAAACTCTTCATTTCTCTTACTTCATTTTCTTCTCTGCTGAAAAGCTATTCGCGCTTTAAAATCACTCGCATTATCCACTCTTTGCCTTGCTATCATCAACAAATAAATTGCCGGAGGCAATATAGACAGCCCCGTACGAAGTCAACTTTCATAAATTCCTATTTAAACAGCTATATTTACCTATATTTCAGTAGAAATAAACATTTCACAGAGGAATATGCTATTATATAGCTCTACATGACTGTATATTGCTCAATATAGCTGTATATAGATATATATAGAAGTCCACATATGGGATTCCTAAAACCCCCCACACATAACCAATTACTTCTCTGTTAAAAGAAACTCTCTCTGGAAACTGGAAACAACCAAAATTTTACCAAAAAAATCTGCGTCGCAAAGTGGCAAATGTTCAGGAACAGATCAGCAAGAAAATTTATCTGCCGCATGCGACGCAGATTTTTTTGGTAAAATTTTGGTTGTTTCCAGTCAAATTTTTTTTTGGTAAAAATTATTTGGCAGATGATGAGAAAAACTAAGCCAGCTTGTTTGAACTAAAATTGGGTGTAAAATTTAATTTTTGCGTAACGAAGCTGAAAGCGTCAACTCTAGCGATATCATTCATTTTAGAAATTGTATTTCAAAGACTGCGTCACACTTTTCTCGAAGAGATTTTTGTTGGGATATCAGTCGTTTTAGAAGTGTAGTCAACACTGCTTTTTATAACAGTTTACAGTTTTAATTCAAAAATTTTACGAAAATCGAAAATTTTACGAAAATCGAAAATTTGACGAAATTCGAAAATTTGACGAAATTTGAAAATTTGACGAAATTTGAAAATTTGACGAAATTTGAAAATTTGACGAAATTCGAAAATTTGACGAAATTCGAAAATTTGACGAAAATCGAAAATTTGACGAAATTCGAAATTTGACGAAAATCTGCCACCATTCAAGAAATATCTCTAAAACCCCAATTGACCCACCCATTTCCAACTTTCGACATTTTTCACAAATGCCCTTCTTTTCTACTCGTAAAACTCTGAGACTTTGCCGAAGGAAGTAACTCTCTATCTGCCACCATTCAAGAAATATCTCCAAAACCCCAATTGACCCACCCATTTCCAACTTTCGACATTTTTCACATATGCCCCTCTGTTCTACTCGTAAAACTCTGAGACTTTGCCGAAGAAAGTAATTCTCTATCTCTCATAACCCAAAAAAATATTAGTCCTTTCATCCTACGCTCGAGTAGCTCTAAATTTGGTCACTCTAATCACTCTAGCTCCAACGAATCTGCCCTGATTTTTTTAATTATTTTTTTGTTCGAATCGTGTTACGAATACCTTTCATTTGATGGGTTGCACGCCTCTGTAGGTTTCAATACAGCTAAGCTACACCCGAAAACGCGTTCCCGACCCTCGAAAACCACACTCAGAAACCACTTCGAGGTCAATAAAACAAAATTCTGGTTTTTCCTGGGGTAATGGCGTATCACATTTTCATTTTTATGCCCACCCTGAGGTTCCTGCAAAATTTCATGGAGATTGGCTGACTAGTTTCCGAGATCGACCGTCGATAGATAGACAGATAGACAGACAGATAGACAGATAGATAGACAGATAGATAGAAACATACAGAGTAAGTTGAAAGATTTTGATTGTTTGGAAAACGTTAATTTGGTGCATTTTCTATCAAAATGACCAACTTCAAAACGATGTATCTCCGGCAATTTTAAAGTTACATAGTCGAGTGATAGCTCGTTTTGCTCGTATTTGAAGCGCGAATAAGATAGAATAGGATTTGTGGTACAGGCCAAAGGAAAGAAACTTAAATTCTCGCCTATATATAGTTGCCGCGTCTCAAAAAAATTTCTTCGTTCTTTTTTTGGAAATTAGACTGCGTCAAGTCCTCCGCTATCGCTCCGGACATGATGATGCGTAAAAGAGGTTAAAGATGATATTTTGATCTATTTCAATAGAATGTCTAGAGATAAACAACTTAAGTAAGATGGTATCTCGACATGCAACACACTCAGAGCTCAACAGCATCATTAAGAAAGCGTTAGTGTCAGCAGATATACCAGCGAAACTGGAACCACCTGGTCTGTCCCGATCAGATGGTAAACGTGTGGACGGCATGACACTTATCCCGTGGTCAAGAGGCAGCACTTTGATTTGGGACGCAACTTGTACGGACACGTTTGCTCCAAGTAACTTGAGATTCAGCGCAACGAGAGCAGGTGGAGCGGCCGAAGACAAAGCACACAGAAAAACATTGAAATATGCCTCGCTCATCAACAACGATTACATTTTCGTCCCATTTGGGGCGTGGGGCAGTGAGGCCTTAATTTTCTTCAACACTCTGAGCAAAATGATCGCTATCAGAACAAACGAGCCAAGGTCTAGGGCTTTCCTTCAACAAAGAGTGAGCATAGCTATTCAACGAGGCAATGCGGCAGCTGTAATGGGGACGTTTAGAGCGGAAGACAAAATGGATGAAATATTTTATTTATTGTGAGGATGAGAAATGTTTAAAAAATTGACAGATTTGTACTAATGCTGATGTAATAAAGGATTCATATTGATCTTAAGTAAATTGATAAATATTAGAGTTGTCGTAGCTTTCTTTATGTACTGATTTTGTACTTGATATTTTCGCACAATCGAAGGCATGTTTACCCTATTTTTCTTTCTGTCAAAATAGGTGTCAGCTGTGTTTTTTTTATTTTTTGCAATTATTATAGAAAGTAAACACGGTGAGAATATGATAATACTCAAACATTAAAGTTTTTGTCATTCTACATGAGACAAGTGTGGAGTTTGGAGAGGTTTTATTTCTACGTTAACACCTGAACTCAATGCTTATAGAGACATCTCTATTTCATGCTTATTTGTCGAATCACAGAAAAATAAAAGCAAGCTTCTATGACTTTGGAAAAATATGGATTTTTTAGTACTATCGGTTTATTGTGAATGCTACAAAAGCAAGTTAAAACAGAAATTGTCTTCGTAAATAAGTCTGGAAACCTAAATGAAAGTAAACAGTTTTGCGTTTTGAATAACTTTTTAATATAGTGCAATTATACAACAAGATGTGTACAGGGTACAAGATTTACCTGCGGAAATCAATATGGCTTTGAACGTGTAGATCGTGCAGATCGCGTAGAACGAGTAGATCTGGTTGATCGAGTTGATTGAGTCGATATTGAAACATCTGACTCGAGATCTAGTTCGCAGTTTTCATCAATAGGGTTCAGAATACTGACCGCATTAGTTTCTTTTCTCACTTTTTTACGAGCCCCGACAGATTCTGGTTCTGATGAAATCATATCTGATTCTTCGTCTGTGTTTTCCGATTCACTTACTGTTTTCGCCAGCCATCCTACACCACGACGACCACTACTAGTTGATGGCATTGAATTTAGGTGGTTAGATGGTAAGTTTGCATCGAAATGGAATGTTTCCATTCGAGCTACCGGCTCAGCAATTTCAATTTCCTTAACCGGATCTTTGTTCATTTTTTTCACCACATCATCGATGGTGTCACAGAACTTTAACAATTTTTTCGTGTTGCTTTTCACCTTTCGATTTACCAAAAAAAGGTTGGCAACTTCGATCGGTAAATCAAGCAACATGATCTCAACCTGATTGATAAAAGGTAGAGTCATGTAGGCTTCGAGACTGGCCAATTTGCTTTTAACGAATGTCTGAAGGTCGGGTTCTTTTTGGAAATCGATGCATATTTCCTTTTTCTTGTTCGTTGTAAATGTAAATGTAAAAATTGACAATGTTTAATTGCTGGTATGTATACCTCGGTGTTCAATGGGAACAAAATTTCGAATCTTGAAAATTTTGTCCTTGTCATCTTTAACGTCCCGACATTTTTCAAACTCATCTAAGAAGTACTCTGGGTTTGTTTTCCCGACAGTAAAAGATAACTGTTCTGTTGTTTTCACCCTTTCCTTATTTGTCTTCAAGAATTGCTTATTGTGTATCCGCAGCTACTTTATAAGAACGGTCAGGTTAAATGGTTTGCAAGATAGCATTTCTCAGAGAAATGAGTCAAGAATCACTGATGAAGACATAATTGTTCAGCTATTTTTCCCTAGTCATGTAAACGAAACAAAAAAGTAGCTTACAGGTTTTCAGTTCTTTTCCCTTGAAAATGAATTTGCCATTGAAAAAATATTTGCCTCAGTATCGTCCAAACGAACTTCTATTGTTCTCATTCCATCCAGCAAACTGATTTGATATCCTAGTTCTTCGGGCAACGAAGGATGTTGGTTGAGAAGCAAATCACATTCTTCAAAGTAAAACCAAGAATGTTTCGCAAATTTGATTGCGTAAACAAATGGTATCTTTTCAAAATAACCACACAGAAACTTAAACGTCTGTTTCATCTTTAAGTACTGCAACGATTCAATAGTTTTGACAACTGATGGAGTAATGAAAAATGAATGCAATGTTATTCCAGGATTTTTTTAGAATTGTTTTATTTCAGTGTGTATGTGACGTCCATTAGAGGTGAGCGGGTCGAAGTTTCTTTCGAAGCCCGAACCAGAACCTACCCAAGCCCAAGATATTGAGACCCGATAACCCGAAAAATACTGAGACTAATTTCATTTTGTTACAGTATTCTAAGTTTCTTCCGCGAAAAACGAAATTGTTAGTTCCACTTAACCACCTGAAAATGTTATTAGATCCACTTCGACGCGGTGACTTTAAAAAATTTAAATTTAAAACCCGAACCCGATCAGAGTTAAATTTTGGAAACCCGATAACCGGCCAACTTCTGGTAGCCCGCTCACCTCTAAACGACCATACGAATTATTGATTAAGGAAAAATTAACCTTCAAAATATTTGTCTGATTAAAACAGCCTTTAAAAAAGCTTTTGTACAATTTTTGGGAAAGTAAAAGCAGTTCACCAGATCACCAATATATCGCAAGTTAATCATCGTACACCTTGGTAACACAATGACATAATCTATTCCAGAAATACCTTTTTCTAGATTGAACTATTTTTATTAATTTAGAATTAAAGAAATATCGACAATGGAAGTGGACATAGAGTCAACACTAGAAAATATGGAAACTGAAAACATTCAGCTTTCCGATGCATTAAATGAAATTGAATATGAAAATATTCAGCTGAAAGACCAAGTCATGCAACTAAAAAAGTCACTTGATAAGGAAAAGAAACTTCATAGAAAGTTTGCTGATGAGGTGGTTGTAACTGAAGAAACTCGAATCAGTGTCTTCAAAATTGAAAAACGACTACTCGTCCAAGAAAATCAATCCCTGGTCAGAGAAAATCGTCAGCTTGGTAAAGACGTGGAATTTTACAAAAAGGCTCATGAAGAATTGACGAAGGAATATGAATCGAATTCTTCGTTCATGAAATCTCCAAGCAAACCTATTGAGACTACCTCAACCAGTCGATCGTTCGAGTTTCCAGAGAAGAATACTGAAAGACGCACTAGAGATTTAACGAAAAGCAACACGAAATTATTTGAAGAAAATAAAACTCTGAAAATGAAAATCGCTGATATGAAAGCAGCTCTAGCAGTCCTAAAGAAAAAGAACAAACAGTGCGAGAATATTGTAAAAGAAATCAACAAAAAGGCAACCAAATTTAACGCAGAATCCGAGCAATTAGAGGAGTTGATTGCCTCTACTCAAACCACAAATCAGGATTTGTATAATCCTGAGGCGCTGGCAAAGCTTGATCTTATGGGCAACAATTAGGAATCACGACAACGGATTTCAATAATTTTCGTAAAAATTTCATAAATAGTCTTGAATTGTGTTTAGCAACGCAATATATTGATCATAAACTTTACAGAAATGAATTTTCTCTAGTCTGTTTAAGTACTGTCCATTGTGCTTCCTTGCGCAATCGCGAGGATTCGCTTAGCACGTTCCTCCTGGAACTTTTTTTCTATTAGTTCCGCTTTCAGCTGGAGTTCATTTTTTTCGCCTCTTTCTTCGCTCCTTTATTGGTAGTAATTGTTTGTAGTCTCTTTTGGGTGCCAACGTCAATGTTCAGTCTTTTAGTGTAAGTTTTTTCGATTTGCTGGTTTGCGGACTCCAACTTGATCCCTTTAAACCAGACTGTTTTACGAGCTGGATCATAATGTTCATGCAAAAAATCAGATATGTCCACTTCAATTTTTCTGGCTCGTTTAACATTTGCAGAGCGGATGATATTTTGCATCTGAATGCAATGACCATCGACTTTTTGATTTTGGTATTTAAAGAAATGCACATCTCCGTTACCGAAATCAATACTTTCAATCAAGACCCCGCGTGTCTTACAATTTCGCACTCCAAAAGTGACGATCATTTTATTACGAACGCTTCACTTATTTTCTGGTATAAATTTGAGATTTGAATAAAGTTCGTAGAATCTTTAGTATACGATTGTAACTCTGACACCAGTATATTGCCCTCTTACGACTGAGCAAGGAACCATGTACTGTGCAGGGGTGAGGTGGTTTTTGGCGATTTGTTTTTTGATCTGCATTCTGAATATATTTATTAACTGGAGATCTTGCTGAATATTCATTTTCAAGTCTTAAGTCTGTTTTCGACTTAAAAATGTTCGCCGTAAGAGAGCACTATGAAGAATTTCTATTTTCGAAGCTCTCTTAAGACGAAAATTTTTAAGTGGTCAAGACTTAAAAGATAAACATCCAGTGGTAGTACAGTATTTAGCCTATCGTCGATTTGCTTTGTAAAATGGGTTTAGTATATTTTACACTTCATACACTTATACCATATAATGTTTACTCAATCGAAAGAGAATTTATGGTCGATACCGACGATACCCTTGATAATCGTGCGAAAGTACATAAACATAAAAACTCTTAATCAAGTTCTGTGTTTATTTGAACGAAGCAGTACTTTATACGATCATTTTCAAATCTGAGACCTCTAATGCGAAATGCGAATACTATGCAAGACCACACAACCCTATCATATGTTACTTGACACATTCACATAAGAGCCCACCACAATAGCGTGTTTTTATAAGAATTTAAATTTCCTCCCTTTTAAGTCCTGAATGAATGTTTTCATTAATACACCTATGTGGCTCATTCTTATATTATAATGTTATCAGTCAAGGAAAAGCAAGTAGTTATTCAGCTTCATGTAAGAGGATTCAATTTCTCTGCCATCGCAAGACACTTAAATCGCCACAGAACTACCATTGCAGCCGTAATTAACGATTGGAAAAACGGAAATTTTTTTACTATTAAACGGCGTAAACAGCAGAGATGTTTAAAATTGACTGCTCAAAATATCCATGATATCCTACTATACTTTATAGATAATCCATTTCATACTTATAAGCAGTGCATCAAGAAGTTAAAACTGCCAGTTTGTGAGCACACAATTGGAAATATTCTGACGAAAAACAGTTTTGGGAATTATACCGCTTGCGCAAAGAATTTCATTTCCATGCAGAACCGAATAAAACGCTTAAAATTTACAATCAAATACAGACACTGGACAACTGAGTGGTTGAAAGTACATTTTATGGACGGAAAAACAGTCCAAACGTATGCAGATGGTAAGGTTTTGGTCAAGCGAAGACGTAATGAACGATACAAACAAGAAAATCTAGCAACTTTTGAATCTGGAAATACTAAGAACAAAGTAAATTTATTCGGAGCTGTGTCCTACGATGGTCCGAACATAGTCTACACTGTAAACAATAACTTCAACAGCAAGGAGTTCCATCAGCTTATTGAGACAAAGGTCGTACACATTACGAACCCAACTGTGGTAATAGACAACGCAACTATTCACCCGTTGGGTGTTAAATGCCTACAGGATTCTGGAGTTATGGTGGTTGGATTTTCCTCCAAAAAGCAACGATTTGAATATTATTGAGAAGGTGTGGGGGCAACTGCAAAGTACGGGGCTAAAAATTGTAGTTAGGTAGCTTATTGCGGTTTACGTAAGAATAAAAAAATAAAAAAAATAAATAAAGTTACTGTTCCACGGAGCGCCGTTTCATTTGTTGTTATTGTTTAACGGTTTCGTTAGCCTGCCGATAAAATCCTCCCCATTTAGCTTTGCCTGGAAATTTTAAACTTCGTAAATCTAATTCGAACGATCAAAACGATCCGCATCAAAAAACCGCTCCATAAAAGGATGCTCGATTCGCCTGCAACCGGCACAACACCTCGAGTTGACGGACTGCGGCCACATTGTATGTGAACCGTGTTTATGACCGCACATTTTCAAGTGGGGCAAGTGCTTATGTGGACTGCAAACAATTGGAAAGCTGCAATGAGTGTACGTACATATACGACAGTTGTTCTATTTGCTTGGAAGAAATCTACGAAGATCCAGTGGTCACCATTTGTGTGCATTTGTTTTGTCGCGGCTGTGTATTGCGGACAATATATACCAATTAGTGTGTCGTATGCCGGCAGAAAATGGATAGCAGACATTTAACCACAATTCAGAAAATGAACAATAAATATCATTGCGAATTTGTAAAATGTTTTATTGTGATTTTCCTGATTCACAAATGAACACCAAGGGAGCAGACAAATACGACTCCCTCCATAATCAATAAAATACTTCACTTCACTGCAAGCAGTAAAGCGTTATGAAGAAACAGAGCTCGTCCGTCTGGAAGAAAAAACTCAATGCTTATCGCCTCAAACCTGTCAACTTAGTGGTGGAGTTCTCATCCCATTCTCGTTTAATACGAACATCTTTTGAATAGGTGGTCTGATAGGGTTCTAATCAAATGAAGAACATTTTAAGCACGAATAACTGGTTTCGAAGGGTTTATTTCGGATAGGGTAACTATCTGAATTACATATTACACAATTGATCGTTGTGCTAGGTGTGCAAACTGCAATCGAGTGGCTTGAGGAAGCATAGCAGTCGTTTTAGTTTGTTGTTTTGTCTGTATCACCCTTCACCTAAATCGGTTGCATAAACAATCTAATCACAAGTAAGCGGTGATTGGAATACGCACGAAATGCTTTTGCTCTGCGAAAAATTTCATCAAAATTTTAAATAAATTGTTATATTTTCTAATTCGATATCGGCACGTTATGTTTGGATAAATGGCTGGACGTGAAAAATTTTTGCTCGTCGAATTTGTCTTATTATCGAATTAGTTTTTAGCCCCGTACGAAGTACGAAGGGGCTTATAGGATTACGATGCCGTGTGTAATTGATGGAATTCGAAGCAGACGGTAAGGGCAAAGTGTTTGCCTATGTTCATAGATGACGAATCCGCAATAAAAATTTGGGCCGTCTGTCCGTCTGTCTGTCACGTCGATATCTTGAGTAAATCAAATCCGATTTCAATTTTTTTTTCCCTGAAAGATAGTCAAAATAGTGAGGCTAAGTTCGAAGATGGGCATATTCGGGTCGGCCCTTCGTGAGTTAGGGCCACCTAAGTGATTTAAGGTCTTTTGGTGATATTTATGGCAAAATAAACGATGGAAATGTAAATGACATGCCAAATGATAGGTATTGTCAATACCAATCCAGGAAAAAAAAGTTTTTTTTAAATCGGGTGAGTGGACCGTGAGTTAGGGCCTTAGAAGTGAAATGCTACTAGGGCCCTATGTGTATTTTACATAGAGCTCGAGTAAATTTCATCTGTCTTTCGTAATTTTTGTTTCATTTGGAAGGTAATCAAAGGCCGAATAGAATGTTGTTGAAAAAAAATTAAATTTGGGTCCTCGGACTAAGGCCGGTACTAGGGCCCTATGTGTATTTTACATACAACTCGAGCAAATTTCATCCGTTTGTCGTAATTTTTGTTTAATTTAGAAGGTAATCGAAGGCCGAATAGAATGTAGTTGAAAAAAAAAATTGGGTCCTCGGACTAAGGCCGGTACTAGGGCCCAATGTGTATTTATACTCAATAAATTAAAATTTTCATTTGAAAGGAACATCGTACGGGGCTTCGTAATTGCGCTATGCGCAATTTCTAAGATGTACACATTCCATAATAATTTTACTTTAACTACATTAACCGGCGCAATAGGCTTACGGTCAAAGTAGGGTGACAGACGCACTAGGGTCACGTACGCAATAGATATACGGGTTTGTACGGGGCTCAGTCGCAGCAAACGCTCCGACTGTTCTGATGGCTCGTTTGTTAATATCTCGAGTAAAATTTGACCAAATTTCATGAATTTTTTTTTGTTTTAAAGGTACTAACGAATGTAAAGCAGCCGTACTACTTTCCACCTCCTAACAAAATGGCCGTCGGCCGCCATTTTGGATTTTTGTAAAAACAATATAAATCGGTGAAAATAATACAAAGTTATTGATCAGTGGGAAGTGATTGGTTATGTGTGTGTGGTGTTTCAAGGATCCCAAATATGGATATCTATTTATAAATATATATAGCTATATTGAGCTATATAACGGTATAGATAGTTATTTTGAGCTATATACTAGCATATTTATCAGTAAATTGTTTATTTATAGGTAAATATAGGTTAATATAGGACTCAGGAAATTTTAGATCAATTTTAAATTTGTGTTACGTTTGGAAGGAACATCGTACGGGGCTTCGTAATTGCGCTATGCGCAATTTTTAAGACGTACAAATTTCATAAGAATTTTACTTTACCGACGTTTACGGGCGCAGTTGACTTACGTTAGGAGTAGGGCGACGGACGAACTAGGGTTCGTACGGGCTCAGTCGCAGCAAACGCTCCGACTGTTCTGACGGCTCGTTTCAAGTTATTTCTTGGTTTGTTTGATTGTGTCCGATTGTTTTCGCGAGCGATTATTGTTTTTCCCGAATCGACGGACGGAGACGGAGCTCATGGTCGGTGAAACGGGTTGGTTACCAACATGTTTCCTCGGCAAGTTGTAAAATGGAACTCATGAATTTGAGGGAAATGCCGAGAAATAAAGGCCGAATGCCATTGCGGAAACTAACAGGAGGGATTTCGAACGAAGCTGTATCCAGGTCAAGCAGTGAAACTCGATGATGAACGAAGGCTCTGGTACTGGTGTCAATGTGTTATAAATACGGTTTGTCCCGCGTAAAAGATACTGAACTGATACGCTCGACACAGTGCAGTACGGTTTGGAGAAAGCTCTGACTCCAGTTGTCGCAGATACGGTTTGTATTTCTTAACGGTTTTCGGTACGTGCGATATAACAGCTAAACCTGACTATTCAAGAAAGGTGAATCTCGCAAGGAGATCTTAAGCAGAGATAATTAATATGTACCGTTCTCTAAGCATACATAAGATAGCCATCATATGCGAAAGGTGAATCTCTTAGAGAGATCGGAAGCTCGGCACTAAACTTGATGGATGGTGTGGTGATTCTCCCATGGAGATCGGAAATCGCAACAACAATCTAAACATAAATGTCGTAGTTAGTCGAACTGTACACCAGCTGAGGGACAGTTCTTTGTGTGTTTGTCCATTTTCCACGTACCTGGTTGGCCTAGCGTAATCTAAGAGGCAGAGCGAATGGAATACATCGATCGCTGGGTATTGTGAAGTCGGAGTCGGAGTCGGCACGTTACGTTTGGATAACCTTACTAACAGAAGGGCGTTCCTAGAATTGCCCATTAAAATAACTGGGCAAACGATATCGATATTTTCAAGATTGTTGGTGAGTCAGCTACCACTGATACATTCGGGGTGCCTAAATAAACGCTGGTAATAGTCATTGGGACTCGTGATTGGACATGCTTCTATTAGAAGAGATGCCTTGGAATACATTAAAAAATCTGCGTCCTGAATTTGAACAATTGAAAAGAAAAATCCAATTCGGCACAAGTGGGTGAGTCAGCTACTATGGATTATTCTATGGTGCCCTACGATAGCGCTGATTACAGCTGATGAAGATATTGTATACGTTTCATTTCATTTGTAATTAATTCAACTGGCATTAGAAATAAAAAACAAAAAAACTGTTTAACTTTGGCTGATTTCATCTCCTTGAATTCTCTAGATTTCTTAGGTTAGGTAGACTAAAACAAAATTTGGACTAATTGAATTTCAGACAAATTGTTATGTTAATTGAACTATAATATATTTGAGATTTACATAGTGTTCCACACAGAAATATATTGGGATGATAATAAACGGATTATTAAAAAAAAAAAAAATTGACATCGTTTGACCCGTTTTTCCTATCGCTCATCTTCCATTACTGCTTCACATACTATTATTTCACAATCGATATCGGAACCCTCATATCTATCATTTTGACGTTTGTTATTTCTTAACACTTTGTAAAGATCGCACCTGGGTCCATAACCTTTTGGCTTTCCGTAAGTTTCAATTTCTGTTTGTGAAATAATAGAGCGGTTTTCTAGAAAAAAAAAATCTTTATTGTGAGACTGATTTCTTCAGAATGAGCCTTACTTTTGTTTAGCCAACATGATCTAAATTTAGTCAATTTGAATGATAACCTGACCCAAAAACTGAAAAGTTAACACTTGACAATATACAAGGCCGCATGCAGTAAGTTCTGCCTTGGTCAATTGCTTGAAGCACAACGAACATCCGCTGATACTATTATAATTATTATTTTTAGATAGATTTTGTTTCATCTTGAAAAACGTCTTCTAATTCTGACAAAAGTATTTTACAAACAGAAAAACTTCCAGATTCCTTTTGTTTAGGGAATATCGGGCAATAACAAATTAAAGACTATTATTCTTCAACGTTATAATATGAACTAAAAAATAGCGCAGTACAATGCATTGATTACATGAGACTAGGTTAAAACACTTTTTATTAGTTAGAAACAGAAAATTTTCTAACTAAAAAAAAGTGTTTTTTGTCAAATTAATTCTGGAATTTGATAAACAAGTGTGTGCATTATCGTTTCTGTAATAAAAAGTTGGAGGCAGTGTGTTTAGATGTCCAAATAAAGTGACATTCTTCATGTGTTGTGTCCAGTGCAGCGATGTTTTGAAACCGTAATATCTTTCGTTTGATGCAATAGTTAAAACATTTTTTTCAGCAATTTTGTAAATTTCCAAACGTTAAAATGGATTTCCAAAATGAGTTATTTTGCAAATATTTTTCATACAAAAGAAAGTGTTTACATGAAGCTTTCCACAGAGTGCTCTTTATAACCTAGTCTGCCTTACAATTACAATTATATTTGTTGAGTATGCTTTAAAAAATTTGAACCTGCTACGCTATAAACATTTTTCAATGAACGGAGGTGGATTTATTCTGACTCTTTTTGTGTTGAATCCACTCCGAAAGTTGTGATTGTCCGCTACTATAACTCGGCGGTCCGTTCATTGGTAAATTTTGAAAATCGGAAAAATCATTCTTCAGTGCACATAAACAGTTGCTCTCATTCGTACAATGCAACTTACTTTTCTACGATTCTTTCGTTACGAGATCATCGTGTACCATACACCGTTAGCAGTCCGAGAACAAGGCGGTTTTGAATCAAACCGGGCTGCTCCTTCCGTAAGCACTGAAGTCTTGGATTTTAATGCGATTTCGAAACGTTCAATTAAACTGTTAGAAATGGTTGAAGCTACCAAGAATGTCAAAACGGTAGCACTTGTATCTGTAATTATCAACGAGACTAAAACGTTTGTAATGTAGCTCCTTAGAATTGTATACATATTGGAGCTACGCGGATCATTTGTTTAAGATTCATTTTTTATGAAAATAAATGAAATGAAACGTCGCCCGTTCAGGCAAAGGGATCAAAATTGGATGACACGAAGTGTGTTCTCGCTGCATCGTCAAGCTCAAAGGAACCGAAAGCTTCCAAATCGACATCCAAGTCTGCACTGAACCAATCCACTTGTTCATCGAAAGTCCATGGGTCTGATTACCGATATAAGTCTACTCATCCGCTAAAAGCACACTGCTCTGGATATTGATATCATTCTTTTATTCCATTAAAGGCATTATGAAATCGATTTAGTAAGTCGTTTTTGATTATTGATTCATTTACCGCTAGCATTCAGTCGCATTCACACATTTTTGCAGCATAAGCATATTCAGAAGCACTTGAAGGTCGACGGGAAAAAGAACAATTTGGTTAGCGCAGTTACCATACAATGCGAATGTCAAAAAGTGGTTCTGACATCAGGAACTTTTCTCCCCTGACTGCATTTTCTGTCAAAGAAGTTTTTGAAGAAAAACTGGAACATCCAAGAATGCTCATTCACAAGTATGTTGGTATTCCATAAAAACTGAAAATTTTAAATATGTGACAGATTTTTCTATCAAAAGGAAGTTAATATTGGCCTTGTTTTTCAATCAGTAAAGTAGCGTCACATTTTCTGCATCGGTTGTGATTCTTGTGTGATCTGGGACCTAAGTTAACTTTACCGAAAGAGAAATTTACATCAATTAACGAAGAATCTTGGTGTCACGATCTCGGTCAGGAGATCTTTTATATTGGCCTACAATGAGTTAAAATAGGCACTGGAAAGAAGAGAGCGCGTCCGGATCTTTCGATCCAAGTGTAGCCTGGATAACGCCAAATGCTCTCAAAGGCCTGTAGCAGTGACCTTCACGGGTCCCAACTCTATAAGTCCAGGGCCTGTAGCAGTGACCATTCTCCGACTTTATAAGCCGTAAATCGCCGAAGAAATAGTTGGTCGCGACTCTATAACTCCTACGGTGCGCAAAATG
Source organism: Bradysia coprophila (assembly GCF_014529535.1). NCBI lineage: Eukaryota > Metazoa > Arthropoda > Insecta > Diptera > Sciaridae > Bradysia > Bradysia coprophila. Next base: position 520,873 of record NW_023503442.1, read on the forward strand.
AGTACTACTGGCTGAATGGCGAATGCCAATTCCAGTATGTCTCTCGGGGTGTTGCGACTCCGCGCAATTTGAGCAAACTGATCGGCGCTGGAAGTTCATAATTCCATCCGAAGTGGTCCTCAAAACCACGTATCCTACCCGAGGGTTTGTATCGGTACCACGGGCGCTGGCAGCCCCCCAGGAACCCGTGAAACTCTCGGTACCGCGCCCAGCTATGGTTGAGGAGCCTCTCCTTGGCTTAAACGTGGTGGCTGTGGGTTGCACCCTTGGGGTACTACTCCCGGGTGAACTGTAGTAAGAATTATGATAGGTTCTGGTCTCACCTTTGGTATGCGGTGCATGAAACACTGGCATAAAAAGGTAGTCATCTGACGCGCTGATTGAGCGTACCTCAATCTACTCCTCTTAGAGAGGACGAGCTGTTAAGCATTCGTGTAGGCAAGCTCGTGTAATATAAAGATATTTATTCTGTCTTGAGGAAGCGGTTGGAAGATCGTTTCGATCAGTTAAACAAGATCGATAAGAAACCTTTGCAATAGATACGTGAGTAGGACATAACATAAAAAGAGATGCATTGTATAATCAGGTCCCAGTTCATGATGATAGCGCATCATAAGTTTTACAGGGCGGTGGAAACTAGTATACGTTCGTGACTTGTCGTGTTAGCAAATTACAACGGAAAGCAGAGAGTATCATTGGCAGCTTTATACGGTCATTAGAATCACTAAGTGTTACGTCAGCTAAGTACGCAGCAATGCTTTATCCATTGGAGGAGTCTACGTTGTCAGAAGACAAATCGGTGACCTGGGAACGAATTCGAAATCATCAGAATTTAGGCGCTACTAGTGATATCGATTAATTAAAAGCATTAATGAAGTTCCTAAGAAGCGAAGTGGAAAGTAACATTCGAGTAAGAATGGCGAAACATGGTGTTAATCAAGATGATGCAGAAGGTGAACACTTGAAAAAGAGCAGCAAGACGATTTTCAACACTGTTGTGACGTATTTTCGCAGTGTAAATAAATTAGAAGACAGAAGTAAGTGGTTCGTCCTGCTAGCAGTCCGAGGGAACCTGGAAATACATCCTTTATTCCAACACCCTCTCATCCATTGTTTATTCATCAAAAAGAAGTAGAAAAACAATAATAAGGGGTAATGGAAATTGAAATTAACAACAAAAGAAAATAAAAATTTAAAATTAAATTGAAATTGAAAATGGCCACAGATCGCTTCTTGGAAGAAGAAGTTCACAGTCTCTCTTTCGTCAAACGTTTTTCAGTTGTATTCTTAGTCGGTGGATGCCTTCACCACTGGTTTCGCTGATCCAACACGTTCATCGTTTGAAGCGGCCTTGTTAGACCTTTTTCTCCCGGACCCTCAATTTCTGGTGAGCTCTATGCTTATAGGGATATCATCCACACTTTCATCAGAAGGTGGTTTTATAAGATGACCACTTGGCTTGAAGTTACTTGTGTCGACAGCCTTATTCAGTTTTGGTTTCTTCGACCGTGAGTACCTCTGCTTTGACTTTTATTGGCCCTAGTATCCATTTAACTTTGCTGTCGCGAGCGATGATGTGATCGTTGGATGTTTTGTCGATTCGCACGTACACTACCCCTTCGGGCGAATTCTTATAATGCGCCATTTCTCGGTGTTGAGGTCTTTATTTAGCTGCGTCAAGGTGTCCAGAATTTTGTTCCCAGGTTTCTTTGTGGGGATGCACGCAACCACCCGTACCATGACTAGATCTGGATTGTACTGTAGTGGCGTATTTTGTGGTAAGATAACCAGTGCGCAGCCCGGAAGATCCGTTGTGCCAGGTATTACCATACATGATACCCATTTGACGCAGGTTTGGTCAGCGCAGTAAACGTATACCCCGTCCCGTTCAATTTTGCATGGCTCCGAAAACAGTGGGATGTATTTCTTGATGGTCTGCAGCTCTGTAACAGCGGTGATGGTCTTTGTGATACGCACACCTTCAAATTCCGAGTCATTCAGAATGGAAGACAAAAGGAGATGCATACATCCAGCAGTGAATATGGCTTATTAAGAAGAGAAGAAGATAGATTAATATTGGACTGAGGAAATTTTAGGGCTATTTGAAATGTATGTTACATTTGAAAGGAACGTCTTACGGGGCTTCGTAATTGCGCTATGCGCAATTTCTAATAAGTACAGATTTCATAATAATTTAACTTTAACTGCGTTTACGGACGCAATAGGCTAACGGTCAAATTAGGGCGACAGACGCACTAGGGTCACGTACGTAATAGATATAAGGGTTCGTACGTATACCTACTCCTACACGCAAACGCTCCGACTGACTGTTCTGATGGCTCGTTTTATTTAGGTCGGGTTCGAGCTTTCGACTGTTGGGCTGCAGTCACATTTACAAAACCTGAGTCTGTACTTTTATCGCCGATTGTTAAACGTGTTCGGGGCAGTAGGGTTTCTAAAATTCGGTTTTGACTAGGTTCGGGTCGTGTTTCAACGGGTTTTTCTCTCTACTCGTTTTTGAATGTTTATCATTTTTTAGACCCGTACGAAGTACTGGGGTCTTATAGGTTTACGCATACGTTTGTAACACGTCGACTTGGACTCCCTGGGTAAGGGGAAACCTATTGTGGTTGTCCATAGATGCCAAATCAGCGAGAAAAAAAATGTCCGTCTGTCTGTCTGTCTGTCCGTTCTCTAACTTGAGTAAAACGCATCCGATTTTAAAAATTCGTTTTTTCCTCGTTTGGTAATGTCAAAAGACAGGCTAAGTTCGAAGATAGGTGATTTCGGATCGACCTCTCCGGAGCTGGGGCCCAATAAGTGCCTAAGTGTTTTTCGACGATATCTCCAGACATTTAAGCACTACACTTGTCAGTGATACGTCAAATAAAAGGTATTTACAATACCGATCGGCAAAAAAAAGGAAAGGAAAGGAAATCGGATGACCGACTCGTGAGTTAGACCCCTTGGTGTGAACCAGCCACAGGGCGGCAAGCAGTTTTTAGCTTTAGGTCGGCCACATTTTAACATATTTCGTCTGTTTTAGCTTTATTAGATAGGTATTGACCGTACCAATCAGGAAAAAAAAGTTTATGAAATTTTGTTGACCGGAGCGTGAGCTAGGTCTCTTGAAGTGAGCTCTTATCTGGCTACTCGGCCGTACAGTGAACGTGGAGGATTTTGTCAATATCTCGAGTAAATTTTGACCGAATTTCATGAATTTTTGTTGTTTGAAAGGTATTAACGAATGTAAAGCGTCGGTACTATTTCCGGTCTCCTAACAAAATGGCTGCCGGCGGCCATATTGGATTTTAGTAAAAGTGATATATCTTGGGATATATCCGAAAATACATAGACTCTGGTTTAATTCAGCTTGAATTAAATTAAAATTAAATTAACCTCTGGTTTAATTCAAGTTGGAATTAAATTTATATAAAAATATGCTCTGGTTGGTATCAACCTTGAGCGATATCAATACAAAGACTGTTTGCAAAAAAGACAAAATATTGCGTTGCGTGTTTCTGTCTTCTTTACCTATGCATAAAAAATGCATATAAATCGACGACATATTTTCGTGATCGGCAATTTTGTCAATTTTTATCTATATTTTTGCATGACAAAATCAGTTGTTTTTACATTTTTGACTTTTTTTTTTAAATGTTTGAACTAAAGACGAAATATATTGGCGCAATTATTCCCTTGACTGAAAGTCATGGGTCTTACGGATGATAAACACTCTAAAATGTTTGTCACAAAATGTTCACTATGATTGAAAATACATGAATGTATGACCAAAAATCTTAAATACAGAAAATGTTTGTCACACTTTGTTCATTCTTTGATAACACGATAACTCGAGTAATTCTCAATGGATTTCCAATTTTTTTTTTTTATTCGACGGGGAAATAAATTCCTGAGGTTAAGTTCGAAGATGGGCTATGATGTACCGATGATCTTAAAGATGTTCCCAAAAGAATTTTTGTCTCATTGCTTGACAACACGATAACTTGAGCAATCCTCAACTGAGTTCCAAATTATTATTTTTATTTGACGAGGAATTAAATTCTTTAGGTTAAGTTCGAAGATGGGCTATAACAGACTGGGGAGCTCGGAGATATTCTCAAAAGAATTTTTGTCTTGTCTCTTGATAACAAGATAACTCGAGTAATTCTTAGTGGATTTCCAAAAACTTTTTTTTATCGAAGAGGAATTCAATTCCTCAGGTCAAGCTTGAAGATGGGCTATAACGGACCGGTGATCTTAAAGATATTCCCAATAGAATTTTTGGCTCGTCGCTTGATTCCACGATAACTTGAATAATCCTAAGCGGATTTCCAAAAACTTCTTTTTAATCGACGGGGAATTCAATTCCTCACGTTAAGTTCAAAGATGGGCTATAATAGACCGGAGATCTCTGAGATATTCCCAAAAAAATTTTTGGGTCAACGTTTGATAACTTGAGTATTTCTCAACAGATTTCCAAAACTTTTTTTTAATCGAGAGGAATTAAATTGAAGATGGCCAATAACGGACGAGTCACCTTAGAGCAGGTCTTAGTAATATTCCCAAAAGAATTTTCGTCTCGTCGGTCGCTTGATAGCACGATAGCTTGAATAATCCTCAACAAAAAAAAATTATTCGACTAAGAATGAAATTTGTGATGGCTCTGTCTCCTTATCATACGGAGTAATTTTCGACAGAACTGAAATTACTAACGAAGTTAACGTTAATGGAAAATGATGGATCAATAATCTATGATTTGTTCTGAAAAGAATTCTATGCGTGATTTCTTGCTGTCTATGCTAGAAAAAAAAATCAACGAGTGTGAACTTTGCGGCCAGAGCGAAGCGAGGGCCGTAATCACACGAGTTGCATACCTTATTGATGAGCAAATCGGGTCAATTCAGTAGATTTATTTGCTAAAAAAGTCTTTTAATCTAGAAAATTTCAACTACTGTGAGCTTTGCGGCCGTATTCACATGATTTTAAATTTTATTCAAGAGGTAGACAAGAAATACCTCCTCTTTAAAGCATCTTTCAGCAGACAGCATAACTCTAATGAAGCATCTTTCTTTTTGTTCTGAAAATTTCTTTGCAATCAAATAAAAGGAGTGAACAATTTGTGACAAAATAAGACAAAGAGGTGTTTTAAGTCATTGCGGATCTTTGTGATGCGAATTTTTGTGATGTCACCAAATCTCACCAAAAAATCAAAATCGCTAGGATTTAACAAACATTTTGTTAATTTTTTTTTTCTTAATGATAATCTGTTTATTGTTAATCTTATCAATTAGTAATTTATCCTTTTACGAAATGTAACGTAAAGCCTTTACTGTAAAGTATTTTTGTACAATCCTTGGGAATTCATCCTTATACGAAATGTAACATAAAGGCGTTTGTACAATTCCATTTACGAAGAGAAACGTAAAGGCGTGTTGTTTCATCTTAGGGAATTCATCCATTTACAAACTGCAACGTAAATGCGTTTTGTTCGAACTTGCAGATATTAGAGACATCATCAATATAATAAGTTCCAATATTATTGGCCATCATAATCACATATAAAATGCACAGCGGTAATACTTATACCGAATAGTTATTGCACATTTTAGAGGTTTCATGTCTCTCGATTTGTCGATCAAAAATATCCAAAATTGAAACATTTTCCGACGCTTCGTGACTTTATTGTCACATAACACATCATCAGCTATTAATTCAATCTTTAAACACATAAGATCACGTTAAAATTCCTTTTAAAAAAACTAGCACCTTACGTGCAAGCGAAATGACAAAATTATGTCTGAAGTCAATTCGACTACACGTAAGAAATTCTAATTTGATTTTTGTATTTATATTTCGAGCCACAGCTGATATTATGGCGTTAAGGTCACAAAATGTTTAAAGTTGTTTCAATTTATTGATTTTCGGACCGACGAATTGAGAAACATACTGAGCCATCTTGGTTAATAATATTGTTAACTATTCGAAACAGAATATTCCAAACAATGATTGTAGACGATCAAAACAGAAAACATTTTTACTGATTTAAAACAACAAATCCAACATTTGAACACGCAACTCCTTTGCATTTAGCTGAACTAATTTCGAAAATACTGATAGAAATTGATATCAAAGTCACAATAAAGCACAAAAATTAAATTAAAATTTACAAATTGAAGAACAAGTTTTATAATTCGCTGTCCTCTTGTCGGTTGAATTTTGCACAATGAAAAAAAAAATCTCTAATGTCAAGCAACAATAATGAAATAATGAACAAAACGTATGAAAACGAGAGGGTAGTAGATCCGATCATAATTTGTTTCAGATGTCTGTTTAGTTTATTGAGATTGCGTCGCTCTTTCGTCCACAAAAATTTAATAAATTTGCATATCGTAGACGTAGGCAAGCCACAATACAATATTATTGAATTATTTTGTAGTTTATCGAAATGTTTATTTAGTGACTTATTGCAGAAAGTTACACTTGTTAAACAAAGAAAAGAAAAACACAATTAGCTGTGCACAAATTTGGATAAAGAATAAGACATTCCTCTTCCATAATGTAAATGTAACACATGAACAATTGATTTGGTTTTGTTTAAATTGCATGCAAATCACCGATGTTGTGTTATTATAAAGATGAACATATTTGTTTAAGGGGCCATTCACAAATTACGCACGCGGTGGACGCGTAATTTTTGACCCCCTCCCCCCCCCGTTTCGCACGCGTTTTTCATATAAAAATGTCTAATTTCTGACCCCCCCCCTCCCTCCTTAGGTGTGTGCGTAATTTGTGAATGGCCCCTAAAATGATAAAGATTTGGTGTTATAAAAAAGTATTTCAACAAATGTTCGTTTTTAAACGCATTTGCGGCATTCGATATACTTTTTGTACTGGGATAGGGTTTTTGCTGCTGGGAGAGAAAACGTACTAAAACGTAAAAAGCTGTCAAAAGATGTGACAGAAGGATTAGCTAAATATACTGAAATCAAATATTTTTAAAGTTTAGGGACTGTAATTGAAATACAAGTAATGTTTTGCATAAGTATATGTATATGTTATATATGTTATACGAATATCAATGTAAATTACTTTTTCAGTAAATTTCATTTAACTTTGTTTTTTAAATTTCAGTTAACTTTAAGGTAAATTTCAGTTAACTTTGTGGTAAATTTCAGTTAAATTTAAGGTAAATTTCAGTTAACTTTGTGGTAAATTTCACTTAACTTTAAGGTAAACTTCAGTTAACTTTGTGGTAAATTTAAGTTAACTTTAAGTTAAATTTCAATTAACTTTAAGGTAAATTTCACTTAACTTTAAGGTAAATTTCAGTTAAGGGACCTCAAAGTTAAATGATATTTTCCTTAACTTTAAGGTTTTCCGTTAACTTTAAGGTAAATTTCAGTTAACTTTGTGATAAATTTCAGTTAACTTTAAAGTAAATTTCAGTTAACTTTGAACGAATTTAACTGAAATTTACCTTAAAGTTAAGTGAAACTTACCACAAAGTTAACTGAAATTTACCTTAAAGTTAAATGATAGTAAATTAGGTAAATTTCACTTAACTTGGTAAATTTCACTTAACTTTGTAGGTAAATTTCATTTAAATTTAAGGTAAATTTCACTTACCTTCAGAGTAAATTTCAGTTAACTGAAATTTTAAAGGTAAGTGAAATTTACCTCATTTACTATAATTTAACTTTGAGGTAAATTTCAGTTAACTTTAAGTTGAATTTCAGTTAACTTTAAGTTAAATTTCATTTAACTTTAAGGTAAATTTCACTCACCTTTAGGGTAAATTTCACTTAACTTTAAGGTAAATTTCAGTCAACTTTGTGGTAAATTTCAGTTAACTTTAAGGTAAATTTCACTTACCTTTAAGGTAAATTTCACTTACCTTCAGAGTAAATTTCAGTTAACTGAAATTTTAAAGTTAAGTGAAATTTACCTCATTTACTATAATTTAACTTTGAGGTAAATTTCAGTTAACTTTAAGTTGAATTTCAGTTAACTTTAAGTTAAATTTCATTTAACTTTAAGGTAAATTTCACTCACCTTTAGGGTAAATTTCACTTAACTTTAAGGTAAATTTCAGTCAACTTTGTGGTAAATTTCAGTTAACTTTAAGGTAAATTTCACTTACCTTTAAGGTAAATTTCACTTAACTTTAAAATTTCAGTTAACTTTAAGGTAAATTTCACTTAACTTTAAGGTAAATTTCAGTTAACTTTTTGGTAAACTTCAGTTAACTTTAAGGTAAATTTCATTTAACTTTGAGGTAAATTTCAGTTAACTTTGTGGTAAATTTCAGTTAACTTTAAGTTAAACAGTTAACTTTAAGGTAAATTTCATTTAACTTTGGGGTAAATTTCAGTTTACATTGTGTTGATATTTAACAGCATTAGTCCCACCGCATAGCAAGCTATTTGAAATGAATTCAAAATTCATCATATTAACATTTCCTTCAAAAAAAATATTGTCAATCTTTACGCGAGCTGATAAAAAAATTTAATGGAATCTTTAACATTGGAAGAATTGAATGAGCAGCTATTGTTCGCTCGAAAATGCTCTCCTCTTGACAGGAGCAACGTTCTGATGTCAAAGTTTGGTCAAGTGCATCGTTGTGTCACTGTTTGGATGGCAATAACTGAATATGGACTTGCCAAGATACGTATATTCTATGGAGAGATGGACAAAGAGAAATATATTGAAATACTGAAAACTATTGTTTCACCATATCTCTTAAAGCACGAGAAGATGGTATTTATGGAGGTAATGACATGTTCCACAATAATTTGTAGGTCAAAGTAAATTTTTATTCTCCACTCAGTGACGAAAAGTAGAACTTTCGTTCTTCGTTGGCTTTATCATTTGTTGAGAAATAAATCGGGGATAAGTGCTTTTTTAGACACACGATGCGTTTTGTCACTCGAGGCCTTACACATACACATTTAGTACCTAAAAAACATTTAAAAACTGCTGTGTCTGACTATTTTTGCGTTATTATGTAAAGGAATCCAATGAAATCACAAAGTCGAAAGAGGTCTGTGCATGGATTTCAGAGCATCAAATCGACTCTATCAAGTTTCCGTTAACCGACTTTTCGCCTATACAATCGCTTTGGGGCAGTATGGAAAGATTCGTTCATAACAAGTGTCCTCTCACCATCGGTGAGATTGAGAGAACCGTGTTCTTGTTCTGGAATATTTCAAAGGACATTGACTCCACACAAGATTATTATGATTATATGAAACGCCGTTTGCAGGAAATTTTATCCGATGGACAGTGATAAGCGACATGTTGTATGGTTGTAACTCTGTTTGTCGATTCATGTAAAAAACTTCATTAAAATATTAAAATAAACCGTCTCGGTAGAAGAGGTCTGTGCTATTGTTTCATTCGTTGTTGTTTTAGCAGAAAAAAGTCTGGTTTCCCATTCTCATCTTTTGGCTAAATTTCAGCTAGATTTCGGCTGATTTCATTTAACTTTGTGGTAAATTTCTATTAAATTTGTGCTGAATTTCATTTAAATTTGGGGTAAATTTCAGTTGAGTTTGGGCTAAAATTCATTTAACTTCAACTTAATTTCAAAGCTGATTGATTAAGGTATAGGCGACATTTATACTTTCTGAATTAGAAACGCCATTTCTGCTGCAGATTTTTTAGCAGAAAAATATTCAGATTTTATATGAAGAACCCAACTTAAGAGGCACTGGCTCTTTGCTGAAAAGCATACATTTGGGCGTTTTTTAAATACTGGATTTTAGTTTACTTTTGATGATATCTTTCCACCAGAATCCTTTTTCAAAAATGTACGACCGCAATTCCAACCACGAATGTGTTATCTTTCAACAGAAAACAGATTTGGTTGAAGCAGTTTGACCGGCTCCGAGAACAATGAACAGTTTATGAAAATTTCGTTAAACTGCTCACTTTTCTCAGAGCTGGTCAAACAACTACAACCAAAACTAATTTTTATAAAAAGCTAACACATTCCTGGTCGGAATTGCGGTCGTACATTTTTCAAAAAGGATTCTGATGAAAAGATATCATTAAAAGGGAAATACGAAACAAGCAAATGTAGGCTACAATAAGGCTAAGTACCGGTGCCTCACGGTGTGTTTGGGACTAAACCTGTCTTGCCCGTTTCTCTTCTATATACTAATTATTGAAGAGTATAACCACGGTGTATTTGAACTAAGTAAACCAAACTCAGCGGCAATACTATCTAAGCAACACAACGTTTAAAATACAGAAATTTTCTTTCATTAAGACCGCTGAACGAAGTATTTTTTTTTCATTTCTTGCGTTTGTTTTTGCTGAAAATGTCCGATCGTAATACGCGAAAAACGGCTAAATCTAAAATTCCTATTTTAGTGGAGGCAGCAAAAAAAATTATTGAAAAGAAAGCGGAAAAAAACGCAGTGAAAAAAGTTGAAAAAAACGCAGTGAAGAAAGTGGAAAAAATTGCAGTAAGGAAAGAGGAGAAACAACGAGTGAATAAAGAAGAAAATGTCGTGAAGACAGTGGAAAAATTGCAAGGTCAAGTCGCTTCACTTAGTCTTGCTCGTTCCAAGGATTTAAAGGCGCAGTTGAACAGCGATGTGAACGAGTTAAATGCGGAAGCAGTCACACCAAAACCGCACTCGTCGGTCCATTCGTCAGTCAATGCTATTGATGAAGAAAGTCATCAGCCTGTTCCAAACAATAATCGAAATGCGGGTAAACTTTAATTTCTTTTAATGCCTGAGAGATTATAATTTTATGGGAAATTATATGTAATTTGTGAATGAGTTACATCCAGTGAGAGAGAAGTAGGCGGTCGAAGGGTAAACATCACGAAAATTTTCTGCTCTGAAAATTTTCAGGAAAAATGTAAAAATTAAAGTAATTAATGAGGAAACAATAGCCTAAACATGAAGGAGACACGAAAGAGTACCGAAATGGCACAAAAGAATATAAATTCCTGCAGAATGGACTGTAAGAAACCGAAGAAAAACGAAACTGCAAATGAGAAACAACGAAACAACCGCGCATGAACCAACTAATACTACTTCCCGCAATTTAGCTGAGACCTTGAAAATGTCAGGAATTATCTAACGGAAATTGTGAGTACAATCCAGCCGGAAGGTGGGGTACGGTTAAAAAAATGTAAGTACGAAGTAACTCTTAAGATTCTTAATTGAGAGATGGCTGGGAATGTGAGGCGGCAAGCTGGTGATAGCAGATAGCGTGAAAGGATGGATTTGCTTTGGTTACAGTAGGTTGGTTACGTAAAAGGGTGAATCTCATCTGGTTGCGGTAGATTGGTTACGTGAAAGGGCGAATTTACTCTAGTGCGGTGTACGCGTACGCGCTTGCGAAGCAAACACACCAGTGGGCTCTCGTCTCGGGGTCGAATGGATAGTAAATGGATGAATTCTGCTCTTGTCTCAGTCCGTTGATTGCGTAAAAGGGTGAACTCACTTTGATCGCGATTCGTTAGTCAAATGCGCATGTTCAAGGTGGGAAAGATTCCGAATTTAGCTACCGAAGGTTCTTGAATTCTTGAAGCTCCTGAGGCTTTCCCTAAAACTCTTCCTCTGTGAATGTGTCTCCTGCGTGTGAACGTCCCGTGAAGGTGAAACCAGTACGAGATGCTGGTCGCTTTATGAATAGATAAGAGGGAACTGCCCACGCTGGCGTTTCTCGAAATTGTTGCCACCCTAGTTGTTGCGGCGAATTCTCTTCTCTGTTGGGTCTTTCTTTAGCCCAATGGCTCCCAGATGGTTCGTTGTATCTCGTAGAGTGTGTGAACGAGATGCTTACCAAACTTTCTGAGGTGTAGCGAGCTCTCTGGAAGTTGTGGCACCGGAATGAAGCCCGGCAGAGAGGGGAACAATTGGAGCCGCAGCGGTTTTGAGAGTTGCCACTATGTGTCTTTCACGGTTGAAGGTGACCCGTGCTTGGAGGAATGTCAGTTGACCGCGGCGTATATTGTTCTGCTGGATAGCGAACGTTGAGTGTTTCTTGTAAGCAGTGAAGGTCCTAGTTGGCCGAGTGTAATTAATTGTCTGTGACACGAAGTCGGCCTGAGAAAATATTGCTGCATTGTACGAAAAGTCCTAAGATGTTCAAGTACGAAAAACAGAGGCTAGAAGCACGAAAAATACTGCTCAACAAGACTGATATCATGAACTTTGACCATGTACCGGCCTGTATTGTGAACGCATTCTTCGAAGAACCGTCGTACAAAAAGCAGATGCTAGTATGCGCGTTTGGCTTCTTGAATGGAATCGATCCTGAATCGCTCATATCATCAATACGCTGGACGAACTTCTCGGACATAAAGAAGAAGAAAATAAAGGCGCTGTATGAAGACTTTGGGAACCCACGTTACCAGGACAAATACTATTCCTACAATATACATTATAGGGACATGATGTACCTAAATGGTACTGTCAGAAGAACTTGAAACCAAAAATAAATGAATGAGTTGAAATGAAAAAGTTGTTTCCATTTGTGATAAGCCAGCCTGGTCTCTATGAGCACGTAGTCTGTGCTTATGTCGTGTGAGAAAGTGAATTTTCTGTACAAAACGAGTGGGACGGCTGTGCTGAACTGTAACATACAGTAAGGATTACGCTACGATGAGAATGTTGTCGTCGGAGGATGTTGATGTGTCAATAAAGGCAAATGTGATGAATGTGAGCTGATGATGCGAACCGCCAATGGGGGGAACGCGCAATCTCTTTATCATCCTCACGATGTGAGTCAGAGCGACCCCGTAGTGGTAGTACGGTTCCGACGGCACGGAAATAGATCGACCGGTAGTTCCATGCACTCTCAAGGCTGTACGAATTCATTCAGTTCAAGTGTGCCTTGATTGAAAAACTGCTCATGAACGGCGGTATGATCGTAGGTGCCTGGAAAAGTGTGAATGAGTTAGTTGAAGATTACGTCTGCAGTGGTACGGATTGCATTTTTGTATAAGAACTGTAAGAGGATTATAGCGAGCCAGACGCGGCAACAGACAAACTGAGGATCGAAGAAGAGTGAAAACGGAAGAAAAACAGAAAAGTACAACTACGAAGACTAAGAAAATGGAGATTAATGATGAAGTATCCAGCTCGATAGAGAACGCACATGCACTAACGGTGGCAATCGAAGGGAACATTGGATCAGGCAAGTCAACGTTTCTACGATACTGCGCCAGCAAGAGAAATATTGTGACATACCAAGAGCCAGTAGAGAAATGGCAAAATCTACAAGGAGAAAATTTGTTGCAAAACATGTACACTCAACCGGACCGATGGGCCTTCCCTTTCCAAGTCTACGCAGGAGTGACGGTACTTAACAATTACAAAAGGATGACATGGCATAAGATAAAGGTCGTGGAACGATCACTGTACAGCGCAAAACACGTCTTCCTGGAACAAATGAAGAACCACAATACAATGGAACCAACGATGGTACGCATCATGGACGCATGGTACAATTGTGCACTACAAGACCATGACGCTAAACCCAATGTGATTGTATACCTGCAAACAAGCCCAGAGGTCGCGTTTGCATCGAGATCGTATGGCTGAAGCAACGATATCATTGCAATATATACGAGAAATTCACCAGCTGCATGAAACTTGGATCGACGGAGTACGAGACGCAGATTCGAATCCATACAATCCGGACTTGCCGATAATCACCATTGATGCGAATCAATCACCAGCAGAAATGTGTGTGGCGTACGATGCATGCTTGGCCCAACTGTATCATTTGGCATAAATTAAATAAAGGTAACGTGTACGAGAGCGAAGCATGACGCACAGAATACGCTAAATAAATGTACCTTAGACTGAGATGTTGAAGTGTTTTATTCCGATAGACTGTGCTGAGTGCAGCACAAGTGGGTTGAGAAGGGAGTATATACCGGCGAATTGTAAGTGGCTTGACCGTGGAGTACCCCACGACCGTAGTGCTAGCATTGCCACACCGGTTGGTACAACTTGTCTAACTTTAAGGCTTTGAAGGTTTATAGAGCGACTGTCAAACGCACTCACGAGCCGAATCGAGTACGGGCATACATACGTGAGTAGGCACTGAAAGAAAATAAAACGAAAGGAAATAGAAGAGACTACGACGTTCTGAAGAGTTTTGACTGTTATTCTAAGATCGTCAGAGAGTACAGAAGATTAAACGGCGAACGTGAATGGAAGGAAGGAACAAGGAGGGAGAATTGAAGATTAAGAACGGGCTGTTCGATTTTACGGTGATCACAAAAAGAAGGATACAATGGGAACAATATCTGAAGAACAAACGACAACTGGAGTATTCATGCTGACGAATCAGGCATGCTATACAAGCTCGGTCCCAGGAAACGGAAACTGTTTGTTTGCAGCCGCAGCACATCAGATATTCAACGTTAATATAGGAAGTGATATGCACACAGCACTGACGCAAACAATACGCGAAATGGTGGTGGAATACGCAACAGCGAACATGCGCAATGAAGAAATTCGAGTAGCCATCCTATCACACACACAAGAGGCCTATGGTAACATAGTACACACGAACGATGACGTCACCATAAAGAACTTCATCAGAATACTAGCCCGAAATGGAACGTGGGGAGGACCAGAATCATGCCTGATAATAGCACGCATGTTTGAATGTAAGCTGGAGATCATACACGACAACGGATTCAGTGCAATGTTTGAAGGTGGAACAACCACGAACCCCCCACACTATAAGCTAGTGTTCAGTGGACCGGACGGGGTTCAAAATCATTTTGACAGCTTCGGACAATATGATGTGCTATCGACGCCACAGTTGCAAGGTACGGAACTATGTACTATTGGCACACAACTGATAAGGATCAGCGAAGGAATGTGCACGGTTCAAGCCATCGAGCCAGATGGAAACTGCCTATTCTCGGCATTCGCACACCAGATGTTCAGGCAAAACGTGCTATCTGACAAACATCGGCAAATAACGCGATGCATGCGCGTCAAAGCAGTCGAATATATTTCGGAACACGTTAATGAACGAATATTCCGAAATCTGATGGACGACAGAATTGACAGCGACTTCAGCACCATCCGAAACACAGACAAGATGTTGGCATATCACGAAGCACTGAGTGCACTATACACGGACACAGTCTGGGGTGGGCTAGAGAGCCTAACAGCGCTATCCAGAATATTTAAGTGCACGATTGTAACGCACTGGGAACAAGGACCCACAACGGTCATCCGAAATGACACAAATGGAAGGATTGTACATCTCGTACTACGAAAGTCTAGACAGCGATGGATACACTACGACAGTCTCAAACAATTCACGCACGATGGCAACACTACATCAACAATACCGATTCCGGTATCATCAATCCAACGTAATATGAATGGACCGACGGACACTATAAGCCTGGAAGATGACTGCGACGCAACACAGGCAGAAAACGACGAAAATACACGACAATCACACAAAAACAAGGAAATAATATCACAACACTTTCCGGGATCTCAACATCCAACGACAACGACGTGCACATCGACACAACAGCCGTCAAACAAAATAAAAATAGGAACATGGAACGTCAGAGGGGCGAATATGTTAAATAAACGAGATGCAATCGATCGGCAACTAATCGATGAGAACCTCGGAATAGTGGCGCTACAGGAAACAAGGCTTACAGCAAGAACATGTGACACACGACACTACAAATGGATACTAGGCAAGAGCAATGGCAGTGACAGAAATGCACGTCGGTTAGCCTTCCTTGTTCAACGTCCTATGACGAAACTAGTGAGCAATAGTATGGAACTTACCGAAAACGTGCACGCTCTGGAAGTAACAATGGAAAACACCACCGTTATGATCGTCAATGTGCATATCCCTCAAGACAATAATGAGGCTGAGTTCGACGCACTAAGAGCGCTTATAATGAAACACCCGAACCGCGCAATTCTGCTTATAGGTGACTTTAACGCACACTTTGGAAGGCTCGATCTCACCGCTGAAGACAGGAAACTGATAGGACCACAGCTACAACACGATTACTGCAACGATAATGGAGAGGAATTAAAAAATATAATTCATGCGGGCGGGTTCAATGTAAACAACACGTGGAGCAACTCACAATCTGTTCTCATCACCTGGAAATCCGGAGAAATGGCATCACAAATTGATCACATGATGAAGAACTCCAATACAATTCGACTCCGCCGTATAATTGCAATATGGAGCCATAACGTACCAACGGACCAGGGACTAAAATAAGGATTTCTGTGTAGGTGGGAAACTTTTCAACGGGGCGCCTAAAAACGAAATCTTGGGCGCCAAAGTAACAATTTTTTATGCCAAAGTAATTTCATGACCGTAAGCCTGGAGAGGGATTGCGGAATCAGTTCTCTTTTCTCAATTCTATCAAAACTCTACTGATAGAGAACTATTCACTACTTCACTGAAAGATGTCGCAGCAACAAGGCCAATGTCAACAGAAAAATAAATAATTATTTACTCAACGGTTTTCAGTGAAATAAAATGCTATCGTAAAGCTCATGACCTTAGGACTCTGGCACAGTAATCAGTTTTTTAATCGGCCCTATATCGGCTTGGCGATAAGAATTTGAAAAAACGTTTGCTGTCATTTCATCGATTCGTAAGCCTCTTATCGCCAGGCCGATATAGGGCCGATTAAAAAACTGATTACTGCTCCAGAGTCCTGAGTCCATTAAAAAATTAATTATTTTCTGTTGACATTGGGTCTGTTGCGACATATTTCAGTGAAGTAGTGAATCGTTCTCCATCAGTAGAGTTTTGATAGAATTGAGAAAGCGAACTGATGCCGTAATCCCTCTCCAGGGGTCTCATCCGAAAAATCACTCAAAATGTCCATGACATGATTTATGATTGAAAATGTTTAAAATGTTAGCAAAAACGTTAATTCATGAAAACTTCATAACTCGAGTAATTCTTAACCGATTTCTAGGAACATTTTTTTTGTTCGGTGAAGAATCAAATTCCTGAGGTTCAGTTCATAGAAAGGTTCGAAAAAATCAAATTAAAAGGTCTTATTCCTTCAGCATTCTATTTTCAACTTTAAGAATTCCAAATTGATCTCATAATTTTCCTTTGAAAAATACTTTCAAAAAGTTTTAGCTTCAACATCATCTTCGTCTTTTTTCTTATGCGTAAAAGAAACAAACTTCAGTGGAGTCGATGAAATCTAGTACACTGTAGACATCTACTAAATATTTATATCAAAATACTACTACTGTTAGTGTAAATATCATTCCCTTATTTGAAAACTGCAATCCACGGGTTTAGTGGTCGAATCCGATATTTCAAACTTGTGTACAGAAATTCACGTTCAAACGTTGATATCTTATTTTAAAGAATAAGAGCCAGATTTTGCTAGGTTTGCATCTTTTACAGAGTTTTATCAGCCATTATCATTTTCTAGATATGTTCAATGCGCCGCAGGCAAAACTTTTATTAAAATTAGATTCTTCTCATTATTTTAAGTCAGATAATTATAATTTTTCTTGTGGGTAAATTTAGATTCGCAGGTGGGAATTAGAGGGGCGCAGGTGGGAAAATGCCCACCTGCGATGTTCCTTAGTTTAGTCCCTGCAACGGACCATGCACTACTGACAGCGGAAATGGAACTGATGGAAAGGAAGGGATTAATGAAGCGTAAAAACAATGAAAATGAAAACAACACGACACACAAACAATCAAAACGACAACCAGCAAAACAATGGGACCTGAATAATCTCAAAAATGAGAAACTTGCAAACAAGTACAAAGAAGAGCTGGCAATAGGAGCCACAGCACTTCTAGAAGCAGCAAGCGAACAAACACAACAGGAAGGCAACGAAGTGGAATCCCTATGGAATCGTACCTGCAAACTAGTTACGCAAACGGCCATGACATCGCTTACAAAAAAAGCCAGCACACTTTCACCAGAACAATCTCAAGCCCGAAAGGAATACCTACAACTACGATCCCAGTTAGTTCGTAAACCACACGACGCATCACTACGACAAAAAATCTTGAAGATATCTCACCAAATCGAGGAAATGAAGCTGAAGCAAATAGATGCAGAATGCACAGAATTCTTCAAGAACATCGAGTCAGCGCATCCACAGAGAAGAACAGCTATGACATATCGATATATAAAACAGTATCGTAGAAAACGTACGAGAAAATCGCCGAATATCCCCATATCTCATTGGGAAAATGACCTGAGACGAGCGTTCCAAAGGGCGACACCGAACATAATCGAAGAGAACGATCACACACCAATTGGACCGCCTCCATCAGAAACTGACATCAGAGCACTAGTACAAAGATTGAAAAACGGAACTGCACCAGGACCAGACCGAATCACACCAGAACTGCTCAAACATGCTCCGACAGAACTCATCCGACTACTTGCTAAAGTAATCGAAACTGTATGGATCAGCAATGATGTACCAAAGGAATGGCTTCACACGATACAAGTCCCACTGCCTAAAGTGCCAACACCGAAGAACATAAACGATTACAGAAGAATCGCATTATCAAATGCGATGTACAAAATCTATGCGACATTCCTGCTACAACAGCTCCAGCGTTACGTACCAGACATACCATGCTATCAGGCAGGATTTCTACCCAACAGGTCCACAGACGATCACATCTTCACGCTAAGAAGATTAAGCGAAGAGAGATGGAGGAAAGGTATCCCGACATACATACTAGCGCTAGACCTGAATAAGGCGTTCGACAGAGTAAACACGAACCATCTTGCCCGAATTCTACGGCATTATGAAGTGCCGGATCATCTTATTAACCGGATCGTATGCGCCATACTCCAAGAACAAACGTCGGTTCTATGGAATGGACAACGAACAAATAACCACCAAAGAATCCAAGGAGTCAAACAAGGGTGCTTCATATCACCATACCTGTTCGTAGTGATGCTGGACTATGCGATACAAAGGGCATGTCGAAGACTACGAATAGATACAAATATGACACGCTTGCAACTACCGTTAATGCTGGCATACGCTGATGATCTCATCATAATAACGGATTCACTGACCGACATGAATAAGGTAATGCGTGAAGTAGAAACGGAACTCAACGCCATCGGACTAACAATCAACGAGAAGAAGAGCAATATCATGCTGCGAGACCCAATGCAGTGCCACACACCCCTAACTGATAACGTAACGCTTAACGGAAAACAAGTGCAATCGGTGGCAGTGCTCAAGTACTTAGGAATATACATAACGGCAGACGAGGAACAGTCATGCACAGGATTCAAGCGGCATACAGGACGCTATATATGCTACTGCCATTCCTAAAACAACATCGGCTACCGATGGAAACCATACAGTCATAGCACCAATCGTTATGTACGGACTCAAAGTGGCGACATTGGTAAAAAGGAATCGACAGTCACTACGCCGCATGGAACAGGCCATCGTCAGAATACTTGGCAGAATAGCAAGGCAGCCAATCCACATTGCTCGGACGCCGAACAATTAACCGAAAAACGAGAGTCCAACGGCTGAAATACTGGGGGCACATATCAAGGAGACCCAGTGCGCACATCCTAAAAAGGGCAATGAACTTCAGCATTCCAGGCAAACGGAAAATCGGACGCCCGATATTCACGTGGAACACAACCCTACAACGAGACCTACAACGGACCAGAAATCGGAACTGGGACGACACCATTCAGAACACGAAGCAGCATAACGAGAAATGTTATGAAGTATTCGACGATTCTGACACGGGAGAGTCTGATTACTAGCTTGTAAATTGTCTTACCTGATGTTGTGTGACCGAGTCTTTTGAATAAACTGCTGATTTGTTGATGAAAGAGTAATTTTCTGTTGAACGGTGTCCGCTGCATAGTACGAAGATGAAGGTAAGACACTGCGTAACCGGTAGAAACAATGTCGCCAATGAAGGGCAGGAACGCCTGTAATAAGATGACGGTAGAATTAGAGGGAAGGATAAAGAGGATACATTCAAGATATGCTTTACTTAACTCATAACACGTCCAATCTACACAGGAAATGTACACTTGCACGATTGCGCAGATAAATATGTCCACGTAAAAGATACGCAAAACACGAAATGGCGCGCACACGAAAAGAAAACAAACGGCTTGCAGATATGACAGATGACACAAATAAACATATTCTACAAGTGGTAACAATGACACGCAACGAATCGGTATGGTTCGTGCCCGTGACAGCTCTTTGTTCGAACGTCGATAACATTTTTTGAAAGAATACTCCACTTGAAGTTGGCTGATATTCACATACACAAACACGAAAGTCAAAGTGTCAACAATCATAACCATGAAAGTTTTCTTCATAAATTGGTTATCGGTAGGAACAAAATAAGTAAATAACGCTTTGCGTAACCTTATCACGGATAATTATTTATAAAAAAGCTCTAAAGAGATATCATTTGTGTTACACTACGCGTTAAATAAGAATTAAATTATTTCATAGTGATATGACCAGTGTTTTCGAAACAATTTCATTGTGTGAAGAAATTTTTTTCAAGAAAGTAAAACAGACAAACAAAAACCTAAAAAGTGAAACCGATTTGACCGTGACTGAAACTCCTCTTGCTAAAGTATATTCAAGTAATGCATCCAGATGAGAAGCATCTTAATTTAATAGCTGCAGCAACAAGTTCCACACCTGTAACGACACCAAGCTTACAAAAAACATTATTACAACATTTTGCGTTCATTCCAGTAACTGACAGTAGTGTTTAGTCTGTTTAGTCAACTCATTAGATGGTCAACGCATTCCTACCTCAACTAGGACAGCAAATTACGTGCCAAGGATAACACTCAGCGGCTTATTCGACACCGAATTAGCAAAAGTTTCCTGTGCATTTTCCAGTGACTTCCAGATGTGCGGAACCCCCTCGACAACCAGGTCACTTTAACTGCAATGAAGCCTGGGTGAAGCATTTTGTGATTGAAAGATTTCGAGGCGAACCTTTGCATGTAGAAACTCATTCGTTAGTTTATGAACATCATATCGTTTTGCTATAAAAGGGAACATCCAACAGTGCAAATCATTTATTCTTGCAGCTCGACTTACTTCGAGAGTTATTTAATTTTGGTAGAAGGTTTTTGATAGTTCGTTTGATTTTAGACGTTCAAATAATGGACTTCACTCTTCAATTAAATTTTATTTTCAATTTGTGAGTTCAAACAAATTAAATTTTAAACAATTTTGATATCAAAAAGTTTTTTTTAAACATATTTGTTTCATCATTTAAAGTACTTAAAATGAAATTTCTAATGAAAATTTAAAAAAAAAAATGAATAAAATGAAAAATTAAATTAAAAACTAAAATTCTGAGGATTAAAATGAAATTTGGATTAATAAAATGGAGCCTTAAAATAAAAAAAAATTCTGGAGATTCGGGGACAATTTTAAATTTTGTAAAAACGCAGATCAATGATTAAACTTGTCAGAGAATTTACCGATTCCTTTTTTTTTATTTCGGTGTTCGAAGGCCAGCCTTTCAATGAAGTTCGGCTTATCGGGCAAAGTAGTTATCTTCTTGGACAATATTTTATTAATATTGTTACAGAAAGAGAGAACAATTCGATCCACAGCCAAGATTTTAACTTTTCGCTCTAAGACATCGTTGTGCTCAGGACAGCCAATGACATGAACTGCCATTTCCTCGATACCGTGGAGAAGTTTTTTTTTGATGCCCTCGTGATAACAAATGCCTGCAATACTTTTATTCAAAGTGCCAAGAAGCTTTTCGATACTTAACAAAGTCGCTCCATTGTCCATTAACTCGAAGTTTTCTTTACATTCTTCGCAGCTCGTAGCTTTAAATATTTTTTGGCAGATGCGACTTGTCTCACTTGAAATGACTTTCAGTTGAGACATATTTGAATTCGTTTCAAGAAATTGATGGTGTTGATTAATCGAGTCGTCTGCTTCCGATTGAATGTACTGGATAATCGAGGAAGTATTATCGTCTTCCACTTCCAGATCAAAAGAAATCATTGATTCAAATTCGTCCGTTTCCGATTCAGATTCCACGATGAAATTTTCATCGGCACAGCCTAATGGTTTCGGTTCAGGATAAGACACATAGACTGGGTCATGTGGTTGCTCCTGACACACCGAAATGAACTCATGAATGTTTGTAAGAATAGATTCCGAATCATCAGGCTGACAGTTGGAGTACAGCGAATTTGTACCGGTTATGTTATTGATCACCATCGTCGTGTAGCCAGTTCTGTACTGGCTGGCTGTCGTTGTATTACTATAATTGCACGACTTAATGCAACCAAAAAAATTTTCTAGGCCGTCCTGAGTCGTGTCTCTAAAAACATAAATGGAAAGGAACACAATTAAAGGAAAATTTATACATTTTACATGCTAGCGGTAAGTAAGTCGCGTTTGCTGCACAAATTGTTTCAGTGAAAAGCTATTACGTTCCGCTGACGTTTAAAATGTAGTACGTAATTGCTTGTGAATTATTGCATTGGCATATGTTATGAGCTGTTTTGTTCATCTTACGAACATAACACTTGCCAAATCAAGAATTTCCAAGCAGTAACGTAATAGGATAGGATAGGATAGTATAGGAAAATCAGATGAATTAATTATTTGCTAGAAGGAAACAAAATGGTGAATTGATATTTACGGAGACGAGAGAAAAATTTAATAATGAAGTGGTTTTAAGATCTTAGGATTTCTGAGAACTAGAGCATAAAGTCGTTGATGAAGTTTTCAGAATGTCTTGAAGACTTTTTATAATCGGAATTGCTAATATCTCTAGCCAAAAATCTACAAGGCCAGCTTTTATGGGAATTTTATTTTGTCGAGATCGGTTTATAGTTCCTGAGCTACTACAGTTACCGAGGGAGTTACGCTTATTAGTCATGACACCCTCGATTTGTGTCGTTCAAGCAAATATCAAAACAAATCAAAAAATAAGTCTAACTAAAATGAAATGATACCTAATATTAAGTTTCGGGATGTTGGCCTTGAAACACGTCTTCGCAACTTCTTGATATCCGCGAATTGTAGACTCAAATTTTTTCAACACAGATGAACGGTCATTTCTTTCGCCATCAATTTTGTCCACATAGAACATATTTTCAAGCATTATCAATGCATATTCCCAAAATTCAAAGTGCAACGAGTTTGGTGTAACAGCACTTTTGAGGGAATTGCCAGGATGATTATTGGATCCATTTATGCTGTCGAAAAGATCATTCATGAAAAAAATGAAATTCGCGGTGCTGACAACATCTTTCTGCAGAATTCCACGTTCTACGTATTGCATCATGGCTAATCCACAAGTGTTACTGAATACTTGAGTCGCAATTGAAACCTTCATTTTTAGCTTGTTGGGATTCAAGTGCTCTTCAGACAATGCCTCCGCCAAGCGTTGTGGGGAAAGAACATCTTTGCGATAAAGTTTATCGATGTCATTCCAAGCTGCGATTTGCAGTTTCTCTTCGAATTCTTTTAAGCCGGGTGTCCATCGATCGGTTACAAAGTGCGCCAAATTCTTGGTCTGTAAATTGTTTCGCACCACCTTTATCAGATGTGATGGGTCGTATGTATGAGTGATGAGTTGTCCGTTTATTTTGTACTGCAGCAAGTCTCCACTTTGTTTGGTTTGGTGAGTATTGGGATATACCAGGACGTTGACCGCGGTTGCGTTTGTGCTGCATGTATCGCATACGGACAAGATCGGCATCAGTCCTATGAATAAATTAAAGGCATTTTCAGAACCACAGATGTATTTAGAGACCGTTCATTAAAAACTCATCGGGAAGGTTAGGTTCGATTTTTTTACCGAAATGGTATATATTAGACCATAACATTGCGAGGGATTCTTTTGAAAAACAGTCTACCAAAATCGGACCCATTTTGAAGTGGACTTTCTCATATGTGCCTAGAGAGGTATTCGACCCTAGAAGCCAAAACCGCTTTCAAAAAAATTCTTCGACGTTTGCGTGGCTAGTGGGAGGTGATCAAAAATCGAAAATTAGCACTTTTCTTACATAAATTTCTCCAGTTGCACGAGCTGTACAGGGTCGTGTGGGGTGTCATTAGAAAGGTAATCAAACGTACTATTGAGTCGAACAGGTTTTAGAATTCATCAACACTGAAATATGTGCAGTTGAAGTTTCATTTCATTTATTTCAGTTTCAAAATTACAAATACAAAAACATCTGGGCAGCTCTAGTGTGACGAAGTCAATTCGAAAGAGCTAGGATTTTTTTTTAAATCAACTGAACAAAAATTCAAGATAAACGAATCGAAACAAATTAAATTTAACTAAAGCAAGTTTTGAGTACCTCGAGAAATTTCAGTAAGAACAGTGGAAGTCTTCGGTTGAAAGCTTCAACTGCACATATTTCAGTGTGGATGAATTCTAAAATCAATAAGTCCCTATTCGGCTCTATAGTATGTGTGATTACCTTTCTAATGACACCCCACACGACCCTGTACCGCTCGTGTAACTGGAGAAATTTTTGTAAGAAAAGTGCTAATTTTCGGTTTTTAATGACCTCTACCTAGCCACACAAGCTTCAAAGAATTTTTTTGAAAGTGGTTTTGGCTACTAGGGTTGAAGTCCTTTCTAAGCACATATAAAAAATTCCACTAGAAAATGCGTCCGATTTCGGTAGGCTGTTTTTCAAAAGAATCCCTCTGCGTGAAAACCAGGTTACAGTAACAGGGGAGGGGTCTAAAAATTTCCGATTTTAGCGCGACATAATATATGAACTGTCCCTTCCCTTACCAAAATTATAAACAGCTCAGAAATGGTAATGATTTAAGGATTCAATTATTTTGCTTTAATTTATATCTCTATCTCCTTTGTGTCGTTAGGGTACTTTCTTATATTCTCTGAAGGCTTTTATAGTTTATAGCTACCTATGATTTGCACTCTTCCAATCATTAACTTAATGAGCTCAGCCAATTCGAACGACTTCAATCCGTTTGTGTAGAAGTATCCGATGGATTGCTTGTATGGCACCTCAATTCCTCTTACCATAAAGGTCAAAGAGTGTGTGGCGAAAATTGGCTTATTCGCTCGCCCCATTTCAACAAAACCTTCTATTTTGTCTAGCGATTGGCAGTAGTCCAGGTGTGCGTTCAACGACACCTCATCCCATCCGAATGTACAAAATTTGTCTTTGTGGGGCCAGTCCAAAACGATACTTTTCATTGCAGCCAATACTTTATAGTCCACTCCAGATTGGAAAATTAGCTGTGCACTGTATCTGCCCAATGTTCGTCTTGTTGGCAAGCAGCACCATGTTTCATTGAACCGATAGCTTTTTGGTCCTTTCTTATACATGGCTAAACAAAGGCTTTTCTGCTTAGGCGAATAGCGTCTTCCATGTTTTGACCGTCCACAGTTCTTCAGCTGCATTTTGACGAATTCTAACAATTGGTCGTTGAATTTCGTTTTCAAATAACTGAGCACTGTTGCATCAGTTAATTTATTTGTCTTGACTTTTTCCTGCAACGACTTTGCTCGTCTTTTGTAGTAAGACAATTGATTCGATCGACGGGATTCGTTCTGGAATTAAAAGTGAAAGATGTGCGTAATATATTGTCCAAGAACAACGCCCTTTTTTGGCTTTTTGAAGACATATATTTTTATATCAACTTAAAAACTTGGGCTAACGCCGACCCGTACGAAATACCTATCCGTAAAAGCCTATAATCTCTCTCACTTCATTCTCTTCTCTGATGAAAAGCCATATCTAGCTGAAAAGAGCTCTATATGTCTTTATATACTTCTGTTAACAGAAACTCACTAAGCACAATTTTTCCCAAGATATTTCTAAAATTACTAAAATCCAATATGATCGCCGGCAGCCATTTGTTAGGAGACCGGAAATAGTTCTGATGCTTCGCATTTGTTAATACTTTTCTTTCTAACAAAACAAAAATCATAAAATCAGAGTGGAGAGCCGAAATATTTTTTTAAGTCGGCTAAAGCCTCAGCTTGGGGTGTAGATGATATGACGTTATAGAGCTTTAGTGTCTTTAGCAATTCATTATATATTAATTAGAGGAATCATATTTTGTCGGTTTCAGCAAACGGCTGAGTACAAAATTAAAAATTATCGCTCGGCTAAGGCCGTTTTTTAAGAAAAACTCGAAAAAGTGGCAGCGGCCACTAAAGACACTAAAGCTCTACAACGTCTTCTACCCCCCAAGCCGAGCTTTAGCCGACTAAAAAAATATATCGTCTCTCCACTCTGGTATTGACAAAATTCTCCACATTCACTGTACGGCTGAGTATCAGGATATGAGCTCACTCCAAGAGACCTAGCTTACGTACGGGTACGGTCAATACAAA
The DNA here is from genome assembly GCF_014529535.1 of Bradysia coprophila. Taxonomy (NCBI): domain Eukaryota; kingdom Metazoa; phylum Arthropoda; class Insecta; order Diptera; family Sciaridae; genus Bradysia; species Bradysia coprophila. The sequence continues at coordinate 547,246 of NW_023503442.1, forward strand.
GCGAAAGTAGTCGAAATCCTTTCAAATTTGGGCGACCTACAAGATGAACATGATGAGTAGTAATGACAAATTAAGGACACAATGTTACAAGGTATAGGAAAAGTGGAGACAAGGGGTAGTCTAAAATGAGAGAGACAGAATTTATGAAAGGTTCCTTTATGCAGTTTTCATCTTCCAGTGAGGTACGTTGAGCTTAAGACGGGGAAAACGAAGTTAAAAAACTTTCAGTCTGATTTTTACTACTTCGGTTTATTGAAAAGCTAGTGTGGTAACTTGTAATAGGAAGTATCATCTCTACTAAAAAGTTAGTCTCCATTTCTTGTTCGCGTTTCTCAAATTGCAAATAATAACTCGAAAATGGACGCAAACTGATTTCAGCTGCAATGATATCAAGTTTACGTACGCTACGTGTAGAACATAGTCGCTTACATCTTAAAACCCACCGACTTGAAGTCAGTCGCCAAATACGATTTTTTCAGTTTTATGAGATTATTTTGTGAGAAGAGGGATGTGTAATGACAAAGTATTATCAGTTCTTGGAATAGACCGCTCCCACCTATTCCCAGCTCTAGAACTCAAGCATTTCAAGGAGCAGAAGAATAATTTTGGGTTATTTCGCAATAAAATGGTATCCCTGACATAATGGTAGGTTGGTTCCTAGGTTTGGACCACTCCCATCTATTCCTAGCTCTAGAACTCAAGCATTTTGAGGAGCAGAAGAGTAGTTTTGGGTTCTTCCGCAATAAAATGGGATCCTTGACGTAATGGTAGGTTGCTTCCTAGGTTTGGACCAATCCCATTTATTCCTAGCTCTAGAACTCAAGCATTTCAAGGAGCAGAAGAATAATTTTGAGTTATTTCGCAATAAAATGGAACCCCTGACTTAATCGTAGGTTGGTTCCTAGGTTTGGACCACTCCCATTTATTCCTAGCTCTAGAACTCAAGCATTTCAAGGAGCAGAAGAATAATTTTGAGTTATTTCGCAATAAAATGGGACCCCTGACTTAATCGTAGATTGGTTCCTAGGTTTGGACCACTCCCATCTGTTCCTAGCTCTAGAACTCAAGCATTTTGAGGAGCAGAAGAATAATTTTGGGTTATTTCGTAATAAAATGGGATCCTCGGCGTAATGGTAGATTGGTTCCTAGGATTGGAACACTTCCATCTATTCCCACTTCTAGAACTCAAGCATTTCGTGGAGCAGAATAATAATTTTTGTTCATGTCGTAATAAAATGTTATGTTTGACATAACTGCAGGTTGATTCTTAAGATTGGACCACTCTTATCTATTCTCAACTCAAGAGTTCGAGCACTTCGAGGAACAGATGAACAACTTTTAGTGAAATCGCAATAAAATGGGATCCTTGCGTATATAGGTTGGTTCCTAGGTTTGAGCCACCTATTTCCAGCTCTAGACTTCAAGCATTTCGTGGAACAGAATTTTTATCAACTTTTGATGAACAAAGCTCGAAAACTTTTTGTATAGAGTGGTTTCAAGGAATTTTATTGTGCACAATGCTACTGCTTTTTTTTCATGTGGTAATCGTTGAAACAATTTAGATTCTTGTTGAAACAAAGATGCACGTTACATTTCACACAGATTATGTAAGACTTTAGATTACACGTTTCAAGTTGGCAGCTCGAACTATTTTCTGTATGCTTAGGTAAATGATTGTGGTCATCGTATCGACTGTCCAATTGACGTTCACGTAATTCTCGACTAATAAAAAAATCTATCAGTTTCACACAAATTGTAACGATTATAAATATTTCTAAACAAACCGTTCAGACATCGTAAAATTTGTAAAAAGAATCCGGACAAAATATAAAACCAATTCGAACTGACTAAATCTGAATAGCAAGAGAGAAGACCAAAACATGTTATAGGTAACAAAAGGTACAGATGGGACACGAACGTTGATAATAAGAAAGAATGAAACAAGTCTATTGCATTATTTTTGGCGCACGAAAAGATATTAAAATTCGACTGTAGTTACTGATGTGACGCAAGTTCTTGTCGACAAAGTACTTTAGAATTTTTACAGTGGTCTCTATTCAATACTACGTTTGACCACACCAATCAGTTTACGAAAATCGGGTTTCTTCACCATGAGTAAAATAAAGAACATAAAAGGTTATTGGTTTTTGAAAAAAAAATATCGGGAAGTCATAAATAGTGTTTATAGACCTAGCGACCAAAAGAATCCCTTATAACTTTTATGGAAAACTAATTATTTGTGCTGTGCCTACACACAGTACGGGTCACTCTTCATTTTCTTTACCAGCCAGCATTGGCAAGGGATTTTTTATTTAAAAAATGTGGGTGTTAGGGATGAAAATGTGAATTTATTTTTCACGAATTTTTGGCGCTTGTTTTCACATTTTTCAAATTAGACTTCATGAAATGGTTGTCAACTGAATTTGTACAATTTATCACATGCATAAAAGATTGAAAAAAAAAACAAAAAAAAAAAGGAAATCGACCAACAGACTACGGCTTGACATGGTACTCATAGAAGCAATCATTATTCTTGTTCAAACACAAGTGAACTTCACATTTAGTACAAAATACCTGAGACTTCTGATTGCACGATTCAAGTTTGCACCTGAGTCGCTTATCTGAATATTTCGGATGGTGAGCGTATTCGTCGTAGCGGACTTCCTCATCCGTGCGGCTTTCTCGAGACTTTTCCGGACGCGAATGTTTTGACCGAACCTCATCCAATGTAATACGAGCTGATCGTTTCGTACTGGTTTCAAAATATACAAGCTGCTTTGAGAGCTTCATGCGAAATGCCAGTAAATCCATCACATCCTTCGCGGAGGTTCCTGCTTTTTTACAGTCTATTTTATATTCGATCCATGACTGCACGATGGAAAAATCGATGAAGTGTGTCATCATACGCAATGTCCATTTTTTTGACCGAATGGAAATGCGGTAGTAACTCACCATCTGATTCATCAGATCAACGCCTCCCATATTGATGTTATAGTCTCGGACTATCTGTGGCCGATTGATGTTTACTTTTTGTTGCGTAGTCTTATCGTATCGATGTGCTGTATCGACTTGTCCCACTCCAACGTAGTTTGATGCCAACGACACACATTTGTTGTCGAACCATTTCACACATGTTACCGATCCATCTGCGCTGACCACTTCTTCAGAACTTCCACGCCCCTTTTTCTTCATGTCACTGTCTAATGAGAATGGAGGTTTCGAAAATCTGTCGAGTCGGACTGTACCAGCAGCATAAATTTTTTTCTGGGCCAGAATTTGGAAGAGCGGGAACGTTGAAAAATAATTGTCGAAAAACAATTTATGCCCGTGTCGGTCGATCCTGTTTGCCAAATGTAGTACCATTGTAGCACCTAATCCGAACGTCAATAGCATTTTTGGTTCGAATTCCGTCGTCGACCCCTGGTAGCAAACGAAGTCATAAGCAAGGCCGCTCTTTCCACATAACACAATGTTTTTGATCCCCCATTTTATTTTGGGCTTCTTCGCTACGTATTGCTTGACGCCTTTCGTTATTCTTCCACGCATCGGGATCATTTGCTCGTCGACTGACAAGCACTCTTCGAGTGGAAGTTCTAAGCATCGCTTCCTAACCGAGTCCATCAGGGGTCGAACTCTTACGAACTTATCAGTTGAGTTTTCATTGATTTTTGTCACGTCGATCAAATGCCAATTGGTCCGCAGTAAATAGAACCGGTATAGCGGAATCGTGTCAACAAACATTTTACATTGTAGCTCGTCTCCATAATACATTTCGATGCGCGGGAGCTTCAAATTTCCCATCATGATTTGAAGTCCGATGAATTGTTTTATTTCCAGGTTGTTAGTGGGTCTCCACTTCTTCGTTTTGTTTTGTTCCGCATAGGTATTGGTGAATGTGACCATCTCATCAAGCAAGACCTCTGGAACATACTTCATGAAGTATGTCAAAGGTGAAAAATATTGTTCGGCCGTATCGTCGTCGTAAATTCGTTTGTATCCGAAATCTTTTTCCTGAATGCTACCATGGCGCCATTTCACATCTTTTTTTTCTGTAAAGTTCCACTGATTGTCATCCTCTTCGTCGGACTCGCCTTCCACAAACGGTTCGTCTTCAACAGAAAGAAATGCGTTTCCCGCACGAATGCGCTTAGTTTGGGACTTTTCCGAATTGTTTTCAAAATCATCGTCATCGTCACTGCCTTCAATGTCCGAATCTTTAAAATTATCCCATATTCCTTCAGTGGTTGAGGGAGACTGTTTCTTGCTGCTGCATACAAAAGAAACGAGCTAGTTTTACTTACTGCATCCAACGGTGCTCGAATAGTGCTCAAGTAGAAATATATATCGCTAAATTAAAAATCTAACCTTTTTTTGACAAACGACGGCATGATATGAGAATTTTATCGACAAACTTATAAAAATAATCACAAGAAATTTGGACGGAATAAAAATTTTGTTACAATTGATGCACAAACAACGCAATTTTGATCGCAAATGATGCTATAATCATAACGGCAATGAAAACGTTATACCAACGTAACAAAAAAAAAAGTTGACGCAGAAAAGAGTCCAAAAGGTCTAAAACTGAAAACATGTTCATACGGAATTGAATATGATCGCAGCCACAGCACAGTTGTACAACTGTGGTGGAAGAAATTTTTTGAAACGTACTCTTGATCACTAAAACATAGCAGTACTTCAATTTTAAGGGTACCCATTATGTATATGGTAATCAGATCGATCATTTTAATCATTCAACGTCTTTGGCATAAATAAAAATGGGTTATTTAAAAAAAAAACTTTTCAATGAAAAACAAAATTCCATGGGATAAATTTATCCCATTTCAAGTTGATGGGTTAAATACAACGTTTATCTTTAGAGCCTTCATGAAGACGGCGGCTGTCGCGCTATTAGCAAAACTTCCCAAAATTCTGTGATGGCGTAGTTACTTATGTGAACTCATGGTACTGTCTCTGATTTTAATAAACATTACGAAAACAAACAGTACGAACACATTTATTACATATAAAAAAGACAACACAGGACACCACAGGACAGGTACACAGTAGATGGTAGTCAAATCCACAAACCATGACTTTCGGTACTTTGGGTTCATTAGTGCGTTTACGACCATTTTTCCCATGCAGGTCAATCTCCTCTTCTGACGATACACCTTCCACATCTATTTCGCTGTCATTTTCCTTTTCCGACAATTTCGTAGAGTTTTTCTAGAACAATTCAAGCAGTTTACGTTATCATCGATTTTTTATTGAAATTACTAAAACTCACCCCTGTCGGTGAATGCTGGTGCTGTAGTCGCTTGACTGGCTTGGGCTTCGATGAAGAAAGCTGTATCTGATTAATGTCGTACTGAATCTAAATTGAGAACAGAGAGGTTACACTGGTCATACGAAAAGTGAAATTCTCGATGTGACTTACATCGACATCAGTTGGCAGAAAGAGGCTTGGTGTGGAGTCCTGCTTCACAATTATTTGGCCTTTTCCATTTTCTACCAGGTCGGTATGTAGAAAATGTTTTCTACAAAGTTTGTAGAAGGAGTTTGATAGTTTGTTTGATTTTAAACGTTCCAGTAAATGAATGGCTTTTGTAGCCAAAATCCACTTTTCTGCAACCACTTTGTTCGTCGGAAAGCTGTGGAATCCGTTTTTTCCAACAGTTTCACATCCTTTCACAATGCACTGCAGTACCATTGTTACTCTTAATCAGAAATTCAATTAACCGAACAGTAATTAGTTGTTGAGTCGTTCGTTGTGGTGTTCGAAATGTTTAAACATAAACAAATGTGGACGTCAAATCGACCGTAATGAAGTAAGTTCCGCGTTTGATGTATGCATGTGTATGTGTTGAAGCAACAGAAAAACGGAACAATGGACTGACATAGGTTGGTATGGTTGATATCACGACATGATGAACCGAAATAGTACTAGATGAAGTACATATGAACACGTCAATATTAGAGCGAGATTCAAAACCAGATTGAAACGGATAAAGTTGATCGCGGAAAAACGCAGATAGGTAATCATGTTGAGGTAACAGGTAAATTTCCCTTGTGGCATTATATTGTGTCGCAATGTATTGCAAACTTATAAATGATACATGAAAAAGTAGATAGTCCAGTCACTTAGTCCGGCGACGGTGATTGTTGTTAGTCTTAAGTTTACCACATTTCGGATGGCGGTCCGGCGCTGTTCAATACATTGATACGATGTACACACAGAGTAACAAAGTATTGAACAAGGAGGGCAAAAAGGGGGATCCAAGTGGGTCATTCCACTGTTAGTGATTCAACGTTCAAGCTCTTCCGGAAAGACCACAGGGTCCTATTCGAAATGTGCAAGGTCAAGGTCAAGGTCATTTGTGAATGAGTTACATCCGGACGGCAATTTTGAGGGTATTTTAGGCGTCCTACGACTTTCCCATCGGGACCCTCAATTCATAACAAAATCTGTCGTTCACATTTTCGTAGGTTCTCTGCTTCCTAGATATCCAACCGTTCCCTTCACAACATGACAAAGGAATCACCCTTTACAAGCTCTGTGCTACTGTTACTGTTGGTTCTTAATTATTTTGAAGAAGAAAGCCTATGCAATTTCACAATAATAGCAACAGTTTCTTTAAGAGCAATGGACCCTTTGGAAATGTATAGCCTACATTTGGGAGGAAAAATATTCGTTTTTCAATGATTTCTCTGAACCAAAACATTAAATCAGGCAAAAATGTTACTTTAAAAGGAAAAATTGGTTTGTGGGTGATAACTTAAACTACTTGGAATTTTCACAAAATGTTTAAATATATATCCGACCGTTGTGTCCTACCTACTAACAAATGCACTTTTCAGTATTCAAGACGTTTCATCATTTGAGTCAGAACTTACCCTGTGTCGAATTATTCGAACTGGACAATTTGAAAGAAGAATTGGCCTGTGAATTGTCTCATAGTGCCTTTGTAAGTAGCAATTTTGCGGAAATAGCGCATCCGCCTTTGTGAATAACTGATAACTCAATGAAAATATTTTATTATACAAAGGTGTCATATCTGACGTTTTTGGGATCCGATGCAAAGAGTAGCATCAAAAAATGCCTGGATATTATTATGCACAAGAATGTTCAGAAGAAATTATCATGGTCTGGCTTGCGAACCACAAAACCTTCATTCGAAACGAAATATAAGCCGATCGTCATGGCGATGCATTTCGCTGTACGAGGCCAGTTTGCTGATTATAATTATTCCGTCCTTGAGTCAAAAATGCAAGCTCTATTACAAGGGGCAAAGTAATTCCAGAGTAATTTCAGTGTGTCAATAAACATACCAAATACTGATCAAATAAGGTTGTATAAGTTTGAGTATTCTATGTAGATTTTGCCCTCTCGTCAGTATAGTATACTAACTATTATAACACGGTTGAAGTTGGTGCAATTTCGTTCTTCTGTTTGCATTTGCCTTTATCGTCTAAACTCTCTCAGACGGCAAGCACATCACCCAAATAATTACCAAGTTTCTTACTTGTTCAAAAAATTGATGGATCTTTAGCTTCATTTTTCTTCATTTTTTACGTATTATAAGAGCATTATACAAGAATCTCATTTTCCATGTTTTAGCAACTCAGCATCATAATGTTCGTAACAGTTTTGTGAGAAAAGCAAGTGTGTTTTTGAGCAACAGTGAGTTTCAAACGACACATAACAGTTTGAACGCATATAAAAAAATCTAAAACTCAAACGAGAAATTAAAGCCCTGAGTTACTATTTGACACCCTGTCTTCTCAAGATAACAATTCGACAATGTTTAAGCTATTCAATGCAAGACTTGTGTTTTTGATATTTTTTTCTAAAATTGCATCCTCTTACCTTTTGTTCGATTTTCGACAACTTAAATATTCCACCACCTACGTAAGATAAGAAAACTCAACACATTTGATAAGGTGTGTAAAGTGTGTAAAAGGAATCTGTGGATAAAGATAGTGTTGTTGTTAAGGCGGCTACTAGAAAAGTTAGCGAGGGAGATATTAGTGGTGCGATTAGAGTTTTATGCTCTAACGAGTCTGTGGCTCCTCAGGCGATTGAGACGGCAGTGAAGTTACGGGCTAAGCACCCTGAGGATACGGGTGGGATTTTTGAAGAAGTGAAAGTGGATATTGATTTAGGTTTGACGACGGTAGATGAGGTTATTAAGGCTATTAGAAGCTTTCCTTTGAGTTCGTCAGGAGGTGTTGGTGGGTTGCGGCCGAGGCATTTAAAAGATCTTATATCTTTTACTTGTGGCGATTCGGCGAGTCATCTGCTTAAAGCTGTTTCTTCTTTGGTGGATGTGATTAGGTCGGGTAAGGTAGAAAAAGATGTTGCGAAAATTTTTTTTGGTGCTTCTTTGACTGCTCTCAATAAGGGAGAAGCAGATGTAAGACCAATAGCGGTTGGTCTTGTTTGGAGGCGTATGGCGGGAAAGATATCGAATTTTAAGGTTAGGGAATCTTTGGTTGAGAAGCTGAAACCAATTCAGTTTGGTTACGGTATTCAGGGAGGAGCGGAGGCTTTAGTTCATTCAGTGCGTAAGTTTTGTAAAGCTGATCATGATAGGCCGATGGCTCTTGTTAAGCTTGATTTTGAGAATGCGTTCAATATGTTGTTTAGGAAGTTTATGTTAGGTGAAGTGCGGGATGTTTGCCCTGAGCTGTTTCCTTTGCTGCAACAAGCGTATAGGCTCGTGTCGAATCTGTACTTTGTTGGTGATCCTCTATTGTCTCAGAGAGGATTTCAGCAGGGAGATCCGTTAGGTCCACCAGGTTTTTGTATAGGTCTCATGAAGATGACGCATGCTCTTTTGTCTCGGTTTAATGGTTGGTATTTGGATGACGGTACTATAGGTGATGAGTTGTCTGTAGTGTTAGATGATATTCAGAAAATTTTGTCTTTTTGTGAGGTGTCAGGTTTGCGGCTTAATGCTAAGAAGTGCGAGGTTTTCTTTATCAATGCGACTGATGATGAAGAAGCTCGTATGTATGCTGAGATATCAGCTTTGTTGCCGGGTATTAAGAAGGTGGATGAGTCTACCCTTGAGTTGTTAGGCTCGCCGGTGTTTGAGACGGGTTTAGAGGATGTTTTCGTCTAAGGTTGAATCAATCAAATTGATGTGTGATCGATTGAAGTTGATGGACGTACATCCTGCTTTGTGTGTTTTTAGGAAATCTTTGAGCAGTTGTAGGTTCAGTTATTTGATGCGCACTTCTAGAGCTTACTTGCTTCCGGACAAGCTGAGGTCTGTTGACGAAGTTTTTAGGTCAGCTTTGGAGTCGATTACTAATAATAGGGTAGAAGGCCTTTCTTGGGATCAAGCGTCGCTTCCATTGTCTTTCGGAGGTATGGGTATTAGAAAAGTTGAGGATTTAGCAATACCGGCCTACTTGTCGTCAGTCTTTTCTTCATCAGATTTGTGTGACGTGATTCTTCAAAGATTTGATTTACGAGTAATTGATGAACAGATTGTACAATTAAATAATGAAATTCCTCAAGAATTTGTTCCAGAAAACGATACTCTTAAAAAGGAACAAAAGAATTGGGACATCCCGAAGATCAAAAATCAATTTAATGAATTGTTTGAAAATGGTGACCTGAAAACTCGTGCCAGACTACTTGCATCATCGACTAAAGAATCTTCAAAGTGGTTGCAAGTGATCCCATCGAGTCAATTAGGATTACTACTGGATAACAATTCTGCTAGAATTGCTGTTGGTCTTCGATTAGGCACTCAAATATGTGTGGAACATAAATGTCTTTGCGCTAAAACAGTCGAAAAAGATGGATTGCATGGTTTATCTTGTGTTAAATGCGCAGAAGGAAAATACGTTAGACATGATATTATGAATAACATATTCGCTTATGCTTTCTCTAGTGCAGGTGTTCCAAATATAGTACAGCCTCCAGGTATTTCAAGAGATGATGGTAAAAGACCTGACGGTATGACTTTGATACCATGGAGTCATGGGAGATCACTCTTGTGGGATGTTACCGTCCGGGATACCATGGCTGCATCATATATTAATGATTCATCAAAGAAAGCACGGTCCACTGCTGAAAAAGCAGAGAGACATACGCATAACCATTACGTTTCTTTAAAACAAAACTATTTGCTAACCCCACTTGCTTTCGAGACTTTAGGTTGCATGGGTCCGGAAACGAAGAAATTTATTGATAAATTGGGCTCTTTAATGAAAAAGGCAACGGGTGAGGTAAAATCAAAAGAATACCTTCTGCAAAGAATTTCCATCGCAATTCAACGTGGTAACGCTGCTTGTATTTTGGGAACATTAGGGAATAAGAAGAAGATCGATGATATTTATATACTGTAGTTTTTAATTTTTGAGAAAAGATCGATTTTTTACCGGCTGCGCCATAATTGTGAGCAGTCTTTTTTGTCGCATTTAAAATAAATCTGTTTTAAAGTAAAAAAAAAGTGTAAAGTGTATTTACATTAAAAGCCAGTTTTCCAGATTAACAATGTCTTTTGGTTAGATCATCTCGAATTTTCGAATGTCCAGCTGACGGAGGGTTGACCATATTGCAATGAATCGCATCAATTTAGAATTTCGGGGGGAATCATAGAACATTCCTTGACTTGACTTGACGTAGGGTGCAGTGAAACGCATCAACTTAGAATTTTGGGGAGAATCATAGAACGTTCCTGTCCAATAAAAATTAAAAAACAGTTACATGCAAATGATCGAGCTTCAATACTGTCGAGTTACACCAAAAAAATTTATTTAAAAAAAACGATCAGAACAACCCTATAAAAGTATTTATTGTCAGAGTAACCGATTAAAAATTCGAGGAATTTTTCATTTTTCTTTAACAACTTTCTAAAAATGGAGCGTCTAAATCGGCAAAAACATTTGGGAATGGCACTTAGAGGTGCTATTGTGGGTCAATATTTAGGAGGTTCCAGCCGTGTGCAAATCGCTCGATCACTTAACGCTTCAGTAGGTCTTTCGATTAGTAGTTTTATGATGAGGATGATTTAGCACATCAACGGTTGAACTATGGGTAAGCCGATACCGAAACGAAAATAATCTTGACACACCGGGACAAAAACGGAAGTTAGATGTTTTGGATATTAATGCCGTCGCCGAGATCATAATTGATAACCCTTTCACAAACGCAGCGATTGTCGGTCGTCAGTTTGGGGTCAACAAAAACACCGTCAGGAAGGTATGGAACGACATTGACATCAACCATCAAATTGCAGCGAAGAAACCCTTTTTAACTAAGGCCAATAAAGAAGAAAGATTGGGATTTGCACTCGAGCATATAAATACGGATTGGAGCAATGTGATATTCTCTGACGAGAAAACTTTTCAGTCAGATCGCCACCAGAAGACTCATTTATATAGACCGAAGAATACCAGGTATGATGAAAAGTATCTGCAAGCAAATCGGCGCAGTGGGCGAGTTTCGGCTGGACTTTGGGGGTGGATCAGTGAGGCAGGCCCTGGTGAAATGTGTTTTGTCGGTGGGCGTCACAACTCCAAAAAATATATCGAAATTATGGAGGAAGTCTTCCTTCCATCTTACAATATAATGCACCCTGAAGGAAACATGATCTTTATGCAAGTAAGACAAACATAATTTCCCTAATTTCATTGCTAAATAGGAAAATCCCTTTACGTTCAGGATAACTGTTCCTTTCATACTTCCAAAATAACCAACCAATGGTTTAAGAACCACCCAGAAATTGTAGTGTTGCCAAACTGGCCTCCCAATAGCCCCGATCTTAACCCCATCGAAAACTTTTGGGCTGAGATGACTCGCGGCTGGCGAAGTGTCCACCCTAGAAATCTCGATACCTTGGAGGCATACGTTGTAGAAAATTGGGAAAGGATGCGAGGTGATACTCAGTATTTTCAAAATATATACGCAAGTATGCCCCATCGAATTCAAGAAGTGATAGATCGTAAAGGCGGAGCAACGAGCTATTAAAATTCTGTTATTGCTAGGTCTACACGAAAAACGTTTTTTTTGGTGTAACAGACGCAAATGAATAAAAATATAAAAAAAACCGTTGGTTGATTTCTTACCTGTCCTTTAACAACATCCAAACTCAAATAAAAATGTTCCGCTTTAATCAAATTCAGTAAAAGTTTTGTCGAAAGGCAGTCTCTGATTACATTTTTGACGGTTTGAATTTTGTAACAAATTCCCAGGCGAAATAATTCGATATATTTGGTTTTGTATAAACTTAGTTCACTTTTTGTACAATGATATATCTGTAACTCGGTTTTCAAATGGCTCGACTGTCGGGACATTTGAAAGCAGAGTTGAAATTTTTCTATATGAAAATATTTTCCAAAGTGAACTACGTCCTGTATTTCTTATATTTTTACCCTGGGACTAAATGGTTGTCATTTGAATTATATTGAATTATAGACGTTCGACATAGGTTTTCCTCGTTTTCCTTGTTTTATGATATGTTCTGACTCTCACCTAATGTTTGCGATGATTATGAAATTTTTTAGATGAAAAGAAAAGAAAAGCGGCAGTCAACAAAATATCATAGCACTGGCGATTTTAAAGGTGAGCTAAAAATACTCCGGTCAAAATTTTCTGGTAACCAAAAACGTATAGGTGATTTACCGTCACATACATTTCGTGGTGATTCGTTTAACAACCACTCGAATTCCCTGTAACTATATACGTGGCGCGTTTATTAAATACGTAGTATATAGTGATTCGGAGGACCATAGATTGTTGTTTCATAAGCATCTTATGCTGTTCAAATAACTAATTCTCTCATCTCGACACAAAAACCAAAAATTACCGTTCATCAGTATTTTATTCAAAAAGTCCGTCGAAGTCGTAGAAAGAATAAGTATGCTTCTGCATCGATGTGATCCCTACAATTGCTCCGTGCACAATTCTAAGTTGGTGCGATTCATCTGCTTCTTCATGTGTAGTAACTGTTCCTTTCATAATTCCAAGTTGATGCGATCCATCTGTTTCTTCATGTAGCAACTGTTCGTTTAATAATTCTAAGTTGATACGATTCACTTCAAGTGGGAACTGTTCGTTGTCAGATATTTCTTTTTGAATTCTAATGTAAATTATTTCACAGAGACCACAACATTATTTTTAGCCCCGTACGAAGTACGAAGGGGCTTATAGGATTACGATGCCGTGTGTAATTGATGGAATTCGAAGCAGACGGTAAGGGCAAAGTGTTTGCCTATGTTCATAGATAACGAATCCGCAATAAAAATTTTGTCCGTCTGTCCGTCCGTCTGTCACGTCGATATCTTGAGTAAATCAAATCCGATTTCAAAAAATTTTTTTTTCCCTGAAAGATAGTCGAAATAGTGAGGCAAAGTTCGAAGATGGGCGATTTTGGGTCGACCACCCCCGAGCTGGGGCCCCATAAGTGATTTAACGTTTTCCGAAGATATCTCTGGCCATTCAAAGGCTACACTTGTAAGTGATACGTCAAATGAAAGGTATTTACAATACCGATCGACAAAAAAAAGTTTATGAAAATTGGATGACCGACTCGTGAGTTAGACCCCTTGGTGTGAACTAGGTACAGGGCGGCAAGCCGTTTTTGCTTGTAGGTTGGCCAAATTTGAACGTATTTAGATGGATTTTGCTTTATTAGATAGGTATTGACCGTACCAATCAGGGAAAAATTATATAAAATTTTATGAAATTATGTTCTCCGGAGCGTGAGCTAGGTCTCTTGGAGTGAGCTCTTATCTGGCTACTCGGAAGTACAGTGAACGTGGTGTATTTTGTCAATATCTCGAGTAAATTTTGACCGAATTTCAATTTTTTTTTGTTTGAAAGGTACTAACGAATGTAAAGCAGCCGTACTACTTTCCACCTCCTAACAAAATGGCCGTCGGCCGCCATTTTGGATTTTTGTAAAAACAATAGAAATCGGTGAAAATGATACTTACAAAGTTACTGATCAGTGGGAAGTGATTGGTTATGTGTGTGGGGTGTTTCAAGCATCCCAAATATGGATATCTATTTATAAATATATACAGCTATATTGAGCTATATAACGGTGTAGATAGTTCTTTCGAGCTATATACTAGCACATTTATCAGTAAATTGTTTATTTATAGGTAAATATAGGTTAATATAAATTGTTGCACAAATTTTTAAGTTTGGGTTGCAGTTGAAAGGAACGTCGTACGGGGCTTCGTAATTGCGCTATGCACAATTTTTAAGACGTGCACATTTCATAAGAATTTTAGGTTAGTAGGTTTAGGGTAAGAGTAGGGCGACCGACGAACTAGGGTCGCGTACGCAATAGATTTACGGGTTCGTACGGGGCTCAGTCGCAGCGAACGCTCCGGCTGTTCTGACGGCTCGTTTTTATATGGCAAACAACAAAATGAAGTGACCAACTTACTAAGTTCATTTGATGATAATCACAGAATCAAGTGTTTGAAAAATTTCTTCATACAACGCCCGAAGGGCTTTTTTGAGCCAGTTCGGCACTGATAATTTTTTAGGTTGAATCTAACCAGAGATTATTTTCATTCAAATTTAGTTTTAGTTTTTAACTCGATGAACGCACTGATTTCTAGTCATGTTAGTCTTGAACTAAGAGACTGTGAAGAACCAGTGAAGTCGGTTTTTAAAAATAACCTGGAACTTTTGTCCGAAAATACATAGACTCAAGTTGGAATTAAATTTATATAAAAATATGCTCTGGTTGGTATCAACCTTGAGCGATATCAATACAAAGACTGTTTGCATTGCAGTCTGGTTTCAAACGAAAACTTGGTTCTTTTGCTGCATCCTATACCTTCCTAATGTTTTTCCGCGTATGATCTGCTATATCCAAATACTGTATCTATAAAAATCGTATTTTCGAATACTCTGTGCTTATTATTTATTTTCTGTCGGTGTCTTCTACTTCATCACCGTCGTGAAAAGCATCAATTTAGAATTTTGGGAGGAATCATAAAGAAGTGAAGAGAGCAGATGAATTCACAATTTACAATCGAACAGCTAAAATATGGTAAATTAAATGAAATACAAGTAATGTTTTGCTAAAGTATACGTATATGTTATATATGTTATACGAATATCAATGTAAATTACTTTTTAAGTAAATTTCATTTAACTTTGTTTTTTTAAATTTCAGTTAACTTTAAGGTAAATTTCAGTTAACTTTGTGGTAAATTTCAGTTAAATTTAAGTTAAATTTCAGTTAACTTTGTGGTAAATTTCAGTTAAATTTAAGGTAAATTTCAGTTAACTTTGTGGTAAATTTCACTTAATCTTAAGGTAAATTTCAGTTAAAGTCATTCAAAGTTAACTGAAATTTACCTTAAAGTTAACTGAAATTTACCTTAAAGTTAATGGCAATATCATTTAACTTTGAGGTAAATTTCAGTTAACTTTGAATGACTTTAACTGAAATTTACCTTAAGATTAAGTGAAATTTACCACAAAGTTAACTGAAATTTACCTTAAATTTAACTGAAATATCATTTAACTTTGAGGTAAATTTCAATAAACTTTGAGGTAAATTTCAGTTAACTTTAAGTTAAATTTCACTTACATTTAGGGTAAATTTCACTTAACTTTAGGGTAATCTTCAGTAATATTCGTTCAAAGTTAACTGAAATTTACCACAAACTTAACTGAAATTTACCTTAAAGTTAATGGCAATATCATTTAACTTTGAGGTAAATTTCATTTAACTTTGAGGTAAATTTCAATTAACTTTGTGGTAAATTTAAGGTAAATTTCACTTACCTTTAAGGTAAATTTCAGTTAACTTTGTGGTAAATTTAAGGTAAATTTCACTTAGCTTTAAGGTAAATTTCAGTTAACTTTGTGGTAAATTTAAGTTAACTTTAAGTTAAATTTCAATTAACTTTACCACAAAGTTAACTGATATTCTCCTTAACTTTGTGGTAAATTTCAGTTAACTTTAAGGTAAATTTCAGTTAACTTTGTGGTAAATTTCAGTTAACTTTAAGGTGAATTTCAGTTAACTTCTTGGTAAATTTAAGGTAAATTTCACTTACCTTTAAGGTAAATTTCAGTAACTTTGTGGTAAATTTCAGTTAACTTTAAGTTAAACTTCAATTAACTTTAAGGTAAATTTCACTTAACATTAAGGTAAATTTCAGTTAAATTCGTTCAAAGTTAACTGAAATTTACCTTAAAGTTAACTGAAATTTACCTTAAAGTTAACTGAAATTTACCTTAAAGTTAACTGAAATTTACCTTAAAGTTAAGGGAAATTTATCTTATAGTTAAGGAAAATTTCAATTAACTTTGAGGTTAATTTCAGTTAACTTTAAGGTAAATTTCACTTACCTTTAGGGTAAATTTCACTTAACTTTAAGGTAAATTTCACTTAACTCTAAGGTAATCTTCAGTTAAATTCGTTCAAAGTTACTTAGAGAGTTTCTGTTAACATGGAAATAATTTGTTATGTGTGTGGGGTGTTGCAGCCATTCCATATATGGACGTCTATATATATAATAGGAAAATATAGGTAAATATAGCTGTTTAAATAGGAATTTATGAAAGTTGACTTCGTACGGCGCTGTCTAAATTGCCTCCGGCAGATTATTTGTATATGATAACAAGGGAAAGAAAGATAATGTAAGTGATTTTAAAGGGCGAATAGCTTTTCAGTAGAGAATGAAGTAAAAGAAATGAAGAGTTTCACAGTGGAGGCTTTTGATACGAATAGGTGTTTCGTTCGGGTCGGCGTTAACTATGTTTTTCACTGCATCTTGACCACTTAACAAAATTCTGATAAAAACAAAAACATCATGCTCTCATGTTCACTCCGTCTGATATCGCTGATAAATTCAAATCTATATAGTAAGGAGATTAGTATTTTCTGTTTATGTTGTAGTCTCACCATATCAATCTTATCACAAAATTTGTCGCATTTAGTTTAACAGCTGATGGGTGAGTGTTGAATTACACAGTTAAATTTGTGTCGCAGAATCATGAAGTATTGGCTGGTTGTTTTGATGTTTACGCTGGTTCGTGCTGCTGATGAAAAAGCACTACCGGATGTGAAAGTAAATTAAGAAGAAAAAGTTCATTTGAAAATTGAGTTTAATTATTGTGTTACATTCAGGATGATGAGTCCGTTAACAGAGCCAATTGCACGGCCAGTATCGATTCGTCAGAAGTTGTAGATCCTGATGTATCAGAGTAAGTTCGATCCAACTTGGGTTTTTTTACGTAAAAATAAAATAATTTTCGGGTTATTGCTTCCAACGAAAGCCAGTGCCCCATCAATCCGTCCAACGAATATTTAGTCGATTTAGACAATTCACTGTCGACATGTGGTCCGCATGGTATAGACATCCGTGAACTGACCGTCAGTGAAATCAATGAACATTTTCGCACGGGCAGATTGTCATCGTTAGAGTTGACCGAGTGCTATCTGAACCGAATTTCTGAAATGGATGACCATCTTCGATCGGTCATTGAGATAAATCCAGAAGCGATTACGTTGGCACAAAGAGCCGATGCGGAACGATTCACTCGGTATGGTGTAACATAAAGCAATGAATTGGTACGCGATGTATGTTCACACAGACTGGAGTTGTTCATTTTAAGCTCAAATAATAGTCCGATTCATGGCATCCCGATTCTTCTAAAGGACAACATTGGAACGTCTGATTTAATGCAAACCACGGCAGGAGCATTAGCACTCGAAGACGTGAGACCGATACGTGATTCCGAAGTAGTTGATCGACTTAGAAGGGCTGGTGCTATCATTTTGGGCAAAGCCAGTCTCTCCGAATGGGCTAAGTATGTGGATTGTGCAAAAATGCATAAATTAAAGCCTTCTTTCATCGGCCAAATTTATTTAGCTTCCGGGGTAATATACCAAGTGGATGGAATGGCCGTCGAGGTCAAACTGTTAACGCATACGTTTTAAGACAAAATCCTTCTGGCTCGAGCAGTGGTTCAGCGGTATCAATATCAGCTAATTTAGCCATCCTTTCGCTTGGTAGTGAAACAGATGGTTCCATAATTTCACCGTCTACAAGAAGCGCTATTGTCGGCTTAAAGCCAACAATTGGAGCAGTTTCAACTGCAGGAGTAATTCCGTTGGCCTTTTCGAACGATGTGGTCTGAATATTTGTTTTCCTTCGGCACAGAATTGTTGGTGTTCATTGATTGAAGAGCTCAATTTTAATAGGTTGGTCCAATGGTTCGTACGGTGGAAGATGCTAGCATTTTGATGGGAGTCATTTCTGACATTGACATGCAGGGATGTGACTTGAATATTGCCACATGTCTCGAGAATCGGGTGAGCGAATTTGTCTTGTGCAACAAAAAAAATGTTGGTCCGCTCACTTATACGATACTCCAATACAGAAATTCAAGATTGGAGTTCTGAGGGAACCATTCTGGAATCTCAATGACTCTAATTTGGCTCCGATAATTCCAGAGCTTGAAAAGTGTCTGAACAATTTACACGAAAATGGCATGGCCGTTGTGGTGGATCCAGTCACATTTCCATTCGTTCCAATTGATCGCCAGAAAGGTATAATCTATCGAGTCTGGTTTCAATTCAGAGTGCGACTAAAACCCACCTCACTTCAATCTACCCACTTACAGCGAATATCGTCTTCCGGCATGAATTCCGACATTCCGTAAATCTGTATCTAGCAAACGATGTCGAGCACAGAGAAATCGAACGAAACAGGACGATCTACTCGTTGGCGGATGTCATAAAATTCAACGAACTGAATCCACCAGTCGAAGGATACAATCAAAGCATCCTGCTATTATCCGAAGCTACAAACGGCCTGCGAAACAAAACGTACGTGTCCTCGTTGCACGAATATCGACGTGACGCAAAACGATACTTGGACTCAGTTCTGAATGACGTCGATGCATTGGCTACGCCTTGCCATAGTAACGGCACTCCACTTTTGTATTCACACGGAGCTGCTGCCGGTTATCCGTCCATTACGGTCGGTATTCCGTTGATGATTCGAGTGAGTTAGTGGACAGTTTGAATTTAAACAAAAAATCACGATTGCAGGTGCCAGTTTCGACCTACGCTGCAGGTCTGCCATTCGGATTGTGTCTTCTTGGTCGGCCATTTTCGGAACCTATTCTACTGAAATTGGGCTATTTCATTGAACAAACTCGCACAGGTGGAAGGCCTGTGCCACGGTTTTTGTAAAATTTTAAGAAATGAAAGAAAAATTTGAAATGTAACATCAGTCAGTTTTAAGCTCTACCAGAAGCACTGCTTCTGGTATGAACACAAGACATATTCGGAGGCTAACTACCTACAAGCAGAATAGACGTTGCATCACTTTTGTAAAAATAAGAATCATGTTTTGTTGAAGAAAATTTGGAGGCTTTTTGGAGGCCACTTTATCATAGTCAACGACAGTCTTAGTGTACTTGTCATTAGCAGGCACGGGAATATGTGCACGGAAAATCCGTGAATTTCGTTAAAGGCTGTGTAACTTATAATGTGGCTGCAGTTCTTATATCATAGCTGCAAGACTTATAAAAATATAGCTACTGAACGCATATCCTATTAATGTTGGTTATTTACCTGCAATGTGAGTTACACAACTATATTACAGATTACAGAGCTACATTATGCACCGAGAACACATTTTATAGCTAGGATTTGCATATTGTGGCTGTGTACTCTATATCATAGCTGTGTAACGCATATTTGACGTATGAAAAATATAGCTGTGTGCTGCATATCAGAAAATGTATGGGGCCATGCATTCAAGTTGTGATTCGTACTGACGCTTGGTCGGACTCAATGTTAACAGATAACGAAAAATCGTAAGATAGCTTGGCTGATTTTAATAAAGCTTTGGAAACAGCCGAATGAAAGTATCAGAAATTTCAATACATTAGAAACGAATTAAGGCCCGTCATTGGGAAATGACAGGACAGTTTTCCGAAAATGTATGGAAAATTTTATCACAAAAATTCACCGAAAAAATTCAAAGAAACTCACCTCTTATGCTTTCCATTGTATTCGGGCATAGTCTCTTTAGGTCGCTAAGGCATTTTTGAACACTAAATCACTTTTTACTCGATGAAAAAACAAAAAGTTTTTTTTTGTTTTGTCGCAACAAAAACACAGAAAATATTTCGACACAACTGTGACACTCCGCTACTGTGGGTACTAGAATGAATGTTTGCTGTGTTCACTTCGGCGGTAAAATATTTTCATTCAAAAAAGTGTCCGACACCTCAACGATGGTAGACATTTATTAAAATTGTAACCTCTCCCACTTCTTTAGTAAGCTAACGAGACTTCGCTGAGACTAATTATGCCAACGCTTTGAATAAAAATATCGGCCGAGCTCTAATAATTCTCCGCTGAGCTTTAACAAACCTCCGCTGAGCTCTAATAATTCTCCGCTGAGCTTTGACAAACCTCTAATGAGATCTTATAATTCTCCGCTAGGCTTCAGTAAGAGTCCGTCAGACCTCAGCACGTTGTAGTAAGGCAATAAGCTAAGCGAACACTCAATAAGCATCAGCGGATACCTAATAATTGTTGCTATGATTTAATAAGACTCACTTAGCTTTGGCAGATCTCCGCTGAGTGTACGATTCGCTCCATTAAGCCTTCCTGCAACTTGCTTAGGCCCAACGGACACTTCCTAGCGGAGATGCCTAGCGGAGAATTATTAGAGCTCAGCGGAGGTTTGTTAAAGCTCAGCGAAGAATTATTAGAGCTCAGCGGAGAATTTCAGCCAATATTTTTATTCAAAGAGGTGGCATAAATTAGACTTCGCGAAGTCTTCTTAGCTTACTAAAGAGAAACGAACATTTATTTACGCTCAGCGCAGTCTTACGAGAGGCCAAATTTTTAATAAATGCTCTTCCATCGTTGAAAGAATGTCCGCTGAGCTCTCATAAAGCTTAGAAAAACGGTCGGCGAACATTATTAAACGTATACGCTACACTTTGTAAACTGTTTCATGACTTTTATAATATGTCCGACACTTTTTTGAATGAAAATATTTTACCGCCGAAGTGAACACAGCAAACATTCATTCTAGTACCCACAGTAGCGGAGTGTCACAGTTGTGTCGAAATATTTTCTGTGTTTTTGTTGCGACAAAACAAAAAAAAAACTTTTTGTTTTTTCATCGAGTAAAAAGTTTTTAGTGTTCAAAAATGCCTTGGCGACCTAAAGAGACTATGCCCGAATACAATGGAAAGCATAAGAGGTGAGTTTCTTTGAATTTTTTCGGTGAATTTTTGTGATAAAATTTTCCATACAAATTCGGGAAACTGTCCTGTCATTTCCCAATGACGGGCCTTAAGCCAAGTAACTGCTCCCAAATGTCAAACTATGCATTTCACAGAAAACAATTGAATGGGCGATTCTTCACGCAGGCAGTCTCAATTCACTTTAGAACCTGAAACAATGCTCCAATGACAACTCTTCTTCTTCTTCTTCTTTTTCAGCCTGTTTCTATCCACTGCTGGATGTAGGCCTCTCCAACTTCTTTCCATTTCGTACGATCCATTGCCATTTGCTGCCAGTTTGTACCTGCAATATTCTTAATTCCGTTTGTCCATCTCTCTGGTGGTCTACCTATAGCTCGTCTTTTATATGGTCGCCAGTTCATGATCTTTTTGGTCCAACGTTCGTCTGTCCTTCTTGCAATATGTCCCGCCCAGCTCCATTTCAGAGATGCTATTCTTTCCATGACATCAACGACCCTGGTTTGTTGTCGAATCCATTGATTCGTCATTCTGTCTCTGAGTGTTATTCCAAGCATACTCCGTTCCATGGCTCTTTGTGTCACTCTCAATTTTTCTTCGGATGCTTTCGTTAAAGTTAACGTTTCCGCTCCATAAGTGAGCACTGGAAGGACACAAGTGTCGAAAACTTTGCGTTTCAGACTATTATTCATTTTGCTTTTGAAAATTAGTCTGAGTTTTCCGAACGCTGCCCATGCAAGACCAATCCTACGTCTTATTTCTGCAGTTTGGTTGTCCAGACCTAACTTCAGCTTATGTCCTAGATATACGTAGCTGTCGACTCGTTCAATGACAGTGTCACCAATTTTGATTTCTCTATCGTCCCCGATGTTGGTCATGACTTTTGTTTTCGATAAGTTCATCTTGAGGCCAACTTTGTTTGCCTCTTCACTTAACTGTTGTAGCATAAGCTGAGCCTGACCTAGATTCGCTGCTATCGGTACAATGTCATCAGCGAAGCGGAGATTGCTCAGGTACTCTCCATTTATCTTTATTCCCATTTTACTCCAGTTTAACTTCCTAAAAACACTCTGCAGAATCGCCGTGAATAATTTCGGTGAAATGGTGTCACCCTGCCTTACACCTCGGCCAATTCTGAATTTCTCCGTGCTCTTATGAAGTTTTATACATGAAGTAGCATTTTTGTACACATATCGAATTGTGTTGGAGTACCTTGACTCTACTCTACATTCGTCTAATGCGTCCAATATCGACCAGGTTTCCACTGAATCGAAAGCTTTTTCGAAGTCTATGAATAGCAAGACTATGTCGATGTTGTATTCACGACACTTCTCAATAAGCGTTCTCATCACTTGCAAATGGTCGTTTGTGCTGAAACCAGATCTGAAAGCAGCTTGTTCAACAGGTTGGTAGAAGTCGAACTTGTTAGTGTTCCTCTTCGTAATGATTTTCATAAACAACTTGTAGAGTGTTGACAATAGGCTTATGGGTCGGTAATTTTCCAGCTTTGTTATGTCTCCTTTTTTATGCAGCAATGTAATTACCGCATTTTCCCAAGCTTCTGGTACTTCTTCCCATTGGAGACATTGATTAAACAAAGCCGTGATTGCCTTTAATAAGGAGTCTCCACCTAGTTTAATGGCTTCCACTGGGACACCATCTTCTCCTGGAGACTTTTTGTTTTTCATCTCGGCTACTGCGGCCTTGACTTCATCAACAGTTATGTCGGGCATATCATCCGATCCCACGTTTCTTATTATTGGTCTATCTTCGGTTTCTTCCGTTGGACTCTGTCTTGCTGAAGAAAACAAATTCTCATAAAATTCTGTTGCAATATTTAATATCGCATTTCGATCCGTTTGGATCGTTCCTGTTTTGTCTCGTAATTTGAAGATTTCTTTTTTGGCGTTTGTCATTTTTCTCCGTAGGACTTTCATATTGCAGTTAGCTTCAATTATGTTTTGAGCCAATTGGACATTATATTTTCTTTCATCTGATCTCCTTGCTTTGTTGATACTTTTAGACAGGTTCCGGTATTCCACCGAATCTCGTCCTCCGTTTTTTACCAACTCTGCTCTGCTTGCGATCAGGTCTAATGTTTCTCTGCTGAGTTTTGATTCTTTCCCTTGGACGGATTTGCATTTGGATTTCATGAAACCCATTATTGTATCGACGATTTTGGTATTCAATTCGTCCAATGTTTCACATTGATTGTTGACGTTATCTAATTCGGCAGTCATTTTCGTAGCAAATTCTTCATTTTGTGTGTAAAGCCGTTGTACGTCAATCCTTTCACTTTTCTGAACTAGTTGTGATCTTTGAAATCTGGTATTTAACGTGACTCTTGCACGAACCATTCGGTGACAACTCACCAAAGTAAAAATGCTAAATATGAAAACTACAGACTTGAATTCGGCTGTGTGCCGTATAATATAGCTGCAGAATTTATATTTCGGTAGCAACGCTTCGAAATAAGAACGTGTTAAAGCACAAGCAAAATTAGCACAACAGCAGCATAGGTGACGGTCGGATTCTCAGGTAAAGCATCAATGGGCGCGGTTAGTACTTGGATGGGTGACCGCAAAATTCATGAAAGTTTAGGAAAAAATTTTATTTCTCGAGATAGATTTGAAATGCGTCTCACAGCTATAATATAAGTTACACAGCTATTTTAACTACAGTCTTCGCAATATGCATTACACAGATATATGCCAAAAAATGGGGGTGCTAAGTCCACTTATAGATCTCACACGCATATTGGGATTTTCCGTGTTTGAAACGTTACGAAGTATCTTTCGATTCCGAAAGTTCAATTCTTACGGTGGCCCGTAGCTCATCGGACAGCTGGAAATAGCCGCCCAACCGAATCGCCACATACAAAAGAGACTCTCGGGCGTGACTGGACATTGCCCTCGCTTTATTGATCATACATCTCAACGTGAACTCGGTTTCGATATTCGCCGTTTCTTCTGAAATTCGACGTTTTTTTTTATTTTTGTTAGAAGAAACGGCGAGTCCTTCTTTACACAATATACAGAATTTGTTTGTAGAAGAATAAACCAAACTCCTTTCTTACACAGTTTGTAAAAAAGTGACCGATTTCAAAACGGCGAATTTTAGAAGAAACGATGAGTTTCTAAAAATGGACGAAACATTCACCGTTTCTTCTAGAATTCGCCGTTTCTTCTAGAATTCGCCGGTTCTTCTAAAATTCGCCTTTATCGCCGTTTCTTAAGTGGCCGACACTTCTGCATAATAGAAAATTGTTTTTTTTTTTTTAAATCTATTTGTAGAATAGCATTGTAAAGAAATCTCCATCTAAAGTAACATGTATGCTATCTTAGCGTTGCTGATCCCTTCAGAATTAAATGCCTGTTGTTATTTTACTTGCCATTAACATATTGTTGACCATTTGGCACCCATAAAACAAGTTCTAGATTTTGATTGCTTAAAATCGAGTATGATCAACCTATAACTAAACCCGTAAATTGTGAAATTGTGAAATTTTCAAGCTCACCGTGCGTATACATCTAAAATTGAAATGTTAAGTTTGTACACATGTTCCTTCTATCTCGCCGCATGTGTACGAACTTAACATTTCTTTGATTTAGGAATATTTCCATATTATCCGTTTTCTAATGCGGGAAACCACCGGGCGAGGTTTAGATTTTTATTTTTCACCGTGCAGCATACATATTATAATATTGGAAATAGCATTTCTTCAAACACCGCCGATTCACTCTCTTCCATTTTAACCGACACAAATAATAACGGTTCGACGTCGGCAGCGTCGTTGTCGTCTGGCATTTTGAAAATTGTCCTCTGGTGGCGCGGCGCGGCGGTGGAACTTCCAATCGTTTCAGCATCACTGACACTCGTTTAATTTTTGATTCTTCATGAGGCGATGATGCCCGCTGACGGCTTTTTGGCCCCGTACGAAGTACGAAGGGGCTTATAGGATTACGATGCCGTGTGTAATTGATGGAATTCGAAGCAGACGGTAAGGGCAAAGTTTAACGTTTACGGCCGCAGTAGGCTTACGGTAAGAGTAGGGTAACGGACGAACTAGGGTCACGTGTGCAATGGATGTACGGGTTTGTACGGGGCTCAGTCGCAGCAAACGCTCCGATTGTTCTGACGGCTCGTTTTCTTATTCTTTTGCCACGCAATCATGCCGGCAGCCATTTTTAAATTTTTCCGTTTTATGTAGCGCTTTGGCTTAGTCATTATTACTCTAGAAAAGATACAATTTTGGACGCATTGAGAAAAAAGAAGTTACAAATGAATCATCGGCAAAAATAACTACTTTTATAATTATCCTGCTCCAGATGAACTATATTGATGAAAGAGTTTTGCATCGAGGTCGTTCTACTCGCAAATCTAGAGCTATCTAAATAAAATTATCTATTTTATGAACAAAAACAAATACTTTAATCAAAAAATTAATTTAAATGATCGCGATCATGTATATCGATATCGATATACATGAAAAAGACCTCAAATTGTAATATCAACTTGAAAATAGATAATTTTATTTGGATAGCTCTATATTTGCGAGTAGAACGACCACGATGCAAAACTCTTTCATAAAAATTTCTTCTACATGATCAAGCATGGCATATTTGGTTTGCCGAGGGTAGCCTAAAAGTAGAATTTCTGTAAATGTAACAGAGAACTTCCATTCCAAAATATTTGTTTTGCTATTCGAATGGGTTTGCAAAACTAGTCTGGGATTACCATTTATTGACTTCCTCAGTTACTTCGTGAGGGAGATATCAGTCTTTCAACACGCTGAAATTTTAACTTTCAGCTGATATTGCTCTATGAAGAAAATGACGAGAGCAATAATTTTTACACTGTAAGTATTAGAATTTGTCCCTCTATCAATTCCAATGTCAGTCTTAAGTCCTCAGTTTTTCACAAGCCCTAGCTGACGATGATGCTGGTTCTCAGAAACAGTTCAGGGGATTTTGCTAAAACTTGTTTACTTGAATAGCACCTCCCTGCTCCAACTCACTTATGAAAAAACCCGAGATGTTAACTTACACTTTCATTTAAAGTTCGTTCAGCCCCATCGTGAGTATCTAGAATGAAGTAAAAATAAATTTTCAAGAAAAATTTTTGAAACTCAGATTTTGGTAGAACAATAAAAAAAATGCTTGTACTTAACCTCAATTTTTTCGGGTTTTCTCGATTTTCTCAAAACACTCAAATGGGATCGAGTGGGACTTCTGGGGTATTGTGTAGGTCCCTAAAGATTATTGAATCCCGAAAAGATTGGCTTGTTACTAATCTTTGCAAGCTCGAAATCTAATGTGACCATACTATTTGTTTTTGTACTTTTATTTATTAATTTTGATCACTTTCCTGCACCATTGAACAATTTGCATTCAAAGCATTTTGCAGTGCAAGCAAAGTATTTGAATCTGATGCACTCATATTGATACAATAATTATCGACGAAATTCGCACCCGTTAAGAGAACCAGGGGTGCCAAAATATTATGACCAACTTCTCTGAGACGATTTTGAAACATATTTGTCTCTAACAGATTCGGTACATGCTGATAAAAACCAGGCTCAATTCGTTCAATGTAATTTTCACGCAACGACAATGCTTGCAGACTGTGATATCCCACCATATCATCCGATCCAAGATTGGTAAGTGAGCAGTTTAGTAATGCTAAAGCACGCATGTTAGTAACTATGAAAAGATTTAGGTAAAAGGTTCTAATCTGAATTTTGGAATTTCTGTGAAGAACCTACAAAACGGAGTTAATCCTCGTGGTATGAAGGTCATTCTCTTGTCGTGATACATATAAAAACCAATGACGTCCGCATTAGTTCGACCGGTATGGTGAAGTCCTGTGATTCCCCGAACAACTGGATCGTCCATGCCACCTCGAGGCATGCCATGACATGAGTATTGAGATCCAATAATGTTTCCTAATCGAAAGTAGTCGTACTCACATTCGAAGTAGACTGCAGAGACTGATATTGTCGTGACCAGAAGAAGGAACACTCCAAATTTCGTCATTATCCGTTCAATTTTCACAAAACCGCTTTATTGATACTTGAGAGACTAGACTCAAACAGAGTCTAAATTTGTTTCGCTAAAAAAAAGTGTATTTAAAACATCGCTTATCATTCAGCTGATATTTGGCTTCTGATTAAAAAATTGATATTTTGCAAAATAAAATGATAAAATGCTCGTGGTGTTAGAGAGTGCAATAACCTATTTTTAGAGGACAGATAATTTTTGTGATTGTTCTTTCCTTAGACGAATCATATATAGACTGGAAATTACGAACAAAATTACGTAAAAATTGTGTCCCCGACATGAAAAATGATATATTTGATAGTGTGAGAATTGGTGGGCAAACTAAAGCGAAGAATTTTTAGCCCCGTACGAAGTACTGAGACTTATAAGAACACCATGCCGTTTGTAACATGTGGAATTCGAAGCAGACGGTAGGGGCAAAGCATTTGTCTATGATTATAGATGACGAATTTACAATAAAAAATCCGTTCGTCCGTGTACACGATAACTTAAGTAAGATGCAACCGATTTTAAAAATTCTATTTTTCCCTGATAGATGATGACAATGATGAGACAATTAGTATCATTTTTCCCAAGATATTTCAGTTTTACTAAAATCCAATATGGCTGACGGCAGCCATTTCGTTAGGACATCGGAAATAGTACTGACAATTCACATTCATTAATACCTTTCGAACAAAAAAAAATCATGAAATTCGGTCAAAGTTTACTCTAGATATTGACAAAATATAGTAGCCGAGTAGCCGCATATGAGCTCGCTCCGGTGAACAGAATTTCATAAACTTTTTTTTTCCCTGATAGCTCTAACCGTGAATGTAACTAACAATTTTTTAGCCATGAAGATATGGAACATCCGAATGCAAGACACACAATAAAGAATAACGTTCACGCAAAACTCGTTGTTTACATTAAGTCGAAGCAGGCAAAACAACAATTTTCAAAACACGGAATTTTGAAAAACGACACATTTTCTGTTTCTGTGTGTTTTACTTGAGTTTCTGATTTCTCCATGTTAAAAATGCCCGCTGCGTGTAAGCGGGAAAACAATTTTGAGGTCGATTTACTATTTTCAAATAATTGATGAAGTAAAATTTTAGAATTTTGGTTCGTTTCGTCAGTGTGTCCTTTAAAAAAAAATCTATGTGTCAAGTAATTATGTTGAGAAAACCCGACAAGCCAGCTGAGAAAGTAACATCGTGTAGACCAATTTCACTCCTACCAACAATCTCAAAAATTTTCGAGAAACTACTGATCAAACGTATAAAACCTTTTGTAAATATCCCTGATTTCCAATTTGGTTTTAGAAACAAACATTCAACAATAGAGCAAATTCATAGATTGACTACTACAATTGAAAGAGCGTTCGAAAATAAGGAATACTACCCAGCAGCATTTCTAGATGTATCACAGGCATTTGATAAAGTATGGCACGAAGGACTCATTTACAAATTGAGCAAAATACTTCCAGAAAACTACTGTAAATTGCTTGAATCATATATGTCGGAAAGGAAATTCCGAGTGAAAGACGAAGAAACTTATTCCAACTACTATCCAATCATGGCAGGTGTACCACAAGGAAGCGTACTAGCTCCTCTCCTTTACACGATATACACTGCCGACATACCCGTCTCAGAGAACTCTTTCATTGGTACATTCGCTGATGACACAGCGATTATGGCAACGGATTCATCTCATAGTGAGGCTGTTAAAAAACTGCAAGAATCATTGGATAAAATAAATCAGTGGACCATCGATTCCATCGATTGAAAAATAAAACTCAATGAGTCAAAATCTAGTCACGTCATTTTCGCATTGCGTCACATAAATAGCAATCTCCGCATCTTCCTAAATGGAAATCCAGTTCCACAGGCAGAGTCAGCAAAATATCTGGAACTAAATTTGGACAACAAATTAAACTGGAAACATCATGTGAAACAGAAAGCACAACAAATTAAACTGAAATCAAGACAAATGTACTGGCTAGTTGGATACAACTCACAACTGAACCTGTATTGCAAGAGATTGATCTACAAATCAATATTAGCACCGATCTGGATGTACGGTGCAGCACTCTGGGGCTGCGCTAAAAAATCAAACATCGAAGTCATCCAAACATGCCAAAACAAATTTCTACGAATGATCACCAACGCATACCGTTTTGTGACGAACAAAGAAATACACAGAGATCTAGAAATAAAATGGGTAGCCGAAGTAATTCGAGAATATGCCATCAAACACGAAACGAGGCTGTTAAACCACACCAACATAGAAGCCATTCTCCTGCTCGACATCACAAGCGAAGTAAGGAGGCTGAACCGACTCAAACCACACGAATTGACGTAATGAGGAATCCGAACACTTCATTTGGGCCCGGTCAATGGATCGTCAACCCACTCACGTTTTACTAATTTCGATGCATTCGTAAAGAAATTAGTACACTTCATCAGTAGTAATAAATTAACGTCAAGCTAAGATTGTACTATTCATACCAATAAAGGTGTTTTTGAAAAAAAAAAAATGTGTCAAGTGGCTATATCAAGTTTTACTAACTATTATCTCGTTGTAAAAGTAATTCCTTTGATTTAACTTAACCAGTTAAGTATAGTTTCCACTTAAAAAGAACACTCCGTTTACATGACAGTTGTAAAACAGAACAAAGGAACTGTCACGTAAACGGAGTAAAAAATTTAAATAAATTCAATTTCTACTCCGTTTGCGTGACAGTTCTTTTGTTCTATTTTACAACTGTCATGTAAACGGAGGCTAAACGGAGTGCTCTTTTTAAGTGGAAACTATACTTTACTCTCTTCATCAAAGAACCTAATTTATCAACAAATTTCTTTGTTTCTGGACCCAACCTAAAGTTTCAAAAGCGATCGGTGTTAATAAATAATTTTACTTCAAAGAAATATAATGGTTATGCTTATGTCTCTCTGCTTTTTCAGCAACTGAGCGTGCTTTCTTCGATGAATCTCGAATATATGATGCAGCCATAGTATCTCTTATTGTTACATCCTACAAGAGAGACCTACCATGACTCCATGGTATCAAAGTCAAACCATCTGGTCTTTTACCATCATCTCTTGATATACCAGGCGACTGTGTTATATTCGGAATACCTGTCATAGAGAAACCTTGAGAGAAAATGTTATTTACATTATCATGTCTAGCGAGTTTTCCTTCTGCACATTTATCACATGACCATGTAAGCCATCTTTTCCGACAGTATTAGCACAAACACACTTATGTTCCTCACATAATTGAGAGCCTAATCGGAGACCAACAGCAATTCTAGCAGTGTTATTATCCAGTAATAAACCTAATTGACTCGATGGGACCACTTGCAACCACTTTGAAGATTCTTTAGTTGATGACGCAAGCAGTCTGGCACGTGTCTTAAGGTCACCAGATTCAAACATTTGATTAAATTGATACTTGATTTTCGGAATGTCCCAATTTCTCTGTTCTCTTTTTAATGTTTCATTTTCTGGAACAAAATCATGTGGTATTTCAGCAACCAATTGTAAAATTTCATCATCTATAATTTGAAAATCAAATTTTTGAAGTATAATGTTAGAGAAGTACGCATCAAATAACTGAATCTGCAACTACTCAAAGACTTCTTGAAAACACACAGCGCTGGATGCACATCCATCAACTTCAATCGATCACACATCAGTCTGATCGATTCTATCTTAGACGAAAACATCCTCTCTAAGCCTACCTCAAACACCTAACACCTCCAGAGCAGACTCGTCAACCTTCTTAATACCTGGCAACAGAGCTGATATCTCAGCATACATATGAGCCTCTTCATCAGGAGTAGCATTGATAAAGAAGACCTCACACTTCTTAGAATTCAGACGCAACCCTGACTCCTCACAAAAAGACAATACTCTCTGAACATCAACTAGAATCGTCGATATGGTACCATCATCTAAAAATACCAACCATTCAATGTAGATAGAAGAGAATGAGTCATCCGCATAATACCAATACAAAAACCTGGAGGACCTAACGGATCTCCCTGTTGAAATCCTCGCTTAGACAACAAAGGATCGCCAGCAAAGTAAAGATTCGAATAAATGCTATACGCTTGCTGCAACAAGGCCAGCAACCTAGGACAAATATCCTTCACTTCGCTTAACATAAACTTCCTAAAAAGCATATTAAAAGCATTCTCAAAATCCAACTTGACCAAAGCCATTGGTCCATCATGTTTAGCCTTACAAAACTTACGCACTGAATGAACCTATCTCGTAAACCTATAAATAAACATAGCTAACGCCGACCCGTACGAAACACCTATTCGTATCAAAAGCCTTTAATGTGAAACTCTTTATTTCTCTTACTTCATTCTTACTTTCGGGAAAAAAGTTGTTACACGACATTCTCAGAATTAAACGACGATTCATTTGAGCCATACCTCGATCGGATCGCCATCGGCTTAATCCCGACTGTTCGAAGTTTTAGTGAATTCACTCTTAATCCACTGAAATTTCCCTTATACTAAACAATGTTTAGTAAACACGATAAAATTCATGAACGGTCTAAAAAATGGGGATGCTTTTCGTATTTTCTAAATATTTTTTGACTTGGGAAAGCACTGGCGCCGTGACATGTTGGACTTCTTTGTACTCTATCTTATAATCCCATCTATTCTTTACACAACAAAAATTGGTTGATTTTTCCCTGAGCTTAACCTCACGTCGTTTTTAGGATTTTTGAAACACTGCGTGAAACCGTTGCACTGCAACGCAACACAACTCAAAACATTGAGACATTGAGTTGCTAAGATCAGAGAAATGATAACAGATTGCGCTACGCTATGTCACATAAGGGGCTGTTCACATATGACGTCACACTCAGAATTTTTGACCTCCCCCAAAATGACCAAAATTTACAAAAATTGTACGGAAATTAACAAGAATAACTTGAAAATGATCAAAAAAAAGTCCAAAAATCAGCATTTTTGTGAGACCCCCCCGTCATATGTGAACAGCCCCTAATGTGTTATCATTTCTCTTTCCAAGCGTTTAGTGGTATGCTTTGTAGCGCTGCATAAAAAAGGGGTCCAAGTGTCGAAGCCGATATTTTGATTTTTGGATGGAAATTCACATTCAAACGTTGATATTTCCACTGTTTTTAAAGAATAAGAGCCAGATTTTGCTAGGTTTGCATCTTTTATGGAGTTTTATCGATTGGAATACTCATTTGTGTAAAATAATTAGAAGAAAATTTTTACTCAACATTTCACACAAATGAGTATGCCAATCGATAAAACTCCATAAAAGATGCAAACCTAGAAAAATCTGGCTCTTATTCAAATTTTGTTATGTGCAGAATCGTTCTCTGTAAGAATTTAACTGCCAGCTATCTGTGTAACCTCTGCATTTAATATTTTATTGCCTGCCCCATGCGAAAATTGACTATTACACGGCTGTTTAGCCCCCGCGAAAGTGAGCCTTTACACTAGGGATATTTGAGGTTTATTTCAAGTTGACAGTTTTTTCAAGTAAAATTTGCCTTGCTTTCATTTTATCTTTTTTGTTGAATGAATTGATCGATCGAAAAAGAATGTAAGAAATGTCGCTAAAATAACATTTTTTTGATAAAAATATTGATCGATGAACACAGTTATTTCAGAAAATCTTGTTACGCAAGTAATCTGGTTACAACATACTTTTAGAAGAATTCGCAACACAGAATTGTCGGCCATATTTATTGTAACAATAGTTTTGATGTTCCGAAGTAACACTTTATGGCCGCACATGTCGTTGTATTTTTCACTTGTAACACTAAATGCTTTTGCTTATAGTACATACAAACACTACACTTTCTTGCACAGTTTTTTGAAAACATTAAAAAGGACGAACAAAATAATTGCACAAACAATGCGTCTTCATCGATACTAACTGCGAAAAACTATTCAATGTTAACATGTCACCAACACAATTGTAGCTACTGTTGCGACAATACTAATGTAACATGAGTGCTGTTTTCGGGATCAATTTTTTAGGAGACGTATAGCGTGTGAGCCGATTTCGTCAGTACACTAGATTTGTTTGTAAACGTTTTATCGGAAGAACAGATTTATTTTTGTTTTGTTGGTTTTGGTTTATTAAGATACTGAATTTATGTAGAACTTCTGCAGAACAGCCGTGTAATAGTCAATTTTCGCATGAGCAGGCAATAAACCACAATACGTTGGATGCTGCGACGTAATTCATTGCTCTCGTACACAATTTTGTAGAGCTTGCAAACTCATTCGTGTTTTTGAGCAACAAGCTTCGGTAACTGTTTTCTCGACAAGTGTAGTTGCATGCCTCGCCTTCGGCTCGGATATGCAAACTCTACACTTGCCTCGAAAACAGTTACCGAAGCTTGTTGCTCAAAAACTTACTCGTGAGTTTGCTCGTATCACAAAACTGTGTCCTTGTGTAATGAATTACTTTCGCAGCATCCAACGTAATCTACTATTACTGTGTGTCTATATCAAGACTTAAAATTCAAATGTCAGTTTTTTCTGACTACTCTGTTCTAATCACTTTTGCATTTTTTGTTTGTTGTTATTTTGAAGAGTTACATAAGTTGTTCGATTGTTGCATAAGAGAAGTGTTGCGATATGAAATATAAAAAAAAAACAGAGGAAAACGTTAGCACCCGATGCGATGATAGTCCCGCACGAACCCGTATACCCGTCGTCACCAATGGCAGATGATTCGGTTTTACCAAGTTTCCTGTATTCCGGAACAGAAGTCGTTACTTGTGACGTAACTTTTTCGTCAATTTTTTGTAAGAAAAGATGTAAGAACTTGCCTCCTCTTTACCCTCGATTCCCGGGTGGAAAATGCTGCTTGGCCTGTTTTATCCCTGCGTTGGTTAAGTATTCACTATTAGACGCTAATAGTGTTGACACATTACCATAGTAAGGTCGAAACACTATGCTGTTAACAGAGAAATGATAAGTCGGTACGCCTGTGCCCGACATAAATGCGTATGTGAATGACAGTAGGCCACATGCGTACCAACTTGTCATTTCACTGGATATTAGTTGATTCTAATAAGCCATACATGGAAGACTTACACCATATTAACTAGTAACTCCATCTAACAGTAAAGGTACGTACTAGATTTCATGTCGAAAATGCTTGATCTCATTTCACTTAAATTACTGAGTACGCACAACAGCACCATTCGAAGCCCAGGTGCAGGGTATGTCCCATGTGTGATTGAAAGCATCTTAATTCCAAAAACCTTGTACTTCGTACGGGACTAAAAATTGCGTACGAAGAGCAGAGCACATTGATAACCTTGCGAACAACTTTCTAATTTTAATTTTGCCGAAAAATATTTCCAACATCACTCCGGTGCCAGTCAAGTTAGGAGAGACATAATGAGAATGCAAGCACTTTGCCTAGTTACATTTTTAATATGCTTGATTGCGATCAACGCCAATCAATCAGTACCGAGCTTTTTGAAATTCATTGGCAGTTACAGTGAGTATCAATTTTTGTATTTGCCCTCCAGTGTCCTCAATTTACTATGCTTAGAGTACAACACCACCGACGATGGTAAGATCACTTTGAAGCGCTATTATTCGTCGCATCGCATCACCTACAAATGGACCGAAGCATTTATGGTCTGCAAATCGAGTGGAATGCGAATGGCGTTGATCGAAACGGACGATGAACTAAATAATCTCGCTGCAATGGGCAGGCAAAATGGCAAACTATTTGAGGATAAGGTTTTCGTGGACGGTTACAATTTAACCGTGGCCGAATACGACCCCGACTCTGATGACTCGGACGGATCGGAAAACGAACCATGCTACTCAATGCAAAAATATCGGAGAGGAAAACTGGAAATTCGTCATGAGAAATGTAACGGTAAATTGAACAAATTTTTATGTGAACGGACGGAAATTGTCGATAGGTACTACGAAGAAAATCGGCCGGGTGACGATAAGATTGATGTTAGAGCAACATTCTTCACATACATTGGAAGTTTCGGTAAGACTTTTGCTGACGATCATTTTACATTCATTTTGCCGTCGAATCGAAAATCAGACACTACGTGTAATCAATGGGGTGGTCCAAATTTGTATTACGAAAATTGAAGAAGGACGGCTAGTTTTTCGTTCATGCAGCGAAATATTTTAAAGCCTCGCACGAAATATTGGGACCGTTTATAACAAAAGATGTCTGCCTGTCTGTCTGTCCGTGTACACGATAAATGTCAACTGATTTTGAAAAATCTTTCTTTTAGCCCCGTACGAAGTACAAAAGGGCTCATAGGATTACGATTCCGTGTGTAATTGATAGAATTCGAAGCAGACGGTGAGGGCAAAGTGTTTGCCTATGTTCATAGATGACGAATCCGGTAAATGATAGGTATTGTCAATACCAATCCAGGATTTTTTTTTTTTAAATCGGGTGAGTAGACCGTGAGTTAGGGCTTTAGAAGTGGAAGGCTACTTGCCCTCCGTGTATTTTGCATATAACACGTGTAAATTTCATCCGTTCTTCCGAATTTTTGTTTCATTTGGAAGGTAATCGACCACCGAAAAGAAAGTTGTTGAAAAAACTGTTAAATTTGGGACTAAGGTCGCTACTAGGGCCCTGTGTGTATTTTTTACATATAACTCGAGTAAATTTCATTCGTTT
This sequence comes from Bradysia coprophila, assembly GCF_014529535.1. Lineage (NCBI taxonomy): Eukaryota > Metazoa > Arthropoda > Insecta > Diptera > Sciaridae > Bradysia > Bradysia coprophila. Next base: position 583,206 of record NW_023503442.1, read on the forward strand.
TTCATAATTTTTGTTTCATTTGGAAGGTAATCGAAGGCCGAATAGAATGTTGTTGAAAATTTTTAGACTGGGGTTTTATAGGTTTACGCAATACGCATTCGTTTTCAACACGTCGAATTCGACTCCCTGAGTAAGGGGAAACCTATTGTGGTTGTCCAGAGATGCCAAACCAGTGAAAAAAAATGTCCGTCTCTCTGTCCGTCTGTCTGTGGGTTCTATAACTTGAGTAAAACGCATCAGATTTAAAAAAAAAAAAATTTTCACGTTTGGTAATGTCAAAAGACAGGCTAAGTTCGAAGATGAGTGATTTTGGGTCGACCCCTCCCGAGCTGAGGCCCAATAAGTGCTTCACGGTTTTTCAAAGATATCTCCGGACATTTAAAAGCTCCACTTATAAGTGATACACACTAGGGATGGGAGACGTTCAAAATTATCGATAATATCAATCGAAAGAAATTATCGATAATCGATTAATCATATCGTTATCGATAATTTAATAATTATCGATAATTATCAAAAAATCGAAATTCGATAATTATTGAAATATCGATATTTTGATATTTATTTGAAAATTTATGGTAATATACCGATATATCGATAAATATCGGATTTTCGGATCGAAATATCGATATATCGAATTATCGATATCTTGATAATTATCAAAATATCAATAATTATCGATTATCGGTATTTTTTTGATAATTTTCGATAAAAAAGTCGATAATTATCGATTATCGATAATCGATAATTATCGATAATCATTATCATTATCGCCTATGCCTAATAGACACACGGAATTTTGAAAACCGACACATTTTCTGTTTCGTGGTTTACTGGTTTTACACCGAATTTTGAAAACCGACACATTTTCTGTTTCTGTGTTTTACTTGAGTTTCTGATTTCTCCATATAAAAATACATGCAAAATTCACAAAAAACCAGTAAACCACGAAACAGAAAATGTGTCGGTTTTCAAAATTCCGCGAGTGTACGTCAAATCAAAGGTATTTACAATACCAATCGACAAAACAAAAATTTGATAGAAATCGGATGACCGATTCGTGGGTTAGAGCTCTTGGTGTGAACCACGTACTGGCCGGCAAGCAGTTTTTGCTTGTAGGTCGGCCAAATTTGAACATATTTCGTCTACTTTCGCTTTGTCAGATAGGTATTGACCGTACCAATCAGGAAAAAAAATGAAATTATGTTCACCTGAGCGTGAGCTAGGTCTCTTGAAGTGAGATCTTATCCGGCTACTCGCCCGTACAGTGAACGTGGAGTATTTTGTCAATATCTCTAGTAAATTTTGACCGCATTTCATAATTTTTAGCCCCGTACAAAGTACGAAGGGGCTTATAGGATTACGGTGCCGTGTGTAATTGATGGAATTCGAAGCAGGCGCTAATAGCAAAGTGTTTGCCTATGTTCATAGATGACGAATCCACAATAAAAATTTTGTCTGTCCGTCTGTCCTTCTGTCCGTCTGTCACGTCGATATCTTGAGTAAATCAAATCCTATTTCAATTTTTTTCCCTGAAAGGTAGTTGAAATTGTGAGGCTAAGTTCGAAGATGGGCGATTCCCGAGTTAGGGCCCCATAAGTGCTTTAACGTTTTCCAAAGATTTCTCTGGCCATTCAAAGGCTACACTTGTAAGTGATACATCAAATGAAAGGTATTTACAATACCTATCGACAAAAAAAAAGTTTATGAAAATTGGATGACCGACTCGTGAGTTACACCCCTTGGTGTAAACTAGGTACAGGGCGGCAAGCCGTTTTTGATTGTAGGTTGGCCAAATTTGAACGGATTTTAATGGATTTTGCTTTATTAGATAGGTATTGACCGTACCAATGAGGGAAAAAAAGTTTATGAAATTAGGTTGACCGGAGCATGAGCTAGGTCCCTTGGAGTGAGCTCATATCCGGCTACTCGGCCGTACAGTGAAGGTGGTGTTTTTTTTATTAATATCTCGAGTAAACTTTGACCGAATTTCATGAATTTTTTTTTGTTTGAAAGGTACTAACGAATGTAAAGCAGTCGTACTACTTTCCACCTCCTAACAAAATGGCCGTCGACCGCCATTTTGGATTTTTGTAAAATCAATATAAATCGGTGAAAATGATACTTACAAAGTTACTGATCAGTGGGAAATGAGTGGTTACGTGTGTGGGGTGTTTCAAGAATCCCAAATATGGATATCTATATATATATATATATATATATATATATATATATATATATCTATATTGAGCTATATAACGGTATAGATAGTTATCTTGAGCTATATACTAGCATATTTATCAGTAAATTGCTTATTTATAGGTAAATATAGGTTAATATAGGACTGAGGAAATTTTAAGTCAATTTTAAATTTGTGTTACGTTTGGAAGGAACATCGTACGGGGCTTCGTAATTGCGCTATGCACAATTTTTAAGACGTACAAATTTCATAAGAATTTTACTTTACCGACGTTTACGGGCGCAGTAGACTTACGTTAAGAGTAGGGCGACGGACGAACTAGGGTCACGTGCGCAATAGATGTACGGGTTCGTACGGGGCTCAGTCGCAGCAAACGCTCCGACTGTTCTGACGGCTCGTTTTTGTTTGAAAGATATTAACGAATGTAAAGCGTCAGTACTGTTTCAGGTCTCCTAACAAAATGGCTGTCGGCGGCCATAAAGAATTTTTGTAAAAGTGATACATCTTGGGAAAAATGGTACTTTGAGAGTTTCTGTTAACATGGAAATAATTTGTTATGTGTGTAGGTCGTTTTCGGCATTCTATATATGGACATATATATTCAACTACATACAGCTATATTGAGCTATATACAGGCAAATTGAGCGGCTCCCTTACAGAATCCGGATAAAAAAAATCCCGACAAAAAAAATCCGGACAGAAAAATCCGGACGAAAAAAATCCGGATGATACAAAATCCGGATTGATTGTTACTACTAGCTTCACGTAGTGTGAACTTTGATAGCTTGGCTTTCGGACAGAGACCTTTATCTATGGCAAGCCTTATTTGATTTTATTTTAAATTTGTTAGGAATTTCAGGTATAAAATAAGAAAGAAGGAGAGGCGGGTAAGCTCTCAACATTCTCCATATGAGAAAGTTGAGTGAATTGAAAATGTTAAGTACAGCGATTCATCGAATTTTAGCTGTCGTGAATGTATCGTTTTTAATAGTTCGCCTGAAATTTCACAGGGAGCAGGAGTGAGTGACAGGGACTAAACTAAGGAACATCGCAGGTGGGAATTTTCCCACCTGCGCCCCTCTAATTCCCACCTGCGAATCCAGATCTGCCCACAAGAAAAATTACAATTATCTGACTTGAAATAGTCAAATGAATGTAATTTTAATACAAATTTTGCCTGCGGCGCATTGAACCTAGTTGGAAAATGATAATGGCATTGTCGATATCCGTTCTTTTTTTTAAATCTTCTATCATCATTTAGATGGAGATACAGATACAGAATCAAAGTATTTCACATTTGTGGCTTTCACTTTACTAAAAACTAAAAAAATGGAAAGAAAATAGGGTTGGCATGTAAAAAGTGACACTAAAGGAACTAAAGGAACTAAATCATTCGAAAGGTCTTGGCCTAGAGTTTCAGTGAAGTGGCGTATGAAACTCTAAAATGGAGTTATTGACAAAAATGTGAATTTTGTTTCTCATTTATTTCGGTAGAAATTCTCAAAAAATGTCTGTATATGGAGGGTTAACATCCGAGATTTTTTCAGATTTTTTGGACCCCTATTTAACGATGAAAAAATTCAATGATTTTTTTCCATATGCTAGACAAAAGTGCTACTACCGTTTTTGGTCACTTGATTTGTCTTCATGGAATATGCCTAGATTATGTAATTTACTCAGATTTTTTAAAATGGCGGAACACACCCTAATTTAAAGAAGAATTTTTAAATAAATATTTTTACCTATAAGTAGGGGTCCAAAAATTCTGCAAAAATCACAGATGTTATAGACGTTACTTGAGAATTTTTTCAGTTACATCTATTGAGATATATAAATTATAGACAAAACTCACCCTCATACCCAAAAACTCACCACTATTGTGATTTTTAGGGCTGATATTCTACCAAAAACACCTTTTAGTCCAGTAAACCGATAATTATCTGCAATTTTCTGGAATTTTATTTTTAGGTCGTATTGTGGACGCATTTTCCACAGGTAACACCCCTAACATGACCGAAAAATTAAATTCCAGAAAATTGCAGATTATTATCAGGTATGATTGGCAACTTGACTAGACTATAAATTTTGACATTTTAAATGATTTTTTGGATGAAATACCCTAGACTTACACGGTCAGGGGAATAATTCCCTTTAAATCGTAAAATATATTTACGTCAACGTCCTGAACGCACGATATTATTTTTGGATAAAAAATTGTTGCTTTGGCGCCCAAGATTTTGTGTTTAGGCGCCCCTTCGAAAAGTTTCCCACCTGCACAGAAATCCTTATTTTAGTCCCTGGTGAGTGAAGATGAAGAGTGTGTGCGATATGTACAGCGTTCTTTTGGTACATTGATTTTATCATGTTATTATTATTGTATGCCGTCGTCACCACACTTTGAAACTCATTGTTCATATCAGCAGAACAACGTGCGAAAAAAAATAACCGTTCAAAACTTTACAATTCGACGATTTGTGCACACATAGTTTGTGGGCTGGGCCAGTGCCCATGGGCATTTTTTTCTCAAATGATGGGCATAGTGGGCATGTGGGCACAAAAATTTGCTATGCCCACTCATCTCTAGCCCCTTACAGAATCCGGATAATTCCTTAATTTATTGTCGCTACGTGACACTATCTTTTATTCACTTCTGAATATGTTACTAGGGATGGGAGACGTTCAAAATTATCGATAATATCAATCGAAAGAAATTATCGATAATTGATTAATCATATCGTTATCGATAATTTAATAATTATCGATAATTATCAAAATATCGAAATTCGATAATTATAAAATATCGATATTTTGATATTTATCTGAAAATTCATGATAATATACCGATATATAGGAATAAACCGATAAATATCGGATTTTCGGACCGAAATATCGATATCTTGATAATTATCAAAATATCAATAATTATCGATTATCGATATTTTTTTGATAATTTTCGATAAAAAAAGTCGATAATTATCGATTATCGATAGTCGATAAATATCGATAATCATTATCATTATCGCCCATGCCTATATGTGACGCTTTCCTTAAATATTTATTGCCGCTTTGTGACACTATCTTTTATTAACTTCTGGATCTGCGACGCTGATCAAGAAGCTTCAAAATACAAAGTTGCAACATCCACTTTAATTAGGGTAATCAATCTAGTTTTCGTAATTTCCGGATTTCGAACTATCAAGGGGGGAATCCCCTTTGACCCCCCCCCCCCTCGACCCCGCTTTTCTTTTTTTTTAATTATTTCACGGCCTGCGGCGCAACTACCAACCACATCAGAATTTTTTTTCTATTCTTCCTTTTCTTTTTCATGGCTGCGGCACCATTCTCCAACTGTCAACACGCTGCCGCCCCCTGAACCCCCGCTTTTCCTTTTTATGCCTGCGGCGCTATTCTTCTACTGTCAACACGCAACAGAATACCTTGATTAATCTATTTTGTCATGTAACGTGGGAACCAGTATATCTCAACGAAGACAAAATGATAAAGCACGAAATTTTTGATATAAAGTTTCTGTCTACTACTGAAAGCTACGTATATACCAAAAATTAGTTTTTCGGATATTTTTTTAAAGTCCGGTTCCCATATTACTTTTGTCAAATTTTATACGAAATTTCCCACGGCAAAAATAATCAGAAGTTTCTTTTTATGTTAGGGGGCTGCCGCCCCCTGAACCCCCGCTTTTCCTTTTTATGCCTGCGGCGCCATTTTCCTATTGTCAACACGCAACAGAATACCTTGATTATATCATGTACGACAACATCGTGAAGATTAAAGTTATCCGGAAAGAATACGCATTTTTGGTCTCCGCATTTTGTAAGATTACTCTGTTTTTGATTCACCATTCACCACTGTTCAACTTTTCTCATTGAGTATCACTCAACCGTACTCACATATACAATGTTAACCTTACTTTCCATGATTTTTTTCCATTTAAAAAAATCCGGAATTCCGGATTTAATCCCGACAAAATTCCGGATTTTTATCATCCGGATTTTGTATTGTCCGGATTTTTCTGACTGGATATTTTTTGTCCGGATTTTTTTTATCCGGATTTTGTAAGACCACCAATTGAGCTATATTCATCTGTGAAATGTTTATTTATAGTAAAATATAGGTAAATATAGCGGTATATAGCTGTTTAAATAGGAATTTATGAAATTTAACTTCGTACGGGGCTGTCGATATTGTCTCCGGCAATTTATTTGCATATGATAACAAGGCAAAGAGTAGATACAGTTTGTTCATTTCATTTTTACACAGTTTCTAAAGACTGTCGATATGTCAGAGTTTTTAATGTACCCAGTCAATTAAGTTCTTCCCAAATTGCGCAATATTTGAATTCGCGATAGAAATTTTAAATTTTGCGCCAAATATTCATAATTTGGGAAGAACTTAATTGACTGGGTACATTAAAAACTCTGACATATCTAAAACTGTGTAAAAATGACATGAACAAACTGTAATGTAAGTGATATTCAAGAGAAAATAGGTTTTTAGCAGAGCAGAGATTGAAGTGAGAGAGATGATCAGTTTCACATTATAAGCCTTTGATACGAATTGGTGTTTCATATGGGTCGGCGTTAGCTATGTTTTATCATATACGCGCGATGTTCGAATGTCAAAATTACTTCACTAGAAGTTTAATTCAAAAATTACACTTCAGTTCTATGTTGTTTTCTCGTTTTCGCTTATGTGATAAAATAGAGTACACACTTGTCACTATCAGTCTCGGCAAGCCTCGACTTCTTCGTGACAAGTGTGTAATATATATTAAATTTGGGTCCTTGGACTAAGGCCGCTACTAGGGCCCTATGTGTATCTTGCATATAACTCGAGTAAATTTCATCCTTTCTTCCTAATTTTTGTTTCATTTGAAAGGTAGTCGAAGACCGAATAGAATAGTGTTATTTTTTTAAATTTAGGTCCTCGGACTGAGGCCGAGTGTAGTATTTATACTCAATAAATTAAAATTTTAGGGCTATTTGAAATTTTTGTTACATTTGAAAGGAACGCCGTACGGGGCTTCGTAATTGCGCTATGCGTAATTTCTAAGATGTACACGTTTAATAATAATTTTACTTTAACTACATTTACGGGCGCAATAGGTTCACTTTACGTACACAATAGATATACGGGTTCGTACGGGGCTCATTCGCAGCAAACGCTCCGACTGTTCTGATGGCTCGTTTCACTGAGTTTAGGCAAATCGGTTCCCTTCTGAACGTTTGGGATCATTAAGGTAATATGCTGGTTCTTAGGATTCCGCAATAAATTTAGGGTGTCCCAAGTGATTCTTACAGATTTTTTTTTTGTTTGAAAGGATAAAATTGAGCTTTCGCACTGGGGCTATGTAGGTAATTCATGCCATAAGTACGGTCGAAATTCAAAATCTTTCTCACAAAAGTAAGGCTCGGAACGGGTCGGGTTCGGTCAGACCGGAACCCGAACTTGATTTAACCCGAACCTGAAAAATTATTTCGGGTTCAACCCGAACTTGACCCGATTTTGAATTTTCGATTTCAGGTTTAATCCGAACCCGACCTGAACCCGAAATTGTTCAACCCGAATTTGACCTGAACCTGAATTTTCAATTTCGAGTTCGACCCGAACCTGAACTGAACCCGAAATTTTAAATTTAATCAGGTCGGGTTCGGGTAACCCGAAATTTTTGACTTTTTTTAGTGTAATAAACGCTCAGAATTTCGGGTTACCCGAACCCGACCTGATTAAATTTAAAATTTCGGGTTCAGTTCAGGTTCGGGTCGAACTCGAAATTGAAAATTCAGGTTCAGGTCAAATTCGGGTTGAACAATTTCGTGTTCAGGTCAGGTTTGGGTTAAACCCGAAATCGAAAATTCAAGTTCGGGTCAAGTTCGGGTTGAACGCGAAATAATTTTTCAGGTTCGGGTCATAAATCCGGTTCAGGTCAACCTGAACTAAAACAGGTCAACCCGAACCCGTTCCGAGCCTTAAGTATTACCAACGCAACGTCATTGTCCGTTGTATGAAGGGAGCGTTGAAATGTATTTTTCGGTTCACTTTTTCATCGACTCGTTTTCTTGAAATTCAAATTTAGGGCACATTTACGGCGTGAATGTAGTTAACGACTTAAGGGTTAAGGGTTAATCATGCACAATCTTCATTTCTCGTCAAACAAAATGCATTTTCGACCACTGTAAAGTGTCTGGGTCTGGGCAAAGGGGAAATTTCTACTAATTTGCCTTTTACCCAAATTGCAGAGACGAAAAAATACTACGCAAGCTTCGAATTGAAAGCTCAATCAAACAACGTACCAAAGATCTGTCAAAGCTTTGGCATGCAAATGGTTTCGCCAATAAATCAATCCGAATACGATTACCTTGGAAGTGTGTTGCAAAAGTTCAACGATGAATGGAATTCCGTATCGATTGCTGGCTACAGGTCCGATGAGAAGGAATCTGAATGGGTCACTTCTGACGGGCAACTCAACTATGAAATGGTTTGGAATCGGGGAGAGCCAAATAATCATAATGGAGCCGAAAATTGCGTTGGTATGAGTTGAAGTGTTTCTTCTTGAGTGATCGAGCGAAATTCAATGGAAAAAATCTCTTGTTAGCACTGAAAAACATGGGCTTGCCAAAGATGAATGACATTCCGTGCGATTTTGACTTCCAGTTTGTATGCGAATACGACGAATCGTTATCCGACGTGAAAGTTCCCAGTCAAATCGATCCCATGTTTCTGAAGCCACTGACAAGCTACAGTAAAAAATATTTTCTGTTTCCACGCATACCGCTCCTCATCTGTCCACGACCCATTTTTTTCTATGTCTCTCAGAGATCGGCTCAACGCAAAAAGAAATTTTTGTCAGCCTTTTCGATGTCGACTGGACAACAGCTAACCTGGTGTGCCGTAATTACGGAATGGAATTGTACACTCCGTCATCGTCCACAGACGATGAGACTCTACGCAAAAAACTGATAGAATTCGCAGACCTGTCGAATCCACTACACGTCGGCATAACATCAACGGGCACCGAAGACGTATGGTATTCGTTCCATACTGGCAAGATACTGGACTTTGATCTGGAATGGGCATTCAAGTACGCTAATTATTATCCATCCAGTGATAGCTGTGTGACACTGAGAAAAGCTAGCGATGCCGCATTACGATATTCATACGATTCCGTCACCTGTACGAACATAATGTACAATTTCATTTGTCAAAAAGTCGTCGAAGGTAAGGAAGATGATTTAATGAGAAAAGAAACGCTAAAACCTTCAGCGTTGTCCTAGTTTCGGGTGAATTTGAGTGTAGCTCCACAGTTCGTTAGTAGTGCGTCACAGTGCTACAGATTTCTATTGATTGATTGGTCTTGAAGTGAAGTTACACTCCACTCGAACTCATACGAAATTTTCGTGTTCTTTTGCCGATTCGCATTAGGCCGATAACATACGAGCAATTTTGCGTTGATCGAGAATTACGCAGCGCTTTCCATTGTTTAATATAAGTTAAATTCCCAGTCTTCCGTTTTGTCGCCGTTTTGTTCTCCATGACGTTTCTATTGTTTAAATGACTTTTGCACTGTCATAATTCCATTTGTCAAGCCACGCCTTAAAAACGGAGGCAAAACGGCTGGAAAACGGACGACTTTAGCCTGTCGTGAATATCTGATTACAATGGAAAAATCCATCCACTGTTTCAGTTCAGGAAATATACTTGATCGCGTCTTAGTTAACTTCGGTGCTAGAGAGAGCATTGCTTGATGGGGGACTTTGTTAGCTGTTGTTACATACAAAAATGTTGCAAAAGTGAGTACGGCACAAATGTATTTGTATGTACCATCTGTCAAAGGACTTTCAACTTAAACGCAAAGTCGTTCGTGTGTTTTCGACTTTACCATCAGTGGTTTATACTCATTGAATAATATCCCACGAACTGATGTGTTTCAGTCACTGAAGACGAGCCGAACATCACGTCGACACTGCCTGCATAAGTAGATGTTTCGAAGTAAGTAAGTGACTGTACTTGACTGTATCCGAACTTTGTTTTCATGGTAAGTGTGTCTCGCAGGTTCAACGACTACAAAAATACCTCATGCAGTACCGATGGAATCAAAACTGGACTAATAAATGAAAATATTTTTAATTTGTGTTTACGCTCACGGTGCAATAAATTACTTAGATCCTGAGACAATTAATTGATACTTTTGATGACCAGAATAACACAGATCTAGAGGGGTCCGTAGCAGACGTTGCGATGATGGGTCTTACGAGCCTATGAGGGGGATGTCTATAAACAATGTCTGCCGTAAAGAGGAAGGAAAGCTCTGGCCAAAGTGGACACGCCATGTTAAAGGTATTGGAAAATGGTGCACATGGGGGTCTTCAAACTCTCGAAAAACAGTGGGCGCCATTTCTGGACAGCCTTAGTGACCCTAGTGTACCCGTAACTAAATGTTTACATGTTAGAAATTTCGTTTAGCCCGTTCGAAATTCACTTCCATTAATTCGCTTATGTGACATGGAACATGCATTAACATATTTCATTACCTGTCCTATCAGAAATGTGCGCCGATAAAAGTTCAATTGGCGGCGGCCACAGTGGTCAATCTAAAATCACGCCGGTCTAAATTAATTATTGGAATCTCAGAATTTTGTAAATTTCCGAAGAATTTCTATGCAATTCTTTTGTTGTTTTACAAATTTCTTTGGAAATTTACAGAATTCCGAGAATCTAAAAAATAATTTAGACAGGCGTGATTTTAGATTGACCTCTACGGCGGCGTGAGCGTGATGTTTTGAAGGTGTAATATTTTAATGTTATTAATTATTTTCATCACAGACTGTTTCATCGTGCTAAAAAGCCTTGTTGCTGACTCTTATTTCCATTCAATAATTTTTGTAGTAAACATCCGTGACTCTCGAAGAAAAATTAGAAGAAAATTTGCGGCCTTCACAAGGGATTTACAAATGGAACACAATTTCCTTTATAACGTCTAAGTGAGCACTTTCAGAGCACGTAACGCAAGTTTTGAATTTTGTTTGAATTCATTAATTCGGAAACAATTTTGTGATATTCATTCGGGTATTTTTGAGCCGCTTGCCCATTTTTGAAACTAGGTTCTGTTCGAAAAGTCCCAAAAGTTCGTAAAGTTCTTAAAAGTTCTCAGATTTAAGAAAATATATTTTAATTTTAATTTTAACAAAAACAAATCAAAATTTTGGGTGGTTAAACGATGTCTAATAATCGTAACGGGGATTTTTCGTTCTTGATCATTTCGGTTCAGTGACAGCATTCAATATACGTGCTCGTCTCTTCCGATGCAATAATCTGATCATTTTACTTGTAGAAGCATCAATTTGGACGTCAGAGTTAGGTTGTCCAATCTCAAGTGCAATTCCTTCTGGAATGTCATCTTGAACGTCACAGTTTAGTTGTGTCGACGTCGAGTCTGCTATTTGATCTATACTCACTGTCGACGTTTCACTTGGAAACTCGCTTGCAATCGCAAGGACAATTCCTTCTGGAATTTCATCGAGAATATCGTCTTCGTGTTCTAATATAATGTGATCTGCGATATGGATTTCCAATTCTTGACTTTGACTTAAAGTATTAATTGGACTCTAATTTTCTTCACCACTTTGATTGCTAGTATTATCTCCATCGGCATTATTTTCGGGACTTTCATTCGTCGCATCTTCATTTGACGGATTAGTTGATGTTTCTGAAGTAAGTGTTCTTTCAACGCGGTGTAATGCCATTTTGATTGTGCAAATCTCTGCGGCTTTCGACCTACTCTCTTCCGTTTTTGATAAGTAGGATAGGATTTTGCAGTCACTTTATCACAGCCAGGTACATTTAATTCTACAAGAAATCGAATCATCCGGATTTCTTGTATAGCTGTCGGATTCGAACTTGAGCTGTAATTCCTTTTTCAGCACCTAAGATTGACACATTGAAAAGTGAATCGAAATTTTCGTATCGAATATACCTCAGCTAAGGCGGGTTTTTGTTTCATCCAATGTATTATGTCATCAAACAGGAAGTCCGCTAAAATACTGACCCTGGCCAATTTCCGTCCAGAAACCGAAATCTCTTCTGCGCAACTAAAGGAGTGCCATAAGATCATAGTAACCAGATATGGACGAAAACCAATTCATCTCCGACTATTATCACGCTGTACCCATCTTACAATGCGATGAACAAACAACACCAATCCGCAACTTGCAAAAATTGATTAATTCATTTCCTGAAAATTTCGAAACACTAAAGACTGCATTGGCACGAATTGCTGCTGCAAAGCCTTACTCGGCTGACGTCGAAAGGCTAATAAGTAAGATAAGACCTTCGTACTTACATTTGAAAGCTTAGTTCTTTCTTATTTTACCTTTCTCAGGTGTTTACAATAAGTTCAAAACCGTCGTCCGCTCATCAGTGGGTCCAGAGACTTTGTTCGACTATTTGTATGTTAACGCGAATATGGGTACACTGGAAAATTTCGACCCAAATAGTGACATTCAGATATGGATGGATCTGAAAAACAGAATAGCAAAATCTTCTCCGAATGCTAAAGAACAAGAATGGTATCATGGCATATTCAACGAATCTCAAGACAAAAAGAGAATATACCGTCCCCCAATCATTGAATTTTGAAACAATTTGAAAGACCATCAATATTTGCCTAAGTCTTTTAAGTGTGAATATTATTACAGATGTTAAGTATTTCTGAAGAATAAATTCTCAACAAGTTCTTAAACTTCTGAAAAATTCCTAAAGTTCTTAAAAGTTCTCAAATAGGCCCTGCTTTGGTAACGGTTTTTCGACAAGTGTACTTGTTTCCTGAAGAGCCCCATACTCGTAATATTTATCAACTTCTAGTAAAATTCTTTTATCAGCCCTCCTTCGTTTGAAACTTGAATTTGTTTGTCTATTGCAACGTCTAAGTAAAAGTAAAATTTTCAATTCTAAATGTTCTTCGTCCTATTCTACAAGGATGTTAGTAAAGCGTATAGAGACGTCTCGGCAGTTTTGCTTGCGTGAGTCGACCGACTAGCCAGAAAAACTAGGCCCTAATATTTGAGAATTAGTCACTCAAATTCACAAAAACACATTTATGAATTTTTCAAATTTTGAGGAAATATTTGTGAATTAAACATTAGGCACTGGAAAAACAGATGAAGCCCGATGTCTAAATTTTACTGACGTCCCCTGTTAATGTCGTTCATTTAGGCAGAAGTATATTGGTTTAAAACAGATTATAACAAAAGTTTGCAGCTTTCCTATTGCAGTTTTTTGAAGTATCACTACAATGTAGTGACTACATCCACTCATGACAACATTTTCAACATTTGCCTCTGAATACTAAATTGCTGATCATTGAACTCCGTCAAGATTCCGTAAAAGATCTCCACAACATAAGAATCACACACTACCATTGAAGCAATACTCGCAAACTAATTGCTTACATTTCTTTACTTCGGTAACATCGACACAAAGCAGGGGGGGCACCATGTTTTTCAATTTAAATTTAAGGCCATAAATAGGCCACCAGCACTTCAATTTTCGGACGCACTTCGTACACAATAGGTTGACGGGTCGTACGGGGTTCAGCCGCAGCAAACGCTCCGACTGTTCTTACGGCTTGTTATGTTTGTTTTAAAAATACGCTTGTGCATGCGTGACGAGATTAAATAAATTAGTCAACATGAAGTACACATGATTTTTCTGGTAGTATAATCATATCGACATTACCATTCCAACTTTAACCTTTTACCGATCATGATAGTATACTAATAATACATTACGTGCCCGTTTTCGGATTTTCACGTGGAATTGGCTTGCAATTGTCTTGTCGATTTGAATGCTCATAACATTGTCTTGAAGAGTCTTAGATTTTTGCAGATTGAAGTGGAGAGTGTTGTCGTTTGAATCTAAATGACACTTTATCCAAGCTCTTAACTTTGCATATGCCAAGCGATAAGAAACTTTCACATCTTTTGAGAGGCGAAAGTAGTTCCTTTACCTCATAAACAAGCGAAAGAGCATTTTTTCGCGATAATTCATCACTAGGTAGGTAGATCCTAGCAGACGTTGCGATGTTAGCCCCGTACGAACCCTTATGCGCATATGCCTATTGTTTACGTGAGCCGTCACTCGTTCTTTTTGCGTTCATTTTGGCGTTTTTAAAATCATAACATGTTTCTTGGGTCTAAAAACGGTAAATAAATGGTTAATTTGACAAATGTAAGAATTTAGAATACGAAAAATATCACAAGTTTTAGTTCAGGGTAGAGTGAAGAGCCGAAAAATAAACGTCGGCGGCGTCTAGCCGTCCATAAAAGAGGCGGCGGCTAGGTACGGCTTATTCGTTAAAAAAGTTCTCGCGGCGACTAGGCCTAGCCGCCCACCAAAAAGGTCGGCCGGCGGCGGCCGGATGACAAATTTTTGCGATTTTCAAGAAATTTTACGATTTTTACGAATTTTTGCGCTTTACACGAATTTTTGCGCTTTTCACGTTTTTTTTTGCAATTTTCACAAACATCGAAAATATTTTCTGCATTTTCCTAGACCTCTAAATTTATCTTTGAAAGTCTTTTTGAAGAAATAATAAAACATAGCTAACGCCGACTAGTACGAACACCTATTCGTATCAAAAGCTTATAATGTGAAACTCATCATCTCTCTCACATCATTCTCTGCTCTGCTAAAAACCTATTTGCCCTTTAATATCATTTCAATTGTTTATTCACTCTTTGTCTTGTTGTCATGTACAAATAAATTGCCGGAGGCAATATAGACTGCCCCGTACGAAGTCAACTTTCATAAATTCCTATTTAAACAGCTATATACCGCTATATTTACCTATATTTTAGTATAAATAAACATTTAACAGATTAATATGCTATTATATATAGCTATATATAGCTGCATATAGTTACATATAGATGTCCATATATAGGATGCCGAAAACGACCTACACAGATAATCAATTACTTCTCTGTGAACAGAAACTTTCTTAGTACCATTTTTACCAAGATATTTCACTTTTACTAAAATCCAATATGGCTGCCGGCAGCCATTTCGTTGGTAGACCGGAAATAGTACTGACGCTTTACATTCGTTAATATCTTTCAAACAAAAAAAAAACTTGATAAAATTCGGTCAAAGTTTACTCGAGATATTGGCAAAAAACACCAAGTTCACTGTACGGCCGAGTAGTCGGATATGAGCTCACTCCAAGAGACCTATCTCACGCTCTGGTGAATCGAATTTCATCAAATTTTTTTTCCCTGATTGGTACAGTCAATACCTATCTAATAAAGCACAAACAGTCGAAATCCGTTCAAATGGCTGACCTACAAGCAAAAACTGCTTCGCGTCCTGTACCTGGTTCACACCAAGGGGTCTAACTCACGAGTCGGTCATCCGATTTCCATGAAATTTTTTTTGTCGATCGGCATTGTTAATACCTTTCATTTTACGCATCAACTACAAGTGTAGCTTTGAAATGTCCGGAGATATCGAAAAACCCTAAAGCACTTATTGGGCCCCAGCGCGGGAGGGGTCGACCCAAAATCGCCCATCTTCGAACTTAGCCTTTTTTTGACATTACCAAACGAAAAAAAAAGAATTTTAGAAATCGTGTGTGTTTTACTCAAGTTATCGTGCAGAAAGACAGACAGACGGACGGACGGACGGACTTTTTTTCACGGATTTGACATCTCTAGACAACCACAATAGGTCTCCCCTTACTCAGGGAGTCCAATTCGACGTGTTACAAACGTATGCGTAAACCTATAAGACCCCACTGCTTCGTACGGGTCTAAAAATTTACCAAAATCAAATGTAGAAAATATAGTCCATTAAGACGAATCGACACAATGCTAAATTGTAGCCTTTTGTGCGAAGAAATGATATATGTTTGATGATAACTTTGTATCCGTATCCTTTCTGGAAAGAGTCGGACCATCGCTTTGTGTTAAAATTTGTTGGCTTCGCGTAAAAATAATAAATGTTTGTGTAACATACTACGAGAAAGCGCAATAGTTCACGAAAATTGGCACAAATTCTGAGTTTTCTGATAGTACTCAACATCACCACACCACAAAGTTATTATTGTTACTCAAAGCCAACACTTCTTCACAAATACAAAACGATAGGCCCACTTTTACCAGAAGTGACGCGGATACGAAGCTATTACACAGGAAGTGTACACTAATATCATCCGATTTTTCAATAAGCATATTGCCGACCTTGTTTAAATGAATAATTTCGTCTTCGCCCACGGTCCCAAAATTTCAACAAATATAGGCTACAAGCAACCCTTGTGTCGATTCGTCTTAAAACTACGGGTACATTCTTTAGTGACGGTATTGTCCCAAAAAATGAATGTAATCTAACCTGTTGATTTCTGGAATCATCTTGTCTTTTATGGATAAAATATACACCAGCCGCCGAGTTAGCCGACCTAAACCTCTGGCGGCGGCTTACGGCGGCTAGCTGCAATTAGCCAACTGAAATAATCGGCGGCGGCGCCACAGTAGCATATTTTTTTATAGTAGCGGTCGAAATCCAATTTCTCATAAATTCCTATTAGCTAAAATTCTGAAAAAAATCACAAAAAATGTGTAACGATAGGACAATATCTGTGAATTTTTTCAGAATTTTTGGACGCCTATTTCGGCTGAAAAAATTCTTTTGAAATTTTTTTTGAAAGAATTTTTTAACCTCTGTATCAGCAACCAAAAATTTTGAAAAAATTCACGGATGTTCCCCTAATACTACAATTTTTTTTGAGATTTTTTTTAGAATTTTACCTACTAAAAATCTACGAGAAAAAAATAAAATTCTTCTGAGACTAAATTTTTTTTTAATTTTCAAAAAAATAATTTTTATTCCTCAATGTAAAAAGGAGAAAATCTGAAAAAATTCTCAAAAATTCTCTAATGCTAGGGCACCAACTCTGATTTTTTTTCAGAATTTTGCTTGCCTATTTTGGAGAGAAAAAATTCCTTCAGACATTTTTTTGATAGAATTTTTTCACTACAAACTAGGGCAGCAAAAATTCAGAAAAAAATCTTAGATGGTACGATAAAATTACAGATTTTTTTAGAATTTTTTCAGATTTTATAAGTTTCTTATTTAGGAATGAAATTTTTTTTTTCGAAAAGTAAAAAAAGTAAATTTTTGGCCTAGAGTTACATCATATTTTTCTGTTAAATTTTTCATAGGTAAAATTCTGAAAAAATCTGTAGATGTTACTCTTATATTAGACATTTTTTGAGAATTTTTTCAGAATTTTACCAATGAGTCATTCAAGAGAAGTTAGATTTTGACCTCTACTATGAGCAAATATGTCACTGTGGGCGGCTGGTCTTTTGGGCCTAGCCGCCATTTTTGGCAACTGAAATTTGGCGGCTCTCCAGTCTGGTTCAGGTCATCAAGCGAAACGAAAAATCACACTTGGGTGCAGAGTTCCAATCATGTTAACCATTTTCTGCGATTAAAAATCGATTTTAAGAATGTGTAGGTCAAAAAGTGACATTTAAGTGGTAAGGTTCTTTGCTTCCATCATTTGATTTAGTAAATCTGAAAGACCCAATGACGCAGCCGGTAAAATATCGATATTTTCAAAAAATTCATAAATTAAAAACTACAGAAGAGCTGTGCGGATCTGCCTTTTTCGGAAACCCGCCAGACCCGAGCCCGCCCGAATACAGACTGTCAAAGCCCGCAATTTTTCGACCAGAAACCCGCCCGAAACCAGTAACCCGAAAATAATTAAAAATGTCAAATTTCCTCATAAAAAAATTCAAAATTGTACGGAATTATAGTAGAGCTAATATATTCGTTACAATACGAAACAATCATGACATTGTGTGTGCGTGATGCAGAAGAACGTTGAACTGACTAACGCGATATTACATCCCATCTGCTCGAAAATGTTTTCCCGCGTTTCTTTTAAATATTTCAATATTCATTTAATTCTTTCTGGTTGAAACCCGACCAGACCCGACCCGAATGGATTGGAAACCCGCCAGGCCAGAACCGGTTCGGGTCGGGTATAAAAGGGCTGCCCGAAAAATCGGGCGACCCGCACAGCTCTAACCTACAGTAAATAAATATTATCAATCTTCTTAATGTTCCCAAAACACAAGCAGCGTTACCACGTTGAATTGCGATCGAGACACTTTGCAAAAGGCATTCTTTCGATTTTGCCTTTTTCGTTACAGTTTTGAACATTCAAAAGTATCGAATTTCGTATTTCTCTTATTTTGCTTACTTCTCCCAATCACGTCAATAAAAAAGAGTGGTTTACCCTTCGGACGAATCAGCATTTACAAAAACCTGAAGCGTTACTTCGTTCGATACTTCAATACTTTAGATTTTGTTGCAGAAAGTGGCCAAACAATAAAGAGAGATCAGTAAATAGAAAAACCTGATTCTTCTTGCAGTTTTGTGACAGTTCTAACAGCAACTGGCTCAAAAATATTTAAAAGGTAAAAATTTCTCTCTGAAATAGGTGGAAGAATTATGCACGACAGGAGAGGTTAGGTCGACGGAATTTTCGCTCAAGCATCACATTAAGACGAATCTACACATGGCAAAATTGTTGCCCTTTCGGGGCAAAATTATTATTATTTTGATGAAAATTTTGGACTCGCACTCTTTTTGGAAAAAGTACGACCATCGTTTGGTGTTAGAACGTGTTAGCTTTCAGTAAAAATTTAAATGTTTGTGGTGATGTAACCTCAGTCGCCTCAGTCTGAGAAAACTCAATATTTCACGATAATTGACACCTATTTTGAGTTTGATCGGAGTTAGGTTCCGGTCAATACCTATCTAATAAAACAAAATCCATCTAAATCTAAATACGTTCAAATTTGGCCAACCTACAAGCAAAAACGGCTTGATGCCCTGTACCTAGTTCACACCAAGGGGTGTAACTCACGAGTCGGTCATCCAATTTCCATAAACTTTTTTTTGTCGATCGGTATTGTAAATACCTTTTATTTGACGTATCACTTACATGTGTAGTATTTGAATGGCCGCAGATATCTTCGGAAAACGTTAAAGCACTTATGGGGCCCCAGCTCGGAAGGGGTCGACCCAAAATCGCCCATCTTCGAACTTAGCCTCACTATTTCGACTATCTTTCAAGAAAAAAAAAACTTTTTGAAATCGGATTTGATCTGTTCAAGATATCGACGTGACGGACAGATAGACACAATTTTTATTGCGGATTCGTCATCTATGAACATAGGCAAACACTTTGCCCTTACCGTCTGCTTCGAATTCCATCAATTACACACGGCATCGTAATCCTATAAGCCCCTTCGTACTTCGTACAAATGTGCAAATATATTGTGAAATTTTCGAGATTTGCATCATAAGCAATAATTTGAACTCTAGAGGTTATCAAATCGCAAAGAACGGCAACAATATTCCTAGTCTCAGTTAAGAGAATCAACAAGTTACAAGTAATAAGAGATCAAAACATTTAACTAAATTCAGTTTTCAATCAGCATCGAAACGTTTCATTCTGAAAATTATCTACTTTTGCTACACTGAATATGGACGTCGCAAAGAAATTGGTTATTTATTGTGTCGTGACCTTGTTTGCGATTTATTCAGTGGAATCAGATTCTCAACGAGATAGGGATGCTTGTTTGGTGCAATATTTGCAAATGAAAGGGAAATTGAGTGCAGACATCAAATCGGCTGAACCAGCACCATCGGGCTGTGATTTTGTAACGCCATTCACTATAGGTGTAATAAAATCAGCTGTGTTCAATACGATCGAAAAGGAAATGCCGCTGAATCTGGCTCGTTGCTTAATAGAACAGTTGGGCGACAGTGACAAAGAAGTTTTTGATTATGTTGTAAAGATCAATGTACTAGCCGCTAGTAGATCGTTAAATGATTCAGAAAGAAAAACTCAAGTGGAAGCGACCAGAAATCAGTTCAAAGAAGATTTGGAAAAAATTGCTGTACATTGTGAAACAGACGTCCAAAAGTTCATCAACATTTTCAGTGATACTTTAGGAATCAGAAACGATTCTTTGGCGGTGCTTCAATACGAATATTGTCTGGCAAAGTATGCTGTGGATACTGGAGTTGTTGTGTTGGGCGACGTGGAAATCAATCCCCGGCACATTGATTTGAATAGCGTCGATTGCGAGCAAATTATTGAAGCAGACAGAAGTAGGAATGAGAAGTATTTTGTTGACAAAAATGCGGTAACATTCGAGGGAGAAGAATCGATGAACTGTGCCGTCAATGCTTATAGAAATAACAAAATTTATGACTGGAGTGTTGCTTTTAAAGTTATAAAAAATTTAGACTTTTCCTTAGAAAAAAAAGAAGAAGAATCCACAAAAATAAAAGCTAAAATGCAAAAATTTGCTACATCCACTTCCATTTGTTCAGAGCAAAATTCACAAGACTAAATGAAATAAAGACTACTGGACAGTGTAAAACTGTTTTATTGTTTTTGCCACCCCCACCCCCGGGTAGTATCGACAAACGTCACACCACGTTTAAAAACTTAGATTTAGAACAAAGTTAAAGATCAGAAGTGCAAACAAAGAACCAGCTTCTTCGTAAACGTGTTGTTTCCAATGAGCCTTTTGAGATGGTACTTGATGCTCTATACTCCCGCTTCCCAGAGCCCTCCAAATGATGGACTAAGTGGTGGATTGAAATGATGCGTTGTTCCATCGTGAGCCAAGAAACTTTGCAATTCAGGATTCTTCATTAATTCGATGAATTGTTGACACATTTCCCTGCTTACTGATACAAAATTCTTTCTGTATAGATCATTGCATTTGCCTCTAATCGACACACGGTGAGCTTTAAACAATTTTTATTCGACTTCTCGTGCACATGGGATATTTTTATGGGAATGTCCTCAGGGGCCTCCCAGGATGACGAAATGACTATTCCCAAGCATACTTTTTGAGACTATATAGAAATAATCCACGTGTGATACAGCCTTTGAAATTCGCAGGCATCTAGTTGAATGACTATGCCTCATACAAGATGCTTGTTGGTAGTCATGAATGTCATGATTGGTATCGCTGTAAAGCTTACATCTCAGGCTAAACAGCAACTATATTTTTGTGTTCAAACGAGTCACCAGTAAGGTCCAAACAGTCTTCGAAGCTTCCAGCAGGTCCCAAAAAAACGAAAAACCGATCTAATTAAAAATTTTCCCATCGAAATATTTTGGGAATAGTCATTTCGTCATCCTGGGAGGCCCTTGAGCACATTCCCATAAAAATATCCCATGTGCACGAGAGGTCGAATAAAAATTTTTTAAAGCTCACCGTGGTTACAAATCGTTTGAAACATGCAATAAATGCAGCAGCTGATAAACTCGATACCAAGTCGAGACATGAATGGCTTTCGTAGCTAGGCAAACGAATATTGCAATGTAACTTTTCTGCGTTGGATTTGCATATCTTCCTCTCATTCTGCCCGTGAATGTTTTTGTACCCCTTTTAAGATAGTGACAATTTTTGTCTTGACAATTTTACACCCAATAAGTCCCTATTCGGCTCAATAGTACATGTGACTACCTTTCTAATGACACCCCACACGACACTTTAAGACTCGTGTAAATGTAGAAATTTTTGTAAGAAAAGTGCAAGTTATCGGTTTTTGATCACCTATCACACAGCCACACAAGCTTCGAGGGATTTTTTTGGAACTGGTTTTGGTTTCGATGTTCGAAGTCCTTTCTGGGCACATATAAAAACGTCCACTCGAAAATGCGGGAAAATTTTAAAGCATTAATGGAAATTGTTGCGTTTTCCAGAACTTCATAAATATTACTTTTTTTTTCGACCTTCATGTGCAGATTTTATTTTTACTCTTATTTTTATCTATAATAGTATTTACATAGCTGGAACTGTAAAGTGAAATTTCTGTTCGAGATGGCGTAAATGGTTCGAGACGAACATAGTTTACGACATCGAGAACGAAGATATTACTTCACATTTCTAGATATGTAAATAGTTTTATATATCGAGCGTTCCAAAGTTCGCTTTTTAAGCAAAAAAATGTTCTACGCTTTTACGGTATACCTCTATAACTATTTTAGTTTATTTTATGTTCAGCGTTGGCTATGCAGTGGAAAAACATGAAAGTCCCTGAATTTTTTAGGTATGTCGGACAAACGATGATTTGTTTTTAGACCCGTACGAAGTATTGTATTTTACGAGACCGACCGAGTGGTCTCTTTTTAAATAATTTGCGAGACCGACTGAGTGGTCTCTTTTCAAAATAGTTTACGAGACCGACTGAGTGGTCTCTTTTTTAGATTTGACTATGTTTGAGACTCAAAATATTTTTGAGACTCTTATTTGAGAAGTCTCATGTCAGTTTTTTCTAGATCCTTTTAGAGGCCATGTGAGGACTCTCACTTTCTTTTCGACGTCTTTTGAGACTATCTGAGAGAACTCTCACTTTCTTTTCGATATTTTTTGAGGTTATTTGAGAAGTCTCATTTTAATTTTTTTTTTTCGAGATCCTTTTGAGGCCATCTGAGAACTTTTACTTTCTTTTCGACATTTTCTGAGACCATCTGAGAACTCTCATTTCCATTTTCCATCTGTGAGATATTTCATTGTCTTTTAGGCTGTAGTTTCTTCCCGCATTCACAGATGGCACAGTTTTTTATTTTTCCTTATAATTCGCTGAAATGATAGAAATTGTAGTGATATTTGATTTTTTTACCTTTTTTTTTATTTCGTAATGTATTTTCCGGTCACCACTCCAAGTACTAACCGCGCCGAATGATGCTTAACTTTTGGATTGGACTGCCAGCCACCTTACGCGTATTGCTAAATTGGATATATCTTCGTATAGGTCTTATTTCGAACCGTTGTTACAAAAACTTTGAGACCGACCGAGTGGTCTTTCTTGGATTATTTTTCGTAGGACTTTAGGAGACCGACCGAGTGGTCTTTCTTGGATTATTTTTCGTTGTCCTGGGAGACTGACCGAGAAGTCTCGTCTTGAAGATTTTACGAGAATGTAAGAGACCCACCGAGTGGTCTTTCTTGGATTATTTTTCGTTGACCTGGGAGACTGACCGAGAAGTCTCGTTTTGAATATTTTACGAGAATGTAAGAGACCGAACGAGTAGTCTTTTCGGATTATTTTTCATTGGACTTTATGATACTGGCGGAGTAGTCTCGTTTTTGAATATTTTATGAGAATGTAATCGAACGCCGAATGGTCTTTCTTGGATTTTTTTTCGTTGGACTTTATGAGACTGACCGAGTGGTCTCATTTCAAGAACATATTTTTTCGAAATGCAGAGACCGACTGAGTGGTCTCATTTCAAGAACATATTTTTTCGAAACAAAGAGACCAACTGTTTCAATTTTTGACATACTTTGACTCTGACCCACTGCAGAGACCTTTGAGAGTTCTCCTTAGAACTAAACTTTTATTTTACCTAATTATTTAAATTGTTTGTGAGACTAATGATACAGTAATGATGAGAGTAATAAAGTTTTTTAGAAAATAGTTACGAAACCAATACCAGCTGATCAATATAAATACGCCGTCGAAATGCCTAATTGTTCACAGAACTCGATGCAAACACAGCACCAAAACTTGATAGAAACAAAATTGCGTTTATAATTAAAAGTAAAGTTCAAAAGAGAACTCTCATAGGTCTCTGCAGTCGGTTTGAGCCAAAGTATGTCAAATATTGAAAAAGAGACCGCTCAGTTGTTTTCTATTTAAAAAAATTGAGACCGCTGATTTGGTCTCTGTATTTCAAAAAAATATTTTCTTGAAGTGAGACCACTCGGTTGGTCTCTTACATTCTCGTAAAATATTCAAAACGAGACTTCTCGGTCAGTCTCCTAAAGTCCTACGAAAAATAATCCAGGAAAGACCACTCGGTCGCTCTCTTACATTCTCGTAAAATATTCAAAACGAGACTTCTCGGTCAGTCTCCTCAAGTCCAACGAAAATAATCCAAGAAAGACCACTCGGTCGGTCTCTTACATTCTCGTAAATGTTCAAAAACGAGACTTATCGGTCAGTCTCCCAAAGTCCAACGAAAAATAAATAATCCAGGAAAGACCACTCGTTCGGTCTCTTACATTCTCGTAAAATGTTCAAAAACGAGACTTCTCGGTCAGTCTCCTCAAGTCCAACGAAAATAATCCAAGAAAGACCACTCGTTCGGTCTCTTACATTCTCGTAAAATGTTCAAAAACGAGACTTCTCGGTCAGTCTCCCAAAGTCCAACGAAAAATAATCCAAGAAAGACCACTCGGTCAGTCTCCCAAAGTCCAACGAAAAATAATCCAGGAAAGACCACTCGGTCGCTCTCTGACATTATCGTAAAATATTCAAAACGAGACTTCTCGGTCAGTCTCCCAAAGTCCAACGAAAAATAATCCAAGAAAGACCACTCGGTCGGTCTCAAAAATCTCGTAAAATATTGAAAAAGAGACCACTCGGTCAGTCTCGTTCAGCCAAAGTTCAACAATCATCAAAGAAATGAAATATTGAGAATGAAATGAGATTGAAAACGTAATGAGACTGAAATGAGACCGTTGATCATGCTCATTTTACAGTCTCACTGAGACCTTAATTTTCACCCGGGATTGTATAGAGTCACAGTAACCCTTGCAACAGCCTATAAATACCATGCATACTTTGTAAATAAATCATTCAATCACCAGCTTCGGCTGGCAACACAACTCAGTATTTCATTTGTGGAAGTACACACTTCCCACAAGCTATATAATATTCATCTGTGAAATGTTTATTTACAGTGAAATATAGGTAAATCAGTCAAAAAACCCTTTAAGGGTAAATGTGACGCAAGTCCTTTATCTTACTTACAAAATAACTGATATCGCTGAGGGTGACGCATTGTGCGTCGTACGCAGAAGTTTTATCAACAATAAATTGTCTCAAAAAATTTGTGGAAGAAAATTTTACAAAAAGAAATTTGCGTCACAAGTGGCAGCGGTTTTCTTTCGTTTAAATTCTGTCAGTACATTTTTCAACCATTTTCCGAACAATACGTTCCTCAACATCTGCCACTTGTGACGCAAATTTCTTTTTGTAAAATTTTCTTTCACAAATTTTTTGAGTCAATTTTTTGTTGATAAAACTTTTGCGTACGACGCACAATGCGTCACCCTCAGCGATATCAGTTATTTTGTAAGTAAGATAAAGGACTTGCGTCACATTTACCCTTAAAGGGTTTTTTGACTGATATCAGTACTTTTGTAAGTTTTAAGGATAAAGCGCCAGTTATAACATATCCAAAAAAAATTTAGAGACGAAGAAAGTAATTTTATATGTCCCGTAACACAAAATATAATATTAAAACCACATTTGAAACAGGAAAATCCAACTACCCGACAATTTTCATATTTGCCACTGTTTTCTGCATCTAAAACACTAAGACTTTGTCGAAGACACCAACCTTAAAATTGAAACACTTTTCGAGTTTTGGTCATTTCGCCCCGTATTCTACTCCCAAAACCCTGAGACTTTGCCGAAGACACCAATATTCCATCTGCCATACATTTCGAAAAAAAAGTCCAGAAACATAAAATTGAAACATTTTTCCAGTTTTGGTCATTTCACCCCGTATTCTACTCCCAAAACTCTGAGACTTTGCCGAAGACACCAATTCTCCATCTGCCATACATTTCGAAAAAAGTCTAAAAACATAAAATTGAAACACTTTTCCAGTTTTGGTCATTTCTCCCGTATCCTACTCCCAAAAATCTGAGACTTTGCCGACGACACCAATTCTCTATCTGCCGCGCCATCAGAGAGCTCTAAAAACCTAATTGAAACAGAAAATTCCAACTTTGCGACATTTTTCTCCAATACCGTCCAATTCTACTCCCAAAACTCTAAGACTTTGCCGAAGAAACCAACCTTCCATCTGCCACAGTTCCCCAGATAAGTCTAAAAACTGATAGTGACCAAATTTATACAGTTTTTGTACATACTGCCCTATTCTACTCCCAAAACTCTAAGACTTTGCCGCAGAAACCAACCTTCCATCTGCCACAGTTCCCGAGATAAGTCTAAAGACTGATAGTGCCCAAATTTTTCCACTTTTTGTGCATACTCGCCTATTCTAATCTCAAAACTCTAAGACTGTGCCGAAGAGACGAACGGTCCATCTGCCACAGTTCCCGAGATAAGTCTAAAAACGGATAGTGCCCAAATTTTTCCACTTTTTGCGCATACTCGCCTATTCTAATCTCAAAACTCTGAGACTGTGCCGAAGAAACCAACCTTCCATCTGCCACAGTTCCCGAGATAGGTCTAGAAAGTAAAAGTGAACAAATTTTTCCCGCTGCCCAACCATACCACGATTTTATGAACCAACTAGTCAAAGTCAATACTTAATGATCCACACAATTTCCAACAAGAAACACATCCCAAAACAACACACATGACCATCCATTTCATGCACCAAAATATGCAACACACACACACACCCACACACATACAAATTGGCTTTTATATGGCCTTTGTATGGAGACTTTGGGGAGCTCCAGCTCCCAAGATATGGGTTTTTTCCAACTTTTGAAAATTCCATTCTTATTTTTGGGCCATTATTAGCCTATAACCAAAATTTCAGGAAAATCTATAGAAACGTTTGGGAGTTGCTGGATCCACTTTTCCATAGGAACTAAGTAACTAACTAACTAACTAACTAACGTAGGCGATTTCAGTTATCTGAAAAAACGAAATTTTGCTTATTTTCATACAAACATCAATATTTCGAAGTTCAATAAATATCTCGGCCAATTTTGAAGCTGCAGTAACGGTTGAAACTTTGTTGAACTCGTATTGATGCCTAGATTCGAAATATCTAAGTTTGGGGGTCGTTGGAGTTAAGGGGGGGAACTCAAAAAGTTGCTGGAAATATGCTCCGCCGTCCTCAAAAAATGTTTGTTAAAACATTTTTGGTAGTGGACTTGCGTCACGCCCGCTTACTAACGTGCGGGCATGATATAGCGGTATATAGCTGTTTAAATAGGAATTTATGAAAGTTGACTTCGTACGGGGCTGTCTAAATTGCCTCCGGCAATTTATTTGTATATGCTAACAAGGCAAAGAAAGATAATGTAAGTGATTTTAAAGGGCTTTTCAGTAGAGAAGAAAATGAATTAAGAGAAATGAAGAGTTTCACATTAAAGGCTTTTGATACGAACAGGTGTTTCGTACGGGTCGGCGTTAGCAATGTTTTTTTATTATTTTACATTGCTCCCTGCTGATATTCCAGTCGCTCTCTCTATCTCTGTTACAGCTACAATTTCGACTATTCCCAATGTCAACGTAAAAACTAAGAACGGTAACAATTTCTCTTCTTATATATTATTCTAAACTGAAATTTGTATATGTAAAAATCTTTATCCCAGATTTAGCTAAAAAGCAGTACACCCCTGTTTTGTGGAAATCATCAAGCTACCCCCCTTTGATACTAACAAATGAAGAATGGAACTATTTTCGTTGATGCAAAAAACCAATACCCTCTCCAGCAAACAAACTACTTTTACTAAGGTGGTGAAAGAATCAAGTAGCCTCTGGAATTTACATGTAGATTACAGCGTAGTCAGTCAACATGTAGAATAGTGTTTGTAGAATATAAAGAAATAAGGTATGAATTTGACACAGAGAGCTGAGAGTTTGGTTGCTAGATAGAGTATTCAAAAAACACATTTAAAACATCTTGTTACGCGAATTTCCTCGCGAAAAAATTAAATAGCATGGGCATTCCGTGTGTTCCAATCGCCGATGGAAAGTTAGATCCACAGTCAAACTTAAATGCAAACATCCCACCTGTAAAAGAAAGTACAAACTGTTTTCAATTCTTAGAAATTTAGAATTTATAGTCCTCTTTGACGGTGAGTTGTTACATGCACCAAATGTCTGCACGACTAGACCGTTGAACGGCGACGACAGAATCTCGGCTATGACCGATCTGGAAGTTATGGGAACGAGAAAATTTGACGAAAAGAAAAGAGAGCAAGCTGATCGTAATCTAACATCAAATGGAAATCTAGACACAATTAAATCTCTCACAACGTACTCTCACATAAAGTCCGTAGTATTATCCAAATACGATTTAGATGTAGACCACATAAAAGATCTATCGAAATTACGTGCTAAGCAGTTATATGATGTTAAACATAATATACCTGCATCGGAGGTATATATTCAGCATGTTGCCAGCTGCGTTTTCTATGTACATTCGTTCTCAAAGATCCAAATTAAAATTCTACAACAATTGCTCGACAGTGGGAAACCCATTACAATCCATTGCGATGCAACAGGGAGCATCATCAACGCTCCAGATGGAGTTAAAAAACGGATTTATTACTACGCTCTGTGTGTACCCGTGTCTATTCTAGATGAGGACAGAAAAATATTATTCCTTCTCCTGGAAATGATTTCGTCTTCGCACCATTGGGTCGTGGCTTAGCAGATTCAAGGACGAATTCATCAAACAAGTAGGCAGGTGGAATGCTCCAGATCACTTCGTCACAGACTTTAGTTTCGAGGGATTCTTTTGAAAAACAGCCTACCGAAATCGGACGCATTTTCCAGTGGCCTTTTTTATTTGTGCCTAGAAAGGACTTCGAAGCTTTTGTGACTGGTGAAAGGTGATCAAAAACCGAAAACTTGCACTTTTCTTACACTAGTACTAGTACAAGTTTTAATCGCCTAAAATTCTTAATACAGTTTGTTCAAAAATGAAATGCACAGTTTTTAGTATTTCGAGACATTTCAAAATTGCAATCTGTCAGATAGTAAAGGATGCGTTTAATTACCCGGCGCATTAAAAGATTTGAAATTTGAATGATTTTTTCCACAGCTACATATTTTTGCATGTTAAGTGTGATGTATGCGCGCAATGATAAGACGATCTGTTCAGTTCTAGATCTCGTTTATTACTAATCGATAATGTACAATGTTCAGTGTTGACATACTCTACAATACTCTCCCCTTCAATTAGTTAATCGTTCGTCAACAAACGAAAAGAAAAAAAAATTATTTTTAAATTCAAAATTTAACGAAAAAAAATTAAAATTAATTCAAATAAAAAAAAATCAAAAGAAACTCTAAATTCAAATTGCAAAGAAAATTAGTTCCGCGAATAAACCTTCCCAGACCGAGTCTTCAATGTCGTCGGCGGTTTCGACTGGTTATTGGTGGAACTGTCGATTGACGCTGCCAACTTTCCTCGTTGAATTTGATCCGAATGTTTTTTGACCAACTTCCCTCCACTCAACTCGCATAGGTACATGTTGACACCGAGCCTTTTTTTTACGATGCCTCTCTGCCACGACGATTTATTTTTGCCAAACACTTTTAGCATAACCTCGTCGTTCACGTTGAAGTGTCTTTGAACCGGATTTTTTCGATGTCGGTCCTCGTTGATGCGTTGCTCTATACGTGAACGAAGGTCCTTCAGAAATGACGGTCTCAATCGGTCGAAGTGCGTAGACATTTCTCGACCAAACAACAATTTATGCGGTGTCTCTCCTGTGGTTGAGTGTGTTGAACTCCGGTAGAAGAATAGGTAACGTTCGATGATTGTCTCTAGTGGAGTATTTCGGTTTGCCGGGTCGTCACAAGCCTTTCTAATTCCATCCTTGAATGACTTAACGGAATTTTCGGCTTGTCCATTCGATTGTGGCTTGTATGACGCTGTAGTCATGCAACGGATACCATTTTGCGTACAAAAATCTGCAAATTCCTTTGCGATGTACTGCGTTCCATTATCGGTCACAATGAGTCCTGGTAACCCATAACGAGCAAAATATTCTCGAAATTTTCGAATTGCCACACTTGCTTCCATGGATGTTACTTGGTAAACTTCCGGCCACTTTGAAAAACTGTCCGTGATGATCAAAAACACTTTCTTTCGAAGCTCCAGATAGTCGGAATGAATCCGTTGAAACGGTGCGTCGGTTTCCACCCACGGCGAAGGCGGTACCTTTGGAGGATTCGGAGCATTAGTCAAACATTGGACACACTTACGTGACACATTCTCTATATCCTGATCAATGTTCGGCCACCAAAAATACGACCTCGCTCTAGCCTTCATTTTGACAATACCGGAATGCGCCGCATGCAGGTCGGACAAAAGCCTTTGTCTCAATGACGTCGGGATAACTACTCGATAGCCCCACATTAGCACTCCGTTTTCCATGGTAAGCTCGTCTTTCTTCAACCAATAATTTCTAAACTCAGTCTGCTTCTCAATTCCAATCGGCCATTCTTCTCGAACAAATTGGCTGACTCTGCCGATAACTTCGTCCTTTGCTGCCTCCTTTCTGACTATTTCACAATCGACCAAATTTTCGGCGGTTGTTGTTAAGAAATTCACGTAGCACACATCTGGCACTCCATCGTCTGACTCCTCGGTTGGAAAACGTGATAGAAAATCGGCTATCGCGTTATCTCTTCCCTTTATATGTTCGATGTCGAACGTGAAATTCGCCAGGTACAATGCCCATCGCTGTAATCGTCCTGCTGCCATTGGTGGAATTCCTTTTTTCGATCCGAAAATTGCTAGCAACGGCCGGTGATCAGTCTTAAGGGAAAACCTTCTACCAATCAGATAATGGGCGAACCTTTTCGTCCCGAAATAAATTGACAATGCCTCCCTGTCCGGTGTCGAATAATTTTTCTCCGCTTTACTCAGCTTACGGGACACAAATGCTATTGGTCGTTCTGTGTTGTCCTCCAACACGTGAAAAATTGCTGCTCCGATACCGTAGACCGACGCGTCACAAACTAGTCTGACAGGCAACTTGGGGTTGTAGTGGATTAAAACTTTGTCCGATGCAATTACCGATTTCACCAATTCAAATGCTTTGTCGCACTCTTGCGTCCAATCGAATTTTTTGTCTTTTCCCAACAGGTCGTAAATCGGTCCCAAAACTTGAGCCAGATTGGGAAAAAATCGTGAATAAAAATTGACTAATCCGACGAATGATTTTAGCTCCGAAATATTTTTCGGTTTTGGTGCATTGACCATCGCTTCGATTTTCTGCGGATCCTTGTGCAAGCCGTTCTTATCGATGATGTACCCCAAGTATTTGACTCTTTCCTTAAAAAATTCACACTTTTCAGCTCTCAGTGTAAACCCCGCATCAGACAATCTCTTGAACACCTCGCTCAAATTTCCCAGATGCTCGACCCTGTTCCGTCCAGTGATCAATATGTCGTCCATACAACAAATCGCGCCTTTACATCCTTGTAACGTTTTCGAAATAACTTGTTGAAATATGGAACATGCTGGACTAATTCCGAATGGCATTCTCGTCGGCACGAAAATTCCTTCTTGAGTGCTCCATGCTAATAACTTCTGGCTGTCCTCTTCTAGCTCCAACTGATAATAAGCGTCAGTCAAATCAATTTTAGAAAATGACTCACCTTCATTTAGTGACGCAAATAAATCTTCCACAAGCGGCAATGCGTACGTGACTGGCTTGAGGTGTGGGTTCACTGTGACACTATAATCGCCACAAACCCGTAGACCACCGTTTGGCTTTGGCGCTGACACCAGAGGCGTTCCCCACTCCGAATAGTCCACTCGTTTCAAAATACCGTTGCGGACCTTCTCGGATATTTGTCTTGACACTTCATTCTGGAAGGCTATCGGCACCGGACGCGCCTTGCAAAAAACCGGCTTCGCTTCACTTTTCATTTCCAGTCGTACTTTACCGTATTTGTAACAGCCCAATTCCTTACGAAAAAGTTGTCCGTTTTCATTGATTAATCGTTGGATATCAGCATCGCTGCACTGGAGGTTATTGACAATTCCATGACAATTCTGTTGCTTTATTTTCCTCAAGAAGTCCCGACCGATCAACGGGTCGCCTCCATTGACGATAACCACAAGACGTAATTTGTGCGTTGCTGCCTTAAACTTCACTTCCACTTCGAAAAATCCACGATTTTCAATCGGGGTCTTGTTGTATGACCTCAACCCTCCGACAAATGGCTGCAGTGGGATGTCTCGAAAGTTCCGTTCATAGAAGTCCACCGAACACGCTGATATCGGTGATCCAGTGTCGACTTCGAACTGATGTTGTCTATCCCGAATGGATAATTTCGTAAAAATGTTCTCGTCTGCTTCCGATCCACTCAAATTGTTTACCTCCAACTCAACGTATTTAACAGTCAACCGTTCAAAATCTGATTCGTCCTCCAAATCGATGAAATTGTTTTGCCTCGGTTGCTTCTTGCTTCGAACAAAATCGACATATTTGAGCTCTGATTCGTCTTCCAGATCGATGAAATTGTTTTGCTTCGGTTGAGTTTGCTTTTTATTCTTCTGCTTGCAAACCTTAGCTAAGTGGCCCGTTGTTTTGCATATTTTGCATTTGTACTCCTTGTACTTGCACGATTTAAACAAATGATTCGACTCACCACAAGCATAGCAATTTCCTTTGCTCATTTTGTCTGACTTATTGGAATTCTTCGAATATTTCGATTGACTGGGTTTCGGGTGTTCGATTTTACAAACGTCCAAGGACTCTGCTGCCCTGCGTTCCTTCACCGCCAACTCCTTCGCTAATGCTACCTTTAGCAGATCCTCGAAGGTGGTATCGCCTTTCTTTTCACAAACCTTGTCGAATACAGGACCTCTTGATAATCCGCACACGAATTTATCCCGTAATACGTCCTTAAAATAATTGCCGAAGCCACAATATCTCGACAGCTTCTTTAATCTTGCCGTGTAATCGTTCACACCTTCGTTGGCCGCTTGTTTTGCCTCGTAGAATCTTAGCCTCTCGATGAACACACAGACTTGTTTCGTAAAATTTTCTTTCATCACCGCGCAGACATCCTTATACGTCTTCGAGCCTGGCACCTCTGGAAAACATAAATCTGTGAGCTTTTCGTAGACGTATTCATCCAGCGATGTCAACAAAATCGCTCTTTTCTGATTGTCATCGACTATTTTGAAAGCTAAGAAATATTGCTCCAATTTGTCCGCGTACACAATCCAATTGTTGTCATTTGTAAATGGTGCTGGTAATGGAACATTGTTGTCAATCGTAGCTCGAAATGTCGTACCAGTTGTACCACCAGTACCAGTTGAACCACCTTCATTACCGCCACCTGGCATAATGATGCGTGAAACTTATTTGACTTTTGTCGTGAGCTTTAATCGTCCTCGGTCAATGTGACTTTCACGACCTTTTCAATGTCACGGACAATGAGAAACCTTTTGGGCACTTTTTCCAGATTTTCACTCACAATTCCTTACGAATCCGCATAAAAACACTTTTACGTTTTCGTCGCTCCACCCAATCACTCCCCGATCGATTTAAAATGTCTTTTATCTTTTCTTTTCGAACACCGGTCGCGCACTGATATCCTTTATCAAGTTATATTTATCGTACTCCGTGTACCGATAAATTCACAAACCGACCGCGTTAGAATGTCCAATTTGTCTTCCTTAGACCGAATTTTTACTAATCTCATAAAACTTGCTCGAAAAATGAAAAAAAACGAGCCTGAGTTCGATGCGAATCCTCGTCGCCACTTACATTTCTTACATTTTTTGCAGATAGCATTTTAATAGTAGGAAACTTAGATTTCGTAGGAAGAATTCGCGGACGGAAAAATGTAAATTTATTTTGAGTCTGAGTATTGTTCTACATCTATGATTTCTCTTAGATCGTGTTTCTATTCAAACAAATCGATGGTCTTTGAATACTCAAATCTGTAGAAAGACCGTCTGCTTCATACATTTAGCAAATTTTTTACAAGAAGTTTTATCAGCACTTGAAGTGACGATATTGGAAACACGAATAAGCATCAGGGAAAAAAATTTGTCAACAATTATTTTCTACAAATATATAAAAATTTGGCACAAATATGTACATATTTGGCACAAATATGTACATATTTGTAACAAATAAATTCGCAATTTATTTGTGACAAATATATAAAATATAAAATAATTTTAAATTATTTGTTATAAATATTTTAAATATTTGTGACAAATAAATTCCAAATTTATTGTGACAAATATTTAAATTATTTGTGACACATATTTTATAAATTTGCAACAAATATTTAAATTCAAAATTCAAAATTATTTGTCATCTTCTTCTTCTTCTTCTTTTTCAGCCTGTTTCTATCCACTGCTGGATGTAGGCCTCTCCAACTTCTTTCCATTTCGTACGATCCATTGCCATTTGCTGCCAGTTTGTACCTGCAATATTCTTAATTCCGTTTGTCCATCTCTCTGGTGGTCTACCTATAGCTCGTCTTTTATATGGTCGCCAGTTCATGATCTTTTTGGTCCAACGTTCGTCTGTCCTTCTTGCAATATGTCCCGCCCAGCTCCATTTCAGAGATGCTGTCCTTTCCATGACATCAACGACCCTGGTTTGTTGTCGAATCCATTGATTCGTCATTCTGTCTCTGAGTGTTATTCCGAGCAGTATTTGTCATAAATATTTAAAAAAAAATTGTGACAAATAATTTAAAATATTTGTCACAAATAATTTTGAATTTATTTCTCATAAATATTTGAAATATTTGTGACAAATATTTAAATATTCGAACCAAATTTTCAACATTAAATTTGCTTCGAATAATTGAATTTTTTTCCGTGATGATTTTTTGCTGCTAATTGAAGTTGAACAGTTAGCCGCTGTACAACACCATCGATTTCTTTGAATAAAGACACGATCTAAGAGAAATTATAGATGTAGAACAATACTCAGACTAAAAATAAATTTACATTTTTCCGTTCGCAAATTCTTCTGACGAAATATAAGTTTCATACTATTAAAATGCTATTTGCAAAAAAAATATGAAACTTAACATGCAAAAATCTGTAGCTGTGGAAAAAACCATTCAAATTTCAAATCTGTTAATGCGCCGGTTAATTAAACGCATCCTTTACTATCTGACAGATTGAAATTTTGAAATGTCTCGAAATACTAAGAACTGTGCATTTCATTTTTGAACAAACTGTAACCGGGAACTGTTTATCACAGAGGGAGAGGCTTCATAATCACATCGATTTATAATCCACTGAGAATTTTTCACCGAGGTGACGCGTGGTACATGGTCATGACGCGTGGTGCACCGAGGTGACGCGTGGCGCATGGTGGTGAAGCGTGGTGCTTGGTGGTGACGCGTGGTGCACCGAGGTGACGCGTGGTGCACCGAGGTGACGCGTGGTGCACCGAGGTGACGCGTGGTGCACCGAGGTGACGCGTGGTGCACCGAGGTGACGCGTGGTGCACCGAGGTGTTGCCTGGCACATGGTGGTGACGCGTGGTGCACCGAGGGACGCGTGGTACATGGCGATGACGCGTGGTGCATGGTGGTGACGCGTGGTGCACCAAGATGACGCGTGGTACACAGAGGTGACGCCTGATGCGTGGAAGTGACGCGTGGTACGTGGAGGTGACGCGTGTGATGCACCAAGGTGACATCGTGGGTAACGTGTGGTTCACTGAAGTGAAAAGATGAAGATAGAAAATTTAGAATGGGTCAGGAATTATTATATGTTAACGCTCTAAGATGGGTGGAAGGGGTGGTCAAAGTCAGTAAATTTAATTAATATTTAGAGGTATTCTTTTGAAAAACAGCCTCTTATAGCTTCCACAAACGATGATATCTCTAAATAACCCGAAATCTATTTTTCTCCGACTGTAATGCAAATTTTCTGTGTAGAATTTCTCTTATCTTGTTCTTCTAACATTATCCATCCACGAACTCAACCCCCAAGAATTTCAATCTTGGTAGATTAAAAAAAAATGAAGATTACTCAAGTTACAGTAATAACAAGACAAAAAAAATACATTGAGAATAACTCCGATCCCACAACTTAAATATTGCACATCTACGAGGTTAACCTCATGATTTTCCTCCGTCGATTGAAACCAAAATTTTGAAAATCTGTTAAGACTTACTTAAGGTATCGCGGTAGCAAGGTGCTCCGGAGCTTTTTATGCATTTAACTTCTTTGCTAATGTAGAACATTTTCAAAATATAATAGTGATGATAGCGTTACGGACGTTTCATGTGATTTTCTGTTATAAGATCCTGACTTTCAGCCAATGAAATGATGAAAGTTGGATATTTGCGAGCGAAGAAATCAAAGAATTTTTTTAAAATTAAAAAAACGAAAGTCAAAAGTTTTTGCACTTACCCTTACCCTACGTTCTTATTTTGCTTATTCAGTTTAAATTTTTTATTTTGTTTGAAAATCTCAAGGGTGACAAGGAAATAATCAGGGGGGGGGGCAATGCCCCCTTTGCCTCCCTGTCTACGGGCCTGGAATAGCATCTCTGAGATGGAGCTGGGCGGGACATATTGCAAGAAGGACAGACGAACGTTGGACCAAAAAGATCATGAACTGGCGACCATATAAAAGACGAGCTATATGTAGACCACCCTGATAAATCTAATCTACGCTCAGAGATAGAATGACAAATCAAATGATTCGACAACAAACGAAAGTCGTTGATGTCATGGAAAGAATAGCATCTTTAAAGTGGAGCTGGACGGGACATATTGCAAGAAGGACGGATGAACGTTGGATCAAAGAGATCATGAACTGGAGACCACCCAAAACAAGACCTAGAAGTAGACCACCAGAGAGATGGAATAATTGTATAAAGCGAATTGCAGGCGCAAATTGGCAACAAGTGGCAACGGATCGTTTGGAATGGAAGAAAATTGGGGAGACATACGTCCAGCAGTGGATAGAAACAGGCTGAAAAAGAAGAAGAAGAAATACATGTTTAAAATGTTAAATTCTTTATCCTCAATTCTTCACAAATGAAGAAGAATTTTAATTATAATTCCAGAGTGTCACCATAAACCCATCAACAAAATCGAAAAAAATCACCTAAAATGATATACCTGTGCAATTAACTGTAACGAAGAAAAATCCCATTCATAATAATTTACATTGACAATATTTCAGAGGTATAGCTATGAAAACATTCGTGTAGCGACTTCTGTTTGTTATTAGCCCCGTACGAAGTACGAAGGGGCTTATAGGATTACGATGCCGTGTGTAATTGATGGAATTCGAAGCAGACGGTAAGGGCAAAGTGTTTGCCTATGTTCATAGATGACGAATCCGCAATAAAAATTTTGTCCGTCTGTCCGTCCGTCTGTCACGTCGATTCCTGAAAGATAGTCAAAATAGTGAGGCTAAGCTCCACTTTAAAGATGCTATTCTTTCCATGACATCAACGACTTTCGTTTGTTGTCGAATCATTTGATTTGTCATTCTATCTCTGAGCGTAGATTAGATTTATCAGGGTGGTCTACATATAGCTCGTCTTTTATATGGTCGCCAGTTCATGATCTTTTTGGTCCAACGTTCGTCTGTCCTTCTTGCAATATGTCCCGCCCAGCTCCATCTCAGAGATGCTATTCCAGGCCCGTAGACAGGGAGGCAAAGGGGGCATTGACCCCCCCCCCTGATTATTTCCTTGTCACCCTTGAGATTTTCAAACAAAATAAAAAATTTAAACTGAATAAGCAAAATAAGAACGTAGGGTAAGGGTAAGTGCAAAAACTTTTGACTTTCGTTTTTTTAATTTTAAAAAAATTCTTTGATTTCTTCGCTCGCAAATATCCAACTTTCATCATTTCATTGGCTGAAAGTCAGGATCTTATAACAGAAAATCACATGAAACGTCCGTAACGCTATCATCACTATTATATTTTCAAAATGTTCTACATTAGCAAAGAAGTTAAATGCATGATTCGTCATCTATGAACATAGGCAAACACTTTTCCCTTACCGTCTGCTTCGAATTCCATCAATTACACACGGCATCGTAATCCTATAAGCCCCTTTGTACTTCGTACGGGGCTAAAAATCCTGAATTGATATCGACAATACCTATTGTTTGCCGTTTCATTTACATTTTTATCGTTTATTTTGCCGTAGATATCCACAAAAGACCTTAAAACACTTAGGTGTCCCTAACTCACGAGGGGCCGACCCGAATATGCCCATCTTCGAACTTAGCCTCACTATTTCAACTACCTTTCAGGGTGGAAAAATTTTGAAATCTGATTTGATTTACGTCGATATCTTACGTGACGGACAGACGGACAGACAAAATTTTTATTGCGGATTCGTCATCTATGAACATAGGCAAACACTTTGCCCTTACCGTCTGCTTCGAATTCCATCAATTATAAGCCCCTTTGAACTTCGTACGGGTCTAAAAAGTCGAAAGGTTTTTGACGGGTTATTGGCTTCCAGTTCTCCAGTGGATCGTGCTAGGTTGCTTGCATCATCAACAAAAGAATCTTCAAAGTGGTTGCAAGTAGTACCTTCAAGTAATCTGGGGCTGCTTTTAGACAATAATGCGGCAAGAATAGCCGTAGCACTTAGGTTGGGCTGCAAAATATGTGAAGAACACCGTTGTGTTTGTGGGAAACTAGTCGACGAATATGGTCGTCATGGGCTGTCTTGTAAGAATAGTAAGGGATGGGTTCCGGGACACGATGATGTCAACAATATATTCTCACATGCTTTTTCTTCAGCCGGTATCCCTAATGTTTTGCAACCGCCAGGAATTTCGAGAGACGATGGAAAAAGGCTAGACGGAATGACGTTAATACCATGGAGTAGAGGAAAATCACTGATATGGGACGTGACCGTTCGAGATACTTTAGCTCAGTCTTACTTATCTATTTCGACAACTAAAGCTGGAGCTGTGGCTGATCAGGCAGAGCGTAGGAAACATAATCATTACGTCAGTCTGAAAGAGAATCACTTGTTTAAGCCAATAGCATTCGAAAGTTTAGGTAGTTGAGGTCAAGAGACAAAAGCTTTTCTCGTAAGTTTAGGAAAGATGATGAAGAAGGCTTCGGGAGAGAAGAAGTCTTTAGATTACTTGCTTCAGAAGGTTTCCATATCAATACAGAGACGCAATGCGGCTTGTATATTAGGAACTTTTGAAAAAAAAGTTGATGATTTTTATTTGCTCTACAGTCGAAGAAATTTAGTTTTCGGGTTTTCCAAAGGTATTAATCTTATTTAACCCACACTTTATCCCACAACAATGGAATCCACAAATTTAAATTTAGTTAACTCAGCGGTCGCAATGACGGCGCTGCAGTCACGATTTCAAAATGTGATATAGGGTGGATAAACTAAATTTTGGTTTTGGTTACATTTTCTCTTGGTTTTTAATTATTACATCAGGCTTCTAAATTAAGAGTACCTTTATGCAATATAAACCGTTTGAGTTTGAAAAAAGATGTTTTGTATCAGTGAACGATATAGGCAAGCGTTCAGTACGTCTCAACATACAAAAGAACGTAAAATATAATTGTACATTTAGCCACCCTACGTCCGTCATCGCTTCTATTGTCTTCAAAAACATATTGTGTGCTTGTCATGATATGTATCAGACGTTTGTTTATTTATGTCTCATCTAAAATGCTGGCCAGCAAAATTTTGATCATTAAATTCAACGGCAAAATTGATCTAAATGTTAAAATAATTGTGAATAATAGTGAAGTTAATGTAGTTTTGTTTTCTCTTCATAAAGGAATTTGCATCAGTTCGATGTAAAGTGCGGAGCACCATTAGAAAAAAAAACTTGTCGCTGAAGAATGATCAAAAAGTTGCTGGACGCAGTAGCTACAATTAATGCTTTGCAGGATATAGAATAAAAATTAGAGAAACACCAAGAGCCGTCCATTTGAAATCTTCACAATCATCATTTCAACTAAAGGCTTTTTTTTAAACGAAACGCAGATTCGGAACATTCTTTTTCGCCAAATTACTATTTGGCATAGGAAATAAATTCAACTCTTTGTATAAGTGAAGCTAATGATTGAGCTCAATCATGAAAACAGAATCTGGTCAGGAATAAGATAAGAATATGAATATGACGAACTTCAAAGTTCCTTATTTATAATCCTGAGATGCCTGCTCATGCAGTTATGCTTGCTGTTACGATTTCCAAAGAATTTTAATATCAAATTTTAGACAAAATAACAATTTCCAAGTCTGTTTTCTATTTGATTTATTTGATGTATTTCCGACCTCGTTCTAGGGTAATTAAATTTTCTGTGGATTATTTGTAACTTCATGAAAATATTAAGATGGAAAACCTCAGAAACATTCACATAAAAATTATGCTTTCCTAACTAATGTTGAAATAGCCTTTTTGCACTCATTAGGAACTTAGGAAAATAACTACTGGGCAGTCGAGACGGTTTACTTGTAGTCCGAAATTATATTTTGGCTTCTTAGAACACAGATAAACACAAGAGAGAGGAATTATATGATATGCAGTACATACTGTCCCGTACAATCTTTTTCTAAATAAAAGTTATAGTCAAATCGACAATATTGTATTATTTGGCGATTTGTCATATTTTGGAGTTTCTTCACACTTTGGCGATTTTTCTTGACAATTCATCATATTTAGTTGATTTGTTAAATCATCAAGAAAAGTCTCAGAAGTGTGAAGAAACGCCATAAAGACAAATTTTCAATTCTCTATGATCCTTGGAGTTTCTTTACTCTTTGGCGATATTTCTTGGTTTTTCTTCACATTATGGCGATTTTTCTTGTTGATTTAACAAATCAACCATAATGATGAATTGCCAAGAAAAATCGATAGAGTGTGAAGAGAAGAAGAGAAAAATCGCCAGAGTGTGAGGAAACGCCAAAGTGTAAAAATACGTTTTTGAAATGTCTCTACATTATCTTTCGTAAAATGATAGTGTCCTCGGGATCTTTCGTTAAAGTATGAATTCCCTAGGATCGAACAAGATGCCGTTACCTGACGTAAAATAAGAGTTTCCTTAGGATCGAACCAGGCAGCATTTCGTAACTTTTATAAAAGGATAGATTCACTAGCTTCGAACAAATAACGCCTTTTAGATAAATTTCGTAAAAGGATAAATTTCCAAGGATTTGTTTAATCACCACGAAGAATCGCCAAAGTGTGAAGAAACGCAACAAAGACAAATTTATCATTCTTTGTTTTTGCCGGGGTTTCTTCATCCCTTGCCAATTTTTTATTTTTGGCGATTCTTCATGGGAATCATGATTAATGACGGCTACGAGCTTTAGCGAAAACGAATGAGATGTTCCGATCCGAATCTGCGAGCGAACTTCCGTTTCGTTAAAAAAAACCTTTAGTTGAAATGATGATGATGAAGATTTCAAATGGACGGCTCTTGGTGTTTCTCTAATTTTGATCCTATATCCTGCAAAGCATTAGTTGAAGCTATTGCGTCCAGCAACTTTTTGATCATTCTTCAGCGACAAGTTTTTTTTTCTAATGGTGCTCCGCACTTTACATCGAACTGATGCAAATTCCTTTATGAAGAGAAAACAAAACCACATTAACTTCACTATTATTCACAATTATTTTAACATTTAGATCAATTTGGCCGTTGAATTTAATGATCAAAATTTTGCTGGCCAGCATTTTAGATGAGACATAAATAAACAAACGTCTGATACATATCATGACAAGCACACAATATGTTTTTGAAGACAATAGAAGCTGGACGTAGGGTGGCTAAATGTACAAATATGTTTTACGTTCTTTTGTTTGTTGAGACGTACTGAACGTTTTCCTATATTGTTCACTGATTAAAAACATCTTTTTTCAAACTCAAACGGTTTATATTGCATAAATTTACTCTTAATTTAGAAGCCTAATATAATAATTAAAAACCAAGAGAAATAGCTAAGACCAAAATTTAATTAGCCACCCTATATCACATTTTGAAATCGTGACTGCAGCGCCGTCATTGTGACCGTTGTGTTAACTAAATTTAAATTTGTGGATTCCATTGTTGTGGGATAAAGTGTGGGTTAAATAAGATTAATACCTTTGGAAAACCCGAAATCTAAATTTCCTCGACTGTAGCTATAATTTCTTTTTGTTTTGTCTGGAAACATAC
The DNA here is from genome assembly GCF_014529535.1 of Bradysia coprophila. Classification (NCBI taxonomy): domain Eukaryota; kingdom Metazoa; phylum Arthropoda; class Insecta; order Diptera; family Sciaridae; genus Bradysia; species Bradysia coprophila. The sequence continues at coordinate 625,375 of NW_023503442.1, forward strand.
TAATCATTTTGTTTTCTTTTTCATGTTTTTCGGTAATTAACTCGAGCACAAGATATTAAATTCAATGAAGAACTTTTATTCAATCAATACTCGTTACTTTTACTTAGTTTTTTTTTTCTAGATTTATTTTAATTATTTAAATGAAATGTTTTGTAATGAAACTTAATTGTAATATTTAATTATATTTTTTTCGGAGTTTTAGTGCGGGAGAGGACGCTTTCTCCGACAATAAAAAAAGGAAAACAGTTTAAAAAAAAAAGGTAATTATCGATATTCATTATCATTATCGCCCATGCCTATGCTAACGCGCGCCCATGATAACCGGCTGTCTGTTATGTGTTGTATTTTAATAATTGTTGCGCAGTTTTTAATCACATTATTAACATACTAAGAACACAATACTGATGAATTTGATTGCGTAGTGTGTTATTGCCTCTGTATACAGCTGTAACGCCTAAAATCGACGATAGAGATTGCGCATACAAACACGAAGCAAACAATTTTGTGTCGTATACGAAATTTTTATAAAGCTTCCGATAAAACATTTGATGGATTTTGAGATACCATATTAGTTCGTAATTAAATTATGTTCGTAATCATTGAACATAACTAACTAGATATATCTAATGTCATCACATATACGGTGGTACAAGGAAGGCAATAGATTGGAATTGGATATTCAGTGAATTTTGTGTTTCCTTAGTTTCTTCAATACATAACAAAGTTCAAAGAAGAGTACAATTTTTGAAGTAAATTTTTTTATGAAGCAGTGACTTCAAAAGTTATACTAAAAGACATCACTCTTCCTATTTATAATTTTGAACTACATTTAACATACAAGCATGGATTTTAAAAAGGCAGTACGTTTTCGAAATCTATTTTTTTTGTAGTCAATTCTTTGAGTCTTTCTTGAGGGGATGGCCATTTCTTCAAGTTTTCAAAAATAAAAGGGCGTTGTTGCAATAGTGAAGTCGGCATTTAAATTTCGCTCGCTTCGCTCACGTTGTCACAACTAACTCATACTTTACACAATCTAGTTTTAGTAAACACAAACAAAAATAGTATAATAAATTACGACAGTTGTTATAACATCTACTTCTGCACAATAAACGTAAAGCTTTTTATAAAGTTTCAATCTAAGGGCTTGAGCCCGCCCTGAAAATCTTGTCTAGCTACGGCCCTGCACCCTAAATACCTAAAACCTGAAATACCTTAAAAAAATAAAAATAAAAAAAAAATTCTACAAAAATCATTTGTGTTTTCAAAAATTTTGCGCACAATAAAAATTCATATCACCCTCATTCATTTGTTGTCATTGTACAAGCGGCGGATGTAAGGAACGAATCCGACGTTTAAAAATCGGTCAACTTTTGCCTGGTATAGAGCCTTTGCTTGATAGCAAGTAATGTACTTAGCATGGCACATATATGTTACGTAATTTGAAGTTAATTTAATTGTAGTTAACAACATAGTCAGCTCAATCATTCAATGTTCATATAAATTCATATTGTTCAAAAGACTGCATAACACTTCAGACAGCAGTCTTCAATAATCAAAAGCGTTGAAGTTTGACTTAGATCATTGTGTAAATAAGCGGATATTCCATCTTCTTCGTTAGAACAAAAGTCAAACAGAGAACATTTCATTTGTCTGTAATTAAATACTTTTAAGGAATTTTTTAAAATAGACAAGAATACGTCCTAATACGTCCGAATCATCTGCCACTTTGTGACGCAAAATTTTTTTTGGTAAAATTTTGTTTCTAGAATTTCTTTGGTCAACTTTTTCCTGTTACAGTTTTTGCGTACAAGCGCAGAATGCGTCACATCCAGCGATATCAGTTGTTTTGGAAGTTTGCACAGGGACTTGCGTCACTTTTACTCTTTTGAGTGTTTTTGACTGATTCGGTCTTTCAGGTAATTTTAAAAACAACAAACTGTGATGGTGTGTAGTTTTGCGGGGAAGCAGTAAAATTATATATTAATATCTACCTACAGTCCTCGATATTTCAAATGTCTCACTGTCATTTTTTCAAAGAATGTCATTGTAAATTCGCAATGACACAATGTAATTCTCAGAAAAATTTGACAGTGAGACATTTGAAATGTCGAGGACTGTAGGGAAGCAGCTAAAGTGTTTATATCAATTATTATTGAATTGTTACTCAATGTGAATTGATGAACTTTTTAAGTGGTTTCTTCCTTCAACAGATAAACGTAACGGATAAGATAAAGCAATTGCCCAAGTTTATAAAGCTATAAAGGTACGTGATTATATATTAGTCGCGCAATAATTTTTATCCTATTCATTCGAATTTGAATATTTTTTAAGTTCTAGTGATTTTCGAAATGAAACTTCGATTGGATCTTCCTACAATTTCAATTCTGTTGTTAACTACGACGGTGGTACTATGTCTAACTTCTGAGGTGAGTGAAAGTCTATATAACTGATCGAATAGATATATGCTTCTTTCATTGGTAGCTTATTTTTACTAAAAGTACAAAAATCATCTTCAGGGTACCAGTAGCTTGAAAGCAAAACAGACAGCTCTTAGAAGATTGGCGTTACATGCTGGCAAGTTCTCCTTCATCACCGCTCAAAGGTCAAAACTTACAAATAATTTCATTTTAGAGAAGAACCAAGAAACGACCTGCTCGGAAGACATAAATGAAATACTCTATTACCTCATGCTTGGACGTGAAGACATTGAGAGAACAGACGTGAAGAACATTATTATCGTAGTTGGGCCAAGTGGAGTGGGGAAGAGCACACTCACACAATTTGTTGCTAATGAAACGAACAAGCTGCGAGCAGAGTGTGATAATTGGGAAGATGAGTGTTGGATCATTGACGATTCTGGCACAATAGGAGAAGACTTAATATCTAAGACATTTTTACCCAACCTTGTGTTTCACGAGTCGACTAATACTCCATTCTACGACATGCCCGGATTTAATGACAATCGTAATGAGTCCATGGAAATCGCGAATTCGTTTTTTATGCAGCAAATTCTGAACGATGCCGAGACAGTTAAAATATTAGTGTTGGCCAGGTACAGTTCGTTTGATAACAGTGCAAGATTGGATTTTCCAAATCTACTTATGAATCTTGTCGACTTGATCAAATCGCCTGCGAAGTTCCAGGGTAGTATGGCAATAGTTTCGACGATGGCACCGCCTCATCTATCACACGACAGTATTATCCGACGGAATACACGATTTATGCAGGAATCGTTACTGGACGATATCAATAATATTTTTAGGGGGAAGGAGGAGTATATAAGAGGTTCAACTGAAATTTTGGAAAATTGGTTAGAATCGAACACCGGAAATTATTATGACGCCAAATATTTTTCATACTTTTTAAGTGCGAGCAAAAGAGGACCCTTGTTGGAAGACCCATTGCTTTATGACAACAAGATTTTTTTGAATGAAGTCATATTCGACAGACTTGAGTTCGGTCGTAAAGACGATGGGGATTTTGGTTTGCCAATGTCTGGGGCAGCCTTACGAAAATTGGAAATTACTGGTTCATGCATTTCCAATTTATTGGCTACACAAATGAAAACATTTGCTGAAGACCTAGAGTCTTATATACTGACTAATGTTTTGAATGTTATCGATGGAAATGAAACGAATATTGTCCAAATTTCTGAATTGTTAACGAATTTGACTAACTCAGATTTTTCGTTTGACAATGTGGATGGACAAAGTCTTTCCGTACACTTACAGAAGCTGTTAAGTGACGTAGTTAATCTTCAAATTCCATCTATAAATGAGACTATTCAGCAAATGGTGGACACATTGTCATTTATTGAATTCATTGAACTGACAAAAGCTGAAATTCAATTTGATCCGATCCTGTGGGTTATCAACATGCGTCCAATAAAAGAAAATTTGATAAAACATTTAGATGCTCCAGCTGGAATGCTTCAAAACGCAGCCATATTTTCTTTAGCTGAGGAATCTGAAATAATTGCTGAGCTTCTCTTATCATCAATTGACTCATTGGAAGACATTTCCGAAAAAGATGATTCGGTTACCTTCGAGGTGGCCAGAGCCAGAAATATGTTTCAAAGAATTGACTCTGCAAAATCGACAACGGATGAACTCACACAATTTCTTATCTTTTACTTATCCGAGTATGACAATTTAAGAAGCTGTGAAAACTGCAGCAGTATACCACAATTCAACGCAATCAGTGTTTTGGAGATACTTGATGAATTTTCCTGGTCGAGCAAGGACTGGACTGCTGCAAGTATATCTAACCTTCAGAATATGCTACAACTTGAACTAAATTTGACAATATTCTTGCAAGAGATGTTCATAGATTTGTCTGAACCAATCGTTCAAACTGGAGAGGATTTACCAATTCATACTTGGTGGAATGACCAAAAAAAATTATCTGAAGATAATTTCAATGACTTCTATTCCATAATTAGCTTTCAAGGATTCAAATCGTCAATTAGATTTGACAGATCACAGGTGAAGGACTTTGTTTTCTATCGAACGCAGGGAAGAAATCGATTAGAATTCCTTCTAGATTCCATGCTAAAGGACATATACGATTGTCCTAATACATCTGAAATAATTATAAGTGGAAAAATAATTTCGTTTGATCGAGTAATTTCCCGTTGTATCAACAAACAACAAATAGTCAGAAGTAGCATCGTTCTTACTGCAACGTTCAAAATTTTTGCAAATTCGAAAATAATAGGAAGGGAAATCAACGTAAACAATAATATCAACGTTATTCTAATGTCACCCGAGATGATAGTTAGTAACCATTCGGAAATAGATTTGAGTGGACGCGCAGGACAGCAGCAAGGTGAGCAAGGAAAACCAGCAGGAACTCAGTACTCGTTGTTTCGACAAGTTTTTTCGACGAACGACGGATCAATACCATCTAAGATTACACATCCTAATTTAGAAGGTGGTCACGGAGTTAATGGGAAAGTTGGATCTACAGGAAGTGGAGGGTGGAATGGTTCGAACAATTTTCATGTCAATAGTGGTAGTGACTGTGCGGCGTGGTACAGCGGTAGAATTCAAATTAGAAATTATGTCAACTCCTGCAATATTCACACATCATATTATGAGAACGCCTCTCCCGGATATTATTGTTGGAGTGGTAGTAGAACAATACAGGGAACAAGTGGAGGTATCGGCGGACGTGGAGGAAATGGTGGAACTGGCTCATGTGGTGCTGCTGGTGGGCAGAATTACTATGTTGATGCAAACTATTTTCAGTCTTCTAAAACTGCTGTAAATGGGACGCAAGGAAAAAATGGAGCTGGTGGCGCTGGAGGGCAAGGAGGACTTGGTGGATTATATGGCGACACATTATCTTTATATATACGTAATGCTGGCACATTTTCGAGGTGGTGTGAACAATCTGATGAATCGGTGATACCGTCTTGCCAACGGGCCTCCAATGGTCCAAGTGGTTCAGTTGGGACATCATGTACATCTCAAGTGTCCATAAGAATAGTCAACAAAACTTGGGTGACTCATCATTTTGCGGTGTTTAAAGCAGCATTGTCGTCAAGAAACGAGTTCATTTTCGCTCATGCAACATCTTTTCTTAACTTGCTTGGCAATGCACAACCATTTGATTGATAGCAAATTTATTTAAGAAGCAATAATAAGTCTCATAGTTTTTACGAATAAACGATTCATTATCAGAAGAGCATTTTATCAAAACTAGTTAAGTCCATTTTTCATGTATAACGTGAGAGAGAGAGAGACAGATGTATTTCAACTATTGATGACTGATGCAATTGAATTGAACATCGTCTTTCAGTGATCTTGAACGAAAAAACTGACAAAAATAATCGTTCACTATTTTATCTCCACTCAAGTAGCATAAATTCCTCTTTTAAGCAAAAACCAATGCCCATAACCTGTGAGAAAACACCAGGGGTCCGTGGTTAGGAACTTGAATAAAATACGTGTGCTCTTGAGTAATGACAAAGAGATAATGCTTTATTGATTCTTCAGGTTGGCTCTATATAAAACTATAGGGTCGGTATGTAGATATTTGTCATGAATTAAGTTGTTAACGTTACACTAGTCCAACATGAACACACAACAACAAAATGTACAATTTTTGTTTAGAAAGGAGGCAATTAACCTCATCCAGGACATGCGTTGATGGCAATGTTCCAATAATTGACGCTGCATTGTCTCGTTATATGTCTATAGTTATTCTTTGTTTTACGTACAGAGTCGATCTTTTTTCGTTCGTGGCTCTCGTAATTGTTTTACCCAAAACGCTTAGCGTGTTCACCCCAAGGTCGAGTCTCGAAACCAAGCGGAACGTTTGATTATTCAACTCGAATTATGATTGGATTGAATGGCTAGAATCTTGGTTCTTTCCGTGGATAAAAAATATGGAGGGAGATTCAATCGATTTTCACTCTCATCTCAACAGTATCTTGGAGTCCATTGCAAATTTTCAACTTTTGCGCCTAGCGTGGCATAAATAATTTTTCATATCAGCTTATTTTGGGTGAGTGTCGAAGAATTTCTACATGAGTTTTTTGTTCGGTAACTTTAATTTATTCACAACATTTGATAGCTCTACCATTTCGATTCAAATATCTACGTAATAAACACGGCACAGCAATGCCGCTTTTATTTTTGACCAGTAAGTAGACAATATTTCGAATATAAATACGACTGTAGCAACCAATAGTAGGCCAAAACACATTTCAATAATGCCAATCAATTGTGATAAGTTAAGCTTATGGGGAGTACTAACATCAGTAGTGTCGTAAAGGGTCGATAGTTTATAAGGTGCATTCCATTTTTCCGTCAATCCATTTTCGTTCATGTAGGTAATTTCGTCATCTAATGGATGTTTCAGGAAGGAGTTTTTGGCCAAGAACAACGAATGAGAACACGTTACAACTTTTAGCGTTTGTGGTCTTTCGAATATTCCATTTTCATAGCTTTTTTGTCTCGTCTCGTCAACCAGTGGTAACTCAAGGGTAACGTACCCTTCGTTTTCGGTAACGTACTCAAATTCCGAGTTCAATTTTGCGTCGACAAATTTCAGTCTAAAAAGTTTGTAATTTGATTAGTTGGACATCTGCTAGATATTATAGCAGAGATCTCGATATCCAATGTCCAAAGACTTAAATTTTGAAACTCCAAATAACAGCAAGGGAACATCTATTAATTCCGTTCGCAAAGGAAAATTCAATTGTTTACACTAGAGTCCAAACCCCCCTGCTTCCTCCATACAGGAGGACGGAATTAATGGATCTCCCCAATTGGAAGCACTGGCAAATTGAAAGTTAAGATTTGCAATTGTAACTTTCGTTAAAATTTGGGAATCATTGTAGAGACCTTCTCACATCACATCCCGAACAATAATCACTTACATTTTCTCCATTCGCTGGTCAAATTCGAGAAATTCGTAGTAATTTTCTTTAATTAATTTGATTGTAATATTCCGTTCGATTAATTCGTCAATGCTACGCACACTCTCCTTCATTTTATTCATTTTAATAAAAGTAAATAGTTCGCCCTGGTACACAGTTTGTAGAATGAAGCATACCAAAATCCATAGAATAAGAAAAAATCGTGCAAAATTTGTTCTCGGTTCATACTCTACTCCGCCAGTTAGCAGCACACTTATTAGATTTAGATATGGTGAGACATTCTTCTCGCCAACTACAAATTCGTACGTAACTCTGTTAATTAGCTGTAGAATCTTTATCACCACAATCGCCGCCATTAGCACCACCAATATTAGTGTCCACATTGATAGTGTAAAAGGAAAGAAAAGCTTTTCAAAGGACGTGTACGGACTGGCATTCGGTACAACAAAAATTATGTTATCAAATGAGTACGATTTGGTTGCACTCAATGCCTTCTTATCTGCTGGTGTAAAGACCAAAGCACCGACGGTGATATTGACATTTCTGTGAAAAACCTAAAAAATGACACTTTGTTTCATAAGAAAGATTGTTTTTAGCCCCATACGAAGTACTGGGGGCTTATAAGATTAATATGCCATTTGTAACATGTCGAATTGGAAGCAGACAGTAAGGGCAAAGCTACTCGGCCCTAAGTGATTTTTGCACATAAGTCGAGAAATCTCATCCGAATTTGCTTGTTTGTGTTTCATTTGAAAGATAATTCAATAACGAAAGAAAGTTGGTAAAAAAAAGTTGTAAATTCGGATTACTAAAATTATATCGTAAACTGTTAACTGTCAAGGCAGAAAGTGCTGCTCGTGATTTCGTCCCAATAATTTAGATTTTTTGATGATATCATTTGATTTGTTTTGATATAAAAGTGAATGTTGCTCAAATTCTGGATGCCTTATTCTCAGATATTGTGAAGAAAACTGGATTGAGCCCAATAATTTAATACCTCGGCCAACATAAAACTCAACATTCTCAACATAACCACACATTTAGTGAATAGTTGACGTGGAGCAGCACGAAAAGCAGCGTGATCATCTTACAAAGAGGAAGATATCGTGGAAGATTTCTTCGATTGAACAGTTTCAAAGTACCAACTGCTTGACTGGATGATGGTACCCCCTGTGGCCCGGTCCGATAATGTTTCATACATGAGTATTCCTCGAGGGGTGACTCACTTCTAGATTAAATGGATTAAATGGTATTAAATGGATTTAATGGATTTAATGGGTTTAATTGATTAAATGGATAAATGGAATAAAAATTGGATTAAATGGAACGTTGCCGGTTATTGTGACTTGTCAACTTTAGGCACACCGGAAAGTGCTAATGGAGTCGAGGAATACCTCCAAATAAATTTCTAAAAATCAAAAATTTGACTTTTGATTTTTTGAAATTTATTTAGAGGTATTCCTCGACCCCCTTAGCACTTTCCGGCGTGCCTAAAGTGCCTGCTCGAGCATTATCCCCTACGTGTTAAATAGGAAAAAAGTTCATTTTACCAAATACTGTAAAAGTCTTAAAAATTGTTGATTTTGATCGAACCACGTACTACAACTCATACTACAATGTTAAAAAGCGAAAAAATCCACTTTTAGTAGTTTTTTGTGTAAAGTGGATTAAATAAATTTAATACCATTTTTAACAAAAAAAAAATTCCTATACCTCACGAGGACTTAAACGAGCTGGGAATCGTGCAAATCTATTTTTCGCAATTACTTTACAAATTTTTCAGGTGGGTAGCCTAATTATTTCGGTAAAACTAAAAATTTTTATTTGGATTAAATGGATTAAATAGATTTAATGAATTAAATGGATTAAATGGAAGTGCGTCACCCCTCGGTATTCCTTCTGTACCGAAGTACAAAAATCTTTCGATTATACGAGATTACCTGCCCGAAGGCTTTACATCTCGTCCTCTCTAAAAGGCACAGATTGAGATAAGCACATTCAGCTCGTCAGACGACTACCTTTTTATGCCAGCGTTTCATGCACCGCATACCAAAGGTGAGGCCAGAATCTAACTTCATTCTTACTACAATTCCCCCGGGAGTAGTACCCCAAAGGTGCTTCCCACAGCCACCACGTTTCAGCCAAGGAGAGGCTCCTCAACCATCGCTGGGCCCGGTACCGAGAGTTTCTCGGGCTTCCGGGGGGCTGCCACCGCCCGTGGTACCGATACAAACCCTCGGGTAGGGTACGTGGTTGGTATGACCACTTCGGATGGAATCATGAACCTCCAGCTCCGATCAGCATGGTTGGTTGGTTGGATTTAACGAACTTTGGGCCAGACACCCCGGTCGATAGCCACTGTTCAATCCACCCAACATACCTACGAGGTCTTATAGAGACGGAGCTCAGGCCGTTTCATACAAAAACATTTGTTTGAACAACAAAATACCATAACTTTGGCGCTGTACCTGCTCATCCGAGCCTCACAGCGATTACATTTTTCGAGAGCCTACAAATGCATCAGATAATTATGGACCTTTCAAATTGCGAAGTGGCCACTCAACCGATGTCATTACCATTGTTCCGGATATAAACATTGACTCCAGTGTGTTCTAATCCGTGCTTGGAACAATCGACAAGCAGCCAGATGTGTCAACATTAGTCGCATGGTTTTCAATATTTAAGAAAGATTTGTGATTTGTAACGAAAGATGTCGAACCAACCATACGATTAATAAAAAATCGTAAACTTTTATTTTACTTGAGAAGTACTTCGTACGGGCTTTTGTAATTGCGCTAAGCGCAATTTTAAAGATGGGCACCTTCAATAAATTTGCAATAATGTCAAGTGGAAGCATTTTGATAACGGACGAATAAGGGTTACGGGCGTATAATGGTTTTGGACAAAATAGATTTACAGGTCGTCAAATTATATTTTTCTTCAAATTTCCTTCCTTCTAGCCTGACCGAATGCAAGGGGTCCAACAATAAAACATTTTGAAGTCAGTAAACCAAGCGGTTTCATTTTGGTTGAAAAAACAGGCAACACAAAGTCCGACAATTGAATTTTTCTCAACCAGCAATGCAACGATAAAGTAAATAGCATTCATATTGTTTGTTACCGGGTATGTGCGCTCATGTGAAAGGCTTACCTTACATAAAACCTTATAACAGTAACATTATGTGAACTGTTTTTATAGTCTAGGAGCCGTGGAACACAGTGTGTCCAAACATATGTCCGGAGCATCTGAAAGCGGTTTTCGGTAGAGTTCGACTCCTAGATGAAGAACAGGTAAGGTGCCAGGCTGAAAGATGGGTCCATTGTGAGAAATAGCCGCTCCCGCTCCCATATCAAAATCTGTGTTTTTTCATACATTTTCACTTCTGTTGAGAGAATCTGGAAAGATAGAAAAAAACTTTCTTCTAGAAAGTTATAGAGAATTGAATTCTGAACAAAAATGTACAAAGAAGCTATTGTGTAGAAATACAGGGTGGTCCAAAAAATTTGGTGAAACTTGAAAATTTGTGTTTGTTCGAAAAGTGCTTGTTTCACCCAATTTTTTGGACCGCCCTGTATTTTCTACACAATAGCTTCTTTGTACATTTTTGTTCAGAATTCAATTCTCTATAACTTTCTAGAAGAAAGTTTTTTTTCTATCTTTCCACATGATCTCAACAGAAGTGAAAATGTATGAAAACAAGGCAGATTTTGAGATAAGAGCGGCCATTTCTCAAAATTGACCCATCTTTCAGCCTGGCACCTTAACTATTCTTCATCTGGGAGTCGAACTCTACCGAAAACCGCTTTCAGATGCTCCGGACACACGGTGTTCCATGGCTCCTATATTATTATGGATGTTAAGTTTTTGTGTCATAAAAAACATGTTTTTGTTGAGCCTACCTCGCCCAAAGCTTCCGAAACAGTTCCGTTTTCGTACACCATTCCAACATTATCATCCCAGTGGATCGAAAACACTGGCTTAAAATTAATTCTCTCAGACAATGTTTGCAGCACGTTGTATTCAATTCCTTCGAAGTCGTATGTATCATTGGGATATGTTTTTTCAACTGAAATCAATGGTTTTATCAGGTTCACAAGAATCGAGATGGGACATTGATGAAGATCTTCCGTTTTCATTGGAAACGATTCATTATTCGGATCGACGAAACGGCCGTTTCGAAACCGATTCCAAATCACTGGCACGACGTTTCCACAATGAGATGGTGTGAATGGGAAGTAGGTGTACAGAATTAAATCTACTTCAGCATCAGTTGGTTCATAGGTCAAAATATTAACATTGAGAATGTCATTTTTCCAACATTCGTGTAGAATATTGTTAACAATGGTGGTGTGGTCCTTGTAAAATTGTGTTACAACAACGGTGTAGTATCCGAAATAATCCAACGATTTCGGGACAATGTTGTTTAATATTAAACTGAAAATATTAGCAAAATAAATAAAACTTAGTCAAAATGGTCCTCTTCTGACATACCGCCACGATTCATATGAGTCAATTAAAATGAGATTGTTGATGAAGTCAACGGAACGGTTCAGATAGCCATCATCATTTATAGTCCATGTAATTGCTATGTTTGTGTCGAGGCTAGCCAAAATGTCTCCCAAGATCACACTTTGTGTGATGTCGAGTCTACTTGTTGAGCATTGTGTTATGGCAATTGTGTTCGACTCTTTCACATAAAAATCCGAAATAATTGTAGTTACGGCCAATGCAAAATTGTCTTCCTTTTCTATTTCTATTTGAATATTTGCGGTAACTAGAGTAACTGTTACTAATACACTGATTTTCATGGTTAACCAGTTTCCCGTGTCTACAATGTAGACTCTACGTAACAGTAAATGAATGTAATCATTTGTTGTAATCGAAATATAACTCAAGTATCGACGACGATTTAAAGTGATCGTGACGCTTGTCCTCATAAATAAAACATTTGCGACGCATCTTTCTGCTTCATCAACGAAAATTTTGAAATCTAAATTTTCTGCTAATTGACGTTTTTGAACGTCACTTGCTTTGATACCAGTACATTTATTAATGGGATACAGTCGGAGAAATATAGATTTCGGGTAGAGGTGTGCGCCGAGCGAAAATTCTCGGCGGCGGTTAGTCGAGTGTAGTGGTTCCGGCGGCAGCCAGCCAAAACAGGTTTTTATCGGGGGCTCGGCTCAGCCGCATCGCGCCGATCTATTCTATAAGAAATTTAAATTTTCTTTTTTTACTGATTATTGCCTACGATTGAATTATGTAATTTTACATTTTCTGTTTTTTTTGTTGAACCTGAATATCCTCCCATCAGTTACTTATAAAGACTCACATTCGCATTCGCAAAAACGCATTGAGAGTGATTTTTCTGAAAGTCCGTGTGCCGAGATCGGAAGTATTTTTATCGGAGTTATATGGATCGATAGATCTTGTTCCATAGATGCACTTTTCTTACAAAAATTTCTTCAGTTACACGAGCGTACAGTGTCGTGTGGGGTGTCATTAGAAAGGTAATCACACTGAAATATGTGCAGCTGAAGTTTTCAACCGAAAAAGACTGAGAATTTACACTGTTCTTACAGATGTTTCTCGAGGTTTCTAATGACACCCCGCATGATCCTGTACGGCTCGTGTAACTGGAGAAATTTTTGCGAGAAAAGTGCAAGTTTTTGTTTTTTTTTTGATGACCTCCCGCTAGCCATACAATCTTCGAAGAATTTTTTTGAAAGTGGTTTTGGTTTCTAGGGTCGAAGTCCTTTCGAGGTACACATACAAAATTCCACTAGAAAATCCGTCCGATTCCGGTAGGCTGTTTTTCAAAAGAATCCCTATGCCTTCCGTAGTCAAAAATTGTTGTTAGGAAGACCATCGCACAGCCCCTTTCAGAACAAAGCATACTCTATGATCAACGGTTTCGGGACTTCGAGTATCGATGAGATCGTCCACAAACATTCAAGGAAATTAAGACTGGAGTCATGGTCCACGTTTTACCAAAAATCGAGAGAAAACAAACCAAGAATGAAGTTTCAATATGCAGCGTATACGACCAACAAGATCGACCAAGTTTTCCGACAACACAATTTAAACATCGCATTTTCAAGTGGACCGAAGCTGAAACAACTGTTAGGCACTACGAAAGATAAAATTTCTAACAACGAAAAGTCAGGAATTTACGAGATAACTTGCAAGTGTTGTAATATGAAGTATTTTAGCCAAACGAGGCGCCAGCTGCTAACTCGTTATCGCGAGCACTGCGCTCATGTTAGAAATAACCATCCGGAGAAGTCAGCAGTTGCTTTTCATGCTTCAGCAAAGTTACATTTGCGTTTCGACCCGAAGGACACAAGCTGGTTGACGTTAATAAAACCCGTTTAACGATTCGTATAAGTTGGATGCATGGGAAAGTCTAGTAGTGAAGAAAAGCCAAGAAAAATACCCAATGCTAATGAATATCAATCCCAGTCCAATACACTTTCCACTGTTCAATTTAATTTAAAATTTTCGTTCATTTCTTAATTTCGTTCATTACTCTATTCACCTTTGAATGGTGTTGAGTGTATTCAGTGATTGCGGTTATTACTTTGGCTTTAGAAATTTCTATTATCAATTGTTCGTTTATTGGAACTCGTTCAGGAACTAAAAATTCGTTACCCAAAGTGAAGATTTTGACATATTTTATATGAAAGAAGTGTCAAAATCCTCACCAGTGAAACTTAACGAAGAGTTTCTGAACGAGCTCTTGGTATCGTTAGCATTGCTTGTTGAAGAGAGATTTGTAATGGTGTTGATGTGTCTATCTCATTCTACCCTATGTGGATGTGGTATAAAGCTTTTCTGTACGTGATTTTGTTAACTTTGCTCTTGATTCAGATGTATTTGTTGCAAAATGTTAGTCTCAGATGTTCTGCTGAGGATGATTGTGATGTTTTAGCAATCGAAATATATACATAGTCTTGTGAGATAGAATAAATGTCTTTTGTTTTATTTCACTTAACAAAGTGAGTTCAATAAACAGTGGAAAAAAAGAGAAAGAAACGATATACATACTCTATGAATTTCATAGTATGAAACCTCCGATAGGTATACGTAAAAAACAGTCTCTTATTAAGAAAATCAGAAATGTCTTGGGAGTGATAGCTTTTTAAATAATTAAAATCTATTAATCGATTGTGCAGCTGATAATGCTATCATTTAATGAAATTTTAAATTCAAATTTTTCAAGCCGACGAAAAGCATCGGCGGCTGGCTGAAATTTTTGTATCAGCGGCGGCGTCTTCATTTACTTGGCTCAGCCGCGCCGCCGGATATATCATCATTTGAGAGAATACAGAAAAACGATGAAAACGGTGATGCCTCTTAAAATCCCGAAATTTATTTTTCTCCGACTGTATGGACTTGCGTCACATTTTCACTTACATGTTCTTTTATGAGCACTAGTATCCAAAGTTGTCTTAAAAAGTAATTTCGTCTACTCTCTTGATACCGAATTCATTTCGGTAGTATAATTAAGGAATGGAATGTTTTCAAAAAGGTGAACTATTGTTTTCATCGGGGAATAAGTCGCAGTAATGTAGGCTACATTTTGGTCATAGAAATAAACTATTTTCGATTATTTCTTTGTAAATACGATGAATTTCTGTGCCAACTTTTACGGCTTTGGTGTTTTTATTTTGCTGTAATGTTTAAATGGTGAAATTATTTTAAAGGTTTTATTAACGAAGTCAAAGTGTTGTTCTCGTAGGTCATTTTCTCTTTGATCAATAAAGTCGTTCTCGCCTCATTGTGCGATATCAACAATTGTGTTATTTCCTTTGTTATTTAACATGTGCTTCGTGGCGTCGGTTTACGGATTAACAATCGACTCTACCAGAAGCTAATGCTAAATTACGTGCTCGATTAATGTACGAAAATGACACATTGCCGTATGGCATCTGGCAGTCAATTTTAGTGCAGGTAAGGTACAAACGCTTCGGGTTCTCATTTGACACCCCAAAACCACATAGCAAATTTTTACAAATTTGCTGTGGTACAATCCCAAGATACAGAAACTATCTTGTACTCCAAAATGACCGCGAGGTTTAACAGATCTATTGATTGATACGTTGTATGGATGTCAAGGGATATGACGAAATACGAATCATTCAAACGCTACAACCTGCAACGCCAGAACGAGTTCAGTCACATGGTGGCATGGCGATTTATACGAAGAGGCAACTCATGGCCTATGGTGATTAGACACTTGCTATTACCTAAAACTAATAGCCGTAACCGTAACAAAGTCGGAAATATCAAAAAACCCAACATTCGCTTTCTCCATAAAAGAAACCATATCGACATAATGTCAATAGTAGAAAGAGCTACAACATGACAATGTTGATAGCGCCATCTTTGGGAAAATGTACAGGTCAATTAGTGATGGTTGTGGTATTCGCATACCACCCACGGCTTGGAGAATTCACAACGTATGGGACGTTAACACACGGTCGATTTGTGAACAATCTAAGTCGGGAGAGATATGATGTAAAATCACAGTCCATATGATCAAGAGACTTGTACAATAGCACAACAGGCCCATCTGAGGCTTAGGTGCTGGGCTTACACCCTCCCATCTAATCTAATCTAAAAATCTAATCTTGTAAATACGATGATACGAACATTATTGTGGCTCTTATTGTCGTGTTGCTTCTTTCGAAAAATATGTTCGCACAAAGAAATAATAAAAAATAGTTTTAAACTACCAAACGTAGCCTTCAATACAGCGACGTATCGTTTCCTCCTTTGGATGAATTTACAGGAAAAGTTTCTTTTTTGTTTTGCTGCTATACAATTTATTTATTTTTTTACCGACCACGTAAGCCAAGTTTCGATCAGGGCTTTTTTCCAACTAATTTACTCTACCTCAAAAATTGATAATCGTATACCTAGCCCACATCAATTATTAATTATTAAATTATATAATGCACACAAATTCATCAAACATGCATATTTTGATAGTACATTATGCAGCTGTATACATGGAATATTAATTATTTAAATCAAGGCACATACACACAAACGCTATTATAAAATCTACAGTAAGGAACTCTTAATAAATTACATAACGCACTAGCAGAGTATAGGTCTAGCCAAAAAGTTACGCAGTGGCAGTGTTACACGGGGAAGGGCGAGTCCGACGCTAGTGTTACGCGCGTGCGATTAGTCTATTTAGGGCTTTTCGCACACGCGTGCGACCAGTCTATTTAGGGTTATTCGTATGCGAAATCAGATAAATGATTTAATCGTTGAATAAATGTAAATTTAGATGAAGGTCCTTTCTGTTGTAATCACTCCGAAATTCTTCATGTAATGTGTTTATTTTTGTAGCATTTTGTATACGGAAATATCTTCCTTTTCGATAAATGAGTGGTACTTCCTTCGACAAAATGTGACGATAAATGAGAGAGATACATCCTTTTACAAAATCACGCCGGAAGCGTGCCTAAAATTTGAATTTCAAGTAGAGGTGTGCGTCAGTCAAAAATTCTCGGCGGCGGCTAGCCGAGTGTAGATGTGCCGGCGGTGGCGGCGCTGAAAACTATATATCTCGGCGGCTCGGCTCAGCCGCGGCGTGCCGATATATTTTGAATAATTTAAAAAAAATTCTAAAAATTCATAGAAAAGTCAATGTTTTTACAGATAGTTAGTCATAACAATACCTACTTCATTTCTAATGCAAGAATTATGAGTTCCTGTGAACTCTGATGTAAAGCCAACAAAGTTTAATTTTTATTTAGTGAAACATACTAGACATCAAAATCTGAAGTGAAAGCATTTTCGCTCATAATGTCCACAGCTGGGCTTGAACTAGCAACCTCTCGTTCATAAATCCAGCGCCTATCCAACTCGACCAACTTCATTTCTTTCAAATTTTGAATCTTTGAAAATTTAATTCGAAGATAAATAAACTGGGTTTGCTAATAGTCGAAAGAACAATGAAACTTCTAAAGTTCGTTGTTAAAAACTCATTACTTTAGTGATACGACTCGAGTTTATTTTTCATAAAATGCAGAGGGATGGCCCATAAAGTACGTAACTCGAAACGTAATTACGAGATATAATGATAAGTCTGGAAAATGCAGATTCTGTGGATCGCCAGAGCTTTAAAAAGTTTATTTTAGTTTAATTTACAATCCAATCGACGTTATTCATTCCACATACGATTTACACGTTATAATAAATACTGTATGTTTTACAGCCACTGAAGATGCCATCCAATGTGATGCGCGAAATATTTGGCAGAAAATAAAGACAGACAAAATTTTTGTCTGTCTTTATTTTCTGCCAAATATTTAAAATACTGAGCTACATGCATGTGGAATGAATAGCGTCGATCGGATTGTAATAGTTACTTCTTATAATTCCGAGACTGTCCTAGGAAGTCACTAGTGACTCAATAGAGAGTAAAAAAAACTCTTCTTGAAATGCAAGGTGAGGTAAGAGTCGACTAAAATTTCTTTTCAAAAAATACAAATTCAACACAAGATATTTGTAATATGACATTAAGGCAGATTGCGATTTTTATTTAATTTAATTTAGTTTAGTTTTAAGTTGACGTAAAACGAGGAAATTATCAGGAATTTTTCCATACAAATTGTATTGTCAATCGACTTATAAATAGAATGTTTTACGTCAAATTATAATAATAAGTAAAAATCGCAATTTTCTTATCATTCCACGCGCTTTCTCAGAAGGAAGTTTACGTTAAACATACATGATGTATTGCAGCACTCATAGAACCGTTTTATATCGATGGAATATTCCATATACCTAAACAATAATAGAAATTATGCTTTTAAAAGACATAACGCGTTAAGAACGAAGATTTGCGATTGCTACCATTCAAAGAAACGTTAAGCTCCATCGGAGAAATTTAAAATCGTGATATTTAGTTGAATGATGCCTGAAACTTATTTTGATGTCATATTTTTGTATCGGCGGCGGCGCTCGGCTGAGTACCTCCAGCAGGCGGCGCGCCGGCTGAACTCAAAAGTATTGAATGAGGTGTTTTATCTTTAACAGTGATATCGCCAAATCGCCAAACAAGCGGTCTCCGATTTTAATGAGTGATAGCTTGTTGGATTCGTCTTTCAATTCTAGGAAACACGTGTCTTTCACTTTTTCTTAAAAAAAATTGTTTTCTTTGAAAAGCGCTCAAAAGTGAAGACATGCCAGAGGGTAGGGATGGGAGACGTTCAAAATTATCGATAATATCAATCGAAAGAAATTATCGATAATCGATTAATCATATCGTTATCGATAATTTAATAATTATCGATAATTATCAAAATATCGAAATTCGATAATTATCAAAATATCGATATTTTGATATTTATCTGAAAATTCATGAGAATATACCGATATATCGGAATATATCGATAAATATCGGATTTTCGGACCGAAATATCGATATATCGAATTATCGATATCTTGATAATTATCAAAATATCAATAATTATCGATTATCGATATTTTTTTTGATAATTTTCGATAAAAAAAGTCGATAATTATCGATTATCGATAATTATCGATAATCATTATCATTATCGCCCATGCCTACCAGAGGGTACCGAAAACAGTTTTTCGGCAATAACTCAAGAAAAAATTATTTTAAATGGTTGTAATGTTGTACGATTGTCGGCCTTGAAAAGACCTACAGGTAGAGTATACGCACCGCTTGGTGCTAGTTGATCCACTAGAGTTATGACTAGAAATATAGTGAATGTTCGGAGAGTCCGCCTTCTCTGCAGCTTCGATGTACCACGGAACTGAGTATAAGGTGTTGTAGCTGACCTTTAAAAGACGTCAATAACCTTTTGCTCAGATAGGTTCAAAAGAATGGGCAAAGCTTTATGGAAAAGAATGTTCAAAAAGAGTAACACTACCCCGTCGGGCACTGTGCACTTTGATAGGCACTGTGGTCCCGGTACGTGCAGAAATGCGCGGGTCAGAGCTCGGGGATTACCGGGGGCGAGCAAAGTAAAGCTTTCATACTCACCAACCCGCAGTAGCAAGCGTGGTGTTTTAATGCTAAAAACCTTCAAACGAAGCCACAACGAATTATACATTGCCACATATAATGCCAGAACATTGTCGTCAAGACAAAAAATGCAAGAAATGGAAGAAGAGCTAGAAAAGATAAAATGGGATGTTGTGGGAGTGAGCGAAGTGAGAAAACCTGGAGAGGAATGCCTGAAATTACAATCAGGGCATACATTCTTCTACCGAGGAAGTGACAGTCAGATGCTGATGCACGGTGTCGGATTGTTCATAAACAAGCGGTGGTCGGATCGCATAACTCACACGAAAAGCATATCCGATCGAGTGATATACGTAAGCCTGAAGATAAATAACAGATACAGTGTCAAATTAATTCAGGTTTACGCACCCACGTCCACCCATGATGACGAAGAAGTAGAAAGATTCTATGAAGATGTCGAGAAAGCTCTGGACGAAAACCCATCACATTACCAATATCTCATCGGTGATTTCAATGCGAAGCTGGGAAAACGAGAAGAAGACTCCGAAGTTTCTATTGGCAGTTTTAGCAACGACCAAAGAAATGAGCGTGGAAATGTTTTACTCAACTTCCTACAGCAACACAATTTGTACGCAATGAATTCATTTTTTGCAGGAAAGCCTCAACGTAAATGGACTTGGGCTAGTGCAGATGGTGTAACGAAAAATGAGATCGATTACATCATAACTGGCTGTAAGTCAACCGTTAAGAACGTTACGGTCCTAAACAATTTTTCAACAGGTAGTGATCACCGAATGGTTCGTGCAAGAGTCACGTTAAATACCAGATTTCAAAGATCACAACTAGTTCAGAAAAGTGAAAGGATTGACGTACAACGGCTTTACACACAAAATGAAGAATTTGCTACGAAAATGACTGCCGAATTAGATAACGTCAACAATCAATGTGAAACATTGGACGAATTGAATACCAAAATCGTCGATACAATAATGGGTTTCATGAAATCCAAATGCAAATCCGTCCAAGGGAAAGAATCAAAACTCAGCAGAGAAACATTAGACCTGATCGCAAGCAGAGCAGAGTTGGTAAAAAACGGAGGACGAGATTCGGTGGAATACCGGAACTTGTCTAAAAGTATCAACAAAGCAAGGAGATCAGATGAAAGAAAATATAATGTCCAATTGGCTCAAAACATAATTGAAGCTAACTGCAATATGAAAGTCCTACGGAGAAAAATGACAAACGCCAAAAAAGAAATCTTCAAATTACGAGACAAAACAGGAACGATCCAAACGGATCGAAATGCGATATTAAATATTGCAACAGAATTTTATGAGAATTTGTTTTCTTCAGCAAGACAGAGTCCAACGGAAGAAACCGAAGATAGACCAATAATAAGAAACGTGGGATCGGATGATATGCCCGACATAACTGTTGATGAAGTCAAGGCCGCAGTAGCCGAGATGAAAAACAAAAAGTCTCCAGGAGAAGATGGTGTTCCAGTGGAAGCCATTAAACTAGGTGGAGACTCCTTATTAAAGGCAATCACGGCTTTGTTTAATCAATGTCTCCAATGGGAAGAAGTACCAGAAGCTTGGGAAAATGCGGTAATTACATTGCTGCATAAAAAAGGAGACATAACAAAGCTGGAAAATTACCGACCCATAAGCCTATTGTCAACACTCTACAAGTTGTTTATGAAAATCATTACGAAGAGGAACACTAACAAGTTCGACTTCTACCAACCTGTTGAACAAGCTGCTTTCAGATCTGGTTTCAGCACAAACGACCATTTGCAAGTGATGAGAACGCTTATTGAGAAGTGTCGTGAATACAACATCGACATAGTCTTGCTATTCATAGACTTCGAAAAAGCTTTCGATTCAGTGGAAACATGGTCGATATTGGACGCATTAGACGAATGTAGAGTAGACTCAAGGTACTCCAACACAATTCGATATGTGTACAAAAATGCTACTTCATGTATAAAACTTCATAAGAGCACGGAGAAATTCAGAATTGACCGAGGTGTAAGGCAGGGTGACACCATTTCACCGAAATTATTCACGGCGATTCTGCAGAGTGTTTTTAGGAAGTTAAACTGGAGTAAAATGGGAATAAAGATAAATGGAGAGTACCTGAGCAATCTCCGCTTCGCTGATGACATTGTACCGATAGCAGCGAATCTAGGTCAGGCTCAGCTTATGCTACAACAGTTAAGTGAAGAGGCAAACAAAGTTGGCCTCAAGATGAACTTATCGAAAACAAAAGTCATGACCAACATCGGGGACGATAGAGAAATCAAAATTGGTGACACTGTCATTGAACGAGTCGACAGCTACGTATATCTAGGACATAAGCTGAAGTTAGGTCTGGACAACCAAACTGCCGAAATAAGACGTAGGATTGGTCTTGCATGGGCAGCGTTCGGAAAACTCAGACTAATTTTCAAAAGCAAAATGAATAATAGTCTGAAACGCAAAGTTTTCGACACTTGTGTCCTTCCAGTGCTCACTTATGGAGCGGAAACGTTAACTTTAACGAAAGCATCCGAAGAAAAATTGAGAGTGACACAAAGAGCCATGGAACGGAGTATGCTTGGAATAACACTCAGAGACAGAATGACGAATCAATGGATTCGACAACAAACCAGGGTCGTTGATGTCATGGAAAGAATAGCATCTCTGAAATGGAGCTGGGCGGGACATATTGCAAGAAGGACAGACGAACGTTGGACCAAAAAGATCATGAACTGGCGACCATATAAAAGACGAGCTATAGGTAGACCACCAGAGAGATGGACAAACGGAATTAAGAATATTGCAGGTACAAACTGGCAGCAAATGGCAATGGATCGTACGAAATGGAAAGAAGTTGGAGAGGCCTACATCCAGCAGTGGATAGAAACAGGCTGAAAAAGAAGAAGAAGAAGAGCTGACCTCACCCACTATCGTTGCACATATAAATGAACCCAGTACTTTTGGGCTGCAAGCCTACAGAAGTCTTGAAAAAAAAGTTGGTGCCAAAATGTAGATTTTTTCCTTCTTTCTGAGGGCCCAACTGTCGCTTGTTTCCAAAGTTAAAAAAATCACCTGAAGATTTGGCGATATCACTCTTAAACATTGTAAAAGATAAAATAAAATGAAAAAGTGAACCGGAAAATACATTTCAACGCTTTCCTGTAGGAAAATGACGCTGCGTTAGAAAGACTTGCGTAAGAAAGAAAATTTTGAATTTCGTCAGCACATACGGCGTGGAATGTAACGAGGAAAAAGTGATAATTCCTTTTATCACATACGCGCGCTGTTCGGATGTCAAAATTACTTAACTAGAAGAATAATTCAAAAATTACACTTCAGGTCTATGTTGTTGTCTCGTTTTCGCTTATGTAATAAAATAGAGTACACACTCGTCACTATCAGTCTCGGCAAGCCTCGACTTCTTCATGACAAGTGTGTAATATATATTTCATGCCTTGGGCATAAATTACAGATTTTTTCTCGTAATTAGGGCCCTCAGCATGAAAAGTTGTATGCGCATCTGTTGAGGATGGTTTATTTAAGTTACTTTCGCTTGTCGATAAATAACTATTACGTATGTGTTGTGGACGGTATATTTTTTCCGGGTGAGTGGACCGTGGGGTAGCGGCTATTCACAAATTACGCACACACCTGGAGGGAGGGTGGTGTTGTCGAAAAGCGCATGAAAACGTGCGAGGGGGTAAGGGGGTAAAACGCACTCGTTTCATAATATTTTTAGACCCGTACGAAGTACTGGGGTCTTATAGGTTTACGCATACGTTTGTAACACGTCGAATTGGACTCCCTGAGTAAGGGGAAACCTATTGTGGTTGTCCAGAGATGCCAAATCAGCAAGAAAAAAAATGTCCGTCTGTCCGTCCGTCCGTCCGTCTGTCTGTCTGCACGATAACTTGAGTAAAACGCATCCGATTTTGAAAATTCTTTTTTCCCCGTTTGGTAATGTCAAAAGACAGGCTAAGTTCGAAGATGAGTGATTTTGGATCGACCCCTCCTGAGCTGGGGCCCAATAAGTGCTTTACGGTTTTTCGAAGATATCTCCGGACATTTAAACGCTATACTCGTAAATGATACATCGAATGAAAGACATTTACAATACCGATCGACAAAAAAAAGTTTATGGAATTCGGATGACCGACTCGTGAGTTAGGGCCCTTGGTGTGAAACAGGCACAGGGCGGCAAGCAGTTTTTGCTTGTAGGTCGGCCAAATTTAAACATATTTCGTTCGTTTTAGCTTTATTAGATAGGTATTGACCGTACCAATCAGGGAAAAAAAAGTTTATGAAATTATGTTCTCCGGAGCGTGAGCTAGGTCTCTTGGAGTGAGCTCTTATCTGGCTACTCGGCCGTACAGTGAACGTGGAGTATTTTGTCAATATCTCGAGTAAATTTTGACCGAATTTCATGATTTTCAGGGATTCCATATATGGACATCTATATATACCTATATACAGCTATATTGAGCTATATACAAGCATATAGAGCTATATAATAGCATATTCCTCTGTGAAATGTTTATTTACAGTGAAATATAGGTAAATATAGCGGTATATAGCTGTTTAAATAGGAATTTATGAAATTTGACTTCGTACGGGGCTGTCTATGTTGCCTCCGGCAATTTAATTATATATGATAACAAGGCAAAGAGTGGATAATGTAAGTGATTTAAAAGGAAGAATAGTTTTTCAGCAGAGAAGAAAATCTTCTCTTCTTCTGGTACTTCTTCCCATTTCATGTATAAAACTTCATAAGAGCACGGAGAAATTCAGAATTGGCCGAGGTGTAAGGCAGGGTGACACCATTTCACCGAAATTATTCACGGCGATTCTGCAGAGTGTTTTTACGAAGTTAAACTGGAGTAAAATGGGAATAAAGATAAATGGAGAGTACCTGAGCAATCTCCGCTTCGCTGATGACATTGTACCGATAGCAGCGAATCTAGGTCAGGCTCAGCTTATGCTACAACAGTTAAGTGAAGAGGCGAGCAAAGTTGGCCTCAAGATGAACTTATCGAAAACAAAAGTCATGACCAACATCGGGGACGATAGAGAAATCAAAATTGGTGACACTGTCATTGAACGAGTCGACAGCTATGTATATCTAGGACATAAACTGAAGTTAGGTCTGGACAACCAAACTGCAGAAATAAGACGTAGGATTGGTCTTGCATGGGCAGCGTTCGGAAAAGTCAGACTAATTTTCAAAAGCAAAATGAATAATAGTCTGAAACGCAAAGTTTTCGACACTTGTGTCCTTCCAGTGCTCACTTATGTAGCGGAAACGTTAACTTTAACAAAAGCATCCGAAGATAAATTGAGAGTGACACAAAGTGCCATGGAACGGAGTATGCTTGGAATAACACTCAGAGACAGAATGACGAATCAATGGATTCGACAACAAACCAGGGTCGTTGATGTCATGGAAAGAATAGCATCTCTGAAATGGAGCTGGGCGGGACATATTGCAAGAAGGACAGACGAACGTTGGACCAAAAAGATCATGAACTGGCGACCATATAAAAGACGAGCTATAGGTAGACCACCAGAGAGATGGACAAACGGAATTAAGAATATTGCAGGTACAAACTGGCAGCAAATGGCAATGGATCGTACGAAATGGAAAGAAGTTGGAGAGGCCTACATCCAGCAGTGGATAGAAACAGGCTGAAAAAAAAAAGAAGAAGAAGAAGAGAAGAAAATGAAGAGTTTCACATTAAAGGCTTTTGATACGAATAGGTGTTTCGTACGGGTCGGCGTTAGCTATGTTTATTAATAAACAAATGTACCACAAAAAAACTGGAAAAATACGACCATTTAAGAGATCAGTTCATTTTTGTACCGGTGTCATCCGAAACGACTGGAGTTTACGGAAAAATTGGACATAAATTATTAAAACAAATCGGTAGCAAAATCACAGAAGTAACGAAAGAGAAACGAGCAACGAGCTACCTTTTTCAACGGCTAGGAATTGCAATTCAACGAGGAAACGTTGCATCAATCTTGGGTACGCTTCCGCCTTCTAAAAATCTAAACGAAATATTTAACTTGTAAAAAATTTGAATTTTGTTAACTAAATAAACATATTCCACAAATATAATATTAGGTTACGTATCTGTAAGAGAAATAATCGAAAATGGATACAAAAGTGATTGGCGAATTTTTGCTTCTTTTGGATGGTAATCGAAGGCCGAATAGAATGTTGTTGAAAATTTTTTAAATGGCCCTTGGACTTAGGCTCCTACTCGGCCTTATGTGTATTTTGCATATAACTTGAGTACATTTCATCCGTTTTTCGTAATTTTGGTTTGATTTGGAAGGTAATCGAGGGCCGAATAGAATGTTGTTGAAAAAAAATTTAAATTTGGGTCCTTCGACAAAGGCTGCTACTAGGGCCCTATGTGTATTTTACATATAACTGGAGTAAATTTCATCCGTTCTTCCGAATTTTTGTTTCATTTGGAAGGTAATCGACCACCGAATAGAATGTTTTTGAAAAAAATTTAAATTTGGGCCCTTGGACTTAGGCTCTTACTCGGCCCTAAGTGTATTTTGCATATAACTCGAGTAAATTTCATTCGTTCTTCCGAATTTTTGTTTCATTTGAAAAGTAATCGACCACCGAATAGAATGTTGTTATTTTTTTTAAATTTAGTCCTCGGACTAGTAAGTGTAGTATTTATACTCAATAAATTTAAATTTTAGGGCTATTTGAAATTTATGCTATATTTGAAAGGAACGTCGTACGGGGCTTCGACTGTTCTGATGGCTCGTTTTAACGGGAAGTTTAAGCTTTTTACTCAATGTCGACCACACTCTGTGCTAATAAAGACGTCGGCAGTTCGTTCAAGGAAGTTTATCTTCAATAAGTGGAAATATTCAAATATTTGAAACTGAAAGGAAGTTTAACTATAATAATTGATTGTAGGACAGTATCGGTCACATGGAATTGATTCGTGTGGCGGATCATATGAGTTAAAGTCAATCCAGAACAATAATTATGAAATTATGCTGATATCAAAATAAAATTTTATCGCCTATGTGACAACAATAATTACCTACCTGAAATTTCACATGCACATTAATTATGTTCGGCGTCGTATCATGTCAAACGATTTAAATTACATAGGTTGCAATTAGACAATTACACACATATTCCAAATGTATCACAAATCGCATATCGGATTATCATAACATATCCATATTAGTCATTGGTTGTGGATACTTTGTATCTGCTTGGTTATTACTCCACTGGAATATGAAAAAGCAACAAAAACGAAAGAGAAGAACAAAATTTTTGGAAATAGAGAAAACTCTATTCTCGTAGACACGCCCCTCCTATACGAAAAAGAAGTTTTTTCGAAATGCACCCAAAAACTAAGAACGTACATCGATTCAGGGACCTACTGGGAGCTCAAAACAGCATTCAGTAAAATCGGACCAGTTCCTTCTTCATACAAAATTTTTCATTTCATGGAATTTCATGCACCCCTTCGAAACCGTTTTGTCACAAAAGCTCAATATGTTAGCCCAAATCAAGTATTTTGATTGTACATAAATAGCGTCTTAACACGCCGAGAGATACAGCCCATTGCCCCGGAGCGAAGCGGAGGGCCGTATTGCGAGTCGGGCGCCGAAACGGTGTCGGTAAATTAGGAGTTATTTTTTTCTCTCACATCGTCTAATAATTAGTACTTATACAAAATAACACGCTAATAAAATTTCACACACTCAGAAACACTTAGTCATAAATGGTGGAGACGCCACATCTCTAAGAAAAACATCGGCGACTGTCGGCTCAGTCGGGCCGCCGGCTGAAAGCTCTGCGGCGCACACCTCTACCTATAACTCAGAAAATATGGCAGATAGAAAGTTCGTTTAAAAGACAAATTTATAGTTTCACATTTTAGTCGACACGCGTTTCAGGGATCTACTAAAAAGTTGCTAAAAAGAGCTACAGTTAAATATTTTTGGTGTGCTGATTTAGCAACAGCTGGTTTTGTATCAATTGGTGTCTATTTCATTGTTAGTACGATCTGCATTTATCATTTGTTATACAATCGTTACACCGTTCACCAGCTGATACAAAACCAGCTGTTGCTAGATCGGCACACCGAAGTTATTTAATCACTGTATGAGCGTTTTAGTCGTAAAGAAAATGAACCATACCATTTAAGTATGTTTGTTTATTATTTAAGCAACCATTGTGAAACAAAAATAGATGTAAACAATTAGTTGCCTTTGACCAAGGTTGCGATCGCTAACGATTTTTATTAGCGACGCTAACGCTAACGCTAATTTCGAAAAATGTTAGCGTCGCTAAACTTATTTGCTAACCGAAAAAAAGTTGGCGCACCAGTAGCGGTCGCTAATGTTTCGCAAAAAGATCTCATGAAAAAACGATTTTTTAATTTATAAATTTTTTAACATTTTTGATCATGATGAAATCGAAATAATTTTTTAGAGGCGTAGGCGGTGTGAAAATGGTTGTAGTCGCGAAAATTTTTGCTCGTCGAATTTTTCAGTATTTTTGTGTGTTTTTATTGTTTTTAGCCCCGTACGAAGTACTTATAAGATTAATATGCCGTTTGTAACACGTCGAATTGGAAGCAGACAGTAAGGGCAAAGCATTTGGTTGTGTTCATAGATGACGAATCCGCAATAAAAACAAGACTTGCTAAGTTTCCAACAAGCTTTCACAACCTTCAATGTGTGTTTGTAAATTTCGTTTGATTTTCTTCAAGTTCTCTAGAAAATAGTTTTAGTGCCATTGTTTAAGCTTTTTTGGTAAAGAAAACGAATGCCAGAAAGCCTAGATGCGATATTTCTTCTTTCGTTTTCCAAAGACCTTTCCGCATGGTTAGGAGGGTTCACATCCACAATGTTTTTTTTTTATATAAACAAGCCTTTATTCAATGTTTTTTTTTTGTTGATACAACACTTCATACATTACATCGTCGAGACCAATTACAAATTCTACATCGACTATAACAATGACAGCAGCAAGCTTGAACGCTTTTCGATCACGTGAACAAATCCTTATTCACACATAAACAATAATAGAGACAAAAACGGCGATAAAAATCTCTTGACTTTTTTTTAAGTTAGAAAAGGAAAGATAGAAATTAGAGAAAGGAAAATAAAACGAAAATAAAATCAAAATTAAAATCAGAACAACTTAATCGAGCAGACAAAAACTACTCACATTTTCGCCTATGGTCAACCATTCGCTATGTGTCTTATCATATCGAAACTCGATGATTCGCATCTCGACGAGAAATTTTCTTGCAGATCTTCCAAGACGGTCCGAATTCTTTCAACTTCCAGTGTCGAGTGTAACAAATTTGTGGGAAACGTGCGTTGGACTCCGAGAATCGTTTTGAGAATTTTATTCTGTGTCCGTTGGAGATTGTTGATGTTGGTTTCGTTAGTCGAGATCCAAACCGGTGCAGCATATGTGATCTTTGGTCGAATCATTGTCTTGTACAGGATTAATTTGTTTGCTTGTGAAAGTTTTGATCGGCTGTGCAGCAACGGGTAGATTGCGCTGAAGCATTTCAGTGCTTTGGTTCTACATTTTTCGATGTAAATTAATTGGAATTGCTAAAATTCCCAAATACCTACGATCCAACGGATGACTAATGAATGTTATTGAAATATAATCACAATGATTCAGCAGATTATTTTCGCCGAACAATATCAGGTTGTCCTTTCACTTCATCGCATCGAGCACATAAAGCACATAAATGGAAGAATTATGCCGAGCATTAAAAATGCATTGCCGGCTGAATACAATATTTTGTAAAAACAAGGCATCAGAACAGTCGGAGCGTTTGCTGCGACTTAGCCCCGTACGACCCGTAATCCTATTTCGTCCGTAACCATAATACGTCAGTATCCGTAATACTCCCGGAACCCTAATACGTCTACAACCCTCTAATGCGTCTGTTACCAAAATGCAAGTCAAGTTGGGCATGGTCAAATTTACTGAAAGTGTTCATTTTTAAAATTGCGCATAGCGCAATTACGAAAGCCCGTACGAAGTACCTCTCAAATAAAACCAGCAATTTACGACATTATTTTAGAAACCCAAAATTTTTTGCCACCTTTCTTTTGGGTATTCAATTATCTCTCAAATGAAACAAAAACTAGCAAAATCGGATGAGATTTACTCGATTTATGTGCAAAAAACACTTAGGGCCGAGTAGCGGCCTTAGTCCAAGGGCTCAAATTTGAAACTTTTTTCGCCACGTTCTTTTCGGTATTCAATTACCTTCCATAAAAAACTAAATCTAGCAAAATCAGATGATATTTACTCGATTTATGTGCAAAAAACACCTAGGGCCGAGTAGCGGCCTTAGTCCAAGGGCCCAAATTTGAAACTTTTTTGCCAACTTTCCATTGGGTATTCAATTACCTTCCATAAAAAACTAAATCTAGCAAAATCGGATGAGATTTACTCGATTTATGTGCAAGAAAACACTTAGGGCCGAGTAACGACCTTTGAGCTCTCCCAACAAGCCCGCGTTGCATCTTACCCAAAAACTTTGTTCTACTCGTCAATACCTTTCATTTGATATATCACAAGCAGCTATTGCGTGCGTATTTCGGTAGATATCGTCGAAAGACTGAAAAACACCTATAGGGCCCTACCATGCCCATTTTCGAATTTGACCTTACTTTTGTCGATACCAATCGGTGAAAAAAAAGAATTTTGAAAAAAGGTTGTGATTTGCTCAAGCTAGAGGGGTCACAGACGGATGGACGGACGAACGGGCGGACGGACATTTTTTTTATTGCGGATTCGTCATCTATGAACATAACCAAATGCTTTGCCCTCTGCTTCCAATTCGACGTGTTACAAACGGCATATTAATCTTATAAGCCCCCAGTACTTCGTACGGGGCTAAAAATGTCCGTCCGTCCGTCCGTCCGTCCGTCTGTGACCCCTCTAGCTTGAGCAAATCACAACCTTTTTTCAAAATTCTTTTTTGTCCCCGATTGGTATCGACAAAAGTAAGGTCAAATTCGAAAATGGGCATGGTAGGGTCGGCCTTTCCAGAGCTAGGGCCCTATAGGTGTTTTTCAGTCTTTCGATATCTACCGAAATACGCGCACAATGGCTGCTTGTGATATATCAAATGAAAGGTATTGACGAGTAGAACAAAGTTGCTGAACATTGTTTTTGGGTAAGATGCAACGTGGGCTTGTTGGGAGGGCTCAAAGGTCGTTACTCGGCCCTAAGTGTTTTTTCCACATAAATCGAGTAAATCTCATCCGATTTTGCCAGATTTAGTTTTTTATGGAAGGTAATTGAATACCGAAAAGAACGTGGCGAAAAAATTTCAAATTTGGGCCCTTGGACTAAGGCCGCTACTCGGCCCTAAGTGGTTTTTGCACATAAATCGAGTAAATCTCATTCGATTTTGCTAGTTTTTGTTTCATTTGAGAGACAATTGAATGCCGAATAGAATGATGGCAAAAAAAGTTTCAAATTTGGGCCCTTAGACTAACGCCGCTACTGGGCCCTAAGTGGTTTTTGCAAATAAATCGAGTAAATATCATCCGATTTTGCTAATTTTTGTTTTATTTGAGAGGTAATTGAATACCCAATGGAAAGTTGGCAAAAAATTTTGGGTTTCTAAAATATTGTCGTAAATTGTTGGCTTTATTTAAGAGGTACTTCGTACGGGCTTTCGTAATTGCGCTATGCGCAATTTAAAAAATGAACACTTTCAGTAAATTTGACCATGCCCAACTTGACTTGCATTTTGGTAACAGACGTATTATAGGGTTGTAGACGTATTAGGGTTCCGGGCGTGTTACGGCTACGGACGTATTATGGTTACGGACGAAATAGGATTACGGGTCGTACGGGGCTAAGTCGCAGCAAACGCTCCTACTGTTCTGATGCCTTGTTTTGTTCGGTTTCTGTTGTTTTGTGATCTGATAGACTCGGAAGTGTGTTTAAGGTTGTGGGTATGCTGGTTTTTTGTTCCAATAGTTGCGAAATTCGACGAAGATTGAAAGTGGAGAAAGAGCATCAAATTGTCAACGACGAAAGTGACTGAAGTAGTGTGAATGAGCAGAACCGCAAGCTGAGCAATTGTGATACGGGCTGTTGGAGGTCCATTATTCTAGGGGTAGGGTAATCTCGCACACCACACAAATTCATGGTGTGCGAGATTCACCTCTTAGTGGTGAATCTCGCACAGTCATGACTTTTCGTTACATGTCGTAAAAGGACGCATACTATGATCGCGTGTGCGAGATTCCCCGACACCTTATTCTAATGAGACCGTTGGAGGTCCCGTGAGGATGGCGGGTAGCTAAGTGTGTAGTAAGTGCACTGGCCAGAGAGGTAATTCGACTGACAATATTGTCTAAATGAAAGATAACGTTTGTAGCTAGTCCGACTGTTAGACCGAGCGGCGGCAGTTGTTGTTAGTAACATACAGAGGTATATAAGTTCTAGCAACTAAAGTGGCGGACCCGTGTTGCAGACCT
This sequence comes from Bradysia coprophila, assembly GCF_014529535.1. NCBI lineage: Eukaryota > Metazoa > Arthropoda > Insecta > Diptera > Sciaridae > Bradysia > Bradysia coprophila. The sequence continues at coordinate 657,321 of NW_023503442.1, forward strand.
TAGACTGGCCTGGGGAATTCTCGAGAGACAACCAGGACAGTCTCTGGACAGCTTGAATGGCCGAAGAGTAACAGGAAAACACGACGTGCTTTTCCCTTGCTGTTCTAAGAGAGCCTGACTGGGATCAGGGCCTGGTCCCCAGCTCAAGATGTGAAGTCTGAGTCTGAGTCTGAGATGAAATCGAAATAATTTTTTAAATATTGTTTTTGATGAACTTTGATTGAACATTTTTGAGGAAAATTTATTATATTTTATGATTACGAATCTGTAAAGTTCTCATTTCTCAATTGACAGCAAACGAATTTTGCAAAATTGGGAAGTCTTTCAGTAACTGTATTGTATTTTATGAATAGACGACGAATTTCAGGATGATTTAAAAAAAAAAACTGTCATCTGGCATGCAGAAGGTCATCAACTTTGATCTGAGCGATCGTTTTCTTTAGCCGGCTACCACTTGTCAAATAGATTAAAGCTGGTTCGAACAGAATTGCCTTTTGTTCACAATGTAGACGAAAGTTCGGCAGTAACGCTCCAAAAATAAATGTTGTAATGTTGTAACTAGTAATGAACAATTGGAAAGCCAATCTTTCATGTGAACTCTGTTAATCCAAAGCTTGAAAATTATTTTACACGATTGCGAGTTGAAATTGGTCTAATACATGAAATTTCATAAACTTTCAACGGACTTTGAATGTGAAGTACGTTTCATAACTCGATTTTTCAACGCTTCACTTCTAGCTATGTAAATAACAATTCTAATAATTCAATATTAAATTGTTCAACACCTAGAAAGTTCTATTTTTCATTAGCGAAGTGATTAGCGATCAGCGAAAAACGTTTCGCTAATGACATTCTAGCGAGCGCTAACGCTAGTAGCGACAAAGTTTTTTATTAGCGACGCTAGTGCAACCTTGTTAATAATGTTTACTTTTATGAATTCAATCTAAAACAAGTGTAAAAAGTGATTATTTATGTGAAATTATGTGTAATAAATATGGTTCACGGTTCGACATGGAAAAACTCGCGGTTCGACAGTGATTGTTGTGACTCAACTTCCACGATTTTATCGGAAAATTTTAGTTTCTTTGCCTTATAAGTGTCGATATTAGTGAAATTATTGATCCTGAACAGTTTAATCAAGGAAAACTTGTATTCACAAATAATCAAATTTGATATTCTTTGAATTTTGCATTGAAAGCAGCTGACTTTCGATGAAAACTAACGATTCAAGCGAGTTTTCAGCCTATAATACGCAATAGCAAGTATTTTTGAACTCAAACTAAATGATAATGTAGAAGCTCGACGATGAGTGACTTCGTTGGCCGAGTATCTACTATTTACTAATGGCACGACCTAAAGTAAGGTGCGTACGCTTTGAGTATGGGTAGCTCGACTTTTCAAATAACAAGACGGAGCCTGAAAACGTTATAATTTTTATTTGAACTTAAAGCGAATGATCTAAAGTAAGATTCACAAGCGACAGTTCACATATGAATGATTCATACAATGAAAAATGTTCTGCTTATATAGCGACGAATTCAATGGATATGTCGTGTTGTCAATTCATTCTCGAACATTTCTCCGTTGTTTGGATGCCATCTATGTTTGATTAGTTAAAGTTTCTGATTCGTTTGCGTGGTGGCGCGTTGGTTTTGAATTTTATATTTGATGTTGTGCTACAATAACTAGTATTTTCCGTATCAATTTTTGATTTTAATTTTTTGTTTTAAAACCTCTAAGAACATGACGTGTCGAACCGCGATTTTTGCCGTATCGCGATCCAAAACGTCGAATCCAGAATTCGATTAAAACCGTAATAATTAACTGAAATTCATAATTAAGCTAGTTTCATAGAAAATTAATTGTCCATATGATCTGAAACAATTTCCGCGTACATATCTTCCAAAGAAACGGAAACAATCGAATTCAAACTCAGATTTTCAAAATTCTGTCGAACCGCGATACTTTACCTTAAACAGTAATTAAACTCAAGTTTCATATATTTACAGCTCTAATCATTGTCTATTTAGATGTTGTATGCCATGATTGCTAAAAGAGCTTTAAAGTGAAGACAGGTGGATTCACGAAACATGTTTATGTAAATGGCTGCAAACCTTATGCATGTGCAAATTGTCATGAAAGATAATTTTATTGTAATTCTTCGGCAAGTACTTCTTTATAAACAATATTTTTGATATTTGTAGAGAAAATCGGTATCGCTCAATTTGTTCCAAAATCAATTTATTTTTGCCAAATTAATTTCGACATCAAATAGATGCCATCATCAGTGGCTGAAAACATTAATTTCATGAGGACCTAATCATAATACAACATATAGCAACACACATACCACGAATGTTTATATAATAAGTTTAGACACGCATTAAAAAGTGTGCTTCGTCATATGCGACTCCAATGCTAAACTAAAATACATAATTTCACATTAGAATAACAACTTAGCAAACTAATACCGGTCAACTTACTAAAAACTTAAACATTGGTAGTCACAAACATCAAAAATCTTTAAATTAATCAATGAAAGAAGTCTGTAACAACAGACATTCAACTAGACTGAGTGTATCTAACTAATCGTAAAAAACACACAAATTCGTGTAACAAAGCAACAGCACACAGTGCAAATTTCACCAGAATTTCAGATAATGTTACTGTACGACGACGGCAAGAATATGCAATCAGTCTGTTTGTTGAGACAATTCGGTGTCTTTTTTATCGCAATCATTTCTAGAATGTCTCTCTTCTTTTGATTACTTTCTCGATAGACAATTTTAACATCTTCCCATAGCGGCGTGTGACCAGTAGAAATTGCATGATCACATAATGCGCTATGTTCATTGTTACTGATGCCTATGTTATATTTATGCTGACCAGTTCTAGACTTCAAATACTGTAAAGTCTGGCCAACATATTTACATCCACAACTACATGGAATCGAATAGACAACATGTGACTGTTTCATCTTCGGTGTCGGATCTTTCAATTTACTGAAAACTGACTTCTTTAGGGTGTTGTCTCCTTTACCAATCAGCATAACGTCATTCTTGCATATGTTCTTCAGCTTTTCAAACAACCCTTTAACATAAGGTACTGCAACTATAGGAAGTTTTTCTTTCGGTAGCGCTTTTTCATTCTTGTCAAACTTTTCTTTGGTCACTTTCATTAAACTCTCAACTAATCCAATTGGGTAAAGATTTTTTCTGAGGGTTTCTCTTAACAAATCCAAATTTTTGTTGTGAAATTCAGGTTCGGAAAGGAGGAAAATCTTTTGCGTCAAAAGTGTAACGGTGTTGCGTTTGTAGGACGAAGGTAAGTGCGACTTGAAATTAAGATACCGGCCAGACCATGTGTCTTTATGATACCAATCAGTTTTAATGCTGCGGCCATCACGTATGCATAACACTTCTAAGAAGGATATTCTACAATCCTGTTCTTCTTCAACGGTGAATTGGATGTGTTCATTATATCTGTTAAATTCAGCTTTAGTCTCATTAACTTTGTCTGCCGGAACAGCTGTTATGATGTCATCAACAAACCGCCAGTAGAAAGGTAATTTGAATTTCAGCTTTCGAATAACATCATCTTCTAAAATCTCCATGACTAAATCTGCGAAAACTGGGCTGGCAGGTGATCCCATTGGAGAACCAAACACTTGACGATAGAATTTCCCATCAAATTGAAAGCAGCATTCATCAAGTACCATTGTTAATCCAACGATGAATTCATCTTTTGGTAGATTGGTGAATTTCTTGATTTTTGTCCATCTCTTGTTAACGGCTGATACAACCAAATCTTTCGGAATCTTCGTGAATAAGGAGACTACATCCAACGATATCAACACATAATTGGGTGGTAGTCTAATTCGTCGAATTTTCTTCACCAATTCCGTCCCATTTTTAATTGACCTGTGCGATTTTCCAACCACATTTTTCAAAATATTAGAGAACATCTTGGATAAATTGTACGTGGGCGAACCAATGCTTGCCACAATTGGTCTGATTGGATGACCAGTTTTGTGTATCTTAATCAACCCATACATCCTGGAGCATACTGAATTGTATCGTCTGTACCATTTGCCTTGGCCTTCAGTAATATACGATTGTTCTTGCCAACGTGTAAAAAGTTTGTTGACTTTGTCTTGAATTGATGCGGTTGGGTCATGATCCAGTGGTACGTAAGTTGTTGAATCACTAAGCAGTGTCATCATTTTATTTTCATAGTCCAATTTCTGCATCAGCACAGTAACATTCCCTTTGTCAGCATTCAGCACGAGCAATTGAGGGTTTTGAGCCAAAAACGTTACGGTTGCAATGTGATTAGCCTTAATCACTTCATCGATCGTACTATGTTTAGTAGGAAGTTTCTTGAAATTGGTGATGACATTACACACTTTGTTTCTCAATTCTACTCTGTACTTTTTACCAAGCGTTTGGAGTTTCGGTTCAAAGTTGGCAATGAATTGTTCAGAAGCAACCTTGTTGTTCTTCATCGGTAAATTAACAACAAGGTTGCTTCTGAACAATTCATTGCCAACTTTGAACCGAAACTCCAAACGCTTGGTAAAAAGTACAGAGTAGAATTGAGAAACAAAGTGTGTAATGTCATCACCAATTTCAAGAAACTTCCTACTAAACATAGTACGATCGATGAAGTGATTAAGGCTAATCACATTGCAACCGTAACGTTTTTGGCTCAAAACCCTCAATTGCTCGTGCTGAATGCTGACAAAGGGAATGTTACTGTGCTGATGCAGAAATTGGACTATGAAAATAAAATGATGACACTGCTTAGTGATTCAACAACTTACGTACCACTGGATCATGACCCAACCGCATCAATTCAAGACAAAGTCAACAAACTTTTTACACGTTGGCAAGAACAATCGTATATTACTGAAGGCCAAGGCAAATGGTACAGACGATACAATTCAGTATGCTCCAGGATGTATGGGTTGATTAAGATACACAAAACTGGTCATCCAATCAGACCAATTGTGGCAAGCATTGGTTCGCCCACGTACAATTTATCCAAGATGTTCTCTAATATTTTGAAAAATGTGGTTGGAAAATCGCACAGGTCAATTAAAAATGGGACGGAATTGGTGAAGAAAATTCGACGAATTAGACTACCACCCAATTATGTGTTGATATCGTTGGATGTAGTCTCCTTATTCACGAAGATTCCGAAAGATTTGGTTGTATCAGCCGTTAACAAGAGATGGACAAAAATCAAGAAATTCACCAATCTACCAAAAGATGAATTCATCGTTGGATTAACAATGGTACTTGATGAATGCTGCTTTCAATTTGATGGGAAATTCTATCGTCAAGTGTTTGGTTCTCCAATGGGATCACCTGCCAGCCCAGTTTTCGCAGATTTAGTCATGGAGATTTTAGAAGATGATGTTATTCGAAAGCTGAAATTCAAATTACCTTTCTACTGGCGGTTTGTTGATGACATCATAACAGCTGTTCCGGCAGACAAAGTTAATGAGACTAAAGCTGAATTTAACAGATATAATGAACACATCCAATTCACCGTTGAAGAAGAACAGGATTGTAGAATATCCTTCTTAGAAGTGTTATGCATACGTGATGGCCGCAGCATTAAAACTGATTGGTATCATAAAGACACATGGTCTGGCCGGTATCTTAATTTCAAGTCGCACTTACCTTCGTCCTACAAACGCAACACCGTTACACTTTTGACGCAAAAGATTTTCCTCCTTTCCGAACCTGAATTTCACAACAAAAATTTGGATTTGTTAAGAGAAATCCTCAGAAAAAATCTTTACCCAATTGGATTAGTTGAGAGTTTAATGAAAGTGACCAAAGAAAAGTTTGACAAGAATGAAAAAGCGCTACCGAAAGAAAAACTTCCTATAGTTGCAGTACCTTATGTTAAAGGGTTGTTTGAAAAGCTGAAGAACATATGCAAGAATGACGTTATGCTGATTGGTAAAGGAGACAACACCCTAAAGAAGTCAGTTTTCAGTAAATTGAAAGATCCGACACCGAAGATGAAACAGTCACATGTTGTCTATTCGATTCCATGTAGTTGTGGATGTAAATATGTTGGCCAGACTTTACAGTATTTGAAGTCTAGAACTGGTCAGCATAAATATAACATAGGCATCAGTAACAATGAACATAGCGCATTATGTGATCATGCAATTTCTACTGGTCACACGCCGCTATGGGAAGATGTTAAAATTGTCTATCGAGAAAGTAATCAAAAGAAGAGAGACATTCTAGAAATGATTGCGATAAAAAAGACACCGAATTGTCTCAACAAACAGACTGATTGCATATTCTTGCCGTCGTCGTACAGTAACATTATCTGAAATTCTGGTGAAATTTGCACTGTGTGCTGTTGCTTTGTTACACGAATTTGTGTGTTTTTTACGATTAGTTAGATACACTCAGTCTAGTTGAATGTCTGTTGTTACAGACTTCTTTCATTGATTAATTTAAAGATTTTTGATGTTTGTGACTACCAATGTTTAAGTTTTTAGTAAGTTGACCGGTATTAGTTTGCTAAGTTGTTATTCTAATGTGAAATTATGTATTTTAGTTTAGCATTGGAGTCGCATATGACGAAGCACACTTTTTAATGCGTGTCTAAACTTATTATATAAACATTCGTGGTATGTGTGTTGCTATATGTTGTATTATGATTAGGTCCTCATGAAATTAATGTTTTCAGCCACTGATGATGGCATCTATTTGATGTCGAAATTAATTTGGCAAAAATAAATTGATTTTGGAACAAATTGAGCGATACCGATTTTCTCTACAAATATTTAAAATACGCTCATCGATTTGCAATTATTCGAAATATTTTTGATACATTGATTTGGACTGAATATAAATTGATTGTGTGGATTTCCTTTTCTGGACAAAGCAATATATAATTGCCCATGTGTCAATACATCTTCAGTGAGGTCTATTCCTATGTAGTATAAGGTAATTCCTTGACATTTGTTTATTGTTATTGCGTAACATAACTTGACAGGAAAATGATGTCAATTTGAATGTAGTGGAATGTACTAAGGTGTGGAGAGATGTAGTGAAATGCACCAAAATGTGGTGACATGCACTGCAGTGAAATGCAGTGAGTTTGGGCTTTATATAAGAAGACAGAAAGTTAGTTTTAAAAACAAATTTATATAGAGATTTGGATTCTAATCGACACCTGTTTCAGGGCTTTCAAAAAGGCGCAGTTATGAACATTTTAACCGTAAAAATGTGATCTTGGCTAATATGGCAGTTATAAAGTTCGGTTCAAAGGGAAAGTTAAAGAGTTTTGCATTTTAGTTGACATGTGATTCAGGGTTTTTCAAAAAAGTCGCTGATTTTATTGCGTTGTACCAAATTCTCTAGAAAATCTTCTTATCTTCTTAAAAGAACTGATATCGCCCAAAACCACTGATATCGGTGGGGCTGACGCTTACAGCTTTAACTCGCAAAAAGAAAAGCAAAAATTTTACCGAAAAAATTCTAGAAAAAAAATTACCAAAAAAATGCGTCAGAAGTCGTTGGGTGAACCACTCTGAAATAATCACCAAATAATCCAAATAAGCCTTCGAAAAAAATAGTGACAAATCAGATGTGAAAAATTACAGAGTCGTAAAACGATTTTATTGAAAATACATGACATCGCAGTCAAACGAAAGATCAGTGAAATAATTCAGCCTCAACTGACCAATGCTCAGCATGGGTTCAGAGACAAAAGATCAGTCGTAACAAATCTGCTCTGCTTGTCGACGTTGGCTCACACTGCTTTTGAACGATCGTGTCAGCTCGATACTTTTTTCGGCGACTATAAGACAGCATTCGACAAAGTAGTGATTCGATCAATGATTATCAAATTCGCAAGATTTGGAATTGGAAGGAAAACGGCAAAGTGGTTGTGGCAATTCCTAATTGGAAGGACAAATTACGTTCAAATTGGCAGCGACAAATCCAGGACGTTCGAATCAACTTCAGGAGTGTCTCCTGGAAGTTCACTTGGACCAGTGGATGTTCACCGTATTCATCGACGACTTAGTTGAAGCCGTAACATTCGCTTGTGTTTTGCTATTCGCCGACGATATTAAACTGGCTGCCATCATCAGTGATTATGTGGATATACGAAGATTGCAGAATGACATCGATAACGTTAACAGATGGAACACAGCAAACTGTCTTCAATTCAACATCGAAAAATGTCACATCTTCAGTATTTATCGACTCGATTCAGCATTCATTAAAGCCGATTACACTTTGGGTGGTCAAATTGTGGAAAGAGTTGAGGAAACCAGAGATTTGGGTATTTTGGTCGACAGATGGTTCCATCTTGGACATCACATAGAAACAATGGCAATGGTATGTCGTCAGATGATCGGCTGCATAAAACCTTTTTCAAATGGTAATTTTACGAAAGATACGCAGGGAATATTGTATGTGACGTACGTCAGATCACGATTAGAATTCGCATCGACCATTTGGAGTCCGGCGGAACAAATTTACAAGGACGACATCGAATCTATTCAAAAGCAATTTGTCATTTACTTGCTTGAGAGCCGAAGTAATGCGACATCATATCGGCTAGCACCGTACGTCGACCGGTGTAAACAGTTGAAGCTGCAAAGTTTGGAAACGAGACGTACGATTGCGGACGCTGTTCTTGCCTTCGACATATACAAAGGGAATATTGTGGACGATATGATATCACCGAAGTTTGTACGCAACACGAGCGTATACTGCCTCAGGGATTCTACGATGCAGTTGCTTACTGAACCGCGAATGTCCAGAGCGTGTCTTTCGAACCAGCCAGTAGTCCGGTTAATCAGAATCGTAAATGAATATAAATCGTTAGTGAGACGGACTAATAGCAGGACGGTTTAAAGAGTCTTTTGTTTGATGTTTTTAACCTTTGACGCGCATATCTGTTAAAACTGTACATTGTGTACTCGTCAAATTCATTGTATTTCTGTATTACATTAATAGTCAGCCAGTTTTTGGCGGTGCAATAAAGTTGATTGATTGATAATATTCTTACAAAAGAACTGATATCGCCCAAAACCACTTACAGCGGAGGTAAGTCCTTTAAGCCACTTACAAAAAAACTGATATCGGTGGGGGTGACGCTAACAGCTTTAACTCGCAAAAAGAAAAGCAAAAATTTTACCGAAAAAATTCTAGAAAAAAAATTACCAAAAAAATTTTGCGGGGTGAACCACTCTGAAATAATCACCAAATAATCCTTCGAAAAAAAGAGTGGTTCACCCCCCGTCAGAAGTGGTAGATGTTGAGGAAAGTACTGTTAAGAAAATTCTTAAAATAGGGACAAAAACGTTTTGAAATAAAGTAAAAGCCGAATCATCTGCCACTTTGTGACGCAACATTTTTTAGGATTTTTTTTTCTAGAATTTATTTCGTAAAATTTTTGCTTTTCTTTTTGCGAGTCAAAGCTGTAAGCGTCCCCTCCACCGATATCAGTTCTTTTGTAAGTGGCTAAAATGACTTGCGTCACGCCTCCACTGTAAGTGGTTTTGGGCGATGTATAAATCTCTCAATCCTTGAAGTGTTTTCAAATCGTTTCCAAACTTTCACCAGCTTTCGACGTTTGTTCCCTGTTCGCTGTTGAATTGCCTATGACATCGTAAAGTTGCATCTCTGCCAAAGATTTTGTTTTTCGGAAGATTCTAGCGGCTGCAAATGCAAATGCTATGCCCAGCACCTGTTGGCAATGAATGGTAAAGTAAAATGAATTTTCATCGTGAGAAGACTGTACAAACAAACTAATCAAACAAGACCAGTCCCAGCGTGCACACAAACTACTCTCTTCATACCTCAAACACTGCAATAACTAACGCCACCGATCCGACAATCATAGTGGTAGCGGAAATCATCTCACGAACATGGATGGTACAACCGTTTTGATAGTACTTGTCGCAGGATAAATTGTTGTAATTACTTTCATCAACACAACAGGACGATGGCATTCGATAGGACAAAGGGGTAGATTCTGTTGTTGAAGATGCATAGTAAGAACTGTAGCCGTATGACCTAGCCTGTTTGTATGGATAATATTGACTCCAATCAATTGGTCCATCGCTGCCGCAGCATTTATACTAATTTAGGAAAATTAATAAATTGCATCAGCAGAATTCGGAAAGCAAGTGTTAAAATCTTTTAAAAAATATTTTTAGCCCTGGTAAGGAGAGGCGGTTAAACATCAGTCTCAGTCAAAAGCACTCAGATGACAAAAAGCTGCATTTGCCGTGCCAAATCGTTCACTATCGGCCCAGCTCATGTTATAGCTGTACTGCAAGCCGTGTGAATCATAAAGCCACAAAATATATCGGGTATATGTTGTGGCGAACATTTTTGGAGTTCGTTGATGGGCTGTTCACATATGACGTCACGCTATTTTACGGAATTTTCGACACCCTCTCCCCTCGTCACGCAAAAAGGGTTAAATTTGACACAAATCTGTTAGAACTGTCACGTTTTGCTGTACTTCCCCTCCCCCCATTCGAGTGTGACGTCATATATGAATTGCCACTGAGATCATCCGAGATTAGATTTGTGAATCGTGAAAACCACGAGATCGATATATTTCGCGAACAAAGTTTTTCCGGAAGAGCGTTTTCTCGACATTTCAAGAGGTCCTCTATCCGAATCTGGAATAAAAATGTTGACCCGAAATTTCGCGAACAAAGCAACCCCAGCCCTTCCTTCCATTGAGGAAAGAGATCCCACAAATTCCTCGACAACATATCAAAAGTTAATTTTTTTGGACCAATCGCACCCTACACATTTATTCTACCATACAATTAATGAGAGGCATTAGCCCTACCAATCGGGAAAAAAATTCATGAAAGTAAATCGTGCTACTCGGCTGTAGAAAGACAGGTGATGGTTTTTCCATGTAACTGCAGACCAACTCGATTTTCATCAATTTTTCAGTTTTTGCAATTATATTGGTTCCCCAAGTTGCACCACTCCTCGTGGTCCACCAACATCTTTCTAGTTCTAGAACTGTAGGTTGACTAGGACTACTGTAAAAGAGTACATGTGGCACTTGGACTACGCGCGAATCGGGTTCAAGTACGTTATAGGGTTACGGATGAACTAGGGATACATACGAACTAAGGATGCGGACAAATTAGGGATGTAGACGTATTAGGGTCACTTGTTTCTTGCATAGCTTACGTGCCGTTGAATCCAATCCATAATTAAGGGATTATCATTGTAGGTCAAATGCCAATTCATCAGCCCCTCGGTGGTAGTTGAAGCAATCCATTGTGATTGACCAATAAATTGGAAAGCATATATTGCGCTCGATATTTGAATTACAAAGACGATCGTCAACAAAACACCAAACTGAAATGATGATTCGATAAATTTTCACACCAACCTCAGACCTAACCTCAAATCCATTGGACCATACTATGAATAATCTCATCGGTTAACTTACGATATTTGTCGAGATGTTGCTCTCATTAAATGCACCGATTAAACCAAAAATCGATACAAATAATAAAATGGCGCCGGTAGCAATCCAACAGATGGGAAGCATTTCGAATTGATAAACAGATCGAAAATTTACGTATACAATGCGACTAAACACTCCAATGTTGATCATAACCAGAGACGTTAGCTAACCAGCAGAGATAACATCAACAGTCGACCGGCGCATGATAAATTGAATTACAAATTTGAATTGCACGCATTCAAATTTGTATGTTGGAAAGTACTTACCAAATAGGCAATGTCCATGAATATTAGAGCATATTTGACACATGTAATTTTCAGTCTCTTGGTGCGTCCCTTGTCTTTATTTACCGTATACGTTTTGGTGATGAAATCGGTCAGATTATGATATTTTTGCCCAACAAAATCTTTCGATGATTGTAGTGACTTTTTCAAGGTTACTGATGTGGTTTCTTCCTCCATTAAATTTAATTTAATTTCAACACAAATTCAGATCTGTACTTGTTAAATCAACGATCGTCGAAATCGTTCTGTTGCTTCGCAAAATGAAAATGTTTTTGATTAGCAGTACTTTACGCATAAATTTATAGGGTAAGCATACCAATTCTCGGACAAGAATGGGTCCACGGACTCCTATTGTTTTTTCGTTCATAAACTTTATGAAAACAATAGGTGTCCAACGACTCATAACTGTCCGAGGACTGGTACGCTTATCCTATAACGACGAGAGATTTTCTTTGTACGATCGATGTGAAACCAGTGAAATGAGTAAAATGTGATGCAAGTCGCTGTGCATGTTTGATTTTACAAGCGCGAAATGCGTCAAAATTTCTCCAAAAAGATCACTGAAAATCTAACATTTTTTGTCACGTCCAACTCTATTCCATGCTGTAACTCCTCACGATGATAAGCTGGAAACCAATGCACTCCTTTCCAACCAAATGTGTGCAACACATACCTGAGAAGATACCGAGATGAGAGGAGTTTGAGCTTCCATATGCTTCGCCCTTGAACAAATGATATCCCTTATTCCGAACTGAAAATAATGTAGAAATATATCGATCTTTTGAAAGAAAGAAATCCACGAGATAATATTGAGGACTCGTAAAAAATTGAAAATGAAGTTGGACTATCAGGATCTGGTAATGGTACAGTATATTGAGCTGTATCGACTGATGGTTGTGTGATGCCCCTGTCCCTGCTAGATGGGATTTCATGTCATTCAGGGACTGACTTATATTTCACTTGAAATTGAAAAAAACAATTTGGTTCCAACTGCACTTTTATTCAAGAATTGATTCACTTATAGACTTTAGTTCAACACTTTGCTTTATCGTTCAGCCAATATCACCTTTGTATGAACTCTATTGCTCAAAAAGTGATAAGGATTCTAATAAGAACTGGAGAACTGTTCTCTTCAAAACCCGGTGTAAGACTGAACTGTTTTGAAACTCGACGAAAGACTTTGGTAAGAATTAGTCCACTGTTCTCCTCAAAAACCGATAAAATACAACTGAAAATTCTGTTCTTGCAACTATCCAACCTCGGATCGTTGAATTGTCTCATAAGCATTATTAGCCTATAACCAAAATTTCAGGTAAATCTATTGAAACGTTTAGGAGTTGCTGGATCCACTTTTCCATATGAACTAACTAAGTAACTAACTAACGTAGGCGAAATCCGATTTCAAAATTATTTTTTTCCCTGAAAGATAGTCGAAATAGTGAGGCTAAGTTCGAAGATGGGCATATTAGGGTCGGCCCTTCGTGAGTTAGGGCCACCTAAGTAATTTAAGGTCTATTGATGATATTTATGGCAAAATAAACGATGGTAAATGACACGGCAAATGATAGGTATTGTCAATATTAATCCAGGAAAAAAAAGGTTTTTTAAATTGGGTGAGTGGACCGTGAGTTAGGGCCTTAGAAGTGAAAGGCTACTCGGCCCTTTGTGTATTTTACATAGAACTCGAGTAAATTTCATTCGTTTTTCGTAATTTTTGTTTGATTTGGAAAGTAATCGAAGGCCGAATAGAATGTTGTTGAAAAAAAATTAACTTTGGGTCCTTGGACTAAGGCCGCTACTAGAGCCCTATGCGTATTTTACATAGAACTCGAGTAAATTTCATCCGTTTTTCGTAATTTTTGTTTCATTTGGAAGGTAATCAAAGGCCAAATAGAATGTTGAAAAAATTTTAAATTTGGGTCCTCGGACTAAGGCCGGTACTAGGGCCCTACGTGTATTTATACTCAATAAATTAAAAAATTTTATCTATCTAGAACGATAATCTCGAGCTTATCTCTCTAGGGAGTTTTTACTTATCTCGATATATCTGTTCTCGACAGATAAAATATGATATGCACCTATTGCCAGACTGTTATTTTGACGTGTAGGCATTATGGCCCACGCCTTCGGCTACACGACAAAATATCAATCTTGGCAACAGGTGCATAATATATAATGGCGATTTGAAATTTTTGTTTCATTTGGAAGGAACGTCGTACGGGGCTTCGTAATTGCGCTATGCGCAATTTCTAAGATGTACACATTCCATAATAATTTTACTTTAACTACATTAACCGGCGCAATAGGCTTACGGTCAAAGTAGGGTGACAGACGCACTAGGGTCACGTACGCAATAGATATACGGGTTTGTACGGGGCTCAGTCGCAGCAAACGCTCCGACTGTTCTGATGGCTCTTTCTAAAAACCATTCCTAGTCACTTTTTTGGCCGCAAATATACTACTGTTAGTAGTACCTAACAATCAAACGTTTCGATCATAATTGCCGTGACGAAATAGTTATGGTAAAAGCGTACCAATTGTGGGACAATAATGAGTCCTTGTTCTTTCATTCATAAACTGAGAAGGTGTCCGATGATTCAGAGATTAGAGTCTTTTCGCTTAGTTTGTGTTCATTACCTAGATAAAAGCATGGGTTTTCAGGTGGTGTAATATACCAATGCATGTGTGCCAACTTGTAAAAAAAACCACGTATGACCGCTGGTGACTCGCAAGGCGAACGAATAATGTGAGAAAAAATTCTTTACACTATTCTTGTCCGAGGATTGGTACGCTTACCCTACGTCGAATCATGACGCACATTTTTTTAAACACATTATGCTCTATGCCTACCGAGAATTTAAATAGTCAAAACAATCTCTTCGAAATTGATTGCTGACATTGAATTATATACCCTAAAGCTAGTGTGGATATAACTAATACAAACACATCAACACTTTTCGTAGATGAACGCTATATATTAAAATTTTGGTATGGTAGAGCATCAGCCCGGCAAGTTGAAGGCCGTGAGTTCGTGTCTCATCCGTGATCATACCAAAATTTTTATTTCAAATTCAATTCGATTCTAGTAAATATTATGTTTTAAAATGTCAACACTTTGAAATTTTGAACATTCCAATCCGTCGTATATCAATTCTCGGTTGAAAAATTTATCTAAAGATGAATTTTTTGTTTGTTAACATTTTTGAGCTCAGACACATCACTAGCGATATCAGACATTTTGTAAGTTAAAACATTAGGACTTGGGTCACTTCAGCCTTTCAGGGGTTCTTGACTGATCTTCGATAACAACAGTTATTTATAAAATTTTTCATCTCCAGGCTGTAAGTAGCACACGACTTTTTCTGTTTGTTGTTTTAAGCGGATTACTTAAAGTGTTCCGAGAAACTGGCAACAATCTTACTGTTTTTGTTTACATTCAAATTAGCGAATGTTTATGTGCAGAAATTTGTACAGTCAACGTAAAAAAAAGAAGTGACTAATCGACTGCGCGGTAGAGATGTGCGGGCCGAGGTTTTTTCAATGGCCGACCCGAGCGGAACCGGACCCGACCCGAATCGCTGGTTTTTAAACCTGAACCCAATAACTTTTTAAGGCCCGAACCCGACCCGACCCGCAATTTTTATACTGAAGAAAAACCCTAAATATACATTAAAATCGCATAGTCGTTCGGTAAATTTACTTTTAACATTAACTTTAAGCATTTGATTCATTTAGTGAATGTGTAACATTATTTTACAATAACCGAAAAGCGCCTAGCAGGGTTAGCCCTTAAAGGTGCTAAAGTTAATGATACATCATTCGAAAGGTCTTGGCCTAGAACTACTTTTGGTAGAGTAGGAAACTCCAAAATGGAGTTATAGTGGAGGGTAACATCTTTGATTTTTTCCGATTTTCTTAAGCTTTTATTTAAGGGTGAAAAAATTCAGAGAAAAATTCGGCGATTTTTTTTTCATATGTTGGAGGTATGTACATACCTGACGCGGATTCGATTCGCATGCCGACGCCAGATATTGCCATCACATTCGACATGTTTTTTTGAAGCCCGTCCGGCCCGAAGCCCGGTCCGAAATTCATTTTTAAAACCCGGCCCGAACTGGCCCGACGTATTTATAGCCCGTCCGGCCCAAGCTCGATCGGGCCGGATAAAAACTCGGACGGGCCGACATTTTCGGGCGGCCCGAAAGCAAATTTCATATAAAAAAGTGCGCGAAACTTTGAAAATCGGGCCAAAAATTTGATTTTTTAGACATTTTCGGGCGGCCCGCACATCTCTACAGCGCATACTTTTTGTTACGCATGTCGATCACAATTCCACGTTTGATTTTCTTCCTTCGCGGAAACCCAATGTGGCGCAATAACGTGGGCTTACAAAGATACGATGATGTCCTAAAAGAATCTTTGGAAACCATACTGAATGTTCAATTGACCGACAGAGTCTGGGCTGAATCGTCCTTACCTATCAAAATGGGAGGAATCGGCATCAGACATGCATCCGAAATGGCACTTCCTTGCTTTTTATCATCAATTCATGACGTCTCTAACCTACTGGACAAGCTGTTATCACAACCATACCGGCAGATTGACCAAGCTAGAATTGAGGCCGAAGGGATTTGGTTCGAAAAGTTTAATGAGTTGCCACAATTGGAACTAAGAAACGTTCAGAAAATTTGGGAATCATTCGTCACGGACATTAAAATCGATTCAATTAAAATTGCATTAGAAAAACCAGCAGATAAGGCGAGATTCCTTGCCAATTCAGTTCGCGAATCAGGAGCCTGGTTGCAAGCCCTTCCATCTCCACAGCTTGGTACCCATTTGACAAACGATGAGTTTCGAGACGCATTGGCTTTACGCATGGGGTCACCGATCGTTCAACGCCATACCTGTGTTTGTGGCGACACTGTAGATAAGTACGGACGTCATGGTCTATCCTGTTCAAAGGCGGCTGGAACCAATCCAAGACATGCATCGGGCAACGAAATTATCCAAAGAGCATTAAAATCTGCGGAAATCCCTGCAGTCCGAGAACCACCGGGTTGTTCAAGACCAGACGGAAAAAAACCTGACGGATTGACGTTAATTCCTTGGGCGAGAGGCAAATCAGCATTGTGGGATTTCACATGTCGTGACACTTTCGCACAATCGTATTTGAACAAAACGTCACAACAAGCGGGCTATGCAGCAGGGACTAAAGTAAGGAACAAGCCTGTAGGCAATTGGCGACAGTGCCCCTCAAAATGGCTACACTGCGATCGACATTTGCCACCACCGAAATTTCTCGGTAAAATGAGTCAGAAAGTTTGAATTCTAACGCCAAAATTTGAACTTGTCGAATATTTGCTGGCTGCGGACATAATAGACAATAAACACACTCATTCTATCCGATCTCGACAGTCGTTGTTTCAATTAAGTATTTCAAACAATGGTCTTTCTAACAATGGTTGATGTTGATTGAACGTGAGCGAGTATTTTTTGTGTGTCATTCCTGAAAAATGGTAAATAAACGTAAAAGCGGTCATCAAAAAAGAAAAGAAACTGAAGAAAAGTTTCGAAGTAATTTGGCAGATCGTCCTGGCCAGTTGAAAATTTCTAATTGGTTTAAGGAAAGCTTTGTACCAGGTTCCAATTCGGTGGAATCAAATACCAATGACAATGTCACGGATGATTCGAACGAAGGTAACTTCAGTCGCTGATTTAGCCTTCCTTTGTCATTTGGGAACGTTTTCACAATGTCATTCGTCTTCGTCTCTCAATTGTAGATTTAGCACAAGGTTCGTTTACTGGAAACGGTACACTCACGCCAGATGATTCCAATTCGGTGGAATCAAATACTAATGACAATGTCACGGATGATTCGAACAAAGGTAACTTCAGTCGCTGATTTAGCCTTTCTTTGTCAATGTGAATGTTTTTACATTGCCATTCGTCTTCGTCTCTCAATCGTAGATTCAGTAAGTACGTCTAATGGGAGCGAAGAGATCGAACATCCACCATTTGACGGTGCAGCTGAAAGTATTCGCCACGAAGCAAACGAAGCTCATGAGAAGTTGTCACTGCCAGTCCTATTAGCGAATAATGACTGCCTGGAGTCTTTTACTAAAAATGCATCAGGACGGAAGAGGCAGTTTATTCTCTGCAAAGTTTGCAGAGATTTTGAAGATGTCGCTAGGAAACATTCATCAAATCAGTTGGTTCCATTCGCAACTGGTATCGTAGTGGATTGTCAAAAAAAACTGGAACGAGTTGTTGACCATTTGGAATCTGCTCAGCATAGAGAAGCAACCTTAGCAAAACGTAACCGGGAATTGTGGGAAGCTCGCAGCGAACGACACGAATGGAGAAGATATTTGACTAAGGAGAATGAATATTTGATTCAAGAACTGACGAAGATGGCTGTCGATGTATACAATGACGCTCTACATGGTACGCTTCCATGCTTTAATTGGGCCAGTAGATCCCTAGCATGCAAAAGAGGTGAACATCTTGTGAAACATTTCAGTGAAAAGGGTGAGAAGTGAATTTCACAACTACGCCTTTTGATCGAACTAAAATAATCTCATTGTAGGATTTGACGTCGACCTACCTCCTTTTGAAATAACTGACAAAATTCTACGGTATCGTAACCCAAGTGGATACAACGAGATGTTGAAAATTATCGCGAACATTGAAATGGCTAAAATTATTGAACGCATAAACAAAAGTGTCTGCTACTCAATCCAAATCGATGGCAGTGTCGATAGAACTCATAGCGACAACAAATTCACTACTTTACGCTTCATTGAACGTGATGGTAGCATTCAGAGCATTTTCCTTGAAGTATCGTCACCAACACAGAATGGCGCTCACGGTTTACTGGAAGCAGTGCTATCAGCGATAAAGAAACTTATTCGAGAGAATTTAGTATCGGTCACAACAGATGGTGAATCTGCTAATTCGGGCCCAGCAGAAGGGTTGTGGAAATTGTTGGAAGACGAACTGGGACGTAAAATTCTCACAATGTGGTGTACTTGTCACCGATCAGATCTGGCTTTAGAGGATATGGAAGACGAGGTTTCTGGAATTACGTTGTGGAAGTCAAATATCATAGCTTGCGCAACATACTTTCGTACATCGAAAAATCGCACTAAGCTTCTTGAAGAATGTGCAAAAGCCATTGGTATCGATTCCCTAGCATTTCCAGCACATAACGAAATACGATTCGCCGAGCATGGTAAGAGTCTACTGAAAGCCATCATCCGAAATTTAGCCGCATGCAGAAAAGTGTGGTCGAAGATAGCAGAATCTTCATCATATGATTACACACGAAAAGATAGATTGAAAGCTTCCACCTTTCTCAATACATGGAAGGTCGATTCTGTTCAATATAAACTGACGGCGTTTATGTACGACATTTACGATGTGTTCACTAGTTTGCAGAAGGGTTTACAAAAATCGTATTTAGTTTTGCCCGACATTCTAACACTACGAGACGGTGCTTTGAGAAAGTTCGATGTTATTATCAAAGGACCATTCCCTGGAGGAGAGGAGGAGAAAGCATTGAAAACAATTTCAGAAAAAAATGCTATGGTTTTGAGTAGTTGTTTCTCTTCGTCGTCAAATAAGAGGTCAGAATTTTATGAAATTCGAGATAAGGTTGCTCGGTCATCCAGAGACTACTTATCACAACGTCTGAACGTAGATCAAGAAAACTCCATTCAACTGATGAAAAATGTACTCTCTGCTAAAACGTGCGCCACTTTCATTCATCATTCTGTCAATGCTTTGAAGTTATTTATTCGCAAAGACGATGAAGAAAAAGTAAATGCTCTGGTGAATGACATCTGTGAACAATGGCCAGTACTGGAGATTATTCCACGATTGGAAACTTCTGATATTGGTCTCTGCTACAGCGTTCGATTACGCCAAATGTTTGTAAAATCACGAGGTGAACTCCAATGGCTACTTGGTGCTTTTGCGGTCACATCGCCCCATAGTATGAATACTGAGCGAGCGGTGAGTCATTTTAACAAAAATAAAACGATTCACCAAGAAAACTACGAGCTCGATCGTGTATCTCAACGATTAAATATTTCATTAAATTGTGTTGGGACGGCATATTTTGATCCACGGCCAGCAGTAACAGGATTCCTTGACAAAACGGAACGTCGATTTCGACCAGCCGACATAGAAATATACCAAACACATGATTTTACGAGGAAGTTCTTTAGAAAGGAAACTACTGTATAAACGGTAACTGTTTGAACTATAATTTTAATAAAGAAATGGTATTTGCAAGATTTGTTTGATTCAGGATCGGTCGTGAACATGAACCAATGAAGAAATTGAAGTTTAAAATAGAGAATGTGAGGCTTATATGTTACTAGGAATTATAGCCGGAAAAATTCTGAAAGTTGAGCTAATCTTAAAAATTTGAAGTAAATATAAAAACGACTCGCATTGTGACAGACTATGGAATGATATCTCCAAACAAGAAAATTCGTTGGTCAAATCTTCGAACAAGGGATTCCAGGGAGGGAACTTAATTAAAATAAAGTCTGTGATAACTCTTTTATTCACCCAAGAACACTCGTTTTAGGTTTTGTTTTGACTTTGGACCCTTGAGTGCAAAAATATGGGCCCCTGACAAGATGCGGCGACACTGCAAAAAATCCTTACTTTAGTCCCTGTATGCAGCGAATCAAGCAGAAACAAAGAAAATTGACCACTACAGTGACCTAGCAGATCATTTTATTTTTATTCCTGTCGCCACTGAAACGTCTGGAGTGTTTGGTGATATTGGTTTGAGATTCATTAAACAAATTGGCAGCAAAATTGCAGAAGTCACAAATGAAAAAAGCTCAACGTCATACCTTACACAACGTTTGAGTGTAGCCATCCAAAAAGGTAATGCGGCGTCAATTATGGGAACAATACCTCCATCCAAGAATTTAAAAGAAATATTTTATTTATAAAAACAATTATGTAAATCGAAAATAGAAATTTGCAAAATCAAAAAAAAAGTAGAAAAATTCGTCACTCGTTTCTGTGCTGCTGGTCTAATGTGCTGTATTTGGTCATCTTCTACATTCAATGCTATTGTGGACAAAACTTTCCGGTCTTTCCTTCCCCAGGCGTTTGTGATTGGATTCGGCGGTTCCTCGTCAATGGCTTCCCAAATATCCTTTTCTATTAAGAGCATTTGCAGCTTGTAACGCCAATTAAAATAGTTGTTTGAATTCAATTTCGCGATGGAATATTGGATATCGGTAGACATTTTCACCAGTAGCAGAATCGATAAAGGTCGAAAACAGAATCCCAATAGCAGACTAGATTGAATTAAAATCCTTTTGTTTCACAGCATACTGATACTTAATGTTAATTCAAAGCACATTTGGGTTGATCAACAAACAATGAGAGTTTTTTTCCAAAACTTCATAAGTCGCACGTATTCATGTAACGTGGGTGATTCTTTTATAGATACAACTGGAAACGGAAAGGTACGTTTTTTTTACGATCCCAAAACCACTTACAGTGGAGGTGTGATGCAAGTCCTGTTATTCACTTGCAAAAGAACTGATATCGGTGTAGGTGACGCTTACAGATTCGACACGCAAAATGATATTCGTCACAAATGGCAGCTTATGAGGAAAGCACGCGAAAGTTTAATCAACAAAAATTTTACACGAAAAATTTTAGAAAGAAAATTGTAACAAAAATCCATTTCTTCATACAAATTTTCAAGTTTTGAAATTTAATATCTCGGCCAAATCTTAACTTTATGAGGCTTGTGATAGCTCGTTCAACTCGTATGGACGCCCAGATTACGAATAAAATACTTAGGCTAGTATGAGCAAAGGGGGAAAAGTCAAAAAGTTCGTGTATATATGTTCCTCAGTCCTACGGAAATTTTTTTTGACAAATTTTTCAGTGTGAACGGACTTGCGTCACGGCCCTTCACTAACGTAGGGCCATGATTTGGCATTTTAAAACTACGAACGAGTTAAGATTCAAAAATTACTGGCTATCTGTAGATAGGCTACGTTTCACTGCGTTCTTGTACGACCTACTAACAGTTTTGAAAATATTTCAAAAGACGTCCAATCAAATTCCATTTCAATTTTGGACCTTCCTTCCAAACGCATCAAAGTACTCGAAGACCTTGCATAGTTAAAAAGCGCATCATTGGAAATGGTTATTGATATACAATTCGAAGCACTTAAAAAATGCCACTCAACTCAATAGTTGTACCTGAATCGGATATCGAAGACTAGATATATCTCAGACGTAACACTCAGAAACGAAATTGGTCGAAAATATTTTGGTGCGTCTGAGGATTTGCCCGGCTTTAGGATAACTATGACTTTCGCCTTCTTGACAGCTGGTGGTACATTCTTCATCATCAGGACGTTGTTGAAGAAGCGAGTCAACCATTCGATGGCTTTGGGTCCGCGTTTTAATATGAATTCTGAATGAATATAAACCAAACCTGCTGCTTTCCCAGCTTTGCCGTGCTTATGTACTTGCTTTTTTCTCTTGTTTTTAAGCGTGGAAAGAAGCGAATGGGTCACAAATTCCAAGAGATTGGTGGTAGGTGAGCACCCCTCTGATAAATACGGCTGTCAGAATAAGCGCTATATAAGGGTTGTAGTGGAAGTGAGTCTCAAGGATACGAAGAGAGTATCTCTGTATCCCCAGAATTCTTCAGATATGTATTTGGGCGCTTCATTAAAATAAAAAGAAAAATTTCCAAAATTTTCTTTATTCAATTTACGATATTCATCAAAACAAATGTAAAAGTAGCGGAAGAAACCACAATAAATATTACACAGACAGCGATTCGTTTGACAACGTAACTTTTGTGTCACTTTTCTGTCCAAAAATCAACTAACAAACACTATTTTGCACACATTGACTCACTGTCTTACTTGTTCAGTGTTCGCTTAAGCCCACGATTGATCGTCTTACTTACAAATCAAAGGATCCAATAAAAACGGTTGGAAAATATACGGTAAGTTCAACCGCCCGTTTAGTAAAGATTTTCTCGAAATTTTTGTAAAACGAAACTTCTCTGATCCGAAAACTTTTACTGCTATTGCACAACGAATCGATAGGTCTGTCTATTTTCTGATCACAGCTAATACGGTCACCCTCGTTCCATGCTTCTCCGGTATGGATTACTTTTTTACAGAACCGGACAGTTCCATCACTCAGATAAACTAAAGATGTGTCAAGATTCGGTCGTCCTGGCAACAATCTGCCTGAGAATCCCATGGCAATCAAAGGCCCACTGTTCACCACACACAAACTGAAGAATGGATTGGACGGTTCTAATGGATCAATCAATTGTGCAACCGCGTTGCCAGATTCGTCCTCCTTTTCCAAGATACATTGGTTGTGATGCGTTTTCATATTTTCGAAAGTTTGATAAATCTCACTGTCCGCATTTAACAATAGCCTCACTTTGCTGATTGGTGCAACGGAAACCAAATTTTTCAGTCTTTCGATCTCATCCACATACGTGGAGATCGTGCCTTGCAATCTGCTAATCTCTGCTTTGAGGCCCTCTTTCTGGGCGTGCTGCTGGGTCACTGTCGTTGATAGGTGCGATACTTTCTCATCCTGACCATGAATTTTAGTTTTCAAATGGACCAAACAATCGTTCGCCAAATCACGGCGCCTGATTATAAGGCCGCATCCTTTATTGCAAGTAATTTCTGTATCCGGATTGTTGTTGCATACGCTCCGATGGTTTTCCAAATGTTCCAATTTCACGGCCATGTTGCATCCATTCTCCTCTTAAAAAAAGAAAAAAAAAATTGCGTCACAACAAAGGAAATGCTGAAAATAGAAGACACAGGGCCACTTACCAAAATCACATTTGATTTCCAGTTTTCCGAGTAAATTACGAAGCAATCGGCTCGGCTTTCTAAGTTCAGCCTTCCGTAATGGCTGTCGATCGATCGGACAAACTTTTTTTAGTGAAAGCCAATTCTTTATGCATGCCGTGCAAAAGAAGTGCTCGCATGGCGTCTCCATGGCATCTTGCAGAACCGATGCGCAAATTTGGCATAGAAGTTCGTTATCCATTACGGCACCAACAAAACGCTCCACATCGTAACCCATTTTACTTGCTTAAATTGGGATGATTTGTCCACCAAATGCTTATGAATGATCCAAAATTGACACGTTCTGCCGGACACTGTTTGCTGTCTCTTAAAATTTATTTTTTGTTGAAAGTTTATTGCATCACACCAAAAAAGCAAAAGACTGACTTTACACGCCAACAGCCGAACACTAAATGATATTCATGAACATATGAATTTGTGTAAATACTGTTGGTAGCACTGATTTCCATTTTTCTATACATTAGCGCCACCTGTTGCTCGTTTCTCTAGTCAGTGAAGTCAGTGTTTTTGTAAGTTGGTACCACTGACAAGCTTCGATGTGTCAAAAATTCTTTTGCATTTATTTGAGTTGGTATCACCGATTCATACAGTCGTTTGTTGAAGAAGTGCTCAAGATCAAAGTTTGACGGAGCTAAAATTCACCTGAAAGTTTGGATCCGTGTTATTTGCATTGCCTTCTGTGTTTATATACTTTGCTCAAGATGTCACTCAACCGATGTGAAAACTCAGTTGGCACCACTGATTTCATCTAGTGCTGCATCAAAAACTTTTTATTAAATACGTTTAAGAGATGCAGAAATAACGCTGGTCCACCGGCTCAAAATAGTATTTCCTGCTCATAAAATTTCAGCCGACGTTTTCCTCCTACATATTGGTGGTATTGGAGATTTTCACGACCAATAGATGTCGTTGCTTCCTACGTACCATGTGTACTTCTACATTATTTCCGGTACTTGTTTTTGTCACCATTTTCTATGCGCAATAATTTTTCATTCTTAGGCTGAATTCACTCACAGTCACTCGGATTTTACATCCGCTTATGTAAACCACGCCTCTTTTCTATCGTTCAAATACATCTGTTAAGCAAAACGGAGTGAGTGCGAATACAGCCTTACCATTTTGCCACATTAATTGATGACAACAACCTTCTTAAAAATGCCACAGTATGTGTAATGTTGCTGATATGTTTGTGGGCCATATTGAATTACTCGAAGTAAATAATGGACACCGAATCATGGCACATCGTCCGACGGTTGCCGAGAGGTAAGGTCAACCTTATACTGTTTTTAAGAATGGATAGAACCTCACACGAAAAGATAAAACGGCAAAATAACATTATAAACTGGATATTGGGCCCGGTCGAGGTAAATCTCGAGAAGAAATCAAAGGGGAAAAAAGTAGTTTTGCCGTCTGGTTCCACCCAGGATAGCCCGGCTATGACCAGTGATGACAGTGGTATGCAGGGGATAATTGCTAACTCCACACCCAACACAAATCAGTTCAATTTTGGTTCAACCAGAAATCTGTTTGTGGCTAAGAAATCGGTTTCGGTTAGAAAACCGGCTTCGGCTGGAAAACCGGCTTCGGCTGGAAAAACGGCTTCGGCTGGAAAACCATCTTCTCATGAAGAGATGGAAGTTGCCTATTCGGCTGCTGGGCTCATCCAACTGGAAGGGTCCGGGTCGAATGGTCATCCTAACCTTTTATAGGAATGGATCCAACAAACCAAGCCATAAACAACTTTTCAGCTCCAGGTTTACAGTCTGGCTATGCCGGTACTGCCCTAAAAGTAGCACAAATTAATTTGCTCCACTGCAAAAAAGCCACGTACACCTATTGTCGTGACATCAGAGTGGAGCAGACAAATATATCACTAATACTAGAACCATGGATTAGGGGTAAGAAAATACATGGTTTCGGGCAATTGCACGATCGTCTGTTTTACCATAAAAAAGGAGTTAGACCAAGGGCAGCTATTCATATCTCCCCGGATGTAAATGCACTCGCCTTAAATCAACTCACTGAAGACGACCTAGTAGCGGTAAGGATATGTAGAAGTCAAACTTCCTCCCCCCGGCCCAGCGCTGGAAAAGGTTGTAGAATTTTGTAGGCAAGATCGCATTCCACTTCTGATTATGATGGACTCAAACTCACATCACAAGATATGGGGCAGTTCAAATATAAATCGAAGAGGAGAGGATCTTCTGCAATATCTGATGTCGACGAATCTCCTTGTCCTAAACAGAGGCAATAGGCCGACCTTTGTTAACGCAGTCAGGAAAGAATGCATTGATGTGACGTTGGGGTCTAGCGGTCTGCTTGCAGAATCCGTTCGCTCTTGGAGGGTTACTGACGAGGAAACTTTTTCAGATCATAAACTGATCAGGTTTGACATTAGCGGTGGGCTTCCGCGCGGATTACCATTTCGTAATCCGAGAAAGACGGACTGGGATCTGTATAGGCAACGGCTGGGGTAAAACCTGCAAGCTTTGCCGCAGGTGGATAGGTATCTGACAAGAACTAGTCTAGAAGAGGCGAATGAGAGGTGTACAGCCGCCATCGTAGATGCTTTTGAGTCTGCCTGCCCTCTTAGGAATCCTAGACCACTGTACAAAAATGGATTGTGTAGTAATGAACTTGACAAGAAGAAGAGAGCTGAGGAAAGCCTGGAATCGGGCCGGTAAATCGAACCGGTATCAGGAAGAAAACAAGTCGAGGTATAGGGAACTTCTCAGAGATTACAACCAGGCCCAGGAAGATCTGAAGGAAAGTAGTAAGAGAAAGTTCTTTGAGAAAGCTAACTCCATTCCGAGCTATGCCCGTATACACAAGCTCTTGGCGAAGGATAAAACGGCTCAGGTTGGTTCTCTTTTGAAACCTGATGGTACGTTTACCCGAGATAGTAGAGAGACAGCTGAGCATCTGCTTAGGACTCACTTTCCGGGAAGCGCCCACCTACAAGAGGAAGAGAATCAGGTTTCAGAAGCTTCGGAACCAGTGCCTTCGCGTAGAGACTGGTCGTTTGCGGAAAGGCTTACTAAGAAGGGTAAAGTCAAGTTGGCTATTTTCAGGTTTTTCTCGTTTAAGTCGGCTGGCCTGGATGGAGTGTTTCCAGCCCTTCTCAAAGAAGGTATAGATCTTTTGCTTGACAGGCTGAGGAGCATTTTTAGAAACTCAATTGCTCTAAACTATATTCCCAGGCTTTGGGAAAAAGTCAGAGTCGCTTTTATTCCTAAACCAAGCAAAGCCTCGCACTGTGAAGCAAAGGATTTCCGCCCGATTAGCCTTGCGTCTTTTCTGCTGAAAACGCTGGAGAGATTGTTGGACTATTATGTGAGAGGGGAAGAGCTTAAAAGATATCCGCTCCATGCGAATCGACACGCGTACCAGGTGGGGAAGTCGACAGACACTGCCTTACATCAGTTAACCCATAAGATTGAGAGTATGCTTAAGAATGGTAAAGTTGCTCTAGGTTGTTTTGGTTCAGCTCAACGATTCTGGTTTGTTTACTCAAGGCTATTCAGATGATGTTGCCACTCTCATATCCGGAGATTTCGTTGACACGGTCGGTGATCTGATGAGGACTGCTATGAAATTGACCGAGGAGTGGTGCCTTAGGAATAATTTGAGAGTGAATCCTGTTAAGACCAAGATTGTGTTCTTCAGTAAGAGAAGAGATGAAGCCTCTGTGGCCTTAGGCCGGTTTAGCATTTTCGGTACGAGTGTTGACCTTATGCCCTCAGTTAAGTACCTAGGAGTGATCTTTGATCATAAACTTACTTTTGGAAAAACGTGGGGACTCTCCCCGAATGCCATCTGGTGGTTGTATACAGCTGTCGTCAGACCCATTCTGTGTCATGGCTGTCTGGTCTGGTGGCCGAGAGTAGAAATACAGGCAACTAAAAAGAGGCTGGATATGCTTCAAAGATTAGCTTGTCTCTGCGTGACTGGAGCGAAGAGCTCAACAGCGACGATGTCGTTAGAGACGCTGCTTTTTCTGCCGCCCTTGGATCTTTTTGTCAAGTCCGTGGCTTTCAATTCCTCTGCCAATGTACGTTATAATGGTTCGTGGTCCTCAGCGAGTGATACAGGTCACGCCTCAATCGTTAATCTGATCGATGACGATCGCCTGAAAATGCCCAGCGACCAGATTAGGGCAGAGTATATGTTAGACGATAATTTTGATTGGCTTATTCCAAAGGAAGATGAATGGCTGGTAGAAAGAGGTGTCTATCCTCCCTCTAGTAATGTGGTTTGTTTTACTGACGGATCCAAGAAGGATGGTCTAACGGGAGCGGGTTATCTGTGCGATTATCTGGGCCTAGAGCGCAGTCTGTCAACTGGCTATATTGCCTCAGTAATTCAGACAGAGTTGTTTGCCATCTCAGAGGTTTGTGCAGAAATGCAGTGGGATAACGTATCCAATGAGGATATATATATCTGTACCGACAGTCAATCCGCGATTCAAGCGGTAAGTTCACCCTATGTTAGGTCAAGAACTGTTCTAGACTGTAAGGTTGCACTGAATGCCCTTGGGGTGTCCAACTCTGTTACGATTCTCTGGGTACCTGGTCATAAAGGTATTGCGGGAAATGAAAGAGCCGATCTCTTGGCAAATAAAGGAGCGGAGTCAGACTTTATTGGATCGGAGCCGATGTTTGGAATCACTGCGTCCACCAGAAAGGCCATTGTAAAGGAATGGTTGCTTCGGGAACACAAAAAGAGATGGCAGCAATATGAAGGAGCCAGACACACAAAGATTTTCTGTAGGAGCCCATCATTGAATTTGAGCAAGCCCCTCTTAGATCTGAAAAGGAGTGATATCAAGAGAATTATCGAAGCTGTTTCAGACCATGGGGAATTAAACAAGCATCTCTTTGACATCGGTCACGCTGATAGTCCTAGATGTCTCTGTGGACGTGGTGAAGAGACCGGATACCACGTGATAAGCGACTGTCCGAGGTATAGATATTTCAGGAGAGCGTTTCTAGGCAAACCAGAACTTTCTGGTCTGGACCTAGATGTCAGTTCCATGGATTTAACCAACCTGGCTGTTTTTCTTAAGAAAACCGGTAGGTTCCCATGAATGTACACTCCCTGTTGGGTCTCTCACTGCCATTTGGCCTCGCCCCTTGTAAGGATCAGTTCCGATTCCTGACATGCCACATCGATGTATCTGTCTACGGATTTACGTTTCAAAGCTTTTACTAATTCGATTTCTCTTTGCTACAAATGCACAGGATTTTGACATTGTATTCTTTATTTTACTTTGGTTTTGATGTATGTTTAAGAGCGCTTAGTTCAACCTCTTTGTATTATTTTGCGTATGTTAAATAAACAAGGAAGGGGACTAGTACAAAGGATCATTGATCCAGGTGCTGTCTTAACTCTCGGGTTGAGAATCCCCAAAATCCTAATCTAATCTAATCTAAGCAAAACGGAGTGAGTGCGAATACAGCCTTACCATTTTGCCACATTAATTGATGACAACAGCCTTCTTAAAAATGCCACAGTATGTGTAATGTTGCTGATATGTTTGTGGGCCATATTGAATTACTCGAAGTAAATAATGGAAAAATCACGGAAATATTTTCGCTTTTAACGAATGACTCGAGATTTTCGATCGGAATTTTTAGGCATCCCCCGTGGAGAGATTTGAGATTACCCAAAAGTGTAACTGTTCCCATACATTGTGGATATTAACACTCGCACTTTATTGCGATGTCCCTTCCAGTTCCACCCAATGCACATATAACTAACTAATACCAAGATTGGAAAGAAATGCATTCCAATACGAACTACCTTAAATATTAAAGTTTTATTACCCTTAATCCCTTCTTTGGCCACTCTGCGCAATCGGCGACTATGTACGTTCATTTTGCACAA
This sequence comes from Bradysia coprophila, assembly GCF_014529535.1. Taxonomy (NCBI): domain Eukaryota; kingdom Metazoa; phylum Arthropoda; class Insecta; order Diptera; family Sciaridae; genus Bradysia; species Bradysia coprophila. The sequence continues at coordinate 686,896 of NW_023503442.1, forward strand.
AAAACATATGTACCGTCCGAAGTTTCGGAATGTTTGGGTAATAAACACATTAGCTTTGTCATTATTGAATGATTGTGTATTGTATTTGCTGTAAACAGTGGAAAAATACAAAAAATCAAATGGCTAAGTCCCCAAGTAAACAAACATCGGATATTTGTAAAGAAAAAATGTCATTCGTCACATACACATGCACTTTAGTCCTAATATTTACAAATTTGTCTCTTTTGTATCGACCGGACTCTTTTTTGAAATAACAATAGTAGATTTACCAGGAAAGTTATTTGATTTTTCGTATCCAGATGAAGCCCTCTGATACTTTCACTCATTGTGATAACGATATATCAAATTATTTCCCGTGTGCAGTCGAAGAAATTTAGTTTTCGGGTTTTCTAAAGGTATTAATCTTATTTAACCGACACTTTATCCCACAACAATGGAATCCCCAAATTTAAATTTAGTTAACACAGCGGTCACAATGACGGCGCTGCAGTCACGATTTCAAAATGTGATATAGGGTCGATAAACTAAATTTTGGTTTGGCTACATTTTCGCTTGGTTTTTAATCATTACATTAGGCTTCTAAATTAAGAGTATCTTTATGCAAATTGAGCCGTTTGAATTTGAAAAAAGATGTTTTTAATCAGTGAACAATATTGGAAAACGTTCAGTACGTCTCAACAAACAAAAGAACGTAAAACATATTTGTACATTTAGCCACCCTACGTCCAGCTTCTATTGTCTTCAAAAACATATTGTGTGCTTGTCATGATATGTATCAGAAGTGTGTTTATTTATGTGTCTCATCTAAAATCTCGCCAGCAAAATTTTGATAATTAAATTCAACGACAAAATTGATCTATAAGTGCCCTATAAGTGCTTGAGGGTTTTTAAAGTATATTGACATATATAAGAAGCTTGCAACCGCATGTGGCACGTCAAATGAAAGGTTCTGTCAAAATCGGGTCAGTGGTTCGTAAGATAGAGCCCTAAGACTGAGGTGCACACTAGGCCCTAGCTTGCTTCTAGCGTGTAGGTCGAGAAAATTACAGCAGTTTTTCACAGTTTCTGTTCTAACTGTCCCGTACAATCTTTTTCTAAATAAAAAGTTGGCTAATTGTTGCGTTTTTGACAAAAAAATCTTCTGGAAGTTCCCCTCCATCCACACAGCCGTGAAGTATCGCCAAAGTCAAATCGACAATATTGTATTATTTAAGGATTCGTCATATTTTGGAGTTTCTTCACACTTTGGCGATTTTTCTTGACAATTCATCATTCCCGTTACTCGATAGAGTAACGGGTCTGGTAAAAAAAATTAGTTTGTGTGCCCGCTGCTCGAGATCTGCTGATAATAGGTATAATACTATTGCAATAATTTAGTAGTATATACTCCTTTGTGTTGCAATACTGCAGTATGATTTACTCTATATAATATATTATATAGTATGTTTGTCCGCATCTCCACCTCTGGGTCCGGTCAGTTTGTGTGTCCGGAGCCGAAAACTGCTGACACTTTATATTATACTTGCTGTATCGAAATTACAGTACTGCAGTATTATATACTCTATTTACTCTATATACTATATTATATAGTTTGTGTGTCCGCACATTCACCCCTGGGCACGGAGAGTTTGTGTGTCGAACAACATTTCAGCCCCTGTTTAGCCGGTCGACGCATTGGGAGCTATATTTTTCGCATTAGAGTTAAAGCCACTCAAAATATAAAGGTTGAAACCATAGTTAAAAGGTGATGCACTAAAATGGGAGAATAGACTTGTAAAATGTTTTTGCAATGCACTATAGTACATTAGAAACTTTTAGGATGAATTTTCTAGCGCCGCAGGCGAAATTTTACAATTCTAACATGTTTTCTGCTCTTCTTTGATTGATTTAAAAAAAAAGTGAGTAAAGGATCTGAAAATAGTTGGAAAAAGTGAGAAAAGTGAGGAATCCCTGATATTACGATATATCTCTGATGTATCAATAGAATTTTAGGAGGTGAAGAACATGATGACGGCAAATTTTGTATTGAAATTGATTCGTTTTTAAGGGCTGCGCCATTGTCAGCAGTCTTTTCCTCTTATTTAAATAAAAAACCATAAAAGTTCAAAAAAAAAGTTATTCGCTGCACCTGTTGATCGAAATAACGGAGGAACGGGAAGGCAACAAGAAGACTAAAACACTTCATTTTTAGATTTTATTGAGCCCTAATGAAAATTAAAAGTCTCTTTCAAAAGATACTTTCATTTTCACTGAACTTTCAATTAAAATGTCTTGCTTTCTACGCTGTAGACGTTATACAATAACAAACATTTTTTCTGCAAACTGAGTCTGCGTATCCGCTAATTTTGCACTGCATTTCACATGAGATAATACCATTACAAGGACCTGAGAAATATATAGAAAAAATTTCATTCCGTTTTTCTTCATTAAAGTCGAGCCATTTTGGCTAAATTGCGTACTGAGCCATTTTCAATTGAAAATTGACTCTGCCATGGTGTAACTGATCTGTTTCTTCGTTCACAAAATGCCACGAAAGTTTTCCATATTTATTTGCAAAAAAATGAGTTTAAATGATACTTACCAACAGCAATTTCATCTCCAGATACAAGTGGAAGTAAAAAGATTGACAGCACAGCAACCAGTAACAGAATTAGGAAGCAAGAACGCATTTTTAAATAATTATAATTAGATGAAGTAAGTGGAAATAGATAGCAATAGAACAACTGTTCGATACACGATTCCGTATGGAAATGTTGTTTTTTTCCGCTGATTGCCAGATATATAGATATTGTATGTTTCTCTTTTGCAAAGTTTACTTAAGAATTTTTCAATGTTTGGCAGGTGTTGCAAACCAATGGAAAAGGAAGCACTTCAAATTTCGAAGACTTTTTTTTGCAGTATTCTCTATGTTTGAACGTCGTTAGTTTTGTCCCTTGTTATCCAAATAACTATTTGACATTATTTTGGATCTAGCGTTGCAATAAGTTGTTTATCAAAATCTATACGAAGAGGTACACTAACAAGTTCGACCTCTACCAACCTGTTGAACAAGCTGCTTTCAGATCTGGTTTCAGCACAAACGACCATTTGCAGGTGATGAGAACGCTCATTGAGAAGTGTCGTGAATACAACATCGACATAGTCTTGCTATTCATAGACTTCGAAAAAGCTTTCGATTCAGTGGAAACATGGTCGATATTGGACGCATTAGACGAATGTAGAGTAGACTCAAGGTACTCCAACACAATTCGATATGTGTACAGAAATGCTACTTCATGTATAAAACTTCATAAGAGCACGGAGAAATTCAGAATCGGCCGAGGTGTAAGGCAGGGTGACACCATTTCACCGAAATTATTCACGGCGATTCTGCAGAGTGTTTTTAGGAAGTTAAAGTGGAGTAAAATGGGAATAAAGATAAATGGAGAGTACCTGAGCCATCTCCGCTTCGCTGATGACATTGTACCGATAACAGCGAATCTAGGTCAGGCTCAGCTTATGCTACAACAGTTAAGTGAAGAGGCAAACAAAGTTGGCCTCAAGATGAACTTATCGAAAACAAAATTCATGACCAACATCGGGGACGATAGAGAAATCAAAATTGGTGACACTGTCATTGAACGAGTCGACAGCTACGTATATCTAGGACATAAGCTGAAGTTAGGTCTGGACAACCAAACTGCAGAAATAAGACGTAGGATTGGTCTTGCATGGGCAGCGTTCGGAAAACTCAGACTAATTTTCAAAAGCAAAATGAATAATAGTCTGAAACGCAAAGTTAAAATGAATAATAGTCTGAAACGCAAAGTTTTCGACACTTGTGTCCTTCCAGTGCTCACTTATGGAGCGGAAACGTTAACTTTAACGAAAGCATCCGAAGATAAATTGAGAGTGACACAAAGAGCCATGGAACGGAGTATGCTTGGAATAACACTCTTAGAAAAAAAATCAGCTTTCAGCTAACATGCCAATGTCAACGAAATATAAAGGAAGGAAGTAACATCCCTGATTAACTTATGAATAACAAACCTATGAAAAATTGAATGCGTCAATACGGCGTAAAATATTAACAAATGTTTTAAACAAATTTTATTGACTTGTCGACACATATTTTTGTATTGACTTAAGCTTGTGAAACCTTATTTAAAAAAGAGTGTAGCCGATATTTTTGTTAGTTTAGTTATTTACACGGTTGTTCAATATCAATAAAACAGGTAATTATTGTTGCAAAACAATCATTTATATACTTGTTTCGGCTAAAATGAGCTTGAAAATAAAAATCCATACGACGCTCACTACAAATTATTGCCATTGTATCAGCGGCGCGGCGGATGTAAGCAACGAATCCGACGTTTAAGGGCACGTACAGAAAACGTAATTGTTTCACTGGCGTTAACTTTTGTCGCTCAGTTAATACTGTCAAAGTTAACTGTGCGGTTACAGCTGAATTTTTTTTATAAAAATAATTTTGACAGACAGGCTTGTATGGAAATCCAACATAACAACGAAAAAAAAATTGAATTTTCATACAAAACTCAAATTTTTAACGGTCAAAAATTATTTTTATAAAAAAAATTCAGCTGTACATTCTTCACTGCCGTTTTTGTTCGTGAAGAAGTCAGTGAAACTTGACATTTCTGTTGTAAAAAGGTGCTCGGTTTCCGTATTGATGCAAAATAGTTATTTTTGAGTTATGACATTGTGTTTAATTAGGCGCTGAAAGAAAGAGCATTGAAAATACGTGAAGAGTTTGATTTTTAGAAGGGCTAATTAATTAAATTGTTTCTAGTGTTGCAAAATTTCTGATATTTTCATACGTTAGAGTTTTTACGGATTCTGACTATGGAAGAGGTATGACCATAAATAAATTTAGGTGCGAGATATCGAGAAAATCTATCCGCAAGAGACAGATTCCGACTATTTAGAGTATATGCTTGATAGTCGAAGAAGTGGAGAAATTATTCAATGAAACTGTGAAACATTTAAGCAATACGATCTAACTCCATAACTGGTGAAAGGCACCGCACTGCTCCTTGCATGAACACAAGAAATATTTGGAGGCTGATGTAGTCACAGTTCACAATAGGCACTGCGTTTCATTCGTAAAGATAGATGAATGGTTTTCGTTGTATGAGTTGAAACACACAATACAAACGGTAGCTCTCATCACTAAAGCCTCCAGATTCGACATTTGTCAAAGTAGTGTTCGTGCTAGTAGCAGTGCGTTGTGAAAGGTGAAAGTGCTTCTTCTGGAGTATGAATGGCAAGCTAACAATTATAAAATCTCCATAATTATAGATTTGAAGATGATCTATAATTATGGAGATTTTATAATTTTGAAATGTAGTACAAATGAACGAAATTTAAGTGAGGTTACGTCTGAAAATATCGTATCTTGAAGATGATCTATATACCTTACACGCTTTATCTGACTTCTTTTTGTTTAAGTAAGTAATCGGAAATGACAAATTTTTCATTGAATTTTCAGCCATTCATAATGACTCGAAAATACTTTGAACAAGAGAAGTAATAGATTTATGTATCTCAAGTAGATATGATTTCATTATGGGAAAAGGAACACTAGCCATTATTCTTAAACAAACAGTTAGGCATTATAGCCCAATTCCCATCAGCGCTGTACTAACAAATGTACAGGTCTCATGGCAAAAGGAAAACTCATTGAAAAATATTTTCCATTGACTTTTAAACGTTTAATGTCATAAAAATAAATTAAACAATTTTATGATGTTAAGTAAGTAACTAATTGGATAAAATTATGAATTATACCTTTTTGTGACACATTTAGTATGTATATCTCTGACAACAATAGCAGATTCGTTAGATTGAGTTGGTTTTCGTTATTAACCGACGACACATATCCATTCTCTACCGTAGGTACTTGTCGTGATCATACAATCGTCGTTAGTGTCTCCCCTTACACGCATTAGTATCTTCTGGTAGTATTGTTGTAGTGGCAGTCTGATGTTGGGAATAATTAAGAAAAATGAAAAGTTGTCTCGAAATTATAAACTTGATCGTGACTCTGTTACCTTATCCCGTTTTTCTATAAATTTGCTCCAAAAAGTTACAATACAGCTGGTTCGTTTCCCCGTTTTTTTGTGGAAAATGGAACAATAAATGCAACGAAACGGCACTATCACTGTGGCTAGGATTTTCAACCCGATGCAGTCCAAGTGTATCCGTTAATCCCGAAATAACATTTAAACAAAAGCAGTTGAATACACGACACGATCCAAATTACCATTTATATAGCAAACACCATCCGTTTCCAGTGTAGTCCTCGATAATTTTTGCAACTCTTCGCCATCATAGTCCATCAATTGTTCGTCGTTCATTCCAATTCTCTTCGGTATCGGTGCCGTTAATTGGCCATGCATATCGAATTTCTTGCAATTCGCCCCTTAGCATTTTCATGAAACAATGGACATCGACATGATCGTGAATAGCCGAACCATGGCCTTCACCCCAACACAATATCATCGAAATATTCGACAAAAGTTTCCAGAGCTAGGGCTCTATAGGTGTTTTTCAGTCTTTCGACGATATCTACCGAAATACGCACGCAATAGCTGCTTGTGATATATCAAATGAAAGGTATTGACGAGTAGAACAAAGTTGCTGATTGTCTTTGGGTAAGATGCAACGCGGGCTTGTTGGGAGGGCTCAAAGGTTGTTACTCGGCCCTAAGTGTTTTTTTTGCACATAAATCGAGTAAATCTCATCCCATTTTGCTAGATTTAGTTTTTTATGGAAGGTAATTGAATACCGAAAAGAACGTGTCGAAAAAAGTTTCAAATTTGGGCCCTTGGACTAAGGCCGCTACTCGGCCCTAAGTATTTTTTGCACATAAATCGAATAAATCTCATCCGATTTTGCTAGTTTTTGTTTCATTTGATAGATAATTGAATGCCGAATAGAATGGTGGCAAAAAAGTTTTAAATTTGGGCCCTTGGACTAAGGCCGCTACGCGGCCCTAAGTGTTTTTTGCACATAAATCGAGTAAATCTCATCCGAATTTGGTAGTTTTGGTTTTATATGGAAGGTAATTGAATACCGAAAAGAACATGGCAAAAAAAGTTTCGAATTTGGGCCCTTCGACTAAGGCCGCTTTGTGGCCCTATGTGGTTTTTGCTCATAAATCAAGAATATTTCATCAAACTTTCCTACTTTTTGTTTCGTTTGACAGATAATTCAACACCGAAAGAACATTGGTAAAAAAAGTTATAAATTCGGATTCCTAAAATTACATCGTAAACTTTTGTTTTATACTTGAGAAGTACTTCGTACGGGTTTTTGTAATTGTGCTAAGCGCAATTTTAAAGATGAACACTTACAGTTAATTTGCAAAAATAGGCAATAATGTCAAGTACGCAATAAGATTACGGAAGCATTTTGATAACGGACGAATAAGGATTACGGGCTTATTAGGGCTACGGACGTTTAATGGTTTCGGGCAAAATAGGTTTACGGGTAGTACGAAGCTCCGACTGATCTGATGCCTTGTTTTACTTTTCTCACTATTTCCAACTATTTCGAAAAAATCGGAACCATTTCTTATTCCAACTTAATCATGGCCCTACGTTAGTGACGGGCCATGACGCAAGTCCGTTCACACTGAAAAATTTGACAAAATTTTTTTACGTAGGTCTGAGTAACATATACACTAACTTTTTGACTTTTCCTCCCCTTTGCTCCTACTACCCCAAAGTATTTTATTCGTAATCTGGGCGTCCATACGAGTTCAACGAGCTATCACACGCCTCATAAGTTCAAGATTTGGCCGAGATATTAAATTTCAAAACTTGAAAATTTGTATGAAGAAATTGATTTTCAAACATTTTGAAAATGATGAATTTTGTCAACCTTTGTCCCTTTGTCACTTTGTTACAACGAAACTTTTGAATTTACCGGTGGATTTGGCTGAAATTTTCAGGGTATGTCAAGGACGTAATTCTAAGAAACTAATTTAAAGGAATTTTCATAAAAGCTTATAATTTCGGAGCTATGAGCGTGTTAAGCTGTTTAGCTATAGGACCTATAACTCAGAAAATATGGCAGATAGAAAGTTCGTTTAAAAGACAAATTTATAGAGTTTACCATTCTAGTCGACACGTGTTTCCTGGTTTTCCTAAAAAGTCGTCTATTTAGGAGCTGTGAGCGTTTAAAGTGCGAGCTATGTCAGCCATAACTCGGAAAATACGGCAGATGGAAACCTCGTGTAAAAGACAAATTTATAGAGTTTTAGATTCTAGTCGATGCGTGTTTCATTGTTTCCCTAAAAAGTCACTTATTTGGTAGCTATGAGCGTTTTAAGTGGGCCAAATTTTCGATTTTAGTCAAATTTTCGTTTCTTATCAAATTTTTTATTTTCGTCAAATTTTCGATTTTCATCAAATTTTCGAATTCCGTCAAATTTTCGAATTAAGTCGGATTTTCAAATTTCGTCAAATTTTCGATTTTCGCCAAATTTTTGAATTTCGTAAAATTTTCTATTTTCGTCAAATGAAAGCTGGAAGGCTCAGATCAAAGAGAAAGTTATACAGTTTTGTAAGAAGAATATTTTCGTTTAAACTGCGCAATATGATTGTCTATTATCTGCGACCAAATTCTAAAAAATCAAAACTTACAAAAGAGCTGATATCGCCCAAAACCGCTTACAGTGGAGGTGTGACGCAAGTCCTGTTATCCACTTACAAAAGAACTGATATCGATGTATGTGACGCTTACAGAGTCGACACGCAAAAAGATATGCGTCACAAATGGCAGCTGATGAGGATAGTACGCGAACGTTTTATCAACAAAAATCTTGCCAGAAAAATTTTAGGAAGAAAATTATAACAAAAAAAATGCGTCAAAAAGTGTCAGATGATTTGGCTTTCTTCCGTTTGAATTCCATTGTTTAAAGCAATATATTTTACAATTTTAAATATGTTGCTTCCTCAACAAAAATTTTAGCACACTCTGATTAAGAATGTATGAAGGTCGCGTGAACAGTGAAAATCAGCTTTTTGGAAAGAGCTTTAAAATCGCCAAAACTACGTTTCTTATTATTTTCATTTCTCCCAATCACACTTTAATATTCCGAAGGTACAAAACTTTATTTTACCTGGAAAAACATACTAATTCCAGGGGTGGTGTTATCTAATACGCAGACAAAATTAAGTTCAAACGAATACACCAAAACAAACAGAGCACAGTTACTTTTCCCTTTACCATGGATCGCGTGAAGCGAAAGTGGAGATGAAATGCTGTTTCGACCTCCGGATACAGTGGCGGTCAGAGGTTTCCACTGGTCCGTTACACGAGACAACAGTACACTTTCAGTTGAACGAGTTTCGAAAGTTTACAGGAGCAAGTTCATCTTCTGATGGAAAATCGGGAGATAAAGTGGAAAACTGCTGTGAAAACACCCAAGCGCAGCAAAAAACATAAAAAATTCATTCAAACAGAACCAACAAACAAACAAACGCAACAAACGAGCCCAACTAAACTAGACACCAAATTTCGGATCGTTCTTTCCATGCATTGAGGCCAAGTCACATTTCATCCAATTTTCCAAACTTTCTAATTCTTTTCGTACACCAAGCACCAAATTTTGTTTTTTCTTTTCGAATGACGTTAAATTGACTTTCAGCTGAATGGCCAACCACATTACTTGATTAAAATCCTGTGTAGATCAAAACGGTGCGTCCTTATACAGGACGTTTGGAATCACTGAAAAAATGTTTATTTAGAAACCAAATTCTGAATGTGACACCCTTTTGAACACTTGTCTAAAGATAGAAACTTGATTTCACCACGCGTGGTTCATTTTCGTTTCACGTGCCGTTGAAGAAACCTTCCACTGAGATGCATTAAAAAAATTCCTCAGCTAATTTAGACATTTCAACGACACACAACTCTAACGAAACCAATACAGCAGTCATAAAACCATTGTCACCTTCTTACGTTCTTTGAAAAAATCACAAAATTGGTCCTTAGCGATGCTGTAAGCCTGAATTGATTCCTTCACGATACCACACGTAAAACAACTAACGAGTATACTGAAAATCAAGTTCTCCATCCTTTATCCGAACCCGATCCCAAGCAGATTTCAACGATCCAAACAGATTTCCTTCATTATTATAAGGTACATGATTAAAATCAAACCACTATCACAACCTAAAATACGCTTTACGCGAACCCTGCAAAAGCAAGAGCTTACAGCTCTGTTTGTTTAATTTGTGCATTTTGTTTCTTTTGACTGTCAATTTTTACTTTTAAACGATTTTGAGAATGACTCATAGGCATTACAGCGCTGCTACCTGATAATTTGTACCTTTACTTCCCTGACAATCCACATCTTTGTCTGAATCTTCATCAAAGCCTAAGCATCCCTGCTCTTGTTTGTTTAATAAAATGACGGAAAGTCGATAATTGGTTCATTTTCTACAACAATAAATGATGGCTAGCGTATAATTTTTAACTATACTCTAGAGCTGTGCTTTTTATTGTCTACCTGTTAGGTCCTGTCTTCACCCGCATGAATTGTATTTATTTTTAATTGTCATCGTCCGAGATTTATGAATGTATAAACAGCCCGTTGCCAAATCGTAACGTAAAAAAAGCTTGGATTCATTTATTCCGTATCGGATGTGTTGCCAAATCTTAACGTGAAAACGAGCCGCCAGAACAGTCGGAGCGTTTGCTGCGACTGAGGCCCGAACAAACCCGTACATCCATTGCGCACGTGACCCTAGTTCGTCCGTCGCCCTACTCTTACCGTAAGTCTACTGCGGCCGTAAACGTCGGTAAAGTAAAATTCTTATGAAATGTGTACGTCTTAAAAATTGCGCAAAGCGTAATTACGAAGCCCAGTACGACGTTCCTTTCAAATGTAACACAAACTACACTTCTCACTGATCAGTGACTTTGTAATTATCATTTTCATCGATTTATATTGTTTTTAAAAAATCCAAAATGGCGGCCGACGGCCATTTTGTTAGGAGGTGGAATAGTACGGCTGCTTTATATTCGTTAATATCTTTCAAACATAAAAAAAATCATGAAATTCGGTCAAATTTTACTCGAGATATTAACAAAAGAAACCACCACCTTCAATGTACGGCCGAGTAGCCACATATAAGCTCACTCCAAGAGACCTAGCTCACGCTCCGGTAAACCGAATTTCATAAACTTTTTTTTCCGGATTGCTACGGTCAATACCTATCTAATAAAGCAAAATCTATCTAAATCCGTACAAATTTGGCCAGCCTACAAGCAAAAACGGCTTGCCGCCCTGTACCTAGTTCACACCAAGGGGTCTAACTCACGAGTCGGTCATCCAATTTCCATAAACTTTTTTTTTCGTCGATAGGTATTGCAAATACCTTTCATTTGATGTATCACTTACAAGTGTAGCCTTTAAATGGCCAGAGATATTTTTGGAAAACGTTAAATCACTTATGGGGCCCCAACTCGGGAGGGTCGACCCAAAATCGCCCATCTTCGAACTTAGCCTCACTATTTTGACTATCTTTCAGGGAAAAACAAGGCATCAGAACAGTCGGAGAGTTTGATGCGACTTAGCCCCGTACAACCCGTAATCCTATTTCGTCCGCAACCATAATACGTCCGTAGCCCTAATAAGCCCGGAACCCTAATACGTCTACAACCCTCTAATGCGTCTGTTACCAAAATGCAAGTCAAGTTAGGCATTGTCAAATTTACTGAAACTGTTCATTTTTAAAATTGCGCATAGCGCAATTACGAAAGCCCGTACGAAGTACCTTTCAAATAAAACCAACAATTAACGACATTATTTTAGAAACCCAAAATTTTTTGCCAACTTTCCATTGGGTATTCAATTATCTCTCAAATGAAACAAAAACTAGCAAAATCGGATGAGATTTACTCGATTTATGTGCAAAAAACACTTAGGGCCGAGTCGCGGCCTTAGTCCAAGGGCCCAAATTTGAAACTTTTTTTGCCACGTTCTTTTCGGTATTCAATTACCTTCCATAAAACACTAAAACTAGCAAAATCGGATGAGATTTACTCGATTTATGTGCAAAAAACACTTAGGGCCGAGTAGCGGCCTTAGTCCAAGGGCCCAAATTTAAAACTTTTTTCGCCACGTTCTTTGCGGTATTCAATTACCTTCCATAAAAAACTAAATCTAGCAAAATCGGATGAGATTTACTCGATTTATGTGCAAAAAACACTTAGGGCCGAGTAACGACCTTTGAGCCCTCCCAACAAGCCCGCGTTGCATCTTACCCAAAAACAATGTTCAGCAACTTTGTTCTACTCGTCAATACCTTTCATTTGATATATCACAAGCAGCTATTGCGTGCGTATTTCGGTAGATATCGTCGAAAGACTGAAAAACACCTATAGGGCCCTAGCTCTGGAAGGGCCGACCCTAACATGCCCATTTTCGAACTTGACCTTACTTTTGTCGATACCAATCGGGGAAAAAAAGAATTTTGAAAAAAGGTTGAGATTTGCTCAAGCTAGAGGGGTCACGGACGGACGGACGGACGGACGGACATTTTTAGCCCCGTACGAAGTACTGGGGGCTTATAAGATTAATATGCCGTTTGTAACACGTCGAATTGGAAGCAGACAGTAAGGGCAAAGCATTTGGTTATGTTCATAGATAACGAATCCGCAATAAAAAAAATGTCGGTCCGTCCGTCCGTCCGTCCGTCCGTCCGTCCATCCGTCCGTCCGTCCGTCCGTCCGTCCGTGACCCCTCTAGCTTGAGCAAATCTCAACCTTTTTTCAAAATTCTTTTTTTCCCCGATTGGTATCGACAAAAGTAAGGTCAAGTTCGAAAATGGGCATGGTAGGGTCGGCCCTTCTAGAGCTAGGGCCCTATAGGTGTTTTTCAGTCTTTCGACGATATCTACCGAAATATGCACGCAATAGCTGCTTGTGATATATCAAATGAAAGGTATTGACGAGTAGAACAAAGTTGCTGAACATTGTTTTTGGGTAGGATGCAACGCGGGCTTGTTGGGAGGGCTCAAAGGTCGTTACTCGGCCCTAAGTGTTTTTTGCACATAAATCGAGTAAGCCTCATCCGATTTTGCTAGATTTAGTTTTTTATGGAAGGTAATTGAATGCCGAATAGAATGATGGCAAAAAAAAAGTTTCAAATTTGGGCCCTTGGACTAAGGCCGCTACTCGGCCCTAAGTGTTTTTTGCACATAAATCGAGTAAATCTCATCCGATTTTGCTAGATTTAGTTTTTTATGGAAGGTAATTGAATACCGAAAAGAACGTGGCGAAAAAAGTTTCAAATTTGGGCCCTTGGACTAAGGCCGCTACTCGGCCCTAAGTGTTTTTTGCACATAAAGCGAGTAAATCTCATCCGATTTTGCTAGTTTTTGTTTCATTTGAGAAGTAATTGAATACCCAATAGAAAGTTGGCAAAAAATTTTGGGTTTCTAAAATAATGTCGTAAATTGTTGGTTTTATTTGAAAGGTACTTCGTACGGGCTTTCGTAATTGCGCTATGCGCAATTTTAAAATGAAACAGTTTCAGTAAATTTGACAATGCCCAACTTGACTTGCATTTTGGTAACAGACGCATTAGAGGGTTGTAGACGTATTAGGGTTCCGGGCTTTTTAGGGCTACGGACGTATTATGGTTGCGGACGAAATAGGATTACGGGTTGTACGGGGCTAAGTCGCAGCAAACGCTCCGACTGTTCTGATGCCTTGTTTTTATTGCGGATTCGTTATCTATGAACATAACCAAATGCTTTGCCCTTACTGTCTGCTTCCAATTCGACGTGTTACAAACGGCATATTAATCTTATAAGCCCCCAGTACTTCGTACGGGGCTAAAAATGTTTTGAAATCGGATTTGATTTATTCAAGATATCGACGTGACAGACGGACGGACAGATGGACAGACGGCCAAAATTTTTATTGCGGATTCGTCATCTATGAACATAGGCAAACACTTTGCCCTTACCGTCTGCTTCGAATTCCATCAATTACACACGGCATCGTAATCCTATAAGCCCCTTCGTACTTCGTACGGGGCTAAAAAGTTTGGAGTCATTTCCGTAACGCACTCTGTAGTAAACAAGGCATCAGAACAGTCGGAGCGTTTGCTGCGACTTAGCCCCGTACAACCCGTAATCCTATTTCGTCCGCAACCATAATACGTCCGTAGCCCTAATAAGCTCGGAACCCTAATACGTCTACAACCCTCTAATGCTTCTGTTACCAAAATGCAAGTCAGGTTGGGCATTGTCAAATTTACTGAAACTGTTCATTTTTAAAATTGCGCATAGCGCAATTACGAAAGCCCGTACGAAGTACCTTTCAAATAAAACCAACAATTTACGACATTATTTTAGAAACCCAAAATTTTTTGCCAACTTTCCGTTGGGTATTCAATTATCTCTCAAATGAAACAAAAACTAGCAAAATCGGATGAGATTTACTCGATTCATGTGCAAAAAACACTTAGGGCCGAGTAGCGGCCTTAGTTCAAGGGCCCAAATTTGAAACTTTTTTCGCCACGTTCTTTTCGGTATTCAATTACCTTCCATAAAAAACAAAATCTAGCAAAATCGGATGAGATTTACTCGATTTATGTGCAAAAAACACTTAGGGCCGAGTAGCGGCCTTAGTCCAAGGGCCCAAATTTGAAACTTTTTTTTTGCCATCATTCTATTCGGCATTCAATTATCTCTCAAATGAAACAAAAACTAGCAAAATCGGATGAGATTTACTCGATTTATGTGCAAAAAACACTTAGGGCCGAGTAGCGGCCTTAGTCCAAGGGCCCAAATTTGAAACTTTTTTCGCCATCATTATATTCGGCATTCAATTATCTCTCAAATGAAACAAAAACTAGCAAAATCGGATGAGATTTACTCGATTTATGTGCAAAAAACACTTAGGGCCGAGTAGCGGCCTTAGTCCAAGGGCCCAAATTTGAAACTTTTTTTTGCCATCATTCTATTCGGCATTCAATTATCTCTCAAATGAAACAAAAACTAGCAAAATCGGATGAGATTTACTCGATTTATGTGCAAAAACCACTTAGGGCCGAGTAGCGGCCTTAGTCCAAGGCCCAAATTTGAAACTTTTTTTTTGCCATCATTCTATTCGGCATTCAATTATCTCTCAAATGAAACAAAAACTAGCAAAATCGGATGAGATTTACTCGATTTATGTGCAAAAAACACTTAGGGCCGAGTAGCGGCCTTAGTCCAAGGGCCCAAATTTGAAACTTTTTTTTGCCATCATTCTATTCGGCATTCAATTATCTCTCAAATGAAACAAAAACTAGCGAAATCGGATGAGATTTACTCGATTTATGTGCAAAAAACACTTAGGGCCGAGTAGCGGCCTTAGTCCAAGGGCCCTAATTTGAAATTATTTTTGTCACGTTCTTTTCGGTATTCAATTACCTTCCATAAAAAACTAAAACTAGCAAAATCGGATGAGATTTACTCGATTTATGTGCAAAAAACACTTAGGGCCAAGAAACGACCTTTGAGCCCTCCCAACAAGCCCACGTTGCATCTTACCCAAAAACAATGTTTAGCAACTTTGTTCTACTCGTCAATACCTTTCATTTGATATATCACAATGAGCTATTGCGTGCGTATTTCGGTAGATATCGTCGAAAGACTGAAAAACACCTATAGGGCCCTAGCTCTGGAGGGGCCGACCCTACCATGCCCATTTTCGAACTTGACCTTACTTTTGTCGATACCAATTGGGGAAAAAAAGAATTTTGAAAAAAGGTTGTGATTTACTCAAGCTAGAGGGGTCACGGACGGACGGACGGACGGACGGACGGACGGACATTTTTTTTATTGCGGATTCGTCATCTATGAACATAACCAAATGCTTTGACCTTACTGTCTGCTTCCAATTCGGCGTGTTACAAACGGCATATTAATCTTATAAGCCCCCAGTACATCGTACGGGGCTAAAAATTGGTGGTGTTGATACCACAGGTTCAAATTTTTTGACGAGTAATTTAAAAAAAAAGTTTCATGTATTCTTTTCTAGTTTTTCAGTTTTACTGAAGCTTGACTTTAAACGTTCGAGAGTATGAACCCATTTTAGGAGTTTTAGGAGGATTTTAGGAGGATTTGGTCCATTTTATGAATTTTGGGAGTTTTAGGAGGAGTGGGAATTCTGAGCAATGCTACATTGTAGCATGTGAGAACTCTGAACTCCTTAGCATATTTTGGTGTGTATTTGCAAACGAAATTATTCTGCCGTAGTGTAATATATAGAAAGGGCAGCGCCGGGTTTTTTTACGTTACGATTTAGCAACGGACTAAATGCAACAGTAGACCTCACCCACAGCGCGAGGCTATTAGACTAAAAACATTGAAATGATTTTTGAAAAGACTTGAATGAACAAAATAACAGAGCTGAAATGCCTACAAAGAGGTACTGAAAGGAGCTGAAATGCCTATAAATTTAAGCTACTTAAGCTGAAATGCCTACAAATAAACTCTTAAGAATTCAGAGTCAAAACATTTAAATAAAAATAAAAACAAAAAGTTAAACAGGTAAACAAGAATTCACAGGTAAAATGTCTACAAATTCAAAGGCAAAACATCTACAAATTCAAAGGCAAAATGTCTACAAATCCAAAGGCAGAGTTTCTACAAATCGAAAGAGCCAACACTTAAAATTCTTACAAATTCAAAAACCAATAGAGCAAGAAAGCTCTTCCCTTACCCTCATGGATCACGTAAAGTGAAAGTAATGAAGCCAAGACGCTGTTTCGACCTCGGGATTCAGTGGCGGTCTGAGACTAGCGTGATCCAGCCATCATCAGTTGTTTCCACTGATCCCTTCCCAAGACAGCCGTGAGTTTGCAACGTTGAACGAGTTGCTGACAAACTCACTAAAAATTGCCATCTACTGATGGAAAGTTCGGAAATACGTGGGAAAACTGCTCAGAAAATCAACCCAAAAAACGCAGCGAAAACAAACATTCAAGCAAAAATCACAAATTCAGACAAAATCAAAACAATAAATTAAGCTCACGTACACACATGCCATAGGTCAGTCATCTCAATTCATTCTTCGTCAACTGTTTCACAGCCATACACAGGAACCGCATACCGAAGACTTGTACCACTTTATTAAATATCCACTCTCACAGCAAACGTTCAAATGAATTTTCATAAACGACACCACAGCTGAACAACAATTATAAAAAAGTTTGGAAACGCCAGGATGACCACTGATCGACCACCAAAAACGACGGAACTGCGTTGCTACTGACAACATGACAATTCATTTTCTTAATGCACCTCCGATCAATCCAATTTTGAACCAAAAGAAATGCAGCTCAGTAATTTCATTGCCCACTCCCAAACGTCACAAGCGGCGATTCGCGTTCTCACAGTCACCTCGTTCAGAAAATATCACTAGCTATTCAACGTCTTGTGGTGATCACAGTCACTTGTCAGAATCACATCCAATCACAGTTGCCTTTTGAATTGTATATAAAGGAAAATCTATGAATACTCGATTCTATACAATTCAAAAGGCAACTGTGATTGGATGTGATTCTGACAAGTGACTGTGATCACCACAGTCTCTTTAATGCTGATGTTCGCCTTTTTAGCCCCGTACGAAGTACAAAGGGGTTTATAGGATTACAATGTCGTGTGTAATTGATGGAATTCGAAGCAGACGGTAAGGACAGTGCATAATCTCAGGACTCCGGAACAGTAGTTAGTTTTTCAACCGGATCAATATTTGCTGCGTGAACTCCCATTCTGTAGCAAATTTTGGTCTGGTTGAAAAACTAATTACTGTTCGCGCTCCCATTACTGCAGGTCCAATTTCAGTCAGCACGACCTCGGTCAATGATATTGTTTAATCCTGGCAGAAAATCACTAAGGCATCCGAACTTTATCACGTTGGGAACATTATGATGGCTAACCGTTTACCACAACATTCCAGTTTAGTACGGCGTTATTGAAAGTCCCGGATGCTGCCTTTGATGTCATTCAAATAGTGCTCACTCTTTTTTGGGAGGAGGGGGTCTGGCAAAAGCGTGCTGCCATGCATTTTAATGTATGAAAAACAGCGTGTGGAGGGGACTCTAAAACTCGTAGATTTTAGCGTGAGCACTATTTGAATTACCCCTTTGACCAATGGATCGAACTTTCTTTCGGTCTGATATTTTAATTTTATTTTGCTTCTATTTTTTTCAATTTCTATTTGACTTGGCGTCCTCCTTATATACTCATTAAGTCTTGCGCACTTGTTACTGTTTTATTGTTCCCTTGACTGAAAGTCAAGGGTCTTACGCCAGAAAATACCCTAAAATGTTTGTTACCACACAATGTATGAAATGTTATCAAAAACGTAATTGTTTGTCACCATTTTTTTTTGTCACGACGATAACTTGAGTAATAATTCTTAGCCGATTTTGATGAAATTTTGTTTAATCGACTAGGAATGAGGGCCATGTCATAGGGTTCTGGAAACTATTCCAGAAAAACTGAAATTTACTCTGTTGATAATTGGTAATTGGTACTTGGTAATTCATAATTGATAATTGGTAATAATTGATAATTCACTTGACTGAAAGTCTAAGGTCCTACGTTAGAAAATAGTAGAGAACGTTAGCTAAACGGCCGCTAACGCTAATTTCCAACGCTAAATCCCCCGCTAACGCTAAAATCAACGGTAATGCCCTGTCAATAAATGGCACCATTGTGAATGTATACACATGGACGACGAAATTTTCGATTTATTTTTCATTTATTATTTTAAAAGGTCATCCGGATCAATATTTTATTACTGCAATCCGTAGATCTAATTTGCAGGAAGGTAGCGACACTGTGCTGGAAAAAATCTATTCACATTACAATGCGCTGTTTGACGACAAACATCCTCCACTACACAACAAACACGTGGTTAACCTGCAATGAAACACCTGAAATTAATTTGTGATTACTACTCCCACAATGCGATCGGATTAACATTTTGTCAATGGAATTAGTAGATCTGACTTGTAGGAAGCCAGCGGAAACGTTTTTTATTCTCTTTTTAATGTTACAGATAGTATCCTCCACACGACGAACATGCAGTTGGAAAATGTGATTCGTAAAACGTTTATTGCAATCAAAAGTGAATAAAACGTTTCCAGCTTAATTCCGCTGGCGTCCTACAAGTCAGATCTAATAATTCCATGATAAAGTGTGAATCCGATCACATTGTGGGAGCAATAATCACAAAATTAATTTCAGGTGTTTCAATTGCAGGTTAACCACGTGTTTGTTGTGTAGTGGAGGATGTTTTGTCGTCGAACAGCGCATTGTAATGTGAATAGATTTTTTCCAGCACAGTGTCGCTACCTTCCTGCAAATTAGATCTACGGATTGCAGTAATAAAATATTGATCCGGATGACCTTTTAAAATAATAAATGAAAAATAAATCGAAAATTTCGTCGTCCATGTGTATGCATTCCAATGGTGCCATTGATTGACAGGGCGTTACCGTTGATTTTAGCGTTAGCGGGGGATTTAGCGTTGGAAATTAGCGTTAGCGGCCGTTTAGCTAACGTTCTCTAGTATCCCAAAAGAAGTCCCAAATTTTCGTTGAGGACACGATAACTCAACGGATTTGTATGATTTTTTTTAAACTATGCGGAATTAAATTAGATTGCGGAATTATCAATTATCAACAATAAGTATCAATTATCTGATTCTGTCGAGTGTTTCAGTATGTAAATTTCTCAATTATCAATCACATTACCCTTGCAGTTAAGATTTGTTAGAAATAAATTCATTTCAGTTTGATCACTCAAAATAAGTGGAAGTAAAAAACAACAAAAAATGGTAATTGGTGTCCACGCGTGGTTCATTTTCGTTTCAGATTCACGTGCAGTTGAATCTCTTGCCGTTGAATCTCTACAAGACAAAAAGCCACCAAAAATTCATTTAGAAAAAGGCTTTGTCTCAATAAAGTAATCAATAAATCATAATCGTATTTCGTGCTCCTTTTCCAATATTCTTAAACCTCCCGCACGTCGCCAACAAGCGCTAAAGTGTACTTTTCTTTTTCTTAGTAAAAGCGAAAGTGTGTTCTTTAAATTAACGATTTAGAGTTGTTTTTTCACTATTCGGTCACTTTTTATAAATCAATTGATAGTGAGAATGCCAACTATTTTCGGCAAATTTGATCACTTTTTCACTATTTTCTGAAGCAAAATCACATGCCGGCCTGCAAGTATCACAGTTCGAATTCAGTTAATTTACTTTCGTCGAAAAACATTTATCACATTTCATAATTCCAAGTCCAACCGTCTCAACCATTCGTGTACACCGGATGTTCATACACGTCGTTAGAAAAAGGCCTCTGTGGACTCTAGCACACATTTTCTCTATCTCTTCTCGCACTGAACTGTTTCGCATCGCAGCAGCAACGAAACGTTCGATTCGAAGTTTTTCTTCTTTCTCAGCTCGCGATCCCGCTTCTGCTGCCTCTTTCTGATTTTGTTGCTGTTGGTGTTGATTCTTCGCCGTTAGTGGGGTTTTGTTCCCGGTGACTTCTGCGATCGGAGTGCTGAATTTTAACTAGAACAATTTTGAGAAAAATATAGAATATAGAATAGATGATAGTTACAGTTCGGAACAACTACCCGTCTCTTCCAAGTGTTTCAACTCTTCAATTTTGGCCACTGAAATTTAAATAATTCTTAAGTGTATTTGACGTATTAACAGAAGCTCTTTGGGATTACAACGCTTCCGCAACTAACGTTCCGTCTGCTTCTGTTTGTTTGTTCGACGACGAACACTACCCACGGTTTTCGGGCGAACGGGTTGTCATTATTATTCATTTTCTCCCCGAAAATAGTATTCCGATTGGTTTTCTTTCCAAGTTTATATTCAACAATTTGTAATGTATTGATTATATATAAATTATTTCTTTTAAAACTTCTGATTTTGGAAGTGAGCCGGAAATGGATTCATAATTTACTGAAGTTAAACTGAAGTTAAAACGGCTTTTAACGGTGAATAACTGAACTTTCAATGGGTTTTTGGTGAAACTGAAAAATATTTAAAAAAAACCTTTGTATTTGTATACACAAATATCGCAAAAAAAATGCGTGCAAGGCATATAATTATGTAAAACCATCCACCATAAAGTTTCAGCCACACGTAATACAGTAAAACAGACTCACTAACTTCTCATACTCAATAGTTTAGTAATCTTATAAAAGAAGCAAAAGAAGGACTGAATAAAGTTTAATATACTAACCTCGATTTCTCGTCGTATGGCCATATGATGACGCCGGGTATGACTTTCACGCAACACATTGCTGCCTGCCGAAATCCCATTCACATTTTTATTCCGCGACAGCTAAGTATACGCGCCCAAAACTCCCTTCGCCTAACGATTTAAGCACATTAAAATCATTAATTTCATTTTTTGTTGTTTTTTACTTCCACTTATTTTAAGTGATCAAACTGAAATGAATTTATTTCTAACAAATCTTAACTGCAAGGGTAATGTGATTGATAATTGAGAATTGTACATACTGAAACAAACACTCGACAGAATCAGATAATTGATACTTATTGTTACTTCACAAAAATGTAATGTACTGCTCGAGGTACTGCTGAGAACTTTTTTGCTAACAGTTACCAATTATTCGGTTGATTTCGATTCAACATTGCAAATTGATGCACCGCACCAATTTATTCAG